>NC_060138.1:413189542-413802459 GCF_021461385.2 Schistocerca piceifrons
ATGGCTACGTGCATCCATACTTGTTCGCCAAGAGCTAAAGCATTTAAAATCTAAATACTTATTTTACACTTCTGTACACTTTAATCAAGCATACAGACAACTGTGTAACAGTAGGGAAAGATAAGTTGACCACGTTACTCTTTAAAAACTACACCCGCTCCAGTACCTCGGATGGTTTTCATTGATTGCGTGCTTATCGAGTGCCATTTGTACAACTGGTTTCGTGTTTTTCTGTCAGAGAGGTTATAGTTCGTAGTAACTGACGGGATGTCGTCGAGTAAAACGGAACTGATATCTCGCATTCCCTAAGGAAGTGTTAGAGGCCCCTGCTGTTCCCAATATGTATAAACCAAGTAGCAGACACCCTGGGCGACCCTCTTAGATTGTTTGTGGTTGATGTTGTCATTTGCCGCCTAGTCAACTCATCAGACGAATAGAAACCAACTGCTAAATGATTTAGACAAGGTGCAGTTGAGTTTAAATAACGAAAAGTATGAGCTCATCCACATGATTCTAAAAGGAGTCCCTTCAATTTCGGTTACATAATAAGTAATACAAATCTAGAGGCTATAAGAAGAAATCAATAACGAATAGTAACAGTTACGAACAACTTCAGCTGGTACGATCACAGAAATTAAGTTTTGGCGAAGGTGAACCAAAGTCTGCATTTTATTGAATGAACACTTACGAGATGGAACAGTTCAACTGAAGTGAGTGCCTACACCACTCTTGTCCGTCCTCTGCTAGAGTATTGTCTTGCAGTATGGGATCCTTAACAGATAGGGCTCATGGAGACCATCAGAAAAGGTCTGCTCTCGTTATGCACTATCGGGAAATAGGGAAACAGTGTCACGGGTACTTTGAGCGAGTTGGAGTGGCAACCATTAAAACAAATGCGTCTTTCGATACGGTGATATCTTTTCACGAAATTCCAACCCCTAACTTTCTATTCCGAATACAAAAATATTTTATTTACGCTAGCCAACATAGGAACAAATGATAATCGGAATAAAATAAGAAAAACTAGAGCTCGCACGGAGAGGATTAACTGTTTTTCCCGAGCGGGCATCCGACAGTGGTACTGTAGAAAATTGGTGTGATTGTTCCGGTGAACTCTCTGCGAGGCATTTATGTGTGAATTGTGGAGTAGTCACGTAGATGTAGATATTCGGTATCAATGGTGGTGTGAAATGTTTATAAGGGTTGGTCGGTAGATAAGTACTTTTAACGTTCTATCGACAAAGGAAGAATTTCGAGCCGGCCGGTGTGGACGAGCGTTTCAGTCTGGAACCGTGCGACCGCTACGGTGGTAGGTTCAAATCCTGCCTCGGGCATGTGTGTGTGTGATGTCCTTAGGTTAGTTAGGTATAAGTAGTTCTATGTTCTAGTGGACTGATGACCCCAGATGTTAAGTCCCGTAGTGCTCAGAGCCATTTGAACCATTTGAGGAATTTCGAAGGAATCTTTCAACAGATACTGAAGGACTGTAACATTGGTTCGAAGAATGAGGAACAACAAAACAGATGTGGACACATTATTAGCAATGCAGTACATTTTCGTAATGTCGATCACCTGTAATTAGTTAATATCTGCATGTATTATGTAATATCGTTGCTATATTAATATTTACGCAAGACTATACGTACGTAAGCGCACTCCAGCGCGCGCGCGCGCGTGTGTGTGTGTGTGTGTGTGTGTGTGTGTGTGTGTGTGTGTGTGTGCGCGCGCGCGTGAGGAGAGACAGAGAGAGAGAGAGAGAGAGAGAGAGAGAGAGAGAGAGAGAGAGAGACAGAGCGCGCGCTTGCGTGAGCAAGTGCTTGACGTGAGCAGTTTGGTGTCAACAATATCCTATAGCCTTATATAAATTCAGGTCCTGTTCTGCCTACAATAACAGGAGCAGACAGGCACATATCGTTCTCCGTGTATAAATAAGCATAATACAACAATACAACTGATTTATTTATTTACAGGTTTGTTTTACCTGCTAATTTATGGGACTGAATGACCACTGTGAAGTAGCACAAAGTATCCAATTAACATTACTCTTATAGAAATAATGTGGTTCCAGTGATGGTATTGATACAAAAAATAGTAATAACAATAGTTATAACAACTAATTTAATTACTGCAATATGTCTAGTATATGAACTTTTTTTCGTAATAAAGTAGTAATATGGAGTGAGTGTAATGTAACATCAAAATAGAATGTGGCAGCAGTTAAAGAAAAATTATACCTAGATGAAAAGTAATTAGCCTGAAAAATAGCGAAAAAGGAAACTGAAAACTCAGCTATTGGAAGCTATTAAAAACGAATGGTACAAAAGAAATGAGGACATTTAGGAGTGAGCTAGGTAGAGGCAGAACGTAGAAAAATAAAATAAAATAAAACAAAGTCTCGCTTACTGAATCGCCATCAGTCTAGTCTCGAATGAACAGAGGAAAGTTTTTAAAGACAAAATGTTGCGCCCTAAGGAAGCACTAATCACCAATCCGTGACATTACCTCGTTGAAGACCTATCTGTGCCACGTTCAGTTCTATCCAATCTAACTCAATCAATAAGCCAGAATGAAAGGACCAGTCACTTCACCCTCTTGCATAAGCTGTATGTGGATGATTACATTAGTGATGTGTCGTTTCAAGTATCCAATAAGGCTAACAATTGTGTGACTGATTGTTGTCGTCGTTGATATACATGCCTTTTTCTTTTAGTAACTGCCCATACTGTCTTATACCAGAATTGTTTGACGCCGAACATCCTGCACAGGTTACTTCCCACGTGTGGTAATTCCACAGCGTCGGCAGTTGGAGCAAAGACCTCACAAAGCGTGATTCCGTCTCAAACCGCAGAAGCCGAAGTGGCGCCATGGAGTTGCTGTGGCGGAGATTAAATTCTGGACCACGCGCTCCGCTAGAGATCCAATCATATTAAAGGACTCCCAATCACACGAAACATTTACAACCATCCCAATCTCTGCACGGCCGAGGGGAAGATGGACGGCGTGGATTATCTAACAGCATTTCTAAAATTACACATCGATTTCCTGTAATGCGACCAACCTCCAGCTAACTCAGATTCCTTTTTCTTTTCCTAATTTGCATAAATCAGACTTCTGGGAAGCTAACGGGGAGGACAGAACGGGCGTAGGGGAGCGATCTCTCTCTTCGCTCAGAATTTCTAATTTTTATGCAATTCCAGTTTTCTTTACGAACCCAGCATTTGCATTCGGTTTGAGTTTTCTATCTCGCATTCTCCCAGCGACAGCGCTGCGCCTGCCTAGCGATGAAACCGGATTACTTCTTGCCAAAACGTCCGCGTATTCTTTAATAAGCTGCTTCGTGGGATGTTTAATTCGTTAAATGAGTTACAAGGCAATTTTATGATTTCGTTTACAAGCGTAGGTGAGTGAATCTTTTGAACCGCAGTGTACGCTGTTATTCGACGGTACATTACGAATTTCTGTTTCGAAATTCTAATTTCTTCCCCGACATAAAAGTTACAGATACATCGATGTGTAGTTCTCAATGAGAAATTTAACTACAATGTTAAAACTTCAAAAGTTTTAAAAGATGCGGTCGGTGTTCCCCCACCGAATATGTAATTTAAACATTTCTTAGGTGTTCAGAGACGTATATAATCAAACCACTGACTCGTAATATACGGGAAATGCGTGACCTGTGGGTGTACTTTGACTGCGCTTATGAAATTTGAACACTACATGACTTTTCGCCAATGAGTCTACCTTCCATTTTCAGGGACTAGAGTTGCCACCTCTTATGGAGAGGGACCGGCTGATTGGTAGCTATCATCATGCCCTTTGCAGCAAAAATAACTTTTAATTTGTCTGTTGCATCGACTACTTTTAAGTTACAGTTTTAGACCTTTGTTTACTCCACAGTTTAATAGTTTACTTCATTAGTGGATTCATTAAGCTATTTATCGATACATTTTTATCTGACCTTGTTAATTAAATTAATAGACCTTGTTAATAATCACACACACACACACACACACACACACACACACACACACACACACACACACACACACACATTCTCACCAAGAATATTCTTGGTGAAAATATAGTAACTCAATGCAGCTATTATTTCAGCCCAAATATCCACGCTAGCAGAAAACTGTGTATGTGTTACGGTTTCGCAAAGATGGCTGATTTACATGCACACGAATAATCATTTGTCTGGTGGGGCGGCATTTTAACGAAGATGTGACAACACCATAAGAAATAACAAGTAACGTGTATGAAACGTATGTTATAAAACTGTACTTAATTTAGCAAAGTCTGGAACGAAAACACTTCGTGTTGTCAATGTGGATACAACGATATCTAAATAAATTTGATGTATCGTGGCAGTATAAAGGTTGTCACTGTAAGCACTAGTAAGTGAGCAAGCACTCGCTAATCCAGTAACTCCATAGAAGGTCATTTCTAGGTCGGTGTTCAGAGTGTTCTACTGAACTAACAGCAGGAACTGAATTGAACTGTCTCGCCACTGTTTCGAAACTGTCCATTCGCTGCGGCAGACCTGTGAGAGAATGTCTGCGGCACTTCATGTTTTGGTACCTGTCAGCGGAAGGTTTTCCCCGTCAGCCAATACGAGGCAGAATAAAAGTAGTCTGTAGTTGACAGCAATTCCTATTGGCTGTCCACAGCATCAGGGACTGTGTACGGTGCGCTGAAGGAAGAGATGCAAAAGCAGTAAGAGGTTCGTGTTTGTAGCTGCATTGAGGAGGCTGTTGCGTGCTACTGAGAGCCACCAAGCCACTGGTTGTGCCTGTATGGGGGCACACTCTCGCAGTATTTGTTGTGTACCTCTTGTTTGGCAAGCAGCACTTCTGCTACAAACAAGTGAAGGAATGACGGGGTTACTCGGTTACAGCTGTGCTATTTCTGGGTTCGTGTCCTGCCTCACCACCTCTTGCTGCCTCCTCAGTGCGCCGAGCACAGAGTCTCAAGCCCTGCTCAGGTGGAGTCCACTGCATTTACTTATCAAGTTCTGGTCGAATCGTGTTTCTACAGCTTCTTTTATTATGTAGTTACAGAAAGCAGTGGATTGTAAGTGTACGTTCGTTTTTCATATCCCGTGGCGTTGCCGGTTTCTAAACAGTATTCTGCTACAACCGATTTGGTGGGATGACAGGGCTCTGTTTGACGCTTATACTTGTAGCACTTCTTTTGGACTGTTCATACTGTCTCCCAGGTGCTGATCGGTACTGAGGATGGGGGATCACGGTTTCTTTCAGTCTCTCCCCTAATTTAACTTGTCGTCAACCCATAACGTGCTATACAAGCTTACAGTTATAATAATAACCGTAACACATCATCATCATCATCATCAGTTATCTGCTATATTAGCAGGTCCTTTGCCTCTCCATTTTCTGCGATTCATTTTATTTATTTATTTATTGTTCCGTGGGACCAAATTAAGGAGAAGTCCCAATGGTCATGGAACGAGTCAATACATGAAATTATAACACGATATTAGAAACAGATAAAATGAAATATAAAAAAAAAACATATTCAGGTGACAAGTCGTAAGTTTAAATGAAGAAAATCAACAATGTAACACTGGAATTTGCTTAATTTTTTAGCTCTTCCAGGAGCTCATCGACAGAACAGAAGGAGTGAGCCATGAGGAAACTTTTCAGTTTAGACTTAAAAGCGTTTGGGCTACTGCTAAGATTTTTGAGTTCTTGTGGAAGCTTATTGAAAATGGATGCAGCAGAATACTGCACTCCTTTCTGCACAAGAGTCAAGGAAGTGCATTCTAAATGCAGATTTGATTTCTGCCTAGTATTAACTGAGTGAAAGCTGCTAACTCTTGGGAATAGGCTAATATTGCTAACAACAAACGACATTAAAGAAAATATATACTGTGAGGGCAATGTCAGAATTCCCAGATTTTTGAATAGGGGTCGACAAGACGTTCTCGAACTTACACCACATATAGCTCGAACAGCCCGTTTTTGAGCCAAAAATACCCTTTTTGAATCAGAAGAATTATCCCAAAAAATAATACCATACGACATAAGCGTATGAAAATATGCGAAGTAGACTACCTTTCGTGTTGAAGTGTCACTTATTTCAGATACTGTTCTAATGGTAAATAAAGCAGCATATAGCTTCTGAACAAGATCCTGGACATGGTGTTTCCACAACAGCTTACAATCTATCCGAACGCCTAGGAACTTGAACTGTTCCGTCTCACTTATAATACGCCTATTCTGTCTGATCAAAATATCGGTTCTTGTTGAATTGTGAGTTAGAAACTGTAAAAACTGAATCTTACTGTGATTTAGCATCAAATTATTTTCCACAAGCCACGAACTTATTTCATGAACTACATTATTTGTTACTGTTTCAATATTACACGCAAGATCCTTCACTATCAAGCTGGTGTCATCAGCGAACAGAAATATTTTTGAATCACCTGTAATACTAGAAGGCATATAATTTATATAAATAAGAAACAGCAGTGGCCCCAGCACCGACCCTTGGGGAACGCCCCACTTAACAGTGCCCCATTGGGACTGAAGATCACTACCACTCTCAGTATTGTGGAGAATTACCCTATGCTTTCTGTTCTTAAAGTAAGAGGTGAACCAATTGTAAGCTACTCCCCTTACTCCATAATGGTCCAACTTCTGCAGTAATATTTTGTGGTCAACACAGTCAAAAGCCTTCGTTAAATCAAAGAAAACACCTAGCGTTCGCAACCTTTTATTTAATCCGCCCAAAACCTCACAGAGAGAAGAGAATACAGCATTTTCAGTTGTTAAACCATTTCTAAAACCAAACTGAACATTTGAAAGCAAATTATGTGAATTTAAATGCTCCAGTAACCTTGTATACACAACCTTCTCGATAACTTTAGCAAACACTGATGGCATAGAAATAGGTCTAAAATTGTCAACATTATCAATGTCTCCCTTTTTATAAAGTGGCTTCACTACCAAGTACTTTAATCGGTCAGGAAACCGACCACTCCTAAAGGAAAAGTTACAGATATGGCTGAGAACTGGGCTAACATACATAGAACAATACTTCAATATTCTGCTAGATACCCCGTCATATCCATGAGAGTTCTTGGTCTTTAGTGATTTAATTATTAACTCAATCTCCCTCTTGTCAGTATCATGGAGGAGCATTTCAGGTAACAGTCTCGGAACACTTTTTTCTAACAGCGCTATATGATTCCCTGTTGGGACTAGGTTTCTACACTCCTGGAAATGGAAAAAAGAACACATTGACACCGGTGTGTCAGACCCACCATACTTGCTCCGGACACTGCGAGAGGGCTGTACAAGCAATGATCACACGCACGGCACAGCGGACACACCAGGAACCGCGGTGTTGGCCGTCGAATGGCGCTAGCTGCGCAGCATTTGCGCACCGCCGCCGTCAGTGTCAGCCAGTTTGCCGTGGCATACGGAGCTCCATCGCAGTCTTTAACACTGGTAGCATGCCGCGACAGCGTGGACGTGAACCGTATGTGCAGTTGACGGACTTAGAGCGAGGGCGTATAGTGGGCATGCGGGAGGCCGGGTGGACGTACCGCCGAATTGCTCAACACGTGGGGCGTGAGGTCTCCACAGTACATCGATGTTGTCGCCAGTGGTCGGCGGAAGGTGCACGTGCTCGTCGACCTGGGACCGGACCGCAGCGACGCACGGATGCACGCCAAGACCGTAGGATCCTACGCAGTGCCGTAGGGGACCGCACCGCCACTTCCCAGCAAATTAGGGACACTGTTGCTCCTGGGGTATCGGCGAGGACCATTCGCAACCGTCTCCATGAAGCTGGGCTACGGTCCCGCACACCGTTAGGCCGTCTTCCGCTCACGCCCCAACATCGTGCAGCCCGCCTCCAGTGGTGTCGCGACAGGCGTGAATGGAGGGACGAATGGAGGCGTGTCGTCTTCAGCGATGAGAGTCGCTTCTGCCTTGGTGCCAATGATGGTCGTATGCGTGTTTGGCGCCGTGCAGGTGAGCGCCACAATCAGGACTGCATACGACCGAGGCACACAGGGCCAACACCCGGCATCATGGTGTGGGGAGCGATCTCCTACACTGGCCGTACACCACTGGTGATCGTCGAGGGGACACTGAATAGTGCACGCTACATCCAAACCGTCATCGAACCCATCGTTCTACCATTCCTAGACCGGCAAGGGAACTTGCTGTTCCAACAGGACAATGCACGTACGCATGTATCCCGTGCCACCCAACTTGCTCTAGAAGGTGTAAGTCAACTACCCTGGCCAGCAAGATCTCCGGATCTGTCCCCCATTGAGCATGTTTGGGACTGGATGAAGCGCCGTCTGACGCGGTCTGCACGTCCAGCACGAACGCTGGTCCAACTGAGGCGCCAGGTGGAAATGGCATGGCAAGCCGTTCCACAGGACTACATCCAGCATCTCTACGATCGTCTCCATGGGAGAATAGCAGCCTGCATTGCTGCGAAAGGTGGATATACACTGTACTAGTGCCGACATTGTGCATGCTCTGTTGCCTGTGTGTATGTGCCTGAGGTTCTGTCAGTGTGATCATGTGATGTACCTGACCCCAGGAATGTGTCAATAAAGTTTCCCCTTCCTGGGACAATGAATTCACGGTGTTCTTATTTCAATTTCCAGGAGTGTATTTAGTTCACCTGCTATATTCAGAAAGTGATTATTAAATACTGTACGTATATGCGACATATCAGTAACACGGATATTCCCACTACGCACTGATTATATATCCTCGACCTGTCTCTGCAGACCAGCAACTTCCTTTACGACTGACCATATGGTTTTAATTTTATCCTGAGACTTAGCTATTCTATCTGCATACTACATACTTTTTGTCTTCCTAATAACATTTTTAAGCACCTTACAATACTTTTTGTAGTGGGCTGCTGCATTTAGATTTTGACTGTTTCTAACGTTTTGATATAATTGCCACTTTGTTCTACAAGATATTCTTATCTCTCTAGTCACCCACCCAGGCTGCCTGTTTGTGCTAGTACCCTGTTTTAAACGTTCTAACGGAAAGCAGCTTTCAAAGAGCATGAGAAAAGTCTTGAGGAAAGCATTATATTTATCGTCTACTGTATCAGCGCTATAAACATCTTGCCACTCTTGTTCCTTTATAAGGTTTACAAAGGTCTCTACAGCAACTGGATCAGCTTTCCTGAACAGCTGATGACTATATTTAACACGTGTTGCAGCACAAAGATCTTTTAAAGTTAAAATTTGTGCATCATGATCTGAAAGGCCATTCACCTTTTTGCTAACAGAATGCCCTTTTAGTAATGAGGAGTGAACAAAAATGTTGTCTATGGTTGTTCTACTGTGCATTTGCACTCTCGTTGGAAAGAATACGGTTTGCATAAGATTATTTGAATTAAAGAGGTCTACCAGCATCCTCTTCCTTGCACAAACACTTATACAATTAATATTGAAGTCACCACATATAACTAAATTTTTGTATTTCCTATAAAGTGAACCAAGAACCTCCTCTAGCTTTAACAAAAATGTTGTGAAATCGGAGTCTGGGGATCTATAAATAACAACAGTTAGAAGTTTAGCTCCGTTAAATTTAACCACACCTGCACAACATTCAAACACCTTTTCAGTGCAGTACTTTGAAATATCAATTGACTCAAATGGGATGCCGTTTTTCACATACATGGCTACTCCCTCACACCGCAAAGAGCTCCTCGAAAAGCTGCCAGCCAACCTGTATTCTGGTAAAGGAAGCCTCTGAATTATCTCCTTATTTAAGAAGTGTTCAGATATACCAATTCCTTCCTTCTGGACGTGCACGGCAGAAATTCTTCCTTCTTAAGGCTGCTGTATGTTGTACCGTCCATCATGTCATCTAGTATCTGGAATCTCTTCCTTCCTCGTTTCCTTTTCCCTTCTACATAACCTTCTAAAACTGTTTTTATCAGTCAGTCATTCTTTCTTAAGATATGCCCAATCCAATTTCTTTTTCTTCTCTTTATTACATCTAGTAACTGTCTTTTCTCTCCCACTCTTCTCTGTACCTCTTCATTTTTTACTCTGTCCATCCAACTTATTCTTTCCATCTTCCGCCATGTAGAGATCTCAAAAGCCTCCAGCCTTTCTCTGTCTTTTTTCCTCATAGTCCATGTTTCAGCGCCGTATAGAAGAACACTCCATACAAGACATTTTATGAGCCTCTTTCTGAGTTCTCTGCCCTGACCGCTGCAGAAGATACTCCTTTTCTTATAAAACGCCTCTTTTGCCATTGCTATCCTTGTCTTAATTTCTGCGGTGCACTTCCAGTTGGTGTCTATCCTGGTTCCAAGATACTTAAAATTTTGCACCTGTTCTAGTGTTTCTCCATTCAGCAAAAGTTTTATTTCCTTATTTCCTCCTGGTGCCAATACTTTTGTTTTATTTGTGTTAATTTTCATTCCATATTTTTTCCGTTAGTTGCAATGGTGTCCACCAAATCCTGTAATTCTTTTTCCCCTGTGGCTAGAAGGACCATGTAAGAACTTATAACGGAATAACAGTAATTACTAATATTGTTTGCTTCCATCAGTGTTTAGTACATAGCTTTTCCACAACTTTCAAGAAACTGCCAATCAGTAATATACAGCTTATGGAAAACATTTTCCAAATATATGTGTACATATTATTATCATGTGAGCGTGTAAATGGGGAGAGTACTGTTTCGTTCAGTGATTTCCGCCTCCATTCCATAAATTCAGTCTAACTAATTTCCATCTTGGTTCTACGGGCGTTTTTTTCTTTTCGTTTTCTCTTGTGGTGGCACTATAAAATGTTGAAAATGTCTACCATTAGCTCTAACACAAGCTTCTACAGGTTGCATCATGGATTGTCTTACTCTTTTGTTTATTCCAGGTTGAGACCGAACTGTATGTTTCGCCCCATTACTTTGCCTCGACGTGCCCTGTGTTCTTTATTCTCAGTGATACATTGGTCATGGTCATATTTTATTCAGGTACCAAGTGCATTTTGCGGCAGAATGACAGTGTTTACTTATTTACTTTATGGTGCACATCGTCTTTCCCAGCCCTTATATGTTGCCATGAGTTACGTTGTAAGCGAGCGATTTTGTTGTATTTAACTGAATAGAACAGCTGTAGTGCACAGATAAACATATTATTTGGGTTTTGCTGCCAACTAAATGCTTGGAGTAAACGATCAAAGATAAAACGGGGATGGGGGAATCTTTGGTGTTGGTAGAGCCACTTCACCCCTTCAGGCATGCTAAGAGGGCCGTTAGCCGGCGCTTCGCCATTCCCAGCTTCCAGTTTCCAGCAGACTTAGAGGATGGGCAGATTCTGTGTATGTCTCCATCAGCTTGATTGGTAAATTCAGAGTCTGAAGTATACTGTGATTAAAATCATTAATACATTTTTCTTCAGGAACTGTATAGTTAAGATTATGTTGCGATCACATTTTGTTATAATTTTAAGTACATTCAGTGGTTAAGACCTAGGTTGCTAAGAAGCACACAATGCGTATTTTAGGCCACCTGCATTCAGTTAATTACGGTGTGTCTTAATATTTGTGGACTTTATATTACAGTGAGCTTTTGTTTGGTTACTTTCGTAAGTTTCTTGCCAGATTCTTCAGCGTTTCTTCTTTGTGATACGGCGTTAACTGATGTTTATCAGACAGCCATGTGGTCGTAGTCGTTGTAAAGAGAAATAGGCAATTTCATTCAGTTCTTTCAGCTTGGACTTATACTCGAGTGAATAGTGAGCTACAATTAGGCATTATTGGATGTGGAATTATTTGATTTTATTTTTTTTATGTTGCTTGATCTTTGTCTCCGTGCTCCTACCAAAGGATAACTGTATGGAGAAAGGATCAATTTACGTGTGCTGTGTGCAATTCTGATAAAAATCCAGGAACAAGTCAACATGGTGAGCACATACGTAATTTTTCCATTAACTTCCAATCACCCGCATGATGTTGGATGCACAGTCACTGAACAGTGATCTTTCTTGTGGAAATTGGTAAAATATTTTGCGTGTGTTGCGTGTGGAGATTTGCTAATAATCCAAGAACGAACCAACATGTTGAGTACAGAATTTTGCCATTGATTTCTAATCATCCACATTTTCTTGGCTATGCAGTCAATGAGTTCTGGTATTTCATGAAGAACTTTATACCAGGCAGTGAGAGTGATTATGTAAAGATTTGTTAGGATGTACTGTTGTTTTGTATTTACCCTTTGTCTGCCTGACCTTCGCTTGCCCCTTATGGTGTGATAACGTGCTCACTCTTTCCACCAAATCTATTCAGACAACCAGAAGTCAAATTACCAAATATGCAGCAACCAGTAGCAAAATCATGTTTTATTTATTCACTTATGCAACCAGAAGTCATATTGCGTCCGCAGTCATCAGAAGTGTATCGGCGCAGTGAGTACTAAAGTTACGCCGGCCGGAGTGGCCGCGCGGTTCTAGGCGCTACAGTCTGGAACCGCGCGACCGCTACGGTCGCAGGTTCGAATCCTGCCTCGGGCATGGATGTTTCTGATGTCCTTAGGTTAGTTAGGTTTAAGTAGTTCTAAGTTCTAGGGGACTGATGACCGCAGAAATTAAGTCCCATAGTGCTCAGAGCCATTTGAACCATTTACTGAAGTTACGTGCTACTTCCGGTAGCAACTTATTTTCCTCCCCTCAGTCATGTGCATAGGAAATTACGAGGCCGCTTAGGGGGAAATTTGGAGCTCCCTGAGCACACGTAATATTTTATTTATGTTTTGTTCTCCACTATGTTTATAGCAGAGTCCTGTAATCAATTATGCCTTCAAACGAGAAATATAATCACATTGTCTACGATAGTATTTTCAATCACCAGATCGCCCTGACGACATAATCCTCAACAGATCTATCCCTGAAATAGTAGTATTGATTCATTCACTAAATAAATTACAATCCTACAATTATCATGTCAGACTGTGCTGCTAACACTTTCGTTCAGCTGTCTAATTTGTTTGCTTTTTTCCTCACACTGTGTTGCCCATTGTCCGAGTTGTATAACACAAGATTAAAGTGGTTAAATAAATATTCAGCCTGACCTCCTAGTAATTATCAGCAAGCATTGAGCCGAAAAGATAGCGAGACGGTAAACAATTACAGAAACTTCAATGCACAACATTGGAGCGTGATTAACAAAACTATTCGATAAACCATAAGCTTAAATCTGTAGAATCCTACTCAGTCAGAAAAGAAACACACACCAACAGTAACCTTCAAAGTGGCTGCTGTACCTGTTGACGTCCTTCTCGAAGATGCTGGCGAAGAATATCAACACTAAAAATAGCATTTTGCTTTGCGACCAAGAAAATAATTTTAGATCAGAGTTTCCTAAATGAACGGAAAAGTCGCGGGGCAGCCTGCTCGATCTCCTGATTTCAATCAACTGTGTTATTATTTTTGGAGGCGTTTAAAGGAAGTATTGTATTCAGGACGTATTGTGAACTCTGACATTCTTCGACAGCGGGTTCACGAATGATTTCAGCAGATATAGCAGGCAGCTGGAATAAGGGACCGAGTAAGACAGTCCATAACGCGGCGTTTAGACATTTTGAGCATTTCTATTAACCATCAGAAGACAGCGATCGAAAAGAAAAAATACGTATAGAACAAAGCTGCAAATATGAAAACATATACACCAGTCGCACTAAAACCTCCAGTCTAACAGACCATGTCGCAGTCTGGATGATTCACAAAATTTTAAATTGCTTACCACATTTGTCTCGTCATCAGGTGAAATTGGGAGCAGGTCTCCACTTAAATTAACTTGTACCCTCTCATCGGAATATGGGACACAATGTGTTAAACTGTGCTCTACTCAAACACACACTTCTCAAGCTCCACAAACTGGTGAATTCTATGACTGGAGCAAAAAGCCATGGTTCGGAGTACAATGGCCTATACGGAGATGAGTCAACGGTCCTTCATCTCTTACCTGCGACCGGGAGAAGTAACTGTAAAAGGACGCTGTTCGATTGAATACGTCTCGGCAAAGCAGTACGTTAGACCCACTTTATGTTACAGGGTAGGAAACCACTCCCTTTCCCTCATGCTCTCCATAGAGGACGCAAATGACTGCATGGAGTGACCTCTTACGAAACTGTTACAATACGTAAACAGGTTTGCAAGTGAAAACCGCCTGATGAAAACGATCGAAAACACAGGGTTATTCGAAAAGAAAGAACACCATTAAGTTGTTTACTACAGACAAACTGTGAAAGGTACTAACACATTGCGCATGTCACCGTATAGAGGAAGTCAGAAAGTTTTATGTTCGCACACTCAACATGAGATCTATGCATTGGTCGATAAACATAGAAACAGTAGTCCACAGCATTTCACACACGATTCAACAGGTCCATCTTAATTGTATTGAGAGCTTTAACATTTCAGTTCCTCAAATATTCAGAAGTACACAGTAGCTGCCATGGGTCTGGCAAAAATTCCGACTTTTATAGATCCACACAGAAGCAAATCGCAAAATGTAATGTCTGGTGACCTGGAAGACCAAAACCAATGACCAAAATCTTGAAGTCCACCTCTTCCAATCCAACTTTGTGGGTGTTGTGTTGTAAGAGAACGCAGCACCTCGAGGTGAAAGTGATGTGGGTGTTGTCATGCAGAAGAATGAAATCACTGGAATCTTCGTGAGGTTGAGGAAACAACGAATTTGCCAGCATGTCTAGGGATGACATTCCTGTCACAGTTTCCTCACCAAAACTTTGTGAACAGAAACGGCTCTAAATCCATTTAGTTTCGATGAGTCTCTTTCATGTTCGAAGACGCCTGGATTTTGTGACCCCCAAATTCTTACATTATGGCGGTTTGCTTTACCAGATAGCTAAACGCCCATTTGTACGAGAAGATCAGTTGTACGGAAAGAGTCCCCTATGCCATAGCCTGAAGAAGTTTAATGTAAGATTCGTACATTAGATTATGGTCGCCGGGACGCAGTCACTGTAGTAACTGCAACTTTTAAGACTTCATATACAGTCATCGTTTCAGAATACGCCACACCGGTGTTTGAGGACCTGAAGTTCCTGGCCTGCCCGTCTTGTGGACTTCTGAGGGCTCTTTGTGGTCGCATCTCGGCTACTCTCGACTTTTTCACCAGAGATGCGTTGCCGGCCAGTGCTCTTCCCTTTGCATACGCAATGAACTTCCAAGAAATTTGCATGATAGTCACGAATATGCTTGTACAGTGGCGAGTTCTTGCTGAATCGATGGTGGAATGCACATTGCACTTGAACAAAGGATTGACTTCGCGCAAACTCAAGGACACAAAATGACTTCTCTTATGGTGTAGTCCCCAGGTTGCTACAAACAAACGACAGCGCAGGTGTGTGAGTAACTTTGAACCTTCAACTATCCAGCGACATGCGCAGTTGTTTTTCTCATTTATAAAAAAATGTTCAAATGTGTGTGAAATCGTATAAGACTTAACTGCTAAGGTCATTAGTCACTAAGCTTAGTTCGCAGCTCGTGGTCGTGCGGTAGCGTTCTCGCTTCCCACGCCCAGGTTCCCGGGTTCGATTCCCGGCGGGGTCAGGTATTTTCTCTGCCTCGTGATGACTTGGTGTTGTGTGCTGTCCTTAGGTTAGTTAGGTTTAAGTAGTTCTAAATTCTAGGGGACTGGTGACCATATATGTTAAGTCCCATACTGCTCAGAGCCATTTGAACCATTTTGAATCCTAAGCTTACACACCACTTAACCTAAATTACCCTAAGGACAAACACACACACTCATGCCCGATGGAGGACTCGAACCTCCGCCGGAACCAACCAAACACATTCACACTATTTCACGATTTACACTAGACACAGACGGCTGGGGTACACTGATTCCATTCCGGGGGGTTGGTTCAAATGGCTCTGAGCACTATGCGACTTAACGTCTGAGGTCATCAGTCGCCTAGAACTTAGAACAAATTAAACCTAACTAACCTAAAGTCATCACACACATCCCGGGGGGTATGGGATGGCGGCAGAAAGGGCATCCGGCCACCCCTTCAACTTAACCCTGCCAAATCCGTCCTTAGTTTGTCTGTAGTAAACATATGAAGTAATTTCCTTCTTTTTGAGTTATCCTGTAATGCTGAAAAGAAATAAGTGTCAATTAATATGGAGAAGCAGACGAAAGCAAGATATCGTTTCACCACGAGATCGCCGATCAGTAACTGCTTTTGTTCAAATAACTTACGGGTTTGCTGCCGGGTGACGTCGTCAAACACCGAAGAATTTTCGAAAGGAGCACACCCTGCCATTCTCAAGGCACAAATGCAAGGAAGAAGAAATGTGCTAGCAAATGTAATACCTCGGTTCGGAGAGGAGAAACAAGGAAGACACCACACACAGAACAAGTGTCAACACAAACAAAGATAACTAACATCAGAAATATCGATAGTTACTATTAATCAACAGGTGAGGTAGCACTAATTCTGTCCCTGTCATCAAAAAACGTCACCCGGCAGCAAACCCGTAAGTTATTTGAACATTCAAATCGCCGGGAAAAGTTAAGGTCTCACAGTAACTGGTTTCTCTCACAATCTTCGAGTATCTAGAAGAGTGTCTAATGCTACGAGCAGTGCTCTTAATTTTAACTATCATAAGTGATATTACATAATTACTTTTCGATATGTATACAGAGTAAATTCTGCGACCTTTGTACACGTTGAAATTCGTGAGCCGCAGAACCACAGAGTAGCCAAAACATTATAATACAGCCCGCTTCTACAGGGCTTCACCACATACTGCTTTGTCGCCATTAGAGGAGGGCTGCCGTATTCAAACGCACGAATTTCAGTGTGTACCAGGGTCGCAGACATGGACCCACATACAAAGAATATGTTATGTAGCATTTATTCTGACAGGTAAAACTTCGTGAATACCCGTCGTAGTTACGGTAAAAAGACCACATAAATCTTGTTTCATTCAACCACAGAAAATGACTACAGGACTGCTTCCACATGCACACGTTCTCGGTGGCGATAACATTTCTGATTCGTCGCATTCCGACATGCATGACCCGAGTAAAAATTTATCGTTTTACGCCAAAGAAGGGTAAGCAGATCACACACTTTTTGTAATCTATGAGCACCTAAAGCGATTCTTTACACATATAAATCTCGTCTATTTTAGAACTAAAATAACTAGACGACTAAACATGTCATTATGTTTAATTATTCAGGCATTTGTTTTATCTGCCAAGATTATTGGCTTCAGGCATTCAGTTACATCTAATCTGGCATCCTTAGAAATTCGCCTTATATCGGTCACATTTACACTTACATAGTAAGAGATTTACATATAACAACCATAATAGCGTAATAATAATAATAATAATAATAATAGTGAGAGTTAACACAGTGAGTAATACACTTGTTATAAGTTTCATTTATTTCGTAGTAGCTATATATATTAAATCCAGTAAGAAATGGAACCTCCACCCATGAACCAGGGACCCTGTCGTTGGTGGGGAGGCTTGCGTGCCTCCGCGATACAGATGGCCGTACCGTAGGTGCAACCACAGCGGAGGGGTATCTGTTGAGAGGCCAGACAAACGTGTGGTTCCTGAAGAGGGGCAGCAGCCCTATCAGTAGTTGCAGGGGCAACAGTCTGGATGATTGACTGATCTGGCCTTGTAACATTAACCAAAACGGCCTTGCTGTGCTGGTACTGCGAACGGCTGAAAGCAAGGGGAAACAACAGCCGCAATTTTTCCCGAGGGCATGTGACTTTACTGTATGATTAAATGATGATGGCGTCCTCTTGGGTAAAATATTCCGGAGGTAAAATAGTCCCCCATTCGGATCTACGGGCGGGGACTACTCAAGAGGACGTCGTTATCAGGAGAAAGAAAACTGGCGTTCTACGGATCGGAGCGTGTAATGTCAGATCCCTTAATCGGGCGGGTAGGTTAGAAAATTTAAAAAGGGAAATGGATAGTTTAAAGTTAGATACAGTCGGAATTAGTGAAGTTCGGTGGCAGGAGGAACAAGTCTTTTGGTCAGGTGAATACAGGGTTACAAATACAAAATCAAATAGGGGTAATACGGGAGTAGGTTTAATAATGAATAAAAAAATAGGAGTGCGGGTAAGCTACTACAAACAGCATAGTGAACGCATTATTGTGGCCAAGATAGACACAAAGCCCATGCCTACTACAGTAGTACAAGTTTATATGCCAACTAGCTCTGCAGATGATGAAGAAATTGATGAAATGTATGATGAGATAAAAGAAATTATTCAGGTAGTGAAGGACGACGAAAATTTAATAGTCATGGGTGACTGGAATTCGAGAGTAGGAAAAGGGGGAGAGAAGGAAACATAGTAGGCGAATATGGATTGGGGGGGGAAGATGAAAGAGGAAGCCGTCTGGTAGAATTTTGCACAGAGCATAACTTAATCATAGCTAACACTTGGTTCAAGAATCATAAAAGAATGTTGTATACATGGAAGAATCCCGGATATGCTAAAAGGTATCAGATAGATTATATAATGGTAAGACAGAAATTTAGGAACCAGGTTTTAAATTGTAAGACATTTCCAGGGCAGATGTGGACTCTAACCACAATCTATTGGTTATGACCTGTAGATTAAAACTGAAGAAACTACAAACAGGTGTTAATTTAAGGAGATGGGACCTGGATAAACTGACTAAACCAGAGGTTGTACAGAGTTTCAGGGAGAGCATAAGGGAACAACTCACAGGAATGGGGGAAAGAAATACAGTAGAAGAAGAATGGGTAGCTCTGAGGGATGAAGTAGTGAAGGCAGCAGACGATCAAGTAGGTAAAAAGACGAGGGCTAATAGAAATCCTTGGGTAACGGAAGAAATATTGAATTTAATTGATGAAAGGAGAAAATATAAAAATGTAGTAAATGAAGCAGGCAAAAAGGAATACAAACGTCTCAAAAATGAGATCGACAGGAAGTGCAAAATGGCTAAGCAGGGATGGCTAGAGGATAAATGTAAGGATTTAGAGGCTTATCTCACTAGGGGTAAGATAGATACTGCCTACAGGAAAATTAAAGAGACCATTGGAGAGAAGAGAACTAGTTGTATGAACATCTAGAACTCAGATGGAAAGCCAGTTCTAAGCAAAGAAGGGAAGGCAGAAAGGGCGATGTACTTGAGGACAATATTATGGAAATGGAAGAGGATGAAGTTGAAGACGAAATGGGAGATAAGATACTGCATGAAGAGTTTGACAGAGCACTGAAAGACCGGAGTCGAAATAAGGCCCCGGGAGTAGACAACATTCCATTAGAACTACTGACGGCCTTGGGAGAGCCAGTCATGACAAAACTCTACCATCTCGTGAGCAAGATGTATGAGACAGGCGAAATACCCTCAGCCTTCAAGAAGAATATAATAATTCCAATCCCAAAGAAAGCAGGTGTTGAAAGATGTGAAAATTACCGAACTATCAGTTTAATAAGTCACAGCTGCAAAATACTAACACGAATTCTTTACAGACAAATGGAAAAACTGGTAGAAGCGGACCTCGGGGAAGATCAGTTTGGATTCCGTAGAAATGTTGGAACATGTGAGGCAATACTAACCTTACGACTTATCTTAGAAGAAAGATTAAGAAAAGGCAAACCTACGTTTCTAGCATTTGTAGACTTAGAGAAAGCTTTTGACAATGTTAACTGGAATACTCTCTTTCAAATTCTGAAGGTGTCAGGGGTAAAATACAGGGAGCGAAAGGCTATTTACAATTTGTACAGAAACCAGATGGCAGTTATAAGAGCCGAGGGGCATGAGAGGGAAGCAGTGGTTGGGAAGGGAGTGAGACAGGGTTGTATCCTGTCCCCAATGTTATTCAATCTGTGTATTGAGCAAGCAGTAAAGGAAACAAAAGAAAAATTCGGAGTAGGTATTAAAATTTATGGAGAAGAAATAAAAACTTTGAGGTTCGCCGATGACATTGTAATTCTGTCAGAGACAGCAAAGGACTTGGAAGATCAGTTGAACGGAATGGACAGTGTCTTGAAAGGAGGGTATAAGATGAACATCAACAAAAGCAAAACGAGAATAATGGAATGTAGTCAAATTAAATCGGGTGATGCTGAGGGAATTAGATTAGGAAATGAGACAAAGTAGTAAAGGAGTTTTGCCATTTAGGGAGTAAAATAACTGATGATGGTCGAAGTAGAGAAGATATAAAATGTAGACTGGCAATGGCAAGGAAAGCGTTTCTGAAGAAGAGAAATTTGTTAACGTCGAATATAGATTTAAGTGTCAGGAAGTCGTTTCTGAAAATATTTGTATGGAGTGTAGCTGTGTATGGAAGTGAAACATGGATGATAAATAGTTTGGACAAGAAGAGAATAGAAGCTTTCGAAATGTGGTGCTACAGAAGAATGCTGAAGATTAGATGGGTAGATCACATAACTAACGAGGAGGGATTGAATAGAATTGGGGAGAAGAGGAGTTTGTGGCACAAATTGACAATAAGAAGGGACCGATTGGTAGGACATGTTTTGAGGCATCAAGGGATCACAAATTTAGCATTGGAGGGCAGCGTGGAGGGTAAAAATCGTAGAGGGACACCAAGAGATGAATACACTAAGCAGATTCAGAAGGATGTAGGTTGCGGTAGGTACTGGGAGATGAAGAAGCTTGCACAGGATAGAGTAGCACGGAGAGCTGCATCAAACCAGTCTCAGGACTGAAGACAACAACAACAAGAAATGGAGGCCGTAGTGAAGAAGTGGGCCGGCCGTTGTGGCCAAGCGGTTCTAGGCGCTTCAGTCTGGAACCGCGCGACCGCTACGGTCGCAGGTTCGAATCCTGCCGCGGGCATCGATGTGTGTGATGTCCTTAGGTTAGTTAGGTTTAAGTAGTTCTAAGTTCTAGGGGCTGATGACCTCAAATGTTAAGACCCATAGTGATCAGAGCCATTTGAACCATTTGAAAATATGGAGAAATTTAAGATCTCAGTGCAAGAAAGTAGTTGAGGGTTTTCTCGCTAAGCATTATGTACGCAGACACCTTCCATTACTAGTGGTTGAATTTTAAAATATTACATATTTAAGTCGCTGGATGTTATTCAGCTCAGTGACCTTTCCTCCGAGTGCACGAAGTAGATAGTAGCACGGAGTATCCACCTCTTCCTTTCAGTCCGACCGGCCTGATTTGCCGTCTTGTTGATTTAGAGGGTGGTCGCCACTGGCTACATCAAGCAGATCAAAAACGTTTTTCACCATTTTCTTCAGTGCGACACCTCATTTATGTTCTAAGATAGTACGTTTACCCATATTGAAAAGATCAAAAAGAAGAATGAATAAGTTTTCGCGCCTAAATAATGGCTTGATGTCGACTCATAAGCGCCCAATATATTCGCTATGGTGGAAGAACAGCAGGATGTGACGTCCGATTTCTTCTTCTTTTTTTATTTTTTATTTTATTTTATTTTATTTTTAAGCGAGACGGAGAGAGAGAGAGAGAGAGAGAGAGAGAGAGAGAGAGAGAGAGAGAGAGAGAGACAGACAGAGATATAGACAGAGAGAGAGTCAGTCGAAATGTTATAAGCTCGTTCGCTCTTCACGATCACACTGCCTCTAGGTAGAGGGAAAAATGCATTTTTAATGCATCTTGCAGAAATGTACATCCCTCCTATACCCGAATAAACGGAAGTCACGAGCGAAGGTGAGGACTTCGGATCCGACAGTGATGCATTATTCAATGGCTGAACAGCTAATGGATACAGAATGTTTTAGAGGTTTACACATACACGCAAATTGAAGATACTTTTGATCTAACATTTCGGTTTGCGTCAATGAACGGTTTCATTAACATCTAGAAAACACAAAACGAAGTGGAATAGAAACTAATTTTCAAGAATAATTTTCTATTATTATTAGTATCTTTATTAAGTGCACAGTTGCTGGAGTGTTGATTTGGAATATGGGTTGCACTTGTTGGCAAGGAGCGATCTGCCATTCTTGTTGTACATGTAGATTTCTGGTCTGTGAGGTCATCCACGCTATGGTGAGTGCATTATGGTATACGATGAGTGTTCTGACTGTTCACACTAGAGCTGGCGGCATCTGCCGTAAGGTAGTAAATACGGTGATCTCTTGAAATCGACCTATCATTTGGTATATTTTCGATCCCATTGTGCAATGATTCTCCAGTGTAGTGTTTTCCAGAATGTCAGTTAATGATTCTCCAGTGTATTTCAGTAAGAATATCAAATACCAATCCGTGCACACATTGGACAACTTTTGACCGTTCACATAACGGCTCGCTCCGTCGTATGATGTACTTGGTTCATTGTGAAATAAAACAAATATACCAAGAGATCTTGGCTGCAGAATATATTCCTTCCGACATACACGTACTTTTCTTGTATATAATTCTTTATATTATATGAAATAAATGTATTCTGTTTATCTTGTTGTCTCTTAATAAATCATTATTCACATGTATCATCAAATTCGTTCAGTGAATCTTGTGTTTCATTCATTCATAAAAAAGGACTGCAAGAACTGCATAACTCAAACAAATGTTTGCTCCATGGATAAGATAGGTCTTAGAGTTCATTTTGGGTTACGTTTCCATGTTAAAGGCATATTTTTAAGGAACCGTTTGTAAGAAATACGTTAAAATGATTTCTCGTTTTTATCAGAACTTTGCTTTTGGTTACTATCCACTTCTTGCAAAGGGTATGAAAATCGTTGTGCTGTTTCTTTGAGTAAGTTATTTGTAACTGTCACTCTCTTTGGTTAACTCAACTACTGTGAAATACATTTTCAGCAATTTTAAAATAGATTTTTCAAGGAACGGAGCGGGATATTTACCAGATTCCAGTTTCAATAGCGTGGCAGAGGATTAGATTTCTTTGATTCCACACAGGGATTCCTCGCAAAAGTTTATCCGCTGGGACGTATTCGTATATACTACAAACGTCTTTTTTTCAAGATTGTTAAGTATTTTATGCAACGACATGTTTCATTCCCAGAATAAGCTTGGCTCGCAGGTTCTCACGGTAACAGAGAAGCAAAATTCAATATGAATCTGTCATCAGAAGCTTCTACTGTGATTTACCACAAATTAAATAATATTCCGGGATATTAGTGTTGACGTTGTGGACGAAAGAAATACTAAGAGGCGTTAAAGAGGGCGGGAGAGCTACAAAGACGTAACTAGAGCCCAGAGTGCTTCCAGTGTATATATTTTCCAGAAAGGGTAAAAGAAAATGAAGTAAATAGTAAAAGAAATAATTAAAAGAAAGCAAAATTCTCCAGCAACGAGATAAATACCATTTTCTACATAGTAAAACTGAAGCAGGAAAGAGTATGACGATAGTGGAGAAAATTCATTAATGATAAATAATGGACTTATTTAAGATTGTAAATGGTTTCAATGATTTCCTTTAGCTAACTGTCTGATAGCTTAATTCTGAATGCTTCCTTAGCTCCCAAGAAAAGCGTTCCAAAACACTACTGCTAAATTTTCCGTACCAGACTTCCAAACGTAGTTGCGTTGAAAATACTGGTTTGAATTTCTTGCTGCGAATACCATCAGTGATATCCTAATAGTGGGACCATCAATGAACTTGTCGACGGGACGAATTCTTGTGTCAGCCAAGGAACACAAGGGTGTAAGAAGCCATTTACAAGTGAATATATCGAAATAATCAGCCAAAAATTGCATTTCATGCGACTGATTGCTGATTATTTCAATATGTACAATAAGATGGATTAAAAACTACACTAGTGAGATTTTACTGCTATCAGTTACGTGTATTTAGTACCAAATCACTGTATTAACCAATGAAGACCATATTATGAGGCCTGTTGTACACAGTCTCGTTGATCACTAAAGTTGGCAGCAATACGAATCAAAATAATAGCACCTGGAATTCCAGTGACCTCCACCGATTCAGTACCAAGGAGACAAGGGACCATGTGTAATGGCTCCTCTCTACTGCGATTCGGAATACGTACTGCAGTCTAATTTATTTAATTATACGGCTGCAAAAATAAACAATTTCAATTGCATTTCATTCTGTTAATATCCAGAGCTCTTCAGACTTCGTTGATTTAAATGACAAATAACGTTTCCAACAAAAAAGGGACAGCCTAATATATGAAATCCGAGTACAAGGCGCTATATATTCAGTGTATTATTTGTTACGCTATACGCACAAGAGCGGTGTGTTTCGAGATACCATCTATCATGCTTTTCTTTTCAGTGACAAACTGATCTGCAGGGCAGCTGAAGGTCTAGGTTATGTTAGAGACTGACTAATTGGTTTTGGTTTGGCGAAGCCAACGCATTTGTAAGCAGTAAATCTGCTAGTGGTAACATGTTGACCGATAGCAAATCTCAATGTTTACGTTCGCGCCATGAAGATTAATGCATGGGGCTCAAATACGTAATTTTCACACACGTTATCTGTATAAGCGAATGCAGAAATGCCTTTGGCATGGAAATTACACGGAAGAGTGTATAATTTGTAGTACTCCGAGTTTCCTGCATTTAAAAGATTCATAACAGTCAGGCTTCTCCTACACAAACTACTTCATAACGACTGATTTGCAAAATTAAATTACTCTGAATATAATTGTCGTGTTGATGGTCTCCATACGCATTGAACATACACACTGATAAGTCAAAACATTATGACGACTGTCCAACGCGATGTTGGATGCCGCCTGATGGTGTTGCGGGGATGTGAGGCGATGACAAAGCTATGAAAGCGGAGCAGAAGCGAATGAGGTATCACTCTAGCGAAGATTGGGCTGAAAATGGGAAAAACAACTGAGATAAGCGACTTTGATAGAATGCAGAGTATTATTACGCAGAGCCTTGGAACGAGTATCTCCAATGTTCACGTGGTACTGTTGTGAGCATTTACGGAAAGAGGTACAAGGACGGTGAAACTACCACAGGCGCTAAATGGTAGGTCGTCAACGACTCTTCAGAGAGCGTGGTGTCCGCAGGATTTTCTGCTCTGTAGAGCGTCGGATAGATGGTGATCTATGGCATCTCTGCCAAAAGAGCACAATACTTGTGCACGCACAAATGTTCATAGTACATTGTTGAACACGGAGCTCCGAGCAGATCACCCATACTTGTTCACATGTTGACCCAGCGACATCGTCAGTTACGATTGTAGTGGGCACGGGGTCATCGGGATTTGACCGCTGATCAAGGGAAACTTATCGACTCTCCGTGAGAATAACATTTTTGCTACACTAGGTCGATGGTCATCTCAGAAACCCCGTCATCGAGGTGAGCAGTGGCTCGAAACGTGCTGCGCGTCACGGACGCAGGCTGATGGCAGCAGTTGGGTTGGGTTGTTTTGGGGAAGGAGACCAGACAGCGAGGTCATCGGTCTCATCGGATTAGGGAAGGATGGGGAAGAAAGTCGGCCGTCCCCGTTCAGAGGAACCATCCTGGCATTTGCCTGGAGGTGGCAGTAGTATTATGCTATGGGAGACATTCTCCTATGCCTACATGAGATCTGTTGTAGTAATCGAAGACACGCTGGCAGTTACTAATCACCTGGATTCCTTCATACTTGGTGTCTTCGCCGACTGCGATGTCATCTTTCGGCAGTATAAAATGTCCGTGACGTGGGGCCAGAATAGTTCTTCAGTGGCCTGAGGGACATTATAGTGGACTCGCATTGATGTTTCAGTGACAAAAATCGCCTGATGTATATATCCCATTGGTCCCATCTGAGTCGCTGTCAGACGCTATCACCGCATCCGCTAACCAGCGTACCGTTATTTACGCAAATTACATGACCTGTGCGTAGACATGTAATGCCACATACTTCCACAACATATAGGATCCTTTATACGTATAATCAGTGACGTATTTCGTTCAAACGACGGATAAACAAGCTGCTAAACAGGTGATCACAATGTTGGGCTCATGAGTGTGTGGCTCAGAGAATTTACAAGTATGTTGTGCTGCCGCAGAAAGGCGCAAAAGACTTTACACGTGAGTATTGGGTGCTACACACTGACAGAACTAAGATGTTTGGTGGTGGCTTACCGTGTTACTGCTGTCGTTCCTCCGTGCCCTTGATGCTTCATACTGTTTTCTTAAGATTTTGGCCACCGAGGACGGATATACTCACGTTGCTCTCCAGGCGTCTCGTCTCAGACTGATGCTAGGCAACGGTATGAGCCGCTCCGAGAACTCCTCTATTGTTGAGAATTGCGTCACGTCACGATACGTTCGTTGTTCACTCTCAGAGGACGTGGGGAAAACAGTTATTAAGGTAATTATTCAGCGATAACAGCAGGGTGTAAGTAGGTGGGGGCACATAGCGCAAAGCCCTGGAAACTGAAGGAAAACGTGGAAAATTAGTAAAGTGTATCAATCAAGTGAACTCTTTCGTTATGTTCAAATAATCAAAGACGGTTCTGGAAATCATGGGTAAAAAGACGTGAATCATTTACATCCTTTGTTGAAGTAAGTGGTCAGTCTGCAGTAGGACTCGAACATCAGTTGGTTGAATGTGTAGAACGAGAAGATCTAGATTTGAGAAAACATGCGGAGAACGCTATGGGCGGCACGCGTCATGAGTGGCAGACACAACTATGTGCAAAAAAATCAAGTCACAATTTAAATTTTCTTGTTAGGGGCTCTGTAATGACTAATAAGGAAACAGTTCTCTATTTATCAACATTCGAAATCAGCAAATATTTTTGTCTCACAATCCTACGGGTACAGGATTTAAAAACGTGTTCCGCGAGTACTTCCAATGTAACGCTAAAGACAATAAACGCAATGCCTTCGGCTAGCACATACGATCGCACCTATGCAGTAACAAAAATATTCATTTAAGTAATTCTTACAAATAACGAACGAAATGTAACAATAGGTCTCAAAAAACATAATTGTTCCTGGAACTTTGTTATTTAATTTAAAGTATTATAAGGAATTAGTATAGAAGCTAAGGCCTTGAAATATGGAAGTATGGATGTTGCAGCTGCGTTCGACCTTTCATTAACAGTGCTGTAACATCGGATGTTCCGATGAACTGCTGGATGAAGCTTTTTAACATCTATGAAACAGGAAGCATCGAGAACAAATTGCCTAACAATCCAATAACTGCTAAAGAAGGCTGGGGTAGCCATCAACTAAGCTCAGAACGGCACTTAATTAACAGTGATTCACAACATTTTTTCACATCTAAATAGCTGCTTTTAAGCAATGAAGTGAGTTACAGACCCATGATGTGCGCTGTTGTTATTAAGAACTTCATCGAAACTGTTCGACAAAGAAGACTTAGCACAGCTCTTTTCGAGTTACCACGCCGCATGCTCATCCGTGTAGGTGTATCTAGAAGAAAATGTGGCTATTGTAAAAGCTGAGTGTTCTTTTTCCAGGCTAAACGTATTTAAATTTGTTTATACACAGAATAGCCAAAGGAACTGGCATACATGCCTAATATCGTGCAGGGCACCCCCGAGCACGCGAAAGTGCCGCATCACGACGAGGCATGGACTCGACTAATGTCTGAAGTAGTGCTGGAGTGAACTGACACCATGATTCCTACTGGGCTGTCCATAAATCGGTAAGAGAACGAGTGGTAGAGATCTCTTCTGAACAGCACCTTGCAAGACATCTCAGATATACTCAATAATGTCTGGGGAGTTTGGTGCACAACGAAAGCGTTTAAACTCTGAAGAGTATTCCTGGAGCAATTCTGGACGCGTATCGTGTCGTATTGTCCTGGAATTGCCGAACTTCGTCGGAATGCACCATGGCCATTAATGGATCAGTGTGATCAGACAGGATGCTTAGGTACGTGTCAATAGTCAGAGTCGTATCTAGATGTATCAGGGGTCCCATATCACTCCAACTGCACGCGAGCCACACAATTACATAGTCTCTATTAGCTTGAACAGTCCCCTGCAAACACGCAGGGTCCACGGATTCGCGAGGTTGTCTCCATACCCGTCCACGTCCATCCACTCGATACAAGGTGAAACGAGACTCGTCCGACCAGGCAACATGTTTCCTCTGATGTTAAAATCTTCTGGGTTATTGGGCCGCGTCATATTTCTACTAAAATGATCGACGTTTCGACCCCTCTGCTGGGATCTTCCTCGGGCTCTTATGGTCTCCACTAGTGCTAGAGTGTTCTAGCAGTAGCGTCCCATCGTCCGTGCGCAGACTATAGCAGGCCGGGGTGGCCGAGAGGTTCTAGGCGCTGCAGTCTGTAACTGCGCGACCGCTACGGACGCAGGTTCGAATCCTGCCTCGGGCATGGATGTGTGTGATGTCCTCAGGTTAGTTAGGTTTAAGTAGTTCTGAGGTCTAGGGGACTGATGACCTTAGAAGTTAAGTCCCATAGTGCTCAGAGCCATTTTTTGCAGACTATAACACCACGTTCCAACTCACTTACATATTGATAACATGCTATTGTAGGAGCAGTAGCCGATCTAACAACTGTGCAGATACTTGTAGTCTGATATAGGCATTGCCGACCACCGGACAGTATTCTGCCTGTTTACATACCTCTGTATTCGAATACGAATGCCTATACTAGTTTCTTTGGCGCTTCAGTATATATACTGTATTTACTTAACCATGATCTGTTGAAAGGAGAAGGACAGTGTGTATAGACACAGACTGACTGTTGAGTGTGTGTAATAGAAATTTTGAAAGACTTTAATTGGCAGAAAGCGGTCCAAAAACACCTCGCAAGAACTTTCTGAGAAAATTCCAAGACTTGTTTTTCAGAACTGAAACTACAGATATTATTAACCCTCTTACATATCCGTCCCGTTGAAATCACGCAGATTAAAGCAGAAAAACAACATCTCACGCACGGTCACACACTCATTCTTCCCATGCTCCGACTGTACCAAGAAAAGGGACAGACTATAATGTGTGGGTCGAAAATGAATCGTCACAGCGATTCGTAGAGTATAGACGCGTGTATGATGAATGAATAATGAAAAATTGGAAATCTGTGCTTAGGTTTTATGGGACCAATCTGCGTAGGTCATCGGTCCCTAAGCTTACTCACTACTTAATCTAACTTAAAATAACCTATGCTAAGGACAACACTCATACACTCATGCCAGAGGAAGGACTCGAACCTCCGACGGAGTGAGCCGCGAGGACTGTGACAGATAATGAAATAAAAAAACAAAGCACCGCCTTCTGATCGAGACTGGCCATCCTTTACTAATGGCGCGATTTGGATGCGGTGTGTACGTTGTCAGCTTTCTAACATGAAGCCGCCACTTCTCATTCAAAATAGCTTCTCAGTTGGCATCACGAGGCTGAATGCACCCGTTCCATCCCTCCCATCAAGGGTCTGACGGAGGAGATAGAGAAGATCCAAAGAAGAGCGGCGCGTTTCGTCACAGGGTTATTTGGTAACCGTGATAGCGTTACGGAGATGTTTAATAAACTCAAGTGGCAGACTCTGCAAGAGAGGCGCTCTGCATCGCGGTGTAGCTTGCTCGCTAGGTTTCGAGAGGGTGCGTTTCTGGATGAGGTATCGAATATATTGCTTCCCCCTACTTATACCTCCCGAGGAGATCACGAATGTAAAATTAGAGAGATTAGAGCGCGCACGGAGGCTTTCAGACAGTCGTTCTTCCCGCGAACCATACGCGACTGGAACAGGAAAGGGAGGTAATGACAGTGGCACGTAAAGCGCCCTCCGCCACACACCGTTGGGTGGCTTGCGGAGTATAAATGTAGATTTAGATGTAGATGTAGATCAAGGGAATCTCGCTGGTAGTAACCGGAATCGAAACCACATAGTAACGAGAGACGCTGATGACTGACAAAGAAGGAAAGAGCAAGAAATATTTAGTTTTCAGTAATAGTAGGCTTACTTGCATTCACAGGAACGGAGAAAACACATTTATGTAAAACTCGAATTCTTACCACTAAACACATGTATTTCATTACTGGTCTAAATTTTTACATGGACGTTCATACTCATGTACATCTTTTAAATTATCTTTTCGTTCCGGTTTTGTATTACAATACTGCAATGGCTGTTACGTCACTTTTCTGAGATTGTTCTCTGTTGTGAGTAATTCGATATTAATGTTTTTACTCTGAATGCAACTATATAATTCATTAAATACACATTATCATAAGTAACAGTTTGGTTTTCATCTAACCTCGCGAGTAGAATTTGATATGTTCGGTGGTGGGTTGTAGTGAAAAATGGTTCATAGTATATTTGACTTACTAAAGTGTTAAAAATGAAAGAGACTTTGTTAAAGATTGTGTTGCCTACATTAGATTTTTACTGAAGTCAGAAGACAGCATTCAGGATGTAGTGTGTTATATGTGAAATGGGAGTTGAGGACTGGACGGGAATTGGGAATGGGGAAAGAGATTGATGCAGGAGGGGGGGAAAGTGTCTCACTCCATTGTCACGCGGCCCACATTTTGTATGTACACCCATGGCCAACTGCCTGGTGTAGAGTAGACCAGGAGAAAAAACTGGCTAAGGCAAATGTTAAGAAATAAGCGTATAGTGGAGGGGAGAATACACGGGGGAGGAAAGGATCTCAACTCGTGGACGACGTGGTGGCCACCAGGAGTAAGACAGAAGAAGTGTAATGGAAATGCTGACACAGCGTATAATTGGTGATAATGATGATGATTTACTTCTGTATCAGTAATAATGTTGTATCCGCTAGAAGTTACGAGAGGCAGCCATGCTGCTAAGAGAGGGGGGGGGGGGAGGCGCAAGGTTAGCCTCCACAGAGACGACAACAACATAATTACGGTTAGACGCCACAGAGGGAGCACCCAACACACGAACTACATAAAGCTTCCGCCTGTTGTCGAGCAAATAGCTCTCCTGATGGAGATCCTTTCACCAAACACGGATATGAATGAACACATGGGTCCCATCGGAGTGGATCAACAGTTAGTCCAACAGTATCAGAACCACCTATAGTCGCCGGGCAAAGGAGCAAACATGGACAATCTACTAGTTGTAGTTATTACTGGATACAGGGCATCACCAGTGTTCAGATATCGAATAGTGCAAGTAGACAACCACATTGCTATGCACTATCATAACATTCAACACACATAATACTTTATTAACATAAATTAATTGTTTTAACTAGTTGCTAATTTGTGTTGCCATAATTTCAGACGTAATTTGAGTAAGGAACTAACCTCTCAATTATGTCACATAAATGATCGGTGGGATCCATGAGGGTGATCTGGGTATTTAGCTCATTCCCTCGAATTGTTCAGAAGGTTCTTCAAACCAAACATTAGCAATTGTGGCCCAGGGACATGGCACAATGTCATCGATAAAAATTCCATCGTTGTTTGGATACATTAAGTCCATGAATAGTTGCAAATTGTCTCCAAGTAGCCGAACATTAACATTTCAGTTAGTGGCCGGTTCGGTGTGACTAGAGGACCCAGTCCATTCCAAGTACCCAGTCCATTCCATGTATCAACAGCCCACACCATTAAGAAGCCACCAACAGCTTGCACAGTGTGTTGATGAAAACTTGTGTCAATGGTTTCGTGGGGTCTGTGCCATACTCAAACCCTAACATCAGCTTTTACCAACTGAAATCGGCACTCATCTGACCACATCATGGTTTTACAGTCGTCTAGGGCCTAACCAGTGTGTTCACAATCCAAGGAGAGGCGCTTCAGGCAATGCCGTGCTGTTAGCAAAGGCACTCGCGTCGCTCATCTACTGCCATAGCCCATTAATGCCAAATTTCACCGTACTGTCCTAACGGATACGTTCGTCGTACGCCTCACATTGATTTCTGGGGTCATTTCACGCAGTGTTGCTTGTTGGTTATCACTGGCAACTCTACGCAGACGCCACTGATTCCGGTCGTTAAGTGAATGCCGTCGGCTACTGTGTTGTCAGTGGTGAGAGGTAATGCCTGAAATGTGGTATTCTCGGCATAGTCTTGTCACTGTGGATCACAGAATATTGAATTCCCCAGCGATTTCCGAAGTGGAATTTACCATGCGTCTAACTCCAACTATTATTCCGCGTTCAGAGTCTACCAATTCCCACCGTGCGACCATAATCAGCCGGAAAAATTTCCACAAGAATCATCTGAATACAAACGACAGCTCAGCCACTGCACTGCCCTTGCGTACGCGGTACTACCGACATCTCTATAAGAGCGTATCGCTAACCCTTGACTTAACGTCACTTGAATATATGTTTGATGCTAAAAGATACTTGGTAAGCACTGAATACTCAAACTGATTTTGCAACTCACGTTGAACATTGAGACTGAGCTGTGGTATGAAGGAATTTCATGTAATTTTCATCGCATTGCGAGAACCTATTGTTCCCTCAACCTGTTTTATTACAGTTGCTTCGTTTCCCTTGTTTACCCCAAGGAATTTTTTAGTTTCTTGATCTGTTTATCTTACCGTGTATTTGGCTGTGCCTCCACCATATGTGCAAAATAATTTGCTTTTGCTTTAGGGTGTATCTTCCAGACTTCCCATGCAGGTTGTCTGCTTGCCTTGTTGACCTTATTATGTCAAAACTGATGTAACGAAGCTCAAACTTTCACAGTACACTTAGAGTATGGGCACGTTGTTTTCTTTCTTCCTTTCCCATATCACAGCGGCGCCCTTCGCACCAAGTGCTCATGCGTCGTACATTTTGTTTCACCACCTGTCGCTGCATGTGCATTGCGACTGGGGCTGATGCGGCTCATTTGGGTGGCTCTATGTCTTGTTGATTTTTGGTAAGACCTCTACGTTCTGCCTAGACGATGTGTCGGTTTTGGTCCAGTGTCTCACTTTCGCTCTATGGTTATAGGGGCGCACTTGTTGCAAGGCATTGCATGTCTACTGTCGGCCAGCATTTTATTCAGTGACTATCCGCCCCAGGGATGTTATGATTTTGACTAACATGATTGAGCCCCTCTGTATTCTTCACCATGTTGTTTACCATGTTTCAATATTTGTAAACACATTGGTTTTTTATCTGTTCTTATAATAACGTGTTTATAAAAAAAATGGTTCAAATGGCTCTGAGCACTATGGGACTTAACGTCTGAGATCATCAGTCCCCTAGAACTTAGAACTACTTAAACCTAACTAACCTAAGGACATGAGACACACCCATGCCCGAGGCAGGATTCGAACCTGCGACCGTAGCGGTCGCGCGGTTTATACCTCTGGTATAATTTGGATCTATAGTGGTACAGTCATCATCGACTTTTCTTCCTTGTTGTTTAGATATACACCCGATGATGTGTCTGCAAGCCAAGGGACCAGCAGTGTCTTAATGAAATTGGTTCGAAATGCAGCACATTGCAGAGTCCTTGGTACAAAAAAATCATAGTGATACTTACACATTAAAAATTAATCAGTATTAAGGAGTTACTAAATATCCAGTATTGTTGTTCTCCACGTGTTACTGTACAGAAGTTTCTGTGGATTTAGTAATTCTTCGAGACATGCCAGACCTGTGACAAGTACGTGCTATGTCGCTCTTATTGGAAAAAAGATCTCTGTCTCTCTCCATTCCGACGGCTGTGAAATAAACAATTGGACAGGCGCTACTTGTCTTGTTTATGCACGTAATGAAGCTTTAAGATCCAGTAGCGGGCGAGATTCGGCTCGGCAGGGCTTCCCCTAGGGAGGGTGGATATGGCGAAACAGAATATATCGGGCCCTGTTATTGCGCGGTAAGGCCGCCGTAACCGTGCCTTAGATGCATCGCCCGGAGCGCCTCCGAATTGGATTCGCAAATTGGCAAGATATCGGCGGGATGGGTGCGCAACAGTTCCGCCTTTCATCACGTGGGCCCGCCTGCCGGAATGGGATTGTGCGCTGCGCGGCGGAGAACTGTGCTCTGCTGACGTCTGGGGCGGACGTCGCGGCGGGGAATGACTGCCGACTGCCGGATGCCAGCAGTTCTCTCACTGCTGCCGAAGGAAAAGGAAAATGAGAGGCAGTTCCATCTTCATCTGGATTTGTACCGTGCAGATAATTGTGGAATCCGAGGAACATGAACCTTAAGTTGGGTAGATATCACATTTCACCTCTTAGGATATCAAATATACTCTTGTTGTGAAGTTAATTTATGTTAATTGTAATTGTGCTGTCTGTCCAAAAAAAAAGAGTGAATGAAACACCCAGGCGATATGGTCGGATGTACACCTATACAACAGTGGCTGGTGTATAAGTGTTCAGCGTTGCAATTTCGTTTGAGAGGCGGAGCAATCACCAGAGTGCATTGTAGTTATTTGTGTTTAGCGTAGTTATCAAGCGTGGTAGGGTTTATAAGGGATGACAACTGCTTCAGATTTTGGGTGATAGCTGTGAAGGAGAAGGAGGTACCACGTTCTCATGCGAGACAGTGTTATAAGCAGCTGAAAGAATTCGACAGGAGCCTCGTTGTGAACCCCCATTTGCGTGGCTGGTCGAATCGTGCAGTAGCACCATTTGTGGGATATTAAGAGGCGACAGTGGCCCAAATGATGGGCCGCATGGGAACGTGAGGGCACGCATAATCGTCGTCAAGATTCCGGACGATTACGTCTGACCACCACGACAGAAGTTCCCCGTATTGCGCGGTAAGCACATTGTAAGCCCTTGTCTTCTCCACCGGGCGTCCGAGAACAAGTATTGGACTCCCTGTAATGCTCTGTCACCCAGCTGCACTAGTCGGAGTCTAGCAGCAGCCGTACTAGGTAACTACTGTTCCATGCTGTTATCACCACAAGACAAACGGCTGTGTTTGGAGCCGTACTATGCCTGAGAAGCATTGACTGCTGATGAATGGTGTCGCAGAGCTTTCGGCCATCAATCGTGGTTCTGCCCTACCGCTGCACTATCACCACCTGCATCGGAGGGTATGGCGGCGACCTCGGAAGAGGTCCATTCTTTCAACGTATTCTAGAGGCACAGTGGCGTTACACTTGGGGTCATCGGGTAAGACAATAAGTCGCGGCTGGAAGTGATTGAGACAACTCTGACGACACAGCAGTATGTCACGGACTTTCAGAATCCTCACGTGTTACCTCTCGTACGACTATATCGTGGTGCCATTTTTGAAAATGTCCATGTTCGTCTGTCTGCCTCTATAGGTGAGCGGTCAACGCAGCTAATTGACGTGCATAGAACCAGGAATCAGTTCCCAGTACTGCCGGAGATTTCTCCTTCGCCGAGGACTGGAGCAGATTGCATTCCGGCTCTTGATGCTAACTGAGGAGCTACTTGACCAAGTGGTAGCGGTTCCAAGTCTCGAAAATTGACAGCTTGCAGGAGAATGGTGCGCCCTCCTATATTGCACCCAATGACGTCACTGGCAGATGATGGTACGGTTCTCAGTCGTTAGCAATGGGCGCGCCAGAGCCTCTGGACGGAGCTTGCGTTTTCAATGCTGTATGTGAGATGTTGAGGCACTCTCAGTCCAGCGGTGATTCTCAGGTCTGATACATTGTGTGTGGAACCAGGCAGAACATCAGCTCTGCCACAGTGTTAGGGTCGCAGGCATAAAGGACCATTTACGAGACTTGTGTGTTGGTTCGCCTCAGGAGAGGATAGACGGCCTTTTCTACATCGTAATCCACAAGACGCCATAACAGTGTGTGGCGGGGGACGCCTCTGGTATCACTAAGTGATCCCGCCTACCCTGTTTCACTGGCGAATGGCGTGTGAAAAGAAAGATTGCTCGTAAGACTCTATATGAGCCCGAATTTCTCGAATTTTCGCTTTGTAGTTACTTCGTGAGATGTATGTTGGAAGCAGTAATATGTTTACCGCCTCTTCCCGGAAAGTACCCTCTTGAAATTTCAATAGTTAGCCTTTCCGTGATGTACAACGCTTCTCTTGTAACGTCTACCACTGGAGTACGTTGAACATCTCCGCAATGCTCTTGCACCGATTAAGCAAACGATCCCGTGACGAACCACGTCGCTCTTCGTTGGCTCTTTTCTATTTTCTCTACTAATCTTACCTGGTAAGAGTCCCGGCTTGATGAACAACACTCTAGAATCGGTCGAACAACCGTCTTGTGAGCCACTATTTTAACTGATGAATTACGTTTCCTTAAGATCATTCCTATGAATCTCAGTATGGTATTTGCTTTTCCTACTACTTGTTGTATGTGGTCGTTCCATTTAATGTTCCATTGGAAGTTACTCCAAGATAAGTAACCGTAGCTGCTTTTTCCAGCAATATGTCATCAATAGTGTGACTGTACAGTTAAGTATTTCTTTTGCTACGTATACGCATTTTGTTACATTTGCTGATTTCAGTGTCAACTGCAAGAGCCTTTACCATTCATCATTTCTCCCCTTGTCATTCTACACGACACCCTGCCCAACCGAATCGGTGGACACATCCAGGCCAAAGAGTGTGTAACATCACACTGATAATTGATGTTGTACTGCCAAGTTCTTTGTAAATTTGGGTGGATTTTGTTTGCACTGCAGTAACATCAAATACCCCCTCAAACCGTGAAGTGTCATTTCGTTTCTTCCTCTCCTTCTGGGTGTTACACTTGTTTTTTGAGGCACTGTGTTGCACCGCTGCCCACAAAAGTTATATGCAGCATAATATCAAGAAAATCTGACTACAATTGTCGGTGTTTTGGGTATTTATAGGTACACATAACTGTCGCAGCTGGCAGCCACTACGGGTCTAACCCGACTTCAAGAGTATATCATAGTGAATAAATCGTAGTGGCTGGCGAGCGCCGGTCTCTCGGCAATCCAAGATCAGATGTTTTCAATGAGTGACAGATCTGGAAAACTTGATGGCTACTATAACAGTTGAACACCCTCTGTGTCGATGTATGCCATGACGTCACAGGCATCATGTCGTCGTTATTAAGACCTCGCGGATAGAACTCAAACACTGATCTTAACAAGTCTGAAATGTAAGGTGTGCTGTCCAAATTTCCGGTCGTGTGAACCAGAGGTAATGATGAATTCATGTAGACCACTCAACTGCACCCAAATGCACCACGCCAGTAGCTGGGCCAGTAATATGGTGACGTATGGAGTTTGGCAACGTGCAGAGTCAACTATTATGCCTTTTCTGTCGGACGTCAGTCGCCAGGGTCATGTAGATCTCTTGTGTCGTTGAGTTTGGCTCTCCTGATACCATAGATTCCACATTCACATGATAATCGTGCGGTCCCGACCAATTTGAGCAGCATTATGGCGAATCAATATATTGCATTTTCACTAGGCAACGATATAGCCACCATCGAATTCCGATCTCTTTTGGTGGCCTTTTTATCTTCTTCTTACATATGGGACAACACAATCTTCACATTATCAAACAACATACAAAAGTGGAATAAGAAGCCATTCCATAATGTTTCTGCGTACCGTTATATAGAAAGTAAATAGCCTTTCTAATAACCGTCTGAATGGTTAAGCTGAAATTGACATCTACGGCTACATGACTACTCTGCAATTCATAATTAAGTGAGTGGAAGAGTGTTTATCAAACCAAATTCAAGCTATTTCTGCACAATTTCACTCTGGAACTGCGCGTGGAAAAAAAGGAATCTTGCCATGAGAACTCCGACTTCCCTTTTTCTATTACCCTGATTATTTCTCCCTATACAGACGAGAACCAAGCAAATTTTTTAAGACTCTTAGGAGAAAGTTGGTGATCGAAATGTAGTGAAAACATCACGCCGCAATGAAATACGTCTTTCTTTTAATGATTCATACACCAAGTCGCGAACCACATACATGACACTCTCACTTCTATTTGTTGACAGTACGAAAGCCGGAGAAGCGTATTGTTGCATCTCAAAAGTGTTTTGGCAATAAAACACAGTATACGGTTCCCTTCCACCAGAAATTTATGTATCTCATTCTTTCAATTTGAGTTATTCGTAACTGTAACCATCAAGTATTTAATTCAGTTAGCAGGATTTAGAATTGTATGATTCATCGTGCAACCGAAATTCCCCTTTACTACTCACATAGATCTCACACTTTCGATTATTTAGATTCAGTTCCAACTTTTCGAACCATAAAGATATCATATGAAAGTTTCTTTCAGCTGCTGATAACTTCAGGCATAAAATTTGTGTAGAAGACGGTTGCGTGGAACGCTGCCAAAAGCCTTCTGGATATCTAGAAATATGGAATCATTTACGATCCCCTATTCATATTAATCATCACTTCGTGTGAAAAAAGAGCTACTAGTGTTTCACACGAACGATATTTTCTGATTCCGTGCTGACTATCTGCCAATAGATCGTTTTAATCGCGATAAATCATAATATTCGAATGCAACATGTTTCAAAACACTACGTCAAATCGATGTCACTGATGTAGGCCTGTGATTCAACGTACTTCCCCTGTTTCCCTTCTTGGGAACGTGCGTACCTTCCAGCGAGCGAGCAGTGAAGCTACTTTATTAGCATACTGTGAAAGGAACGTAATTAGTATATAACCTAGACTGGAGGCCCTGCCCTTTTTAAAGTGATTTAAGCTGCTTCGCTACACTGAGGACATCTACTGTTAACTTACGCATGTTGGCGCCTGTTCTTGATTCAAATTCTGGTATATTTACTTCGTCTTCTTTGGTGAAGGAATTTTGGAAAATCGTATTTAGTAACTGCGGTTTAGTAACCCTATCATCGGTAGCACTACCATTTCTATCGCGCAGTGAATTTACTGATGGACTCTTAAAGATGGTCGGCCTGAGTGGACGAGCGGTTCTAGGCGCAACAGTCTCGAACCGCGCGACCACTGCGGTCGCGGGTTGGAATCCTGCCTCGGGCATGGATGTGTGTGATGTCCTTAGGTTAGTTAGGTTTAAGTAGTTCTAAGTTCTAGGGGACTGATGACCTCAGAAGCCATTTGAACCATTTGAAACTCTTAAAGATTATGCACTTTACATGTCAGTATGACCAGTATCTCTCTGAATTTTCTGCCACATTTCAAGACAGAGTTGAGTTGTAGAAACTATTAAAAGCATCCCGAACTGGAATCCACTCCAAATTTCGAACGTCTGTAAAAATAGCCGACCTTTTGGACTTTGTGTGCTTTTAAATTTGAGATGCTTTCTTTGTTGCTTCTGCAACAGTTTTCTGGCCTGTTTTGTGTTCTGTTGGAAATCAGTACCATATCTTGTTAATTTATTTGGCATATATTTCTCAACTGTCATCGATACTAACTCTGAATTTAAGCCACATCTGGTATGCGCTTACATAGTTAGTTTGCAAGATGTAATGCTAATCATCTTCATATTCAGACATGTAGTGCACTTTATGCAATGTGACGTTTGTTGAATGCAGCCTTCGTGGTGTCGCAAGTTTAATGTTGGACAGATATCACATCTCATCAGTTAGGCTAGTGGGCTTGAACGTGTAATGGTGGGTTTAGTAATTAACCCCATGTTGGGAAGCTAATTTAGTTTATCACTTATTATTTATGAAAGATCAGGTACTACAGTTTAACACGCAGCATGCCACTTGCGAGGCACGGGCATGAGCCACAGATGGATCGAACCAGCGCGGCGGATTAACAACCGTTTGACTAGTACACCGGCCTGCCTGATTGTGGTATTTAGGCTGTTCTCCACATGCCTTTAGGCAAATGCTGGCCTGGTCCTCAATCTCGAGAACTACGGTAGACAAACGGTAAAATTATGACAACGCACAGAACAATGCTTACACGATTCACAGCAGGTGGCGCACATGATTTAACAGACGATAGTTGTTACACTGGCATGATAACAATACACCCCATACTACAAGATAGATGCTAGGTAAGAAAAGAGAATTATTATTTACTAATTGACAAACCCGGCATTTCCGGGTATTTATTTTGCCCTCTATTGTATTCGAAATAAAAACATAAATTAACTTCATTTCCACATACTAGCCAAAACAACTCTGAAATTATGGAACAGTCGTACAAAGAAATGTGCATAATGTACAAATGTATAAATAGAGTCTCCTGGACAGTTCCTATTCGCTGGACGTAGCTGCTACGCCCATCTACAACGCGATTTTTTAAGCATCTCTCTGGCAATGCCTCTTCATAGCTGTAAAGACAGCTAGCGGTTTCGCCTACAAACGTTTCCGCTTCGGAGCTGAAAGTTGTCAAAAGCGCTGCCTGGTGTCAGAGATTTCCTTAGGTTGACTGGACTGCGGGAGTGTCTTAGTATTGAAGAGTAAATCTATTAACATTTCATGCATCATGCGGTATTTTTTCACGCATTTTTTGAACTTTGTGTTGTACAGAATTTGTGGCTACCATCTGAAAAATGTGTTGTGAATGTAGTTACTAGCAGAGAAGTAATAAATTTAAAAGTCACGCACAATAAGGCAGTTTTTTGCGTATCTCCCTGTTTGTGACTCATATCCCTTGAACTATGTGTAGTGACATGATATAATTTTGTATGTACATTTATGGGCATATATGAATACTGTTTGCGAAATGTATCGAGATAGAGTTAGTAGCATAGAAGTAATAAATTTAAACGTCTTGCTTGATGCGGCAGTTTTACACGCATCTCATTGTTTATGCGATCATACCTCCTGAACTATAACAGCTAGGTGGGTTTTACCCGAACAGCGATTGTTGTCTGATAGTAACGAATGTGTATACCAAGTTCGGCTGTAATTGGTCGTGTGCTTTAGGAGGAGATGTGGAACACTCTTTCTCTTTTTCTTCCTCTCTCTCTCTCTCTCTCTCTCTCTCTCACACACACACACACACACACACACACACACACACACACACACACACACACACACACACACACACACACACACACACATATATATATATATATTTATAATATGTATGGATTAAAATTCATGCACTTTGATGTGGCATTAACTGTTAACAAATAAAAGAATTGGATGCAACAATCGTAGGTATTTCTATAAAGTAAATCACAGTTTTACTTGCATAAAATATATCTGTTTCGAACGCTGAGTATATAGACTACAGTTGCACTTTTCAAAACCAGTTCAGGTACAATATACATCCATCACATTACAAGCGGAAAAAGTAAGTCCATCATGTTAACGAATATCTAACAGCTATTTTCGCAAACATGGCAAGGCAGACATTTCATTGCCAGATGTCGATTGATCTGTAGGTTGCGTAGGCACAGCACGAGAAATCGTGGCTCTTACTGATACTCGTAGCGTTTAGTGGGCAGCGAACTCTGAGCAGTTACTTAAGTCCCTCTCATCAGATCACGCACTGAAATGGTCCACACTAAGGCGATATCTCGTCTAGCACAGTAAAAATTATTATGGGCGTGTCCATGCATATGAGTGGTCTGTGCGAGACTTTCCCTCAAACGCCTCAAGTCACTAGCAGCAATGCGAGCTCGCCACTTCCACTTCTGTTGCGTAATGCTCTGTTTCTTCACGCTAAAATACACACATCATTTCAAAGAATATTAGTTTCTAAATCCAGTTGAAAAACAAACCTTGAATAATGTTTAGGATCTACAATACTTCATGTCCTGTTGTGTCATTCATTTCCCTAGGCTCTTCAACTGACTTTACTGTAGTGATTATCTCGATCCTGCAGGCCGAAAAGTTATTTGCCCGAATTCTGTACCAAGATATGCAACAGCTGGGTAGAGTGTCACTGGGTAACCTCTACTTTCCATGTGTCCTCTGCCAGCTTGAAGTGCCATCGTACATACTTACCAAAAATATTAAGTAACACAAAAGATGAACCTGGACAAGCATCAGCGGAATTATTGAAATGAGCCTATAGATGAAGGAGAAACCCAAAAAGTTAATAATGAAAATAATTACAGGCCAGTGGGACTGCACAAAGCTATTTCTGGCAGCGAGAAAAGAAAGGCTCCATAAGATGATGGTGTTCCAGTACAAATTTTTGAGACTAGAGAAAACGTAATTAAAAAAAGAGCATGAGCAATCCGCATGCATGAAATTACTTATCCTGTTCCAAAATATCACTAGTGGAAAACTAAGTTTTTATATTATTTTCAGCACTGTGAATACGCTACCAAGAATGGTTTATCTATATCGTGGTCAATGAAATAGATTTAGAATGCAACAAAGTGGTTCTCTTATGAAGCCATACTGTAATTTGATATTCATTAGATGGATGATTTCGGTTCCACAGTCAGCGAATATCAGTTAAGTGTTGCGTGACATTCAACTATTGATTGGAAAAACGCATTGTTCACTGTCGTAATGGTCCAGTCGGCCTACACCTTTAGCTTACTCTCTAATTCAGAAGTGTAGGCTATTTAAAAGAAAGTAATCCTATAAGTCAAGTTCGTAAATACATCTTCCGAAATCCATACATCCATATACGTATGTGTTACTATACCATTATACAGAAGTTGTGATATGTTTGGCTTCATTTATAGCAGATTTGTTATTTACAATAGCTTTCGTTTTTACATTACACCATCCTGTTGCCTCTTTATATACGGTGATCATTTGGATACCGGGTAATCGTGATTATATATCTAATATAGGGTGCAAAAATCTTTGTCAGCTGTGCTGAACCTCATGATCATATGGTACATCGCAGTGTCCAGGAGATGGTGTAAAGCAACATCGAAAACGATTGCAACCAAAATAAGGCAGTTGAACGTGTCATCCCCACTGCATGAACATCCTGTGGGTGTTTAACTTGAATTTAATGTCTCTCATCTTGCTGCAGACGTCATTTTACATCTTATAATGCCAGAAAAATGTTCTTAAGGGATACTGTGTGGAAAAAAAATCAATTGGAGCAACAATGTTCCTTAGAGAGCTAGAACGTTACGTGAATACTTACACTGAACGGATAAAATTATAATAATTCATTGAGATTGTTTCTGTTTATAACTGTCACTGTCAAATTCTTGAAATCGGCCACCTTCTTCTGGAGACTTTGCAGTAACTTATAAATTTCTTTGATAAATGTATGAGGATATTTTATTGGTTCGCTTACGCTTTGTACAAACCATCTGTGTTGACGTAAAGTAAAAACTTGTTACTGGAATTTCTGATATTAATTAATAGTTCCTGATTAGAAAACATTTGTTTAAATATTTCTCATGGGAATATCACTATATCAATATTTATCTTGGGCTATAAGCAAACAACTAGAAGACAGTCACAGGCTGAACACAAAGTGAATGCCTTTATGAAAAAGCAGCAAACGTAGTTCAGTAGATACTGCTCTAACAGTTTTAGAAGAACTCAGTGACTAAATAGTATCCGGAAAACCTAATCGCAGTTTGCATTAGTTCGCCAGAACAATTAGACAGCGCAACAGCCGGAATAAATTTCACAATTAAACTGAAACTGAAAAGTAGAAATCAGATGTTGAGCAATACTTTTCGTCGTAATGAAACGTGAATTACGCAGCAATTAAAAGTAAGTCGGGAATCCTAATGTTAATTTTGGAAGAAACTGCGAAGTGTTGTGCAGAACTGTAGCACACTCCGATGAGCAGCTATCCATAGCAAACTGGAACCATGTAAGGAAAACTAAATCTGGAAATATTGATTGTTAATTTGATCCTTGAATTGTAAATCATGAGCCGCGCGGGATTAGCCGAGCGGTCTGAGGCACTGCAGTCATGGACTGTGCGGCTGGTCCCGACGGAGGTTCGAGTCCTCCCTCGGGCTTGGGTGTGTGTGTTTGTCCTTAGGATAATTTAGGTTAAGTAGTGTGTACGTTTAGGGACTGATGACCTTAGCAGTTAAGTCCCATTAGATTTCACACACATTTGAACATTTTTTCTAAATCGTGACATTTATGAGTGGTGTATCTCAAAAATTATGTTTGTAAACTTACTGTAACTTTTAACTTATGGTGCTCTACAGAAGAAATTTATTATACACAGTCATGGCAGAGCGAAGTGCACATTTAAGATGACGGCGGTGTCACGTACACAATGTTTAAAACGGAGCTGTCATTTGTATTCAGCTGATTCATGCGAAAAGGTTTTCCACGTGATTATAGTCGCACGACTGGAATTAACAGACTTTGGGCGCGGAATGGTAGCTGGAGCCAGACGCATTAGGCATCCCATTTAGGAAATCGTTAGGAAATTCAGCATACCAGATCCACAGTGTCAAGAACGTGCCGAGAATACCACATTTCAGGCATTATCTCTCACCAGGGACAATGCAGTTGTCGACGACCTTCACTTAACGACCTAGAGCAGCGGAGTTTGCGTTGAGTTGTCAGTGCTAACAGAGAAGCAACGCTGCTAGAAATAACCGTATTTGTCAATGTGGTAAGACAAAGAGATATCCGTTAGGAAAGTGCAGTGAAATGTGGCGTTAATGGGCTAAGACAGCAGGCGATCGTCGAGAGTACCTTTGGCAATAGCGAGACGTTGCTTACAGCGCCTCTCCTGGGCTCGTCAGCATACCGGTTGTACCCTAGACCACAGAAAACCGTGGTCTGGTCAGATGAGTCCTGATATCAGTTGGTAACAGCTGATGGAAGGGTACGACTATGCCGCATACCTCACGATGCCATGGAAACAAGTTCTCAACAACGCACTGTGCAAGCTGGTGACGTTTTCATAATGGTGGGGACTGTGTTTACATAGAATGGACTGGGTCCTATGGTCCAACTGAACCGATCATTCACTGGATACGGCTATACTCGGCTACTTGGAACCCATTTACAGCAATTAGTGGTCTTCATGTTTCCAACCAACGATGTCATGTCGCCGGTCCTCGGTTGTTCGCTATTGGTTATGAGAACATTCCGGACAGTTTGAGCGAATGATCTGGCCACCCATAACCGCCCGACATGAATAAAATGGAACATTTATGGGATATAATCGAGAGATCAGTTTGCGCATACCATTCTGCACCGCTGATACTTACGCAATTATGGGCGGCTATTGAAGCAGCATGGGTCAGTATATCTAAAGTGAGCTTCCTATGACTTTTTGAGTTCATGCCGCGTCGACTTACTGTACAACGCAGGGCAAACGGAGGTCCGACATGATATTAGGAGTTATTTTTTGAATGTTGTCATCTCAGTGAATAAAATGGTTTTGTGCGTCAACTATCCTATGTTGGTATCGTTCTCCTTCCTACCAATTTTCGTACTAACAGATACACAAACATACATTTTTGTTTCAGACAGGTGAAGAGCGGAAATGTTAAACCTTCTAAGTTCCATTTTTTCATAATACGCGTTTTAGTAGTAGTGTGTTGAAGGGACTCTGTTACATGTTCCTAGAGTTGGTACAAGTGTCAAATGAATGGAAAAAATGTATGTAACGATCATTACTTGATGGCGAATGGTCTTAGTGTCAAGCAGTGCTTCCCTCTGGAGTCACAAGTGCTATGCTTCAAGACTGTTGACTCAGTTAAAGCCGCGCCGCGTATCCATTCCACGTCATTTCCGTGCACTCAACTGGCTTATTTGATTTTAAAGTTCAGCTTAAGCATTGTTGTGAATGTGTACATGTAAGATTTCCCAATATAGTATCATCCAGTTGTCTCGCTCTTACTCATCTCAAACAGCTATTAAAAATTCTAACTTCGAAGCAGAGAAATGAATAAAAGTGTCAATGTAATCAAAAGAGGGAAGATCATGGCAGATTTACGCCTTAGCGTACTTCCTCTGAAGGACAAGATACGTTTCTCGGTTGCCGAACAGAAAGACCTGTTGACGATGTTGCCATTTCTTCCTCAACAACACAAGAAGTACCGCAGGAAACATTGCAACATCCGACCCCAAGAATGGAGTGAATACAGAGATATTTTTACCTTGAATTTAATTTTCTAAGGGATTTAAAAGATGTGAGAAATGGTTTTTATTAACCCAAGTTCTACTAGCTGAAACGCTACTGCTGTTTTTATGTACTTACATCATCACAGTTAAAAATCAGTACCTCAGTATTAATGGCACCTCAAATTTCTTGCTGGCACTTCGTTTTAGGCAGTTCCCTGGAATGGCACCTAGAAGCCCTTAATACATTATTTATTTTTTTATTTCTTTCAGCAATTTTTGGGATGGTGGGGGTTGAGTAACATAATTATTCCGCATCAGAGTACCTTTTCAATTTTTCAAGTGCAAATAAGTTAAGTACATATAGAAGGATGGTGTTCTTTATTGTCTTGACGAATGTGACCTTAGATATACTTAGAACATTTGACATTTCCACTTTTCATATAGTCCTGAAAACATACTGATATTCATTCTCGCGCCCTGGTTTCTACCAAAATATTCAGAAGCCTTCCAAATTTACATATACACGGCGTACCAGGAGGAATGGTCAATATTCAAGAATATAACAGGGACAATAATTCAAAGCAAAATGGTCTCTAAAACGCATGAATTCTAAAACGCATACCTTAAGAGTTATGAGTGCTGCTCCATCTTCAGTACTGTGAAATAAATCACTTCTGCTGCAAGCTCTTTTCTTTCCGTATTTTGGGACGTAGTAAAATGAACAAAACAAGAAAAATTTGTGTATTGACCATTTCTCCGTGAACACACAGTGTAATTGGCAATGTACTGCAGGGTGCATGTCTGTAAGTTCTTATTTTAACGATTTTCTGTTCTTTTTCCCTTCCTTATTGAGCGAGTGTAACATTACGTCCATATTTCTTCACACATTCTAAAGTGTCCCGATTTATGCTCATGGTATCTACGTGGCACATATGACGGTGGCAGCATACTTGGCACGCAGTACGTAAAGCTTCTCTGGTTTTCCCAACAGGATGTTTCGAGAACTACGTTGTCCCTCTTCCAGAATTCCCAATTAAGCTTCCCAGGTTGTAAGGCAAATGCTGGAACGAGTAATGCTCTCTAATATATTCCCAATCGAGAACCCGTGCCCCACTACCGGTTTTCTAGCGTTTGGTTGTAATGATCATAGTTCTGTAGAAGATTATTTCAGGATGTGGAATAAAAATTTAAAAATTCTTACCTGTTGCACTAAGCTATACTGCTATTACCGCTGGAACTGGTACAAGCTGAAGGCCCATTAAGTAAAATCTGTAACACCATTTTTACAAAAATTCAAATGGCTCTGAGCACCATGGGACTTAACTGCTGTGGTCATCAGTCCCCTAGAACTTAGAACTACTTAAACCTAACTAACCTAAGGACATCACACACATCCATGCCCGAGCCAGGATTCGAACCTGCGACCATAGTGGTCGCGCGGTTCCAGACTGTAGCACCTAGAACCGCTCCGCCACTTCGGCCGGCACCATGTTTACAAATATTCTTATTGAGGTGGCGTGTACTGTTATCTAAGTTCAACGTGTGTCTAGTTGGTGAAATGTTTTAACTACTCATGGAAAATATCTTCCTCATTTCCAATCGTATGTTGGAAGATTTATATTTATGGCATATTACCGCAGCATGTCTGTAATGCATATAGCACAGGTCACGCGTGCCGATCACAGAAACGATTTGCAACAATTTTCTTCTTGTGCTCCACATACTAAATTATTAGCTAAAAAATTTTATAGAAATTATAGATCTAGCGTTTGACTCAATCTAATAGCCTTGACTGGCACACACACAAATATTGTGAAGGGAAAGATTAAGTTGCCTAAATTAGATGCGTACGGTACGGTATCTGCTAATCTTGAACTCTATTCGTAAAATTTCACAGGAAGCAACAGAATATCGCTTTATAAGAGAGCTTAAACGGTGCTTGCAATCAGCATTGCCCATACAAAAACGAAACTTCAAACACGCTGCAGAAAACAGTGCGTGATCTGCATGTTGCTTGAGGGCAACGTTGCCAAATAAAGAGTTGAAATACAACGACGGAAAAAAGCATTACAAAGAAGGAGTACTGCGACGTAAACGAAAGCTGCTTCTACATCTGAAAGTCGATGTATATTCATATTTTAAGCCACTCGTTTGCACTATGAGGATGAAAAACAGGTTTGCTTTAAATACATGCTGTAAGGGTCGTGAGAATTAATTACATCTAAGAGTGGTCGTGTTGAGTCGATATGCCTTTAACTTGAGAAACACGCCATTGTCAACACCTCACTGGGTTTGGACGAGATCTTTTAATAGGGTGCTTCTTCTGCGATACTGTAGAAAGACTTGACAGGGATGAAGCTACTGTACGTGACTGCTGTCAGCGGTGGTCACAGAAATGTACGGTCGCAAGAAGACCAGACTCTGGATAGCCACGTGGCAATACCGAGAGGGGGAGACCATAGTGTTCGGCGTAAGGCTCTGATGCATCGCATAGCACCTGCTACAGAAATTTGAGCAGCAGTTGGCAAAACAAACTATTACAAATTGGTTACTGCAAGGACAGCTCCCAGCCAAATGCCCTGCAGCGTTCCTAATGCTGACAGTAAACCACCCTCTTTTGCGACTTCAATAATCTTAAGAGGAAGGTTACTGGAGGGTAGGATGGATGTGAGTTGTGTTTTCTGATGAAAGCTGGTTCTTACACAGTGCCAGTGATGGACATGTGTTGGTTAGGAGGCCAGTCGAGGGCCTCTATCCAAACTGTTTGTGTGCTACACGTACTAGACCCATACCTGGAGTTCTGAACTGGTGTCCGATTTCTTGTAACATTCTCGTTATCCCACGACCCTGAATGCAAATCTGTACGTGAACCTGGTGATTCGCCCTGCTGTGCTGCCCTTCATGGACAGCATTCCAATGGGCGTTCAACAGAATAATGCTCGCCCACATACCGCTGTTAGAACCCAACTTGCTCCACAGAGTGTCGACATGTTTCCTTAGTCTGCACGATCACCGGAACTGCCTCCAGTCGACCACATATGGGACATCACTGGACGACAATTCCAGCGTCATTCACAGCCAGCATTAACCGTCGCTCTATTAACCGACCAAGTGCAACAGGAATCGAACTCCATCCCACAACACTATGCACGCATGACTTCGTGCTTGCATTTAACGTTCTGGCGGTTACACCGGTTTTTGAAGTACCATCATTTCAGATCTGCAATGGCTTATCTCGCGCTTACATCAACCTGTGATCTTGCAGTGTTAATCACTTAAATATGTTACCTAGACAAATGTATTTCCAAAACTATGTTACTCCACATTTTCTATTTTTTAGTGTTGCGACTTTTTTTCCGTCAGTAACTCACAAGCTCAGACTGTAAATACTTCCTATGCAGCGTCTACGAGTCATGCTACAGATGTCATAAATGGTTACAAGCATCCAGTCTTCCCTTCAATGATGAAAGTAGTTCATATAGAGGAACTGAGGACATTGTACGCGATTATGAGAAGGCATATTTCATAATATACTGGGTGTTAGAAATATAAACAAGCAGATCAGAAGAAGACTGTTGCAGTTAAAATAAATCAATATTTCAAATTTTTTCCAAAATAAAAGTATCATTAGTTACAGTGCAGCTATCACGCCTGTTAGCTATAGATGTTAGGCAATTCAATTATTCACTTCGCGTTAATTGGAACACATTTCTCAAATGCAAACTATGCATCTTAGGTAAACAAGCGAGTACTATCTGGAATTTTGTTCCATAATATGATACAAGGAAAAATAAATATTACGATCATCCAAAGGACTCTGCTGAGGTAACAGTTCTGTGTCATGGAAATTATGATCCTAATACGAGAGAAACGAAGACTTATAATATGAATATGTGGCACGAAATAAAAGACATCAACTCTTCAGGTAATGAGACAAGTCTAATAACGTGAAAAAAACCATTAGCATTTATTGAATAGTAGGTAGTTTTAAGACTAGAATGTGGTTTTCTCTTAGTTTTCTAACGGTGAGAAGTTTTACATATGCGCAAGTTCGATTAATTTGATGTCCTACTAATTCTTCGAACACTGTCGATACGGAAAACCTGTGGCAAAATTATGAAAGAATGTGATCTTACGGCAAGGTATTGTTATCAACGAAAATATCAAAATGTTCCCAACAAGCTTAAAAGAAATCGAAACGTTAAGTTAATACAGCTATCAAATTACACTAAAGAGTCAAAGGAACTGGAATACAGAGATATGTAAGCAGGCATAATACGGCGCTGCGGTCGGAAACGCCTCTATGAGGTAACAAGTGTCTGATGCAGTTGTTAGATCAGTTACTGCTGCTACTATCGCAGGTTATCAAGATTTAAGTGAGTTTGAACGTGGTGTTGTAGTCGGCGCACGAGAGATCGGACACAAAATGGTTCAAATGGCTCTGAGCACTATGGGACTCAACTGCTGTGGTCATCAGTCCCCTAGAACTTAGAACTACTTAAACCTAACTAACCTAAGGACATCACATACACCCATGCCCGAGACAGGATTCGAACCTGCGACCGTAGCAACAGCGCGGCTCCGGACTGGAGCGCCTAGAACCGCACGGCCACCGCGGCCAGCTCGGACACAGAATATCCGAGGTAGCGATTAAGTGGGGATTTTCCCGAAGATCATTTTACGAGTGTCCCGTGAATATCAGAAATCCGGTAAAACATCAAATCTCGGACATCGCTGCGGCCGGAAAAAGATCCTGCAAGAACGGGACCGAAGACGTCTGAAGAGAATCGTTCAACGTGACAGAAATGCAACCCTTTCGCAAACTGCCGCAGATTTCAATGCTGGGCCATCAAGAAGTGTCAACGTGCGAACTATTCAATGGAACATCATGGAAATGGGCTTTCAGGGCCGAAAGCATCTGGGGTACCGTTGATGACTGCACGACGCAAAGCTTTACGACTTGCCTGGGCACCTCAACACCGACATTGGGCTGTTGATGACTCGTTTAAAATTGTATTGAGCGGGTATGGAGACAACCTCATGAATCCATGGACCCTGCATGTCAATAGGGAAATGTTAGAGCTGGTGAAGGTTCTGTAATGCTGTGGGGTCTGTGCAGTTGATGTGATATGGAACCCCTGATACGTCCAGATACGATTCTGACAGGTGACAGGTACGTAAGCATCCTCTCTAATCACCTGCATCCATTCATGTTCATTGCGCATTCCGACGGACTTGGGAAATTCCAGTAGGACAATGAGACACTCTACACTTCCAGAAATCATCTTCCGAGCTTAAACACTTCCGATGGCCGCCAAACCTTTCAGACAAGACCATTAATGAGCGTATCTGGGATGCCTTGCAATGTGCTGCTCATAAGAGATCTCCACTCTTCATAGTCTTACGGATCTATGGACAGCCCTGCAGGATTCATGGTGTCACTTCCCTCCAGCACTACTTGAGACATTAGTCGCGTCCATGCCACGTCGTGTTGCGGCACTTATGCGTGCTTTCTGGGGCCCTACATGATATTAGGCAGGTGTACCAGTTTCTTTGGCTCTCCAGTGTGGTACTGACTGATACCTGTTGTATTCGCGAAAGTATGTGGTATTAGTCGTTCACTAATGACGTTCCCGAATATCTTCGCTTCATATCTTCACAGTAGCTACCCACTTGCTGTTCCCAACATTCTTATTCATGCTAAACAGGAGTTAGAGGTGTAACATGAACATCTGCACACATATTCTCTCCATTGTCTCTCTGCATAGTGTTTCTTATTAACCGGAAATGTTTTCACACCAGCTTTTGGTACTTTAATTTTGTGCGGTTTGATTTTTTTTCCTCTGATCTTGGAATGTTACGGCTCCCAAGTGGAAAACTTGGAATTTCACGAAACATACAGAGGACGGAAACACACCTAGGTATATCAGGACTTTTTGCTCCCAGCGTGGCCACTACCTGAACGATCAGCACGTTCAGCTGTTCGAAAGAAGTTCCTTAATTTCCTATCTGCATCGTTCTAGATCGAAAATTCCGTTATTCGGTGAGGTTAGGACAAAGTGTCACATGGTGTAGAATAGTTTCGCTGGTCAGCCTTGCTCGAGTACGGTCGTTTACATGATAACGAAAAATTGAGATAGACCTCAAAGCATAATTCCTGCCTATGGTCACATCTGATCAGACATTTCCCCTTGTCTTAATTTCTGGGCAAATAATATCGCACCTGTGACCTATGACATATAACTCAAACAAATGCTTATTACTTCTAGCCCTACTTGCCACATTTAGGTACCGTGACTGTATGGAATTTGTATGTTTTGCTACCTCCCACTTCTATTTGTTTTATGCCTAATTTAACACACTGAAATGCGTTTCGACTATGTTCTGCTCATTTTCAGGTGTTTATAGATACAGAAAATTGTTACGAAGGTAAAATGTCTTAAGCTAAGTTAACAGAGAAATTTATGTTTGTTGTTTACCGCTGGTGTGGCTGTTAGGGTATTTTGTGGGAGGCGGCAAGCTTAGCCAGAGAGTGATGTCCAGTGATCTCTTCTGCTGGTATGGAGCTGCGTCACGTTGTTTATCATGACTGACACCAACGCCTTAGTTAGATGCTGATAGTTTTGCATCAGTTGCTATGGTGCGAAACAATTATTTTGCATACTTATACACACTATACACTTTTTGCAATGTAGCGGCCTTGCCGCATGTGAATAAGTATCGACTCTCACATTTTACATCGATATTCGCGATACTGACAGTACTGCCGGGTATAGTGCTTATATGTACTCGTGTGTAAGGAAAATTTTGCAGGAAATAAGTTGAAGAACTCTGCCAAAATAAGCAGTGCGAAAGTGTAATGTCTTGCAACAGCTGTGGCCGTGTACCGGTGACCCAAAGTAGCTTAGGGGCGGCAGATTCGTAAGTGAACAACTGTCAAATAAAAAAAAAGTATCACACGATTTTCACATCATGAGAATTGATGAAAAACTATCAAACTCACACTTTCTGTGATGTCACTTACAATAAGTAAAGAGGCACAGTTCCACACCAACAGAAGACATAACTGGACATCAGTGTCTGGCCAACAACTGGTCCCCTCCCTCTAAATATTCCAACATCTACACCATCGGCGAACAATAAACAAAAATTCCGATGTTAGCTTAAGACATTTTGTTTTTAAATAACAATTTTGTGTACGTATAAACGCCTGAATATTAGCCAAGCATGCTCTAAAGGCGTTAAATTACGTTAAATAAAACATAAAACAAATGAAAGTGCTGGTAGCGGAAGAGATACACAAGTTATAATTCAAGCAAATGTTTATCAAAATGGATCATTTCTATAATTATTGTATCATTGTCGTAAGTACAACTGTGTCATTAAACACAATCAGATATATGTGAGGAGAATCACTGTTAATGCTTCTGTACAGAGTGATTCTTACTAACGTTTAAAAACCTCAGAAGCGACATACATGGAAAATCTCAAGAATGGATGACAAGTGATAAACCAGTGATGTCATCAGGTGACGTACCTCGCCGCACTTGCAGCGACAGATGGCAGTGCAACACATCACTTCACTAGGCTACTGTTTTCGATCACCTTTTGTAAACGTGATCTGCTATAAAACTGTTATTGTTTGGTGTTTCTTTTCGTTTTTACCTTATTTTCTTGTCGACAGACATTATTTAGTAAGGAACACTTTGGTCACTTTCTGGTAGCAGTTAAGTTCGCAAGCTTATACCTATTTGCTTACGACACAATACGGTAAGCTTCTGTTGTACCGTACCGTATTGTGCAATTATCCAGAGGATATCGCGAAACTGGTAAATAAATTAATAAATCTTACTTCAGTGTAAACAGATAAATGTGTAACTCAACGCAAAAAAACAACGCCTGCCACACGCAAGATTCAAACCCTGAGCCCCACGAGATAAAGTCGTCCACTTAGGACAGAAGCCATACCTATGTGAATCCTTGGGTTGGGATGATCAAGTGCCACTGACCGATAGGTTCAACCGCTGCACGTGTCATGAGGGACGTCATGTGGTGACGTCATAAGTTCAATATTTGTCATTCATTTTTGGGGTATTTCTGGACGTTTGCGGCCCCATGTGTCTCATATTAAAATACTTGTGTCGGCGTCATTCACGTCGCTTCGAGGATTTTTACAAGTTACTGAGTATCAGCCTGAATATAAATTACTGAAGGAAAAAACTGCTTTCTTCGAAACACTGCACGATAGTCAATCATGCACCTGTACGTTGAAGCTGAAGTTTCCTATCAAGAAAAGTGAAGATTATGAAGACGAGAGGGTTTGTTGTTTCCTGCGTAATGGAGAATTAATGCCTGATATTTGCTGTCACGGCATCTACATTCATGTTATTGCTTCATTTACATTTCGTCTGAATGGTAATTGCCAACTAATTTGACTAAAGTCAGAAAAGTAAGAAATATTGATTATGTTTGCTGCAAGAGCCCGGAACGTGTGGACGATATTTGACCTATTCTGCTACAGTTCTTCATATTCGTGGAAGAAACCGGTACGCAAGTGACCCCAACATTGGCTACATTACGTGCGCTAATGCTTCATAATGCAGAGAACACTTTTGCTTCAAACAAGAAAATTCGCAGACTTTTAGTGTAACTAAAATTATTCTTGTTCATACAAATTCAATATTTTCATCCGTCTATTCATTAAATTTCTATAGAGAGTTATTTGAGATTCAACGAAGGACTTAGGTGTGTTTTTTATTAATTTACTGGCGGTTTTCTGCAGAGGAATGTTACACGCGATTACAGAAGCTTTCCACATTATCATTGATCTCGTTACTGAGAAGCCTGTACTGTTAATATTACACGCTATCCCATTATTCACTAAATTAAGTCCTCCATCCCATTTGCAAATGAGTAAACATCGAAATAGGATATATTTAAAAATTTGTACCTAATCACGCTAAAAGCTGTATAGATACATATTAATTTATTAACATATACAGTACACTAACTCATCAACTTATGAATAAACAAACACAAGTTTCCTGTAATTCCACATCGTGAACAATGATTATACAGGAGCTGTACTGTCTTGCCACTCAGAAATATTACCAGGAAATATATTAACTGAGAAAGAAAGCACACAATCTTGAGTACTCAGCACAAATAAACGACTTTCATAAAAAACTAATTCTTTTACGGAAAGTAATTACCCATTGACCGAACAGTCTAGATTCGATGCAGTAAACTAAATTTAACTTACCTGACAGTTTGTCTGGTGCATGTTAAACTGAAGGAATACACAATGTTCGAAACGGAGAGCTAGTTTATATATTATTACGTTACTATTATCACTGCAACTTTCTCAAATATTCTCTGTGAGATAATGATCATATATGATTGTAAGTAATAACTGTAGTAAGAATGTTACTGCATGCTAAGTTAGGTGCGATATCTATGCAGTATTCTGACTGATTTTATACGCCCACCACGAATTCTTCACTCTTTATCACGATGCAGCACTTGCAAAAAGCGTCGTCAGTTACCTGATGAGTTTAGAAGAGTTCCAGTCTCTATTTGCCTTTACAGTATTTACTCTCCCATTGCTCCTCAAGTACCATGGAGTTTGTTCCCTGTGTTTTAACACCTGTCCTCTCATCGTGTCTCTTTTCCATACGTTCCTCTCCTCGTCTGTTCTGCAGAGATCCATCTCATTTCCTATCACTCCACCTAAAATGCTACCATTTTCTTTTTCCGGTTTTCTTACAATCCATGAATCACTTCCACACATTTCTCAGAAATTATTTCCTCAAATTAAGGCTGATGTTTGATATTAGGAAACATCTTTTGCTCAGGAACGCCATATTTATCTTGATCATCAAATCTGACCTTAACTTCGTCAATGTTCTCATTTCTGTTGCTTCTCATTACTTTTATTTTTTCTGTTTATTGTTAACCCCTATTTTTTACTCGTTAGGTTCGCAGGAGAGCTTCTGTAAAGTTTGGAAGGTAGGAGACGAGATACTGGCAGAAGTAAAACTGTGAGACCGGACGTGATTCGTGCTTCGGTAGCTCAGTTGGTAGAGCACTTGCCCGCGAAAGGCAAAGGTCCCGAGTTCGAGTCTCGGTCGGGCACACAGTTTTAATCTGCCAGGAAGTTTCATATCAGCGCACACTCCGCTGCAGAGTGAAAATCTCATCCTGGAACCATTTTCTTACTGATTATGCATACTAAAAGAGTTCCTGAGTAAACAGTACTCTGAATTTAAAATTTTGCTTAATTACTTTCTAAATAGTGGCTCAAGTAAAATATTCTAAGTAATTTTGAATACTCTTTCGAGTGCTCCTGGGGCTAGCTCTTAAATGTTTTTGAGATTTAAGACCCACTAAATATTGGAAAGAGAAAAAAATTAGGGAATACCGCTTCCAGATCCAGGTCCGCTATGACTTCAAATATGGGAATGAAATATTCTGAAAAATTTCACTTAGTGTAATGAAAAACCGACTTCAAAGCATTGCGGCTTGTGTAATGTATAGTGTGATCCTGTGATGATGTACACACTTTCAGGAATGTTGGACTGGGGTAAATACATCAGTTTGAGAAAGGGACCCTGGTACGTAAACGATCGTGTCTAATATTACGAGTGTTAGTAAAAATTTGCTCGGATACCTCCGGCTATGGACTTCTTCTACTACAAGCTCTTTGCTTTTCATAGTTTGGAAAGAAGTAGTACGAAAAAAAAAATAAAAAAATTGTCTAGTAAATAGGAGCCTTAAAATACATATCTTAAGAGCTATGAGCACTTCTTCATCTGTACTACTGTGTAACACATCCCTCCTTCTGAACAAGTGCTCATGGCTTTCAAGGTATACACTCCATGTTTGCTGGACTTTTTTTCTTGTTTTCGTCAATAATATCTCCTTTCAAAACATGGGAAGCAAGGAACTTATAAAGTTCGACTCGGTCGTTTCTGGTTCAGGATCCCTTACCTCTTATTGACAGAGTTAATATTGTCCTTCATTCCTGAAACTTTGTAGCATCACCGATGAATCACCTTGTGTACAAAAAGAGTTGTTTAAGGCGTAATGCTTCTTTTTCAGTTCGTGGACGGTTAAAGATTTTGGATCGATGATTTCTCCATAGGTTTGCACACAGAGAGACACCTAAATATGATATATGATTAAATCCCTAAATTCTTGTAACCATACGAGAGCTTGTTTTTTTTTGTAATGTAATGATACTCTTTTATAAGGATATTCGAATGCACTGGGAAAGACGAGTATTGTGATACTACGCTTGTTAAAGTTAGCGTTCATACTTTTCACGAAAAACGCGAAACGCACTAAATTAAGACGGCAAAGATGCCAAAATAAGCTACTCCGATGTAAATATCGCTAAGTAGAGCTCTCAGCACGGCAGCTCGTAGTTACTACAAAAGTTGTGCACTTACACATGAATGTATGTACACATTTTAAGTACTTATCCTAAGCTCTTTTTAATGCTCTAGAAGTTAGCTTTTTCCCGAAACTGTATCTGTGTCGTATAAAGCAGAGACAAGAGGAAATATGTTTACTCTTAGTAGCCTCGGCCTACATACTGGCTGCATATGACAACCAAGTCTAGTATGAGAGCGCTTTTGGCGGCGTCCGCACAGCAATAACCGATTACGAAAGCCTTGTCTTTCAGTTTTAGCACACCTCGAGACGTTGAAACGTCATCATTAACAAGTACTCATCTCAAGTGCTCTCCAGTTTTGTTACAAAAACAATTTAGTTCCGTAAAAAAAATTGGTTCAGTATCTCGGTTGTTACAATAGTTAAGAGTGTTAAACACGCATCAGCATTATGTGTCACTATTGCCGAAAAGCTCGTTTCGGTGTCTTGAGCCTTTCACGAAATGGTGGTGTTACGTCTTTCATCTGCAAATTGTAGCATATTATTTATAGTAAAATAACAGAGCATCGTTGGGAAGCGATATACACCACATCCTTCTGTAACTTCTGCAGAATCGCATTTAGCCTTATGGTCGAGCAAACCAAGAAAATATTTTCATAATCGGCGAATAAATTTCTGTAGCGACTACTCGTTTCCTTGGTAATCTAACCATGGGTATGTTTGCTTTAATATACGAGGTGTTCAAAATCTCCCGCTATCATTTTAATAAATCGTAATTTGGAAACTGTTAGCGGTAGAACGTCGTGATTTAGTGTAGAACGTTTAGCAGTTCTCGAAAGCTTCTCTGTCAAACCAGAACTTCTATGTGCTCACTCGAAGAACTTCAAGGCGATGTTCGTGTTCTGCCGATGTACGGGCCATTGCAGCATCAACGGTGTGCCTGCTTCATTGACACGTGTTCGAAGGATAGCAATGTCAAACACTGGTGTTGTGTACACGCGATGCTTGACGTAACATTAGAAAAATAAGTATAATGGCTTGAGATCGAGAGAGCACAGGGCCCATGAGACTGTACAACGACCACCCATCCACCTCCCAGTAAATATGTTACCAAGCACATCCTTCCAATGACGGGTGTACCAAAATGCTGGAAGATGATGGACAGCTGCAGCTCTTCGATTTGTGGTAGCAGGAATTGTTCGAGAATGTTCCGATGAACATTTCCTGTTATGGTTTCCTCTGCGAAGAAAAGTGGGTCTGTCACCATGTCGTGCACTAGGCGACACCAAACACTAAGCTTCCGTCCACCAGGGATGTAGTCACGTGTGTTGTGTAGGTTTTCGGATCCCCAAACGCTAATATTGTGGCTATTCACATGTCTGAAAACGTGGAACGTTGCTCCATCTGAAAACAGGCACTTCGTAAGGTAGTCACTGTCAGCAAACAAGGAGACGAGCACGGAAAACACTCTTGCATACCGCAGAGGACGATCGTTTGGCTGCAGTGCTAAGACCATTTGCACTTTTTAGGCCAAAAGGCGTAACTGATTATGTAATGCTTTACAAACAGCTGATTTTGCTTCCCGTAAGTCTCATGATGCAAGACGAACTGACTTCTGACGGCTGCGCTGAAAAGCACATTGCATTCTGTCAAGAGTAGCTTGAGACACAGGGGAACATTCACTTCGAGGTAGTTGTTTGACGAATGCTGTCTCTAAGGATTTTGAACCACTTTATTATGTTCGATAAGGACAGTAACTGAAAGAATGAAATAAAATTTGTGCCACGGCCTTTGCTTGAACCCGGGTCTCCTGCTTACTTAGGCAGATGTGCTGTCCACTACAGCACCGTGGCACTGTGGCTCACATAGTTGCGCGGACTACTCTAGTCCGGTGCCCACACTAACACAAACCTCAATAACTGACACCTTCAGTCCATTTTCCCGTCCTTAAATCGTCAGTATTGCTGAGGCTCTCCAATATTAAAATAGCTCCTTAGCTTTGTACATACTGGGGAAATCCTACCTGGGCACAAATTTTATTTGATTGTTTCATCTTTTATCCTTGTCGAAGTTGAGACTTATATGTCTCCAGGAAAACGGAATTCCAACATTTTTTTTTTTTTTTAATTTGTGGTGAGGTCTTATGGGACCAAACTGCTCAGGTCATCGGTCCGTAAGCTGACACACTACTTAATCTAACTTAAACTAACTTACGCTAAGGACGACACACACATCCATGCCCGAGAGAGGACTAGAACCTCCGACGGGGGTAGCCGCACGGACCGTGACAAGATGCTCCTAGACAGCGCGGCTACCCCGCGCGGCTCCAACTCATTACGATTTTTTTGCCGGTGGTGCCTTTCCTCACTAGCATCAATAATTGCAGAGCACCACTGTCAGAAATTTGGATTTTGCATACTAGATGACTCGTTGTGCCGTTTCCTGGTAGGTCACCATTTTATTTTTCAGTTCAAATCTGCCACGAAGGAAAAAGGAAAATTTTGAGAGCTGCTAAACGTTTTATGATAAACGACGGCTCTCAGTCTCCAACAGGTTCTTAGTTACGATTTTTTGAAACGATAGCGGGCTTTACAGACATTCTACACAGGATAAAACGTACGAATCGTCAATCGGAAGACTTAAAGGAAAGTCTCATAGAGTGGGTGTTAATGTCCCCGCCGGCACTAGAAGCAACAGGACGAGCGACCTCTAGAGCCTCCGTCTGCGGAGTCTGAGCTACAGGTACAGCTGCGGTCACTAAGAGGACTTAAAGCCGCTAAGGGTCCGCTAAGGGGCCGAGTAATCCGATTCGCGCTCTGACGTAAGCCGACTCGGAGCTACCCGATCGCCTCGCAGCGATCCGCACGCCGATCACCGGGGCCGAGAGAGCTGCCCCGAGCCCCTGACGAGCGCGGGCGCGGTTTCTTCGTGTCAGGAGCTCTCTGGAGGAGAACCGAGAGGCGGCGGCGGTGGCGGCCCACTTAGGCTGCCGCTGCCGGTTGCCGGCAGCGCCCGGGCCCTCTCTGGCCGCCTGCGACTGCTGAGTAACGAGAGAGGGGCGCGAGAGGGACTGCAAATTGAGTTGGCCGGCCGCGGCACGCTGCGACAAAGGGCCGCCATTACACACAAATTGTAAAGCTGTTACCGGCAAACTGCTGCGAGCCACTCGGTCGCCGGCTCGGCGCGACGCGGGCCATTGGCCCGATCTGCAGCAGCACCGCAGGCGGACGGCGGTGCAGTCGACCCCACCGGCCACTTGCTGGTTCGCCGACGGCCTGAGCGATGGCGGCAAGTCCTACGGGCCGTCCATCCCGTGCGGAGCAGCGGCGCGTGTTGCGTTCGCGTCGCTAGCCTGATCGAGGAGGATCTATGTTCCACTACGGCTGGGTAAAGTACTTGCTAATGCCTTCGTATCGCGCGTGATAAGTGTGCCTACTATTATTTTGCTTTTTACATGCATCCACAGCTACCGCTCTACCTGTGGTTTTACTTATGCCCGTGGCTAGTGTCACTATTTGTTATACAGTGGAGTGACAAAAGTCATGTGATAGCGATAGGCTGTGTTTACGTGAAATGAACTGGATCCTCTGCCTCAATGGAACCAATCATTGACTGGAGCTGTTCTCGTGCCGTGGCGTTTTGCTAGCGTGCCAGCGTATTTGCAGGTACCTCGCCTTCGCGCTCTTCTTTTTGCTTTTGACGCGCACTGAGCCATGGCTGTCTTATCTTAGCCGGAGGAGTTAAATGGTTCGAATGGTTCTGAGCACTATGGGACTTAACATCTATGGTCATCAGTCCCCTAGAACTTAGAACTACTTAAACCTAACTAACCTAAGGACAGCACACAACGCCCAGTCATAACGAGGCAGAGAAAATCCCTGACCCCGCCGGGAATCGAACCCGGGAACCCGGGCGTGGGAAGCGAGAACGCTACCGCACGACCACGAGCTGCGGACGCGGAGGAGTTAACTGGAGGATCTCGCGAAGAACGAAGTCGGTTGGCGTTCCATGTTAATTGAGGCCGGATTGCGCATGTAGCGGAGCGGGAACCGACCACGTGTGTGGGGCAGTTTGGTGGAGAGCCTTTCCTGTCGTCTGCAAGGAGGCTTGCTGCTGCCCTGTGTTGCGTGCTGCTGGTTCCGGGCACGGCTGTCTACTGTCGTCTGCTGCCTTATTATTGCCTGCTGTACCCGACGCCAGCCATATCGGACGTCCAGCGAAAAGTTAACTGAGATTGTACTTAGAGCATGTGTGTGAAGGTGTTGAGGGCTGCTACCTCACTTCTGGTAACTAAGCGCATGGGTGTTACCATGGAAGTAAAGATGTGCGTATAAAGAGCTCGTCGCGTTTAAGACAGGTGTTAAATATTAATATAATGCACGAGCGTGACTCTTCCAGCTCTTGGGAAATTGTTGTTTGATGTAATAGGCTGCAAGGCTCTAACCCGTTTATGAAATATACTGCGTTCGAGTGTTTGGTACCCGTAGCGCAGTGAAACCCAGTAAAACTGAAATTTTCAGAATTGTGCTCGGTACGGTTTTTACTGAACAGTGGGGAACAAGAGTTCACGTAGTTTAGTTGTGACTGAGGGTGGAGTACCCGCTGACCTTACTAGTAACTGTAAGTTTCCTTTCACTCTTAAGAGTAGGCAATTTCTTTAAGGTTATTGATAATATTTGTGCTGTTGATAGTACCTTGCCTGTGCAGTTCATTTGTAGTGGGGCAAAGGCAGTGGGCCGTTTTGTTGGTGAATAATTTAACCTTTTATTTAATATCTTTTGGTGGTTGTTTACATTGTCCCTGAGGACCTGTTCTGTGCGCTTGTTAAATGTTACAGATGGCTGGCTGGTCTTTTGGAGTAATCGCTACCTTTCCACCTATGGGTACCGGGGCTGTGAAATCCTGGGTAGCGGGAGATGACTCCGCGTCGCAGCTCGAGAACCGGCTCTTCTACGGACTGCCGGCTTCCGCCTTGGCTCCTCCAAGTTAAGTTTTCGTTCTGCCTTCGAGCAATCTGGTGTCACTCCTCGCTAATTAATTCTGGTGCTAATTATGTTGACTTGGACATTTATTATATTTATTGTCTGAAGAGCAACATACAACTGTGTATTAATTTAAGCCGTCAGACGCATAATTGTTAGTGGTTTAAAAATTTTCTTATATGTCAGATAGACTTTGTTTCATAAAAGACATTGGTAGCAGATTCACTAAATTTTGTGCCTTACTATTCTCATTACTTAGAGTAATCATGAATAAGATATTGTTGTTTTAAAGGAATTTGATTATATGATTGTCGAATAAATCGAGTGATAACGAAAGGGGTCCAGTCCTTCCTGTTTGTTTCCCTATTCCCTTGTAGAAAAATGTCTCAGTTCTATTTGGCTGCTTGGAGACTTTTCGCAGCCATTCATGGACTGCATGCTCACAAACAAGGATGGAATTTGTATGGATGACAATGTGTCATGTCACTATGCCACAATTGTTCCCGATTGGTTTGAAGAACATCCTTCATAAATCTAGCGAATAATTTGGCCACCAATAGAGCCCGAGATGAACATTTACAGGACATAATCGGGTACAAAATCCTGCACCGGCAACACTTTCGCCATTATGGACGGTTATAGAGGAAGCATGGCTCAATATTTGTGCAAAGGACTTCCATATACCTGTTGAGTCCTTGACACGTCAAATATCTGGACTACTCAGGGCGAAACGAGATCCGATGCCGTATTAGGGGGTATTCCAATACTCCATGACTTTTGTCACTTTAGTCTTATCCGCCACTGGTACCTCTTCATACATCGATGAAAGAGACCATGACCACCGTAGGTTCAGCGGCTCTGCCACTAGCAGATCGCTAGCCACTTGTGACTGGGATACTACGAAGATGGCAATGTAAGCAGCCACTGAGTAGGTGGAAGTGAGTTCGAGGCTGTGAGGCACAAGGAAATACTATTACAGTGCTAAGACATCGAGTTTCAACACAACACGTGAGACTTCTGCACAACTACTTGTATCCATGTGCCTCTCATATAGGTGCTGCCGACGAGGTGTCCTTGGCCCAGTCCTATATACATTGTATACTGGAGAAATCCCAATAACACCAAATGTTAAACTGGCTTTATACGCTGATGACATGGCCTTGTATACCAAGAGCCTTGATTCACATATACTGCAAAAAGACTGGGCGAAAAATCGGCGTCTAGACGATGAAACGGTGGCTATCTTTGAACCAAAGCAAGACGCGAGCCATCATTACGAACAGTGTGGTACCACCAGCTCTGTCGCCCATCATCGTTACGGGATTTGGGTGTCACGTACCAGATCATATAAATACATGGCACGGCTCTTTCACTTCTCATTGACCTATACCCAGCACTCAACCAGCCCTCTACAGTGCCCACCAATACCGGTCTTGCTATCTAGAAGGGCCCAATGCGACCTTTCCTAGAGTATGCAGTAATATTTCCCCATACCCACATCCGATGGCTGCAGCTAATTCAGATAAGGGCTCTGCGATTGGCTCTAAAACGTCCTCAGAACTATCCACAGGAGAATTGCATCTACTGGCTGATGTATCGCCACTGAAAGAACGATATCATGAGACTACAAGGAATATTATCTGCTGTGTGTACTTGCATAGCTAGCAGTCTATTGGTAGAAGAATCCTGGGCAACAAGGCGTCTAAGTTTACTACGGCCATAACACATTCGGGACTACTATGGTGTGACAGTAAAAAAAAAAAGAAAAAAAAGGGAAGAAGAAAGCAAGATCGGAAGAAAGAAAGCATGACAACACCACTACTTGGCTATCAGCAATAGATAACACCTAATCTGTAATATAATGTGTAAGGAACAGAGGCAAAACCACACAAGAAGATTGAAGACAAAATACAAAATGTTGAAACATCGTCTTAAACTGGAATTTCCAGTTCGATACCTATATGAGACTGCAAGTAAAATGGAAGTCTTGGAGAGGTTTAAGCACTGTGTACGGGAAATTTTTCACACAATCAAGGGGATCCGATAATAATATGCCAGAGTGGACGGTGCATCGACAACAACGGCCGCTGGTAGCAGCTTTTGATCTTGCTGCATAGGCAGTAAGGTCACATGCAGACGACTTGAGACACAAAGGAAAATTCGCACTCACTAAAACACTAAACACATTGAATTATTAAATAAACAGTGGCTATACACTGCATGCTGCAGTAAATACCTTCAGGTAAACGCTGCTCTAATTCCCGTAAAGAGAAAATGTAACGGACGCAAGATGGTAATTCTGTTTGGATGGCCACCTCAAACGAATGATCGCCGTCTATGCTAAGCCACCGTCCTCTACCCATCATTGCCGCTGGGCTCTGAGTACAACATCGCTCTATTGCGTTGGATTCATCCGAATTCGACATTTGCCTAGCCCTACTGTGAAAGGAATTGTCAGCTGTACTGTACACCAGGTAGAAGACAAACATTGCCTCTGCATATCATTGCTATCTGAATCCATATATGTTGTACCAGAGCTGTTATTTTTTAGGGTCCAATCGGTCGCGAAATTGAAACCATACTGAAAGTCTGACGACGCTCTGTATCGGACTGTTGTACAGTGTCCCTATTATTCCCATCTATCGAGTCACATCACACTTTTCAGTTCTGCATGCACAGTAAGCACGTGAAGATCTTTAGAACAATGAAGTGTCCCGCCTATAGTGAAGTGAGTATTGTCTTCATGCTGAGGGGTTCCGCCTGATTTCATGGAGCCCACACAATGTAACTGTCATGCATGACACCAAAGTACACCAATGGTGCTGGAACTTCGAAGTAGGAAGTACAGACGTTCACAATGCAGGCGTTCGGGAAGGAAGTGTGTGTCAGTTGGCTACCTCTGATTTTCACCTCTTTGCTCACATGAACTGCTGGCTATGAGGATACCGTTTTGGCACAAACAACGAGATGGAGACCAGCGTGGAGAATTGGCGGGAAGTACAGCCGACTGCATTCTATCACGAGGGTATTGGAATACGCTACAGGCATATTCTAAACAGGAGCGGCGACTATGTAGAGAAGTAGCTGGAAGGTGTAGTTAAATGATTTAAATAAAATATTTTTGATTTCCACTGTGGGTTCCACTTCACGACCAATTGGACATTGAAAAAAAATTGCCATTGAATTTTTTATTTTTAGGCCACTATTCCAACGTGCAGCTTTATAGGTAATGTAGGTTACAAATAGTCTTTTGCAATTGTAATAAAAGTCTCACTTATTCTGAATATAAATGTCCTACATAACTCTGAAATTGTTCACATTGCTTTCGAATGTCACTGTTTGCGTACAGCGGTAAGGCTGAACTTCTGCAAATTCAACAGTCAGTTCCTTCTCTTGAGAATGTTAAACTATCCCGGGTCAAGAATCCGGCGATTAAAGTTGTATTAATATCTAAAGTTCCGTAAATACTGTAGCTTCGAAACAGTTTCCTTATTATTGCGGGTAACGTCACTGATTCTGCAAATTTTGTTGTCTGTTGTGATAAGTTTAACTGAAGCGTAAGAATCTGCGTTTCAACTGATGGCTGCTGCTTGAATGACGAGCGACAGTGCATCCAAGCAACGTCGACTTCACAAGCAATGAACTTTTTTGACAATGCAGCATAAAAGAACGCTGCGTATCATATATCGAGTATCTTTCCTCACTAACACTATACATGAAGATGAATAGTTAAACATCAACAGGACTTCCTTAGGCGCGACAGCGATCCTACAAATGTACACAACCTAGACAGTAACCTCACATTCCCTACTGATGCTTGCACCAAGACCTGCACAAAGAGAATTTTTAGATTAATCATTGCGTCGTATTAACAGCGGATATCGAATCCGGGGCTTGCCTTAGTGTTCTGCAAGGCTATTCCTGCTCCATAAGCCCAGGTTTCATGAGGACGTTAGGGGGCGCCCTGTGCGGATGGGGGTGAGAGTTACATAACTATCCATGGCAAACCAGGCCCCGGTTTTTGTTTCTGGATTGGAGATAAAAGATCTGAATAAATCTTAGTTAAAATTCACTAACCTTAGAACGTGAGAGAGGACTGTCATAGTTTCGTTCGTTTTATTAAAAAAAACTAGCAGCAAGCACGTTTAGACACTCTTCTGTACACATATTTTCCATAGTTCTTTATTGAGAACAACGAGAACTTGGCAGCAATCTAATATCGGAAGCACCTAGTCACCACCCCGCCCGCCAGTCAGTTGTACGGAGGCAATCCAGTGGCGCGGCGCAAGTTTCTCTCCACACATCCGCTCTGCGAACATAACTTCTCGTTACGGCGGTACACCGACTGAAATCAGTTATATTTTATTCATACATTTTAACTAGTGATAGTTTTATTTGTATTGGCGAACTTATCGTTGACAGACTATATGCGACCGAGAAAAGAATGCGATTAAACGCAAATGTCCGAGATTTTAGAATACTTTGTACGGGACCAGCAATTTGAGTGATGGCAGGCCTGTGCCTGTGTGACATTAAAAGCTGTAGAGCATTTAAGAAACAAATAATAAATAGTCCATTTAATAACGGCATATAGATATGTTCAGCGACAAGGCACCCAAGAGGCGCTTCAATTTTTATGGCCATAACTAAAGAATGGACCAAAATAGACTCATCAAAAGTCTACTTAACATTACTAATTGGAAGAAGGACAAAATCAATTAGTTAGAAGAGACTAGAGACGATTTACAAGACGTGAACATCACTCTAGAATCACTGTAAGTCATCTAACCTTTGGAAAGTTAGTACCGAAGCACAGATTCACGGATCATTCAAAAAGAAAACTGGCAAGAGACGGTGCGAAGAGCGGGAGAATTCATGAACAGATTTTGGGTGGATAAGAGAGCAGAAGTCATGTAGAAAACAAACAAGCTTAAACGCGCTTCTGAATTGAGCCAAAAGAATAAAGAAGAAGAAAATGTGATTGCGAGCATTCTATTCTCAGAAATATTTCAGTATCCAAGAAATGACAACGGATTTACTTATGACAAATCGTAATTTGGAAATGTATGGAAGCCATAAATTACGTAATAGTCCAGGTGGAAATTGTAGTCATTTCTGTATCTAAAATGTTCGGTAAAATGTGTCGTCAAACTAAGAAAGTAGATGATTTCATCAAAAAATATTTTGTCGGCCTCAAAAGAATTACCATTCGTCACAACATGGTTTTAATAACAAATATCAAGCTAACTGAAACTTCCACAATGACTTATTCTTGAACATTTCAAGGAGTTAATGTCGTACTGCAAGCACCATCCCAACCTAGTTGTAAAGTATTAATGGTTCAAATGGCTCTGAGCACTATGAGACTTAACATCTATGGTCATCAGTCCCCTAGAACTTAGAACTACTTAAACCTAACTAACCTAAGGACAGCACACAACACCCAGCCATCACGAGGCAGAGAAAATCCCTGACCTTGCCGGGAATCGAACCCGGGAACCCGGGCGTGGGAAGCGAGAACGCTACCGCACGACCACGAGATGCGGGCAAAGTATTAATGATCTGTTGCTACTACAGGTTGAATTAAATGGAAATCCTAGCTATGTCAACGTAATTGGCAGCATACTACATACACTTACTAACATAAGTAACGTTCCGTGTACTGGCGGGCCACGCAACAAGTTGTCCTGCTGTTCTCAGTGTGCTAAGTTTACTGCAGCCCATAATAAAACGTAACTGCAATTTCCCACGTAATAAACAGTTTGCGGCAATTCGTGTCAGGCATTCTGTTGTCAGATGAATACTGCCTGTAATGCTTATACTCAAAATTACAATTTTATATCAGAATTGTTTGCACTACGGTCTTCTACATTTTCCCAACATAATCCTTAATTTTCTCACACTAAAAGGAGAATAGACAAAACCACCAACCCAAGTCGTGGAGCGCAAAGAAGACCATTTTCTTTTATTAGAATTGGCACTAGATTAATTCCGACGGTCTTAGCGATACTGATCACATTGGCGAGAGTCCTTATTTCAATTACACCTGGATGACCCTGAACTACGCTATTTATTTACTTTTCCTTTTAGTCTCTTATCTACATCAAAGAACGGACCAAACTTTCCACATGAATTGACATGAATAAAGCAAATAATATTCGAACATAATTTCAAATGTGTTACTTATAACCAAGCAAAATGAACTACATGCACACGCTGTAACATGTTCGCACAAAACTGTTCAACTCATGGCTGTTGGTGAAAAATTAGTGCAGATATGTTCTTCCATTCCGCCGGAGAACAAAAATGGTGGAACTGCTGCTCAGCCTCTCTTCCCCCCCCCCCCCCCACACAAAAAAAGGGATATTTAGAGAGCTATTTGAAAAGCTAACGAATCCCAAGCCACGATATCTATATTCTGGCATCTATTTCTCTTTCGTTTGATAGACAATATTTTTCGACGGACGGATGAACACATGTCTACCAAACCACTCGTTCGCTGATACCGAATTGGTCGATTTGGATGAAACTAGTCATGCGTACAGATATGGGTCAAGGATGAAAAGATTAAATCCAAAGAAAAAATGTTAGTGAGAAATAAGAGCAATAAAGTCTGCATCATGACATGCTACTCTATGTCTTAATGTACTAATGTTGTTCTTTTAGTTATTGTCTTCAGTATAAAGATTGGAGTTCTGCAGCCGTCCACGCTGGTCTGTATTGTGCAAGTCTCTTCATCACTAAACAAGTTCTGTAACCTAATTCATTTTAACCGGCTTACTGGTTTCCTTCTACAATTTTTCTCCTCGCCCTTCCTTACATTACAAAATGGAATGTTTCTTGATGGTTCACAATGTGTCCTACTGACTGGTCCCTCCTTTTAATCAGTTGTGCTGCAAATTTCTTTTTTCCCCAAATCGATTTATTGGATTCTCATTAGTAATTCGATCCATACATCTAATACTTAAAGTTCTTCGTGCATCACGTTTAAAAAGATTCTATTCTCTACTTACTTTAACTGCTTATCGTAGATGTCTCACTTCCATACCAGGCTGCAATCCATACAAATACCTTCAGAAAAGATTTCCTAACACTTAAATTTATAATCAGCGTTAATAGTTTTTTCTCTCTTTCAGTAATGACTTTCTCCCTATTGCCATTCTCCATTTTATATCCTCTGTATTTCGGTTATCGACAGTTGCTTTGCTGAGGAAAGATCAGTATTTTTCGATTACTTTTAGTCGCTCATTTCCTAATCTAATTCTCTCAGCATTACGCGATTTAAATAGATTAACCCTGTTTTGATTTTGTTGACATTCATTTTATAACCTCATTTCAATACGTCCAAAAAAGATACTTCTCACAGAAGTCCACACACTGTCTGATCAAATCTATCCGGGCAGCTCTGTGTAATTGGGAACTGACCACTAAATGGCATGAGAGGTGGACCTGCTAGTATAAAAGGAAGCGGGGAGCACTGTGTTGGCAGTAAATAAGCAGAATGAGTCAATCAGGAGAGCCCCGCGAACGTGGACTTAACATTGGATGTCAGCTGAGTAACAGATCCATCAGAAATATTTCAACCCTTCTAGAGCAGCCGAAGTCGGCTGTTGGGGATGTGAATGTGAAATGGAACCGCGACCGAATAAACACAGCTAAGATCAGGCAGGCCTCAGGTACTGGACGACATGGACGCTCGAGCATTGCTAGGGATGGTTGCAATATGCCGAACGAAACAAGGACGACTCTTGAGGTCTAAAATGCTACCAGCAGTCCACATAGCACAATGACTGTGCGTGTGGAGTTAAAAATAATTGGGTACAATGATCGAGCTGCTCCTCATAAATCAAGTATTTCTGTAGTCAGTGCAAAGCAATTCTAGGAGTGGTTTAAAGAAAGATGCGATCGGACGCTGGACGACTGGAAACGAAAGATATGGACTAACGAACCAGGCTGTACGTTTTGGCAAACCGATGTAACACTCTGGGTTTATTGGATGCTTGGAGAGCGTTACCTCGCCTTCCTATGTAGCGCCCACCGTGAGGGCGGAGGAGGTGGAATTACGGAATGTGGATGTTTCTCGAGGTTAGCGTGTGGTCCCCTTATTGCACTGAAGAAAAAGCTAAAAGCAGAAGGACGTGAACAAATTTTATAACACAGTGTACTGCGTGCACTAGAGAACAGTTCAGAGACGATGATTGTTTGGATCAGCATTACAGTGCACGCAGACGTAAAACAGCGTACTTGAGGCAATGATTTGTGGGCAACAACGTTCGTGAAATGTACTGGTCTGCCGAGAGTACCGAAGTGAACCTAATGAGTCACCTTTCGGATGAGCTCCTGTGTCCAATATCGCCATCTTCTCTGGTCTCGGCTCTAGAGCAACAATGGGCTGCCAATCCTCCACAGACATTCACACATCTTATTGAAAATGTTCCCAGCAGGTTCAAGACGTCATAAAGGCGAAGGGTGCACACAGCATCTGTTAATGTCCACTAAAAGATGTCCGGATACTTCGGACCAGAGAGTGTAGAGCTGCACGTTTTCAGTGACCCAAACAGCGTAGAAATGGAACAGCAGCTGGCTGCAAGCGACTAGCGTGGTCCAACGAGTCGGAATTTTGTGTCTTTTCAAATGATTGAGCGCATCGACTGCTTCGTCGGACCAATTAGGCGTTCAGCCCGTAATGTGTAGAGAATGTAGCTTAGATCGAAGTTTGTTCCGCGATATTATGGGATACTTTTCGTACGATGACTTTGTCATGTAAGTAAAACTACCACTACGGAATAATCCATGACAGCTGTGCAGTCTATCTGGATTACCACCTCCCAATACTATTGCTGTTGGATGTATCCTTAAAATGAATAGTCAGATGCTTCTTTTACAAGTTTTAAATTTGAGGTTCAGCAATCTTTAATTGTGTTCTTTAGATGACACCGCTGATGACAAGGTCTCTTACAGTCTCTAATGCTTACAGACAGTTACTTAGTTCGGATATATGCAGTGCTTAATACTTCTTATCTCGTCAGAGAGTAAAATAGCACATAGTACCACCACACAAAGGTCCTTATAAACGCCAACATGCCTCAGCTAAACGGAAACCACACGTTTTAACGGATACAGCTCTTGTCTGTAAAGTGTACCCACTCAGTCTTGACGAAACGAGTCTAAATTTTAGAACTAATGTGTCCAGAAGCCAAATACAACAAAAAATTGGGCAAGACCAGCCTCGTGTGCAGCCGGTGATGATTCTGAGCAACAAATACAATACGATTGCTGAAAATTGTGCGAGCCTTGGCCTTACATAGAAGTGCTGTACGATATTGTCCATCTTCTTTAACTTATAGTAGTTTATAAATTGTATAGGTAAGAATGTTTGCCTTTCACTGGTTGACGAGATTATTATTGGAATTTGTATTTATTCTATTTCTCTTGAGCAGCATCTATTAAAATACGCAGTACAAATATATGCAAACACAATTGGGAGACCCTGGATTGAGGCCATGGAATTCATCTTGTAAACTGAAGAGCCAAAGAAATAGGTAGACCTGCCTATTATCATGCAGCCCCCCCCCCCTCTCCCCAACGAACACGCAGAACTACTGCAATACGACGTGGCAGGAACGTTGTAAGGCATCTCAGATATGCTCAGTAATGTTAATGTCTGGGAGGTTGGTAGCCAGCGGAAGTGTTTGAACACAGAAGAGTGTTCCTGGAGCCACTCTGTAGCAATTTTAAACGCGTGGGGCGTCGCATTGTCCTACTGGAATCGCCCGAGTCCATCGGAATGCACAATGGATATGAATGGATGCAGATGATCAGATATGATGTTTACGTACGTGCCACCAGTCCGAATCGTTTCTAGACGCATCAGGTGTCCCACATCACTCCAACTGCACACACCCCACAACACTACAGAGCCTTGACCAGCTCTAACAGTCCCCTACTGACATGCAGGGTCAATAGATTTATGAGCTTGACTCCATACCTGTGCACGTCCATCCGCTCAATACAATTTGAAACGAGTCCAACCGGGCAACATGTTTCCAGTCATTAACAGTCCAATGTCGGTGTTGACGGACTGTGTCGTGCAGCGATCAACGGTACCCCAGTGGGCTTTCGGACCCGAGAGCCCATATGGATGATGTTTTGTTCAATGGTACGGTGACACTTGTTGATGGCCCAGAATTGAAATCTACAGCAATTTGCGGAAGGGCTGCAATTCTGTCACGTTGAACGAATCTCCTCAGTCGTCGTTGGTTCCGTTCTTGTAGGGCCTTTTTCAGGCCGCAGCGATGGCGGAAATTTGATGTTTTACAGGGTACCTGATATTCACGGTACACTCGTGAAATGGTCGTAGGGGAAAATCCTCACTTCATCGCTACCTTGGAGATGCTGTGTCCCTTCGCTCGTGCGCCGACTCTAACACGACGTTCAAACTCAAATCTTGTTAACCTGCCATTGTAGCAGCCGTAACTCATCTAATAACTGCACCAGATACTTGTTGCCTTGTACAGACGTTGCCGAGCGCAGCGTCGATTCTTCCTGTTTACAAATCTACAAATCTCTGTTGTATTTGGATACGCATGCGTATACCAGTTTCTTTGCGGTTTCAGCCTATGTTAAAATTTAGCTGTACAAAATATAATTTTTATTTAGGGATGCTTGCTTATTAACACTGGTGTCAACTGATTCAGAATAATCAATCGATTAAAGGCATATCAACATATGCAAATTTACAGTGGTTTTGCTATAGTCGGCACTAAAGGTTTGGATCAGGCGAAATCTTCAATGATCAGTATCTTTCAAATTAATTAAGTTTTGGTTAATGTAAAGAAGTTACTGAAAATAGGAAAAAGCGGTCTCTCATTTGGAAGTGGTCTTCTCGTTCGAATTCACCCATTAGGTCATTAGAAAATTTTTTTGGAAAATTGTGGTAAGATCTTATGAGACCAAACCACTTAGATCATAGGTGCCTAAGCCTACACACTACTTAATCTAACTTAAATTGACTTACGTTATGGACAACACACACACACCGATGCCCGACGGAGGTCTCGAACCCCCGACGGGGGGAGCCGCACGGACCGCGACAACGCGTCCCAGACCGCGCGGCAGGTCATTAGATTTTTCGTTTGGCTAGATGTACAAAATTTCGTAATGGCAACTACTTTTGATGGCAATAACCTCATGAAAGTAATTAGGTCATTGCAACCAGGGCAAGAAACTGAATGATCTGAATAAGGAAGTTTCATGGTGGGGATTTGTTTCTACAGTTCCAATAATTTGGATAACGTGAGATAAATTTAGGAACATTAACGTCGGAATTTTGAAAAAAAATAGCAAAAAGTTTACACAGACCTTAGTACAAGAGAAAAGAGTCCGTACAAAATAGAAGGGCGAGAGTCAACCTATTTTGTCACAACATACTCATGCTGATTTCGGTGAGAACGGATCAGGATATTTATGTGAACATTATGGGATACGAAATGTTGGCTTTTCTTCTGCATTTTGATGCTGTATATGCTCTTCACTTATTCCCATCTTCTATATCTACATCTACATTTATACTCCGCAAGCCACCCAACGGTGTGTGGCGGAGGGCACTTTACGTGCCACTGTCATTACCTCCCTTTTCTGTTCCAGTCGCGTATGGTTCGCGGGAAGAACGACTACCGGAAAGCCTCCATGCGCTCTTGAATCTCTCTAATTTTACATTCGTCATCTCCTCAGGAGGTGTAAGTAGGGACAAGCAATATATTCGATACCTCATCCAGATACGCACCCTCTCGAAACCTGCACAGCAAGCTACACCGCGATGCAGAGCGCCTCTCTTGCAGAGTCTGCCACTTGAGTTTGCTAAACATCTCCGTAACGCTATCGCGGTTACCAAATAACCCTGTGACGAAACGCGCCGCTCTTCTTTGGATCTTCTCTATCTCCTCCGTCAACCGGATCTGGTACGGATCCCACACCGATGAGCAATACTCAAGTATAGGTCGAACGAGTGTTTTGTAAGCCACCTCCTTTGTTGATGGACTACATTTTCTAAGGACTCTCCCAATGAATCTCAACCTGGTACCTGCCTTACCAACAATTAATTTTATATGATCATTCCACTTCAAATCGTTCCGCACGCATACTCCCAGATGTCTTACAGAAGTAACTGCTACCAGTGTTTGTTCTTCTATCATATAATCATACAATAAAGGATCCTTCTTTCTATGTATTCGCAATACATTACATTTGTCTATGTTAAGGGCCAGTTGCCACTCCCTGCACCAAGTGCCTATCCGTTGCAGATCTTTCTGCATTTCGCTACAATTTTGTAATGCTGCAACTTCTCTGTATACTACAGCATCATCCGCGAAAAGCCGCATGGAACTTACGACACTATCTACTAGGTCATTTATATATATTGTGAAAAGCAATGATGTCATAACACTCCCCTGTGGCACGCCAGAGGTTAGTTTAACATGGCTGTCCAGTAGAATAACTTGCAATTGCATAGAAAAAAATATTCTGAGCAGTCAGAATCCCCGCAATTAAGTAGCTCTGCAAGGTCGAATTATCAACGAGGGGCTTCAGCTGGATATGGCATACCTGCGGAAATTTGTAGAGGACTTCCTCATCGAATTGCGGTCGTTACTGGCTGTGACTAATTTTTTTGTCGCGCGGGCTTAAATTCGCAACACGAGTAGCTTTGTTCCTGTTGACACAGCCGTGTTACGGCGAATTCCCGAGCGCCGATACCGGCGTGGTGTGGTGTGGTGTGGTCAGCTCTAAATGGCGGCGGGAACGCGCCTGGGCCGATCGTGCGTCTTATCGGGTGGTGTGGTCCGCGTCGGCCCTCACGCTACACCGCTAACGTGCCCACCCGTAAACGCAACACGACCGACCGGCTAGGCTTTCGCCGATACGTATCGCGCCGCGGCCAGGTTTAGCTTTAGTGTCGGGATAAAAAAGCTCGCACGTTTCACTAGCGTCAGCGAGCAGCTACTTAATGCCCATCCAGCACGTTACACTCACCAGCAAACAGAAAGCAGCCGTATACTTGCATTCTTTTGAAGAATGACTCTCTTCCCCGGGCTCTCTTTATATTTGTGCCAAGAAAGATTAATTCACTTCTGTATAATGCTTTGTCCATTAAGATAAAAAACAATTTCACGTCACATTCTTTGAGACTGGTTGCCTGCATTTCACGCATAAAACGCTTGCTTAATCCTTTGTAAAGGGCTGTTCGTACGAGAAAATGAGGAATTTGCTGCGTGTTCCAAATGTCCTGGTACTTACATAAATTATGAGGTCCAGGTAGAATGAGGGAGACGAAGTCATAGCAAAAGAGATTAATGTGCTTGTGTAACTGATAAAGTGCAGGGCGTTCTTTCATTTAATGAAGCGAATAGCCACTGTGTGTAAGATTCGGTATTCAAGTCATATTGCTCAGTACGAGAAGCCAATGACTGTTCTTTGTAGGCCTCATTCACGATTTGTTTCCAGATACGCTTCTGTAGTCTTGGTAAACGTTGGAATCCCTGCACAACAGTACCACAGAAAGCCGCTACAGTAGCCAAAACAAAATGATAGAATGGAAATGCGCTGGCCGATCTTGTGTTCGGCCCTTTATCGGCGTGCTACAGTACGGCTGCATGGGGATTTCGGTATGTCAGTACCACAGATATGTGCATGGACACAAACAAAAATTAAGTAGGGGAACACCCGACAGAACGGGTTAGCGGGGCACAACGGGATTTTGCTGTTTCCAAAACTCGAGAGTATGCAATGTCTTTTTGCACTGACATATAGCTGTGTCTCTCAATGGAGGGAAACGCACAACAGCCATTTGGACTTGGTTTGGAATGCAATTTGTAAGTAAAAAGTAGTCGTCTAGGTCTCCTGTTGTGTTTTTATAACGTTTGGTGAAAATCAGCGTGCGATAAACCGTTAACTGTTTATTGGACACCATTGAGTGACATGAAATGTTCAAATGCATGCCAGTAACCATATGTTAGTTATGCAATACGTTTAAATCCGTCAGTTATTACGCCCCAGAAATGTTAACCTTGAATCTGCTTTTGGACCGGAACAGGACGGAGCAAAATGTTCCGTTCTGCTCAGCCATTTTTTTTTTATTCAAGTGTATTTCATTCTACACATTTATGCATTAGATAGAATGGTAAACAGCAATGTGATATTGAATCAAGACAAATGCAAGTTTCAACCATTTTTATCCTTAAAAACTTCAAAGATTTTAACGTATCCAAATGTGTTCAGTGCAGAACAGGAAGAATCCTGCGATGAAATATCTCATTGTCAGATTATAAGCCAATCAAGTACCAGGCTTACAACACAGGTTTGGCAAACAAACTTATCGAGCTGGGCAGGACTGGGTTGTAGGATTTATTACTAAGTATCCGCCGTTGTCTATTCGCCAGCCAAAATACCTCCTAGTGCACGAGTGAACTATCATTAACACTAATGGTAGTAGTAACTTGGCACTAAACATAAAAAATTATTATACATTTTTCGAAATGACATTACAATATTTTTTATTGTTAACGATTATTTTGAAGAGTCTATATTCCTTAGCCTAAATTTTTCATTAAATAGCTCTTTTAGATGATATTTCTAATAGTTTCGAAGTTTAAATAAAAATTTCACAAAAAACTGCCTCATCCCATTCTGCCCCGTTGGTGGGACAGAAAGAGAAGCATGCAAGCATCTCTTTAACAATTTTCTTAAATAAGTCATAACATACAATTTTAAGTGATTTTCAACCAAGGTGCACTATATTACACTACAAGGTAATTTTTTTGTAACTTTAGGAAGTGTCTTTTTATGTTCATTAATTTTACAAAAATTTTTAAATTTTAATTATCTCGTCCCGCCCCGAATTATCTTTCGTAACTTTTTCGCTTTTGTGAAATGGTAGTTTCAACCCGCACAGCGAATGAAACTGAGGGAGGTGTGCAGTAGTCTCACACGCGGGGCGAGTGGGACACAACAGTCCGCCCACCAAGTTTATTTGTGTTTCCTGAGGATACTTTAACTTGTTAGCGTCATATTTAAATGTACTGCAGATACCTTAAGACTCAGATTTACATGGATCCTCACCCAGACGTCGCTTTAAAATATGATACGAAAATTTTGTGCTAATGGGTTAGAAAAATGTAGAAATATTTTTGTAGCCTAATTCTTTTATTGGCTTCAAATATTACTTAGTGAGTGCACATTTAAGATTCATTCATACATAGCGTGTCATGATTGTTAAAATATATTACAGCTGCGATTTACAGCATGGGAGCCTGGGGCGTCCGTGCGCTCGAATGCAACCGATGTAATATTATAATAACTACAGACGGAATGAGGATCCTGTTAGTTTCGCATAGTATCACAGAGGGCATTAGTATAAACTAGAATACTATTCTCAACAAAATTTATCTTCGTAACATGATTTTTTCGTGATCAACAGTCTGAAGGCACGTGGTTGTCTCGCGTCTTTTAACCTGTCATTTCGTTTGTTTCTTACACGAAGTAAAACATGAGTGCACTAAAATAACAAACATATTTATATGGATAGAAAAGGTGTGAAAAGTAATCCCAGTCACGCACTTTCCATTGGTAAGCGGAATCCATTTGGCTCTGAGCACTATGGGACTTAACATCTGTAGTCATCAGTCCCCTAGAACTTAGAACTACTTAAACCTAACTAACCTAAGGATATCACACACATTCATGCCCGAGGCAGGATTCGAACCTGCGACCATAGCGGTCACGCGGATCCAGACTGAAGCGCCTAGAACCGGCTGGCCACACCGGCCAACGGAAGCCATTTAATCGATATGTTTTCGTCAAAATGAGAGTGTTTTGACATCGGCGAAAAGTAGGTCTGCTTTATGGTGCTGGAATTGCCGATTAAAGATTTGTTCTGTCGCAATATTAAGCAACAAATTTTGAAACTTTAAACGCTAATTTTTCAAAATAATAGTTTTAAGCTGGCAGGTGCTTTAATTTAAGAAATATACGTGCAATTACATTATACCTTTTTGCAGCTAGTGAGTCAGTGTTTTTGCTACTGTTGTACGTAGGATTTTTTCGATATATTTTAATTTCCATTTTTGTTCCACCTTTTTATACCTAATTTTTTGTATAGGCAGTAGGACAATGAGTTAAATACTGCGACAGGAAGCTGCGTGCTTTTGACATGTGGTGAAGAGTATGTGCGAGTCATCCCTGTTCACACCATCACGTAACGTCAACGTATACATAACAATGCGAACCATGTTTCTCAAGCGATGTAGGGGTCCAGATGGCCACGTATCAAACGAGGCTAGTCAAATGATGCGTTGGAGTAACTCATTATAGTCAAACATCTGTATGTTCCCTCAATCGCAATTTCCTCCAAATTCCAACCCCATATTTGTTTAATACGAACCTGTATTCAGTATCTGATGACTTCAACGTCGAAGGGAAGCTATACTCGAATCTGTCTATAAATGTATTAATAAATTCCTTCTAACAGTGCATGCAGCTTAACATACCCAAGTATTTGTTAGAACCTTTCCTTTCCGCACAAACACGAATCCTATCAGATGATTTATTATCAAAATCCCTAACTGTCCCAATTATCCCAAAGAGGTATCAGCTGTCATGTCGTGAATGAACAGGGTTAAGTTGACAAAATAATGAAATATGCTGATGACACCGACATCGGCTGGAAACAATAGATGTGAAAGTTCACTGTGACGTGGTCACTATAGTTGACAATTCTACTATGGACAATGCTTCACCAACTGAATATGCCAGATTCTTTTCTCCAGCGTCAACCTGAAGCTACAAAAAAGGAACCACCACATACAACGTATGGGTGGGCCAGCTTACAAACGCAACTGAGTTTTAAGTTTCTCGGCGAAAGATGGTAAACATACGACGGCTATTCAGAAAGTAAGGAACTAAAGGTTGCGAAATGGAAACCACAGTGAAAATCAAAACTGTTTTATTTGCAACACTTAGCTATAACTTCCCGCTATTTATCACCGATCTGACTTAGACGTTTGTCGCAGTGTTGTACCAACTTTCCAATATCCTCGTTATAGAAGGCAGCCGCCAGCGCTTTCCGCCAATTCTCTGCGCTGGCCTACAGCTCATTGTCTCTGCCAAAATGTTGTCTTCGTAGCCAGTGGTTCATGTGAGTAGAGATGAAACTCAGAGGCAGACAATTACGGGATGTATTGTGGGTAATCAAATATTTCCAATTGAAAAATGCTGGAGCATCTTCATTGCCCTGCAGAATGCGGCTGAGAATTGTCTTGAAGGCGAAACGCATAACAGTTATGTAATGTTGGCTGCATAGCTTCAGCCGAAATTTCTTACTCGGCCCTCGTACTTGGCGTGAGACACTACTGTTCCAGGTATCTTTAAGTGCTTCCTGTGCGCTCAGAACTAAAACGAACGACGTAACGCGATCGACGAGCATACTGGAGTCACTGCCCAACACACCTGTGCCAAACTTCATCTGATTTTCACTGTGGTTTCCATTTCGCGACCGATTGTTCGTTAATTTCCAAATAAACCTCGTACTTCTCCTCAGTATTTCTTCTTCGACCGAGTGTGCGGTATCCTTATTCTCCGTCTGACGAAGAAGTGTGAATCCAAAAACGTGATTCGCATGCTTTAGGGAGCCTAATAGCATTACTCCGCATTCATCACTGAGATTTTTGGGGTAATGCTCTATCCCTATAAAAATGAAGGATTCCGTACTAACAGTGAATCGATGTGACGTTAGCTTCGAGCAAATGACAGAAATCATTTCATACATGTCTGGACTGTAAATCTTTAATGAACTATCATCTTCCTGACACTCTTGGTTGTGGCAGAGAATATTTCAAGAGCTTAAATGTAGATTATAGTGAAAAATAAATCGGTATACTTTCAAGGACTGACTTTGTTTATGTTTTAGCTACAAGGTTTAACTAGTAAATAGGTCCAGATTTTGTGCTGTGATGCAGCAAAAGAATACCACAACTTACAACATGTATTCAACATCAAATTTTTGTACCAGTGGTTTCCAGTATAGGGCAATTACCCCATGAGGGATAAATTTAGTTTTATGATGGGTATAAACACAAAAGGATTGTGTTACAGTAATGAAACTAAACTGTTTTTAAATTATCATTGTTATCTTTTCAAATTTTAGCATTAATACGTGACACAATGTAATGGAGGTTACAGCTTGTGCAGCTATTGGAAGAGCAACATCTTTCTCACATAGACCACACCTACGCTAGTACTTTGTAGTGTGTATTTGAGACACTAAAACCGAGACATATACATCACGTATGTTCTCATGAAAATGTCTTCCTTTTGTTGTAGGTAGTTCCCACAGTAGATCAGTAACTGCTTCATTAAAAATTGGCAAGGATAAACGAACCAACTGACAGCACAACAGAACAGTAACTATATAATAGCTACTATATTGGTGTAGGATCTTCACATTATTATTATTAGTATTTCATTACTATTATTGTTCTTGTTATTATTATTATCACTGGCAATGGCCACACACATGGCATTGCAGCTTGAAGTCTTTCAGTTTCTGAGATGTCATAAGTAAGGCGTCTAACAATCAAATTATTTAGATATATTAGGCCTAAGTATATTGCACACATTTTAATTTAATGGTGGGTGAAGCAAGTGTTGCTAGGGAGATTAATGGTGCAGAGGAACCATGTGTTGTAACTAGTGCTCTCCATCAGTGAGGTTAATTAGCTTTTTCTTCTGAGTTCTGGGTAGAATATGCAATGCCATAAGAATTGCTTCCTCAATCTATAAAAAATTGTTATAAATAAACGTAGCAATTACCTCATTGACCCTTTAGTTCCTGATTTAATAAAATACCTACAAAACCAAATACAGTTTGATTTCCGTGATTTTAAAAATAAAAATGTTCAAAGAAAGCTATTTTTTATTCTGGAGTTAAGTTGGGCGCTAATGTTGCTGGTTAAGAGGGAAAGGGTGGCACTAAATAATGCTTGATTGCACTCGGGGTAAATGATCTCAGAACTGTTGGAAACCACTGTTCTAGACAATTGGTCAACAACAGTTATATGAATAAAAAAATCAAATACTGAAGTGAAGCAATTCAGCTTCATTTAATTTACATGTTCATGAGCAAAGATTCACATCTAAATGTGATATGTCTAATCCAGCTTCAGTTATTGTCCACACCGCAGCTTGCCGACGATCAAAATATTCACCAAGCTGTGTACCGAATACGCTCTCAACCTATCTGTCATGAAAGCAAGCACAGTTACACTGAGGATGCAGTGACTTCAGAACCGGTCTACTGATTAGAAGAATCTTTCAGTTTTCTAAACACCAATGTTGTCATTTTAATCTCACTCTGGGGAGCACTCATTACCCGAAGATATCCACTGCGTCCATGAATATCTCCAAGACGGTGATATTTGTGAATTACCTTAACTTGTTTACAGCTTCATTCACGAAGAGAAGAAGATACGAAATTTTCGTACCTCAATCGGTAAAAACGGAACCCTTGTTGTCAGCCTGTCTGTCTGTCTGTCTGTCTGTCCATTTGTTAAAGGACTTTTGCTCGGGAACTGAATGAAATTGAAATTTATGTCAAATAACTAGTGGTGTTGTAAGAAACCTAAGCTGCTAAGCCCATTCTGTTGAACGATTGACCTCTTATGCCACATATTTTGATACAACTCACTCATCAAAACGTACAGATGAACTCGCACTTGTAAGGTCTTCTTATGTATTCATCCTACATTGTGCCGAAGTCTTTATGTGTTCGTTGGCTACATTAAAGGTTATACACTGATTTTTCAGGTGGCGAGTGTACGTCTAGATAGCGTGACAAGGAAGTAATAAGGCATTTCGGTGTACCCTAGAAGCTCACGAACATCATGAAACTCAGTGGACCCGAACCACGTCACCGCTACTATATGAAAAAACAATGTTGGGCGTTGAGAGTGAATGAAGTTACCTCCTCCACCATGCCGTTACAACGCCGTTCTTATACGGAATTCGTATACCATACATGCAGTCAATTAATATCTTTCGTAAGCTATTTTATTGTACTACCTCAGTAAAGGATTAAATTTCTTGCTCCAAAAATAAGTAATTCGATTACTGCTATAATCTAATCCACTTCTTAAAGTCTAGTTTCTGATCTCGTAAGGATCCTTCTTGTTTTAGAAGGTCCGCGTTTGACTATAGGATTCTACAAACGAATGCTGTGATATCGTCTAACAGAAGGACGTACGGAATAGAAAAATATTTTTATATTGCTCTGTTGCATATGTATGACCTTCATTGATTCATTGTTTAATTTTCATAAAATATCATATGTTTTCATTCCATGCGTCATGGTCACCACGTGACATAGCTACTAAAAGATTAAAGAAAGTCCTTTCAAGTAGCCTGTTTATATAATCAATAGCTATTTATTTTTATCTAGTTTCACAGGACTTCCAAATGCGATCACATCAGGCAAGATCAGGAATGCCTGTAAACACAAGCAGAATACTATCCCCGTAAACATGTAATAATTGAGTTTTCTCACGATTTCTGTAAACGTCTACAAGCGAATTGTGTCGCCATGCGTCTTCGAGTTGTACCCATGTCTCTAGCGTAGTAATACAGTGGAACATATGTTCTGTATATCGTGCCAGGAGCGTTGGAGAACAAGGCCTGTCTTACATCACAAGATAACTGGCAGACAACAGAATCCGATAGATTTAAGTAACAAATAACAAAGCATCAGGGTTTCTTCCAAATCACAAAATCACTTGCCTCTATCTGTCACAAAGCCCGGGCACTGGCAAAGTATACACTGCATTATGTGGTTCGGGTCATGAGTAAGAGCTTAATGAACGTCTGAAAGACAACGATGTCAATGGAAATGGACCAGCGAGTGAATGTAGCGTCCTTATCAGACGTGTCGCATGTTCTTTATTGAAAAATCAAATCACAAACTTACGCATAAGATAATACGCGATACCAGTCTGAGAATTTGGCGGAAACAGCAACTGATAGCAGATCGTACTTCCGTGATAAGGGCTCCGCATGATGCTTACTATAATGTTCGCTTTCAGATCGTAAAAAAAGATCTATCATGAACTCTTAGGAACATTTTGTCGTATGTAAAGTCACTGAAGGAATCAAACCACCAATTCAATATTAAACACTGGACTCGCATTCGGGAGGACGACGGTTCAATCTTGCGTCCGGCCATCCTGATTTAGGTTTTCCGTGATTTCCCTAAATCACTCCAGGCAAATGCCGGGATGGTTCCTCTGAAAGGGCATGGCCGACTTCCTTCCCCATCCTTCCCTAATCCGATGAGACCGATGACCACGCTGTCTGGTCTCCTTCCCCAAACCAACCAACCAACCAATTCAATATCTTGTGGATCAGTCAGGTGCCGTTATGGTAGATGGCAGATATATAGCATAAATAATAAACTTCATAATTCCACTACACCACAGTTTTACAGCCGCACAGACTCACAAATGAGAGATATTCATTTAAGCATCCTGGTACTGAAAGTCTTTGAAGAGAGCAGATCACTATGCCTTGACGTAATTTTAGTTGCATTTTACATTGAATATACTGCGAAATCATGTACCTCTGAGTTTATTTTTGTAAATAATCTCTTGCGTAACGAAATGTTATTTGTGACTCAGTTTTCAAAAAGAGAGGAAGATGGATGCACAGGATTAATGACATATAGCTGACATCCGTCTTTTGCAGATCCTAGACAATGTTCTTCACTCTCAAACATTAAGAAGTTCATATACCAGCCGAACATACAGATTTCAACGTCGTACATTTTCGGCAAGCGGTCGACTCCGTATCGGAGTTCGCTAAAGCACGCTTGTGCTGAGCCGCTCGACTTGGGGGTAAGCGAATTCGAATCCTGCTGGTGGAAAATCTTCACTGCCACTACAGGGCCGGCATAGGGAGGAGAGGGTGGAGGCTTAAGTTTCCTGACCAACAGTCTTTGCACCATTGTCCTGGATTAAATTCGAAACCACTCCGCAGTGTCTCATGTAGTGAAGAAGTGTGACAGAGTTAATGGTGCGGCGTCCATCGGATGGGGTCGTTAAATTCGGGGGTCCACCTGGTGCCGCTCAAGAGGTTACACCCTCTCGCTTCTCTTCATCCATAACAACACAAACCCAACAGTATACTGTACACGCACTCGTCATAGACATCCACACGACACAGATAGAGAGTTCACCCTTCATAACAGATCGGATGGCAAACCACCTCTACTAAGATTTTGACAAACGAGACTAAGCAGTATTATTATTATTATTAGTGAATAACAACTTAATTTTCTTGTAAATGTGTCCGTAGTCATTTGTAGAGTCGGTAGGAACCACATATTTTAATTTGGTTCACGAGTTGTAACATTTCAGATCTGTGTATCAGGATTGTGCACTCATTGTTTGGAAGCAAAAGGGCTGATAGCTAATCGCGTCGGGTCATTTTACCACTACGTACGTACAAAGTCGAACCTTTGCATTACTTTAGCCACGCGGGATTAGCCGAACGGTCTAAGGCGCTGCAGTCATTGATTGTGCGGCTGGTCCCGGCGGAGGTTCGAGTCCTCCTTCGGGCGTGGGCGTGTGTGTCTGTCCTTAGGATAATTTAGGTTAAGTAGTGTGTAAACTTAGGGACTGATGACCTTAGCAGTTAAGTCCCATAAGATTCACACACATCTGAACATTTTTTGCATTACTTTACCATGAAGTTATGTTTCATTCATTCCGACAATTTTTTGCATGGAAGTCAAAATAACATATTTTCATGGTCAATACTTGTAAGCAATGAAGATTTACACTAGCCACCAGGGCCTGATACATCCAGAGGATGTCAAAACCACGTTGGTAAGATACCAAGGCTGATGAAAGTTAACCAAATAATATGAAATTTCGTGGTGTACGTTAAACTAGCAACCGTATCGTACCATCGCATTTGAGGCGTTTGTTTGCTGAGTCAAACCTTTCGTAACTGCATTAGATACATTTTGATAACAACTAAATATTCTTTTTCCAAAATTTTATTCTGCCAGTATGAAAGGATACGTTACAACTCCACTACGCTCGCCCCCTGAATGTGGGACTATGCTGTGTGATGTTGGACACTATACCACATTGTCCATTACTAACCAAAGTATGGTCATACGGTGTGACTTTACAGGTATGTGACTGGTTCGATGAATAATTGACTAAAAGAACCGAGAACGTTACACCGAACGATGAAGGTAAAACAGAAACGGAAGTACACCCCTTGTTAGCGTAATAGAATCTCTTTTGTTCTCCATACCCATAAACGATTTTAATATTATCCATGTTAAAGACGTGATGCAGCGGCTGCTATATTTCAACGACAATAATCGGAGCATTCAACTGTTTTCTGTTCTACACGTGACTCAATAATGCGTTTCGAGAAACAATGCTCTGATCACCAGATTATCAAACCTAAATCATGAGCTTAAAATCCACCAACACGTTTGCAGCGTTCAGGCAATAAAATTGAATATAACACGTTGGACTGTAGGTCCTCGTCTTCCATTCAACTCGTCGACTCCTGCCTGTAGTCATCGAACCTGACACTGCACACCGCACAGACCGCGTCCTTCTGTTTTGCCGTGGTCTGCGACAATCTGAAGTTATGCTTCTCCAGGTGTTGTGAGCTGACAAGCCCGCGATGATACTACATTTCTCTCCGTTACGTTTATTATTTCATTTCTTGTTACTTTTGCGCAACAGTTTATAAAGAATATTTACTTTACTACCGTTATTTGCAGTTATCTTCCGGATGACGTTTAGTTTTGTCTCTCCTCATTGGCACATTGACTATTGGTGTACTAAGCTACGAAAAGCAGCTTCTCATAATCCTGCAACAGGCATAATTAACTGTGAATTACAGCACTAGTTGTTGTCCGTTTATAATCGACAGTAAATGCTCTCAAATTTCCTACTTTTAATGTTCAAATCAAGCAATTCTAAGCTGCTGTCAATGTCCTGTTCCATCGTAAACTCGATTTTTCTGTGTGGGTCGTTACTGTTTCTACTCCTCTATATCTTCTTTCAACAAACAACAATGTATCTTCAACATAGCGTCAGTAGTAAACAGATTTACAAATAATGGATTAGTCAGATTCTAAAGCTATATTTTTTGTTTATCGAAAAAAAGCCAGCCATAGTACCCCAAATAATGAACCCCATTTCTAAACCATTTTAATTAGATTCCAGTCATTTTTGATGTCACTGTCTTTATACGGTAATACATATGCTGTTAAATAAATGCTACTGTAAAATAAGCTCACGCTTGCACCACTCACGCCAAGACCGCTCTCCACCCAAAACCTCTGCTTCAGTTTCAGCGTTTTGGGGTGTTCATCAAGTGGACAAGGCGACAGACATTGAACTAATTCAGGAATGTGCTCTAGAATCTTATCAGATCGGTGAGCGCATATGGTTCAAAATGGTTCAAATGGCTCTAAGCACTATGGGACTTAACATCTGAGGTCATAAATCCCCTAGACTTAGAACTACTTAAACCTAATTAACCTAAGGATATCACACACATCCATGTCGAAGGCAGATTCTAACCTGCGATCGTAGCAGTAGCGCGGTTCCGGACTGAAGCGCCTAGTACAGCTCAGCCACAGCGGCCGGCGTAGCGCATATGACATTTGAAAAAGAGGCGTTCGGAGAAGGTAACAGAGACTACTTGAAAGAAAGGAGACGTATTTGTTTCGAAACACAGGGGAAATATATGGAGGATATATATCCATGGAAGAACCCGCAACCATTTTATTGCCAACTTCTCGCCAGGGGATCAAGAGAAGGCGCGTACAGATGCATTTGTACGATCGATTTTCCCTCGCCTCATTCGAATAGAATCGCACAGAGTAGCGATAACATAGGTACAAAGTACCCACTTCCATACACGGTGCAGAGCCTCACGTACTATATATGTATCCAAAGCGCAATCCAGTTTTGAGAATGCTTTTACAGAAACAGCTTATCGTATTTCAAGGTATGAAATGCGACTGAATTCGTCTCTTCCTGATCTACAACACTATCTTCATAAATTACTAAAACAGTTTCATTTGAAAAGTGCAGCTGATACCGACATCTCTGTAATTAACTGAAAGCAGACTGTACATCGTTCACTGAGGATTCCCTTACAGGTCATTTTAGTGAAGCATCTTTACCTTAAAACGTTCCCTGAAATACTTCTAGTTAGCAGCATATATATAGTTCTTGGTAAAGGATTAGTGATCTGACACCACTGAAAAATTCTAATAAAGTAGATTTTATTGTCGGAGTCTCATACTAGGACTGGGACTTTCGACGTGTCAGAGAAAATCACTTGTAGGTGACCAACAGCTTAGCGTGTCTGTTACATTGGCGGCACTTCCCAACGCGGTTTACTTGCAAAAGAAGATTAACGTTCTTAAAGTAAAAGGGTCTGTAGTGATGTGCAGTTTTACCCTCAGATTTATTTAATTTGGAGGGCAAATAAGCGAATTAAAATTTTAGTGCTGCAACGGTCGCACCTAGGGCCAAGAGGTCGGTGAGTGTCGAAGTCGGACAGGTGAGGCACTGACGTTACACATGGCGGGGACTGAGCTCCGAGCCGGCCGAAGTGGCCGTGCGGTTCTAGGCGCTGCAGTCTGGAACCGCGAGACCGCTACGGTCGCACGTTGGAATCCTGCCTCGGGCATGGATGTGTGTCATGTCCTTAGGTTAGTGAGTTTTAGGTAGTTGTAAGTTCTAGGGGGCTAATGACCTCAGAAGTTGAGTCCCATAGTGCTCAGAGCCATTTGAACCATTTTTTGACTGAGCTCCGAGGACTGCTCAGTGCTTCAGTCTTACGTCCGAAGGCGTCAGTGGAAACGGTGGTATCTGAAATGGCATTTTATTAATTTGAGAACTATAATCAATATTGTCTTCCCCGGCACACGGGAAACAGGCCGGGCTTTTCGCTCAGGCGTTGACAGGAATGCTAGGCACAGTTCTCCATCAGCGCACGAAGCTTGCGGTAGGTCGGGCACACTGCCCAACAGCGTTGTGCGGTAGCAGGAGCCAGTGAGGCGCCTCTATGGATACAATGGGCCTCAGCACTCTCGAAGATAGCTGTGCGCTTAGGCCTATACGCCCAGCATCATTGGAATGGCGGCCCTCCTGATGCCCAGGGCTACCTCAGCACACGCACTGTACACCCAGGAAAACGGAACCTTTACAACCTGGGATGCGCCACTCAGGCACCCACCGAGCAATTGGAAGAGGGACTCTTGCAGTCAGTTGGTTCGGCCTTTGACCAGTAGGTCACAGTTGCGACTCACCGGGAGCGGCAGCGTGGAGCGATGACGTCGAACCCCCGGTGGCGGGCTGCAGTCTCGTGCCTCACTTCAAAAAATCAGCAAGCAGTACATCGCAGTACGCCAGCCGAATTAACCTGTAACTATCGAGATTGTTGCTCATTCATGATCGATCATGCAGACGGAATGACTCGACTCTAAACGTGGTTTGAAACGGGGTATTTAAAGCCGGACATCACGTCATTTTGACAGGTTAGGCAGCCATTTGTCCTCGTTTAAGCAGAGGCGTTTACGGTCCTGTCCGCGCCGTGGTGACTCAGTTACGGGCGGTTTTCCCTGCCACTGCATATCTCATCTCATAGATACCTTGGAGCAGCGGAGCTCGGATGCTGCAAGTTATTACTCCATATTTTAGAGTCTGCAGAACGACGTTCTTTGTGCTGTCATACAGCGCGGTTTGCACACCATGTTATGGCTCTGTGCGCTGTGTGGCAATGAGTTACGAGCATTGCTCTGCTTTTTCAATATTGACACTCTTTGTGTGTTGCAGCTTGTAATTATGACACACGGTCTAAGTCGGACTTGGTTCTTTTATTTCTTTTACCGTCTACGTCGAGCAATAGCTTCGAAAATTTATTAGTACACCTGGGAACAGGGATGCTGTGCACAGTACAGTGCCAATAGTTCACTTAATAAAGTAAGTTATGTGTTTTTCGACACAAAAATGAAAATGGCACTAACGTAGCGACAAGTTTCTGCTGTAGCTGTACGATTAGTGATTAGACCTATAAATCGTAACGTGACACAAGACGTAAAACACGTTAATATGAACTGCTGTTTACAGTCTTTTATTGCAAAATAATGAATTGATTCGCACACTATCTGATCAAAAAAATCTGCACACCTATTATGACGAGTTGAAATCTGCTGGGGACACTAAAATGCGTCCGCCAATTCATTCCTGACTCTTTTCGTGTAGATCAATTTCGATTGCTATTTAAGGTTAATTCCCCCAGTAATTCTATGTACGAACAAGAATGCAACAGCCGTAGCAGAAATTATTCCGATCTAACAAGTAGCTAGTACCCTCATCCTATCCTTTTCTGTTTAGTAGTAGACTTTTGGCTTGTGTAATTTCCGCCTAAGTCTCGAGTCCAGTTGGACAGAGTGCCTATTCTTCTGCACGAGCGCCGTAAATGCCGCCGACATTGTGGTGTCTTTTTCGGATTACTATTTTTATGATACACAGAGGTCCGGCGTGGCCATTTGTGTTATAATATGCGAGACAAGGCGGATTTCTGATGAGAGGACACCATACACACATATCGCACAGGCAACTAGCCGAAAGGTGTTGCCGCTGCCGTCTTAAAATGTTAAACTGCGTTCTTTCGCTGTTCATATGGTCTGGGAGATATTTCAAAATCATCAGAAGAGATGGGAAACCCTAAACGACCGTATCGTCTCGTTTCATAGGCTAAGGACTATCTAGGACGTTTGGTTGGCAGATGATAGTTAATATGTTCGCCTACGTCGAGCCCACCAGAAGTGAAGACGCTTCGAAACAGAAGTTTTCTCTCGTCTAATAGAATAGCAACCAACAATGGGCTTCGATTGGCCGAAATTATAAAGGGCGATCAAATCTTTCCGTTTGAGGGCTTTTCTGTAGTGTATGTGCAACGTAGTGTGACACCGATGTGGGTATACAGTACTGACATTTAAGGCAAGGAATTGGTGTAGCATTCGTCCCTTACCGAGGTGAGTCCGTATTGTGAACTATGGCGGCGTTATTACCAAATGAGTCCAAACAGGACCATAGTATTGTTGTTCTTTCCTTGGCTGCAGAAGGACCAATACCGGTAGACATACATCGGAGAATGAAGAATATTTATGGGGCAGCATGTACGTCGAAAACCAGTTTGCGCCAAGTTCCGTGCTCGTCAAGATTCGACAGAAGACGCCGGTCAGTCTAGGTAGCTAGCCTCATCCGTTTCGGACAAGAAGTGGGGGATTATCAAGTACTCGCCTTTAAGTACCGATCTCTGCCCCAGCGATTATATCACCTTCGGCCCCTTGAAAAAGGTTTAAAGGTTCGACGTTTCCTGTGAAATGAGCATGTGCAGCAGGCAGTTGCGGGGGTCTTCACGAAGCACGACACGGTGTCTTACTTACCATACGGCTATCTTCAACGCGGTTCGTCTTTGGCATGATTGCCTCAGCGCTGACGGCGATTTTGCATGACTGACATAGCGATTCTGGATTGTAGGATCTTCGAACCGAGACGTTCAGAGCACCGCTTGTAACGTTCTCGTGTTCCCTTGTTCTACAAAAGAGCCTAGATTCGAGAGAAATAATTTTTCTAGACACTCGTTTGCCGCTCTCCATAGAGATAATTCTGCCGACTGTGCACTCGTCTCCGGATGCTGGAAAGAGAGACCTCACTCCGGAGGTTGATTTGAATCAGATTTGGTTATAAAATAGTTCCGATAAGCCATCTCCTGCTATTAGACTCCTCACAGTGATATTCGACTTATTAGTTATGCAGCATTAATTGTTTTCCCCTCTGTTTGGCATTTCACGAATGAACATTCTCAGTGACTCTTTGGCATGGGGCTCCACATTGCTCATTTGCTCATTGCTTTTGAGTGCCAATTACTAAAGCCTTTGCATTCTAGCCTAGCCCCCGCCCCTTCCCCCGCTCATAATGCTATGACTTCTCTAATATCAGTAACGAAGGGTAGGCTAAGCCAGATATGTGAGTCAAACTAGTACCTCCAGATCTCTGTGACTAGTGCTGTCATTGCTCTGATAAGGCTCGGAACTACAAGTAGCCAACACATCGGTGAGCTGTAGATAATCGTCATTGGCTGTCACTTTCTCTTTTTCTCCTGGAATTGTCTAACTTTTTTGCCAAAGTCTTCTCCGATGTTAGCGCTTCTTGGACCAGTATTTTGAAAAGAAACTATCTGATAAGTAATAGATGACCACTTTTTTCGTGGAAGCATGTTTTAGTGTACCTCAATGTTAGTATGGTGCACATAATGTGAATGCTAGCTTTGCATCGTCTTGTTTTCTTCAGGTTTGCATCTTGTAGAAGACCTGGATGCACAATGTGGGGAAAAACTGAGCCAACTTGCATCAGAGGGAAAAGAGAACTCTAAACAGACATCAGAAGAAGCTTTCTAACCTAGCTGTAAATTTTAATATTGATAACGAAACGGCGCATAGAAAGTTCCATACATTTTATGAGAGGGTCGTGAACTTATCTGAGATAGACTTAACAAAGGATGAGCAGAATCTTTTAAAGAAAGGACTGCAGTATAACCTAAATCCCGTAATTAACTCTAATACAATAGAAAAGACTGTTGCAGAAGTGAAAGTGGCATAAGATATCGCGAATATGAACGGATAGGAACAGACCAACACGGCAGTTAAAGTAAAGAAGTCGATTATAGATGAAATGTATTCTGCTCACAAGAACAGAATCTAACTACTAACTCTTAGGAACTTAGAATCACAGAAGGCTATCGGCACGAAGGCAATAAGGGCGGCACTATGGTTTTAATACATGATACAGACTATGTAGGGAAAACTGAATAGTTTTTTATGGAGAACGGAATAGTCTATGTCAGGAAAGATCCAACTAGGAAATTTCAAACAGACATAAGAAAACAAATAGGTAACAGTGTGTTTCTCTTCACGGAGGAGGAAAAGTTTAAATTGAAAGTAATGAATCCGCAAATCCCCGAATCACAATCACAAATGAAGGTCCATGAGGTTGAAAAATCGATTCGCCCGATCGTCGATATACCTGAAGCCCAAGTTATAAATTAAATAAAAAGCTAAATAACAGACTGAAGGTCGCATATACATATCGTCGGACATTTAACATTAGGAACAGCTACGAATTTGCCGAGGAAATTAAAGACGTAGCTATACCTCAGGATGCGTCACTAGCTTCATTGGATCTCACCAATTTGTACACAAACATTCTCGTAAAAGAAACGATTGATATCATTAAAAACTGTCTCGCCACTCATGGTAAATTGGAATTAGGATAAGTGATTGAACTAGAGGAAATGTGGGAACAAGTCTTGTCGTTCAATTACTTTACTTTCGATGGTAAAATTTATCAACAGAAAGAGTGGGGAATAGTTTATCTGGGACGCTGGCGGACATATTTGTAAACCACTTGTAAAACGAATTCTTTGACGAAAAGCCTGATATCGCTGAGAAAATTGTATATCACAGGAGATACATTGATGACTCTATTTCAAGAGGGTGAGTCAATTGAAAACCTTAAATTTGTAATAACAAATCGAAATTTCGTGCCGTTAACCTGTAAGTTGGTAAGCGTGCTACAAACAGCGTGCAGAATGGCCTGTAGGTGGCAGCATAATGCAGATGCACACATATCGTCGCAGTGTCAGTATAAAAATGGGCGCCCCACTTAGGACTTGCAACAGGGAAGAACAGCGTTCTGTCATTCGGGTTTTGTGCAGTGAAGCTGTGAATCCCATTGAAATTCATGGACGAATGAAGGTTCAATACGGTGATGCATTTTTGTCACAGCAGCAAGTCTGCGAATGGAGTAGGAAGTTCGCAAATGGTGTGACTTCAGTGGAAGATGCTCCTCGTCCAGGTCAGGCACAACGAGTTATGACACCACAGGAAATTGCAGTAGTTGAAGCTATAGTGAAGGAAAACCGTCGAGTGACACTGAATGACATTGCAGCATGTTTTCAGATTATTCATGGGTCAGCACACCACATTGTGCATGATGTGCTCCAGTTTCACAAAGTGTCTGCAAGATGGGTACCACGGCAGCTGACTCCTGAAATGAGAAAACGACGTGTTCATGCCTGTGAAGAACTTCTTCGGCGCTTTGAACGAGAAGGTGATGGCTTCCTTGCAAGAATCGTTACTGGGGACGAAGCCTGGGTTCTCTTCCACCAACCGGAAACGAAGACAGCGAGAAAGGAATGGCGCCGTTCCTCATCACCAAAACCAAAGAAGTTTCGAACAGATACCGCAAATATAGCACAAAAAATTATCTCTCAACACCCGAAAATCAGATTCACTATGGATTTTGAAGAAGACAACCGTATATATTACTTAGATTTAACACTAATAAACAAAGGTGGGAAACATGAATTTAGCATATTCAGAAAACATACGTCTATAGATTTAGTTGTTAATGAACACTCATGTTACCCACTGCTATAAAAATGGGCATATTTCACTTCGATGGTATACATTCTACTAAGATTGCCACTATGCCAACAGGAAGTAGATAAAGAACTAAGTATTTTAAAACAAGTGACCGTAGCGAACAGATATGTGTAAGGAGGTGATGAATATTTATAATAAGATAAAGAGGAGGCAAATGAAACAAAGAGAAGGATATCAAGCGACAGTTAAGAGAAACAAGAAGAAAAAATACGTGGCTCTCACTTACAGTGGAAGAATTACGGATAAGATTGAAAGATGCGTACGTAAATCCGACGTTAAAATAGGATTCTGAACAAATAACGCTCTAAAATTGAAACTCCGGCACAAAATATGTAATAGTGGGAATAAATTTCAGGATTCAGGTGTATATAAGATCAAATGTGCAAACAATATACAGGGCAGACTGGTAGGAACTTTGAAACCAGATTCAGGGAGCACACCTACTCTCAAAACAAAACAGCGTTTGGGGAGCATATGGCTGCCTTAAAGCACTCAGTCACGATCATTGAAAAAAATGTATACACCCTACATAGAGCTGATAAGGGACGGTTTCTAAACATTTTGGAAGAAATTGAAATATACACCCACAAAAAGAGAGATCTGGATTTAATCCTCAAGGAGCAAAGCGAGTTCAATCGTAACGCGTACTTTAGTATTTAAGACGACTTACTGAGATGATCACTGTTGCGTATAGAAGTCCAAGCCGGTTGCGCATGGTGAAACAGCTGGAAGGTGCGTGCAGCGCCTAACGTCGTTGAGGAGGCCCTCCTGCACGGCCCTCTAACCCTCGGCGATGGACATCAGACGACTGAACGGCTCGCAGCACAACACCGTAATAGCGGGAACTACGGAAGCAGACCATGGAGGAAAACAAGTCTACACCAGCGCCATGGACGTAGAAATCGCCCTTTGTTTTAGATCGTACAAAAATGATAATTTTATTGTGTATTTTAAATTTGGCAAGAACAGATTTCAACCCTGGCATCTATAGATTTTAATTAAGTATTTTTAGAGATTAAAGTGAATAACAAAAATCTACTTAATACAGTATGTGCCTATGTAATGTAACAAATGTACCAGACGCCACCCGTTGGTAATAGTTTTATAATTAATATAAATGACGTGCATTCTGCCAACAATTTTTATGTGACGCAGCATGTGAAGGTGGATGTATGTGGACGGGTTACTCCTGTAACCGAAACTACAGGTACGTTCTGGTAGATTTGATGTTGATCGGATAAGATGAAAAAGATTTCCATTTGTGAAACAGTAAATGAGTATCATTATCGTTTCAGATCTGAAGAGGGTTCTAGAGTTCCGAAACCGGTCATGTGAATAAATATTTTTGCAATCAAGACGGATTATAACTAACGTTGTCTAACCAGTGATTGCGGTATCATATCAGACATTATGTCTGTTTTTGCAATGCAAAGAAGTTTTCTTATAATAAAATATTTTTCTTGTTTTCCAGCTTTTTTCGTGCATGCAAATGAATGCCCCATTTTACCCAACAGGTGTGGCAATACAAGGTATTTTGCACCTAAAGCTGATATTATTTTTTATCATCCTATGATTTATTTTAAGGTGAAACTGCACAAGTATCATGTCGTTGAGTATGTAAGAGAACTTACTAATCTTAAATTCAAGATGTTGTTCACCGAAAATAATTTGTACGAATTATATATAGTTTATCTGGTTCTACCTCGCTTTCCCCTAAAATAACGAGTGATCTCAGGATGCAACGATTCTCGTTTCACTTCCATAGTTATGTTATGTTATGTTAACCGGGGACTTAGCAACGACGGAGAGTCTCCGTCCCCGCCGCAGCCGCAGTGGTCCGCAACCCCACGACGACTACCGCAATCCACTTCACCGCTCCGCCGCCCCACATCGAACACAGGGTTATTGTGAGGTTCGGTCCCCGGTGGAGCCCCCAGGGAACGTCTCACACCAGACGAGTGTAACCCCTATGTTTGCGTGGTGGAGTAATGGTGGTGTACGCGTACATGGAGAACGTGTTTGCGCAGCAATCGCCGACATAGTGTAGCTGAGGCGGAATAAGGAGAACCAGCCTGCATTTGCCGAGGCAGATGGAAAACCGCCTAAAAACCATCCACAGACTGGTCGGCTCACCGGACCTCGACACAAATCCGCCGGGCGGATTCGTGCCGGGGACCGGCGCTCCTTCCCGCCCGGAAAGACGTGCGTTAGACCGCACGGCCAACCGGGCGGGCCCACTTCCATAGTACATTACACCTCACTTATAGATGACTAAAGCATTTCACTTTCTTCCTCCCCATGTACATTGCTAACATTCGAAAGTAATTTTTTGTCTGTGTCCAGTTTTATAAGTATGGTTTTCTCTTGGAATCCATGTAACAAATAAGATATATAAATATGGCAGACTTTCACATTAGCTCCATAGGTGGTGGATTCAAACCACTATTCTTATTCAGTGATTTTGCAAACCCGGCACCAACCGTTCATTTAAGAGGGTCCTCTATTTTTCCTTGTTAATGCAATGCACTGAATCTCCATTTATGTATCTGAACAGGTAAGGAGCGGTACGACTGCTAAGAACGTCCAGCTGGCATAAGACCCTGACCCAGCAAGAAGACCGAAACTCACGACTGGCAGCTTGCAACGATTTCAATGATTTTTGTGAGTGTCTCTGAAGGAGTGGCAGCCCGTTCGTCCTCATGAGCCGAAGTAAGCCAAGACAGTGAGCTGAAAACTGGTGTCCGGAGCGAAGTCTACATTCTGACCCATCCCAAAGGTGTTCCACTGAGTTCAGATCAGGACCCCGACGAAGCTACTCCATTTCAGGAATGCCTCAGATAAGCTATTTTGCGACAGGGCGCACTGTCACGCTGGTATAATCACCGTCTCTGACCTGTTCCTTTTCTGTAAGCAGCACATGCATTATAATGCGTTCATGCCCTCCGGAAATCTGTATTTTTCTAGGCGTAATAAGGGGACCACATTTTAACCATACCATAACACCATTTCCTCACTATTTCACTGTTGGCACAACACGGGCTGGCACGTAACGTTCTCCAAGCTTTCGTCAAACCTGTATCCTTCCTTCGAATTGTAACAGAGAATAAAATGTCACTTCCTTCCAAATCACTCGTTTCCACTAATCCAACGTCCAGTGGCGTTACTCACAGCAACACATTACTACACTAATGTGTGGGCGATGAGGAGCTACTCGGTCGTTGTACCCCATTTTCCTAACTCCCTACGCGCAGTCATTGTGCTCTCTAGGCTGCGAGTAGCACTTAGAAACTCAGGAGTGATACGTTCCCCTGATTTCATGCGATTTTATGCAGCCATCCTCAGCAACGCTCGATGGTCCTTGTCCGTCAGCACACGATGTCTGCCTGGTCTTCGCTTGGATGTGCTCGTTCCTTCACGTTTCCACTCGTAATCATATCACCAACAGTCGACGTGGGCAGCTTTAGGAGGACGGAAATATCCCTAATGGGTTTCATATTCAGGTGACATCCCGTAAGTACACCTCGTTTGAAGTCAGTAAGCTCTTCTGAGTGATCCATTCTGCTATTACCGCGTCTCTACTGATAAAACAATACTCGCTGCCTTCTTTTATCCAGATGTGTCCGACACACGTGATATCTAGAAGTTATTTCCGCGTTATTTAATGATTTTCCGATACCTTATACCAGATAACATAACAAAAATTGCTATGTAACAGCAAAATTAAAAAGTGTCACAGTACCGTGATCAGTTTGTGTAGTCGGACTCATCTTGATGATCGTTAGGTATCGTGTTGAAGGCAGTAAATCACTAGACTATTCCAAATCATCCACTAAACGGTAAAGAGCCTTTTGTTCTTTGAATATTTTACTGTATTTTATCATCAATGACTCAACTTCTTTGTTTTATGAACTAATGAGCGTAGACTAAAATATTGTAGCATTTTTTGTTCCTCTCGATGAGATCTACCAGCAGACAAAAACTCACCCCACTTCCTACTGGGTTAGGTGTCTGATGCATTTAGCGAACGCAGGATAAATGAGGACACGGCATACAAATCCTTCGTCCAACCGATAGTCCTGCATTAGTTGTCTCAGGTGTGTTTAAGCACCATGACCTCCCTAATGAGTGATGCTGCGCTGAAGAGGTAGTGTGACATAAAAAGCCTTAGGCTGAGAATTTTCGGAGCCTGACTTTTCGAGGCAATTTAAGAAATTCCGTGCTCCTTAAGGTAGGCAACCCAGCTTACATAATTTGCTCCATGTACGGACGATTTAAGGTGGGTTGCCTATCGTAAGTAGCATGCAATATAAGGGGTGATCAGTCGGTTACCGTTATAAGGCCGTATAATCTAGAATCGGTATGCCAACCAGGCAAAATTGGAGCGAGCATTGCGGTAAACATGCGATTGACGCACCAGGTTGAAGATACCAGTCCGGTAAAAAAATGGTTCAAATGGCTCTGAGCACTATGGGACTCAACTGCTGTGGTCATAAGTCCCCTAGAATTTAGAACTACTTAAACCTAACTAACCTAAGGACATCACACACATCCATGCCCGAGGCAGGGTTCGAACCTGCGACCGTAGCGGTCGTGCGGTTCCAGACTGTAGCGCCAGTTCGGTAAAACACAATGTGGAACTGCGTGAACAAGTCAGTAACTGACTGCTGCACATCCTTGTGCGACAAGAATTGCCGACCGTTGACGACATTTTTTAAGGGCGTGGTAATCGCATGGGGAGAAGTCAAGACTATAGGGTGGGTACTGGAGCGCCACCCACTTGAGCTGGAGTAACTTGTGCGCAATGATATTTGCGATATAGGGACGGCGTTATCTAGCAGCGCTCCTTGTTGCGCACCATTCCATAACGGTGATTTTCGACAGACATTCTGCCCCATACACTTTCTTCATTCCCGATGGATGTCTACCAGAGTTAGTCCTTCGGCAGCCAAGAACAGAATAGCAGCACTCTGGTATTGTCTGGACGTGGGTAATAACATCGCCAGACTTGACGTTTCTGCATGCAAGTAGCAAAGGCACGAATGTCACACTTATCCCTTGTTTAAATATAGGTGATTATATACCCGCGATCGAAATCGCGCTCCACGCGTATACCCAGCAGCAAATCCCTCAAACGAGAAGTTTTTGATCGCCCCCTATGTATAACAGCCCCAGTTTTATTTTTCCCAGCGCGTATTAATACAGGGCGATTCAGCTACGCCCTCCACAGTCGTTTCATGGAAACCGGAATCTTACTGCTGACGTTCATTAGTCCTACAGAAGAAGAAATTAAAAGACCTTTTTGTTGTAAATTTAATGTAGTTAAATTTTGTGTTGGAATACATTTCTACTTCAGGCCATTGTTTTCGAATTACCAAAAAAAGGTGACCTCCAAAAGCAATTCCATCCCACACTCAACTACACCAACTGTTCCGATATTCGACCATTTTTTGTCTCTATTATTAATTTAACCGTGTCCGTAAAGGTAGTAAACGAAAAACAACTTTTGCAGACGTTACGCTAAAACTTCGCCATCCGATCCAAACTTAACACTTACAAGCCCAGTAGCTTCGCAGCAAGAAGGCCTGAAGAATACAAACTATTGTTTATTTTATGCTGTTAAAACTCACAAAACTGTTAGGTAAAGTTTACAAAAACATTAATTTTACAAGTTGTAACTGCTCGACTGAGACCGTTACGTAATAAGGTCAGTCAATTAAGATAAAAAAGTACTAGAAATCTTGAAGGTTGGCAGCTGGGTGTGGGAGCCCAGGAGCGTTTGAATGTCATCTTTTTGCGTTATTCTTGATAAATCGAAAACTATGATCTCTAGTGAAAACGTATGCAAGTAGAAAATTCAACCACATTAAATTTCCCTAAAAAAGTCCTGTTCATCTTTTTCTAAATGACTACCAGCGAGCGAAAGTATATGAAAATCTCGGGCATGGTTTATGAAAGGCACTACAACACTGCAGGTTGCATAAAGCGACAGTGGTAGGGGCAGATGAATTATCCTGTATGAAGTTCTCTCAAATGTCACACCCGTCATCTACTGGAAATGGGGACCGATTACGTTAGATCAGTTAGCTAATAGAGATTGCAAGGCAATTGGACATGTGTTACTTATTTTACATATATGTCAAGCTTTACTAAAACAACGCTAGGTTATCGAAATTGGTGCTTAATTGGACGTGTACTGGCACCATCCACAAATGGAAGAGGGAAATTGGTATGGTGTAGGATGGCATGGTGAGTATACATTTAACTGTGAAATAATGTTGGAAACTATACTGCCATTCTATGTAACCTGAAACAAGATTTCAAAGATAGCTCCATTAAGGGAAAAGTTCCTTACGTCGGTTAAAGATCGTCAGAAGCTATAGCAGTAGTGGACACCACGGAGCAGTACCTCCACAGACCCTCCACTGCAAGGACTTAGGTTCCCCCGGCGGGCTCCGTTCCTGTAGTCTAAAGTCGGAGTGAAACGATCGGTTCGAGTGGCTGCCAACCCATCCATCTGGAGGCGTGCAGTAAAAGCTGACCTCGAGCGCAGAGCGCCTCTAACTGATGGCCAGACCCTCCGGGCACCAAAACTCTAGCGTACGGGGACGGGAAGAGACTAAGAGAGAGAGAGAGAGAGAGAGAGAGAGAGAGAGAGAGAGAGAGAGAGAGAGGAGGGACAGAAGGAGAGACGTGCAGTAGGACGAAGAAGGGAGGAAAGAGAGGTGAGCAGTCTCAGTTCGCAGTTGCTCCGAGTACTCGCTCAGGCGCGTTTCAAATTTTGCATTCAGCACAGTACTGAACGGTGCAGTAAACCGCCAGTACGTGAGCTGAAAACAAAATACGTGTCTTCATGTACAGGGATTCATGTTTTCAAAGCTTAATCAATTTTCCCTCCTTTCACTTCATTGCCATGTAATTAACACAGTATCTTCATCTGAACTGCAGTGTGTACCTATCATTTACTGCGAAACTGAACACCAGCTTCCAGTACAATCTAGCTGTGACAGCTTACACACACACACACACACACACACACACACACAAACACACACACAAACAGAATTTTCTGATGTGGAGAGATACATCACAGGAAGAGCAGGTAATAGAAATCTGTAGACGAAAGTTTCTCTCCTTTGTATTTTCTGTAGGCAGTGGTTTAATCAATATTTAAAGGCTATTTGTTTTAAAAATGTATCAATTCACCGCCAACATTTTTACGTCCACAACTTAGCTTCCGCCGATTTTTCTGGAATTTCGAGGCTCTGTTATAAAAAGATTACAAAAATTTACGATTCAAACTATTTGCTGTCACAGGCCACTACTTTCCCCCATCTTTCAGACAGCATACGAATCGCACAGCTGAAGTAGTGGACGTCTTTTGAGGGGATCTATGAATCGATCCAATTTTGCGCCCGTTCTATGACCGGAAGTGCTGGTCAGCCGTGCCGTGTGCCACTTATCGAGAAAGGTGGTAGTTAGAGGGAGCACTGTTTGGAGAATACGGCGGGTGGGTGGGACGTCCCACATTTCTACGTTTCGAAGTATGTTTTGAGAGGTTTATCCACATGGGATCCACAAATGTCACACTAAAGAATCACGTTTTCCGTCTATCGGTGTATTGTGGCCGTTTGTGTCTCAGTGCACGGCTCAAATGCGTCAGCTGCTTTCGAGAACGATGTCTGTGACTGTTCCCATTGGTTTCAGCAGCTTCGAAAACATTCTACCCTCCACCAACACGTCGGTCTTCGACGTCAAAATCATCGTTCCTGAAGCGTTGAAACCATTCTCTGCAAGTTCGTTCACTAATAAGAGCTTCACCATAAGTCTTACCCAACATTTTATGAGCTTCAGCCGCAGATTAAAACGTCCGGTAAACGACGAGAATTGGGCTCGTAATTTGACATATTCGACTAACGATAACTTTATGATACAATCACATATCGACTAATACCTTGATGAAAACATGTTTACAAATGCCTAAGCTTATCATATGATACTCACGACTTACCGCTTCCACCACCACTTGTCGCTTGGACATTTATTTATTGCAAAACGGCGGAAGCAGCATTGAACTCCTAATACCTCATTATACCGCCAGTTTGCATCCACAGATCAAAATCACATATGATGAAATATTTGCACCAACATACAAGGCGATATAAAATCAGTGACGTCAATTAATGTAAAGCTCATCGTTCCTACTGTCATGGAATTCATATTACTTGACACTCAGGGCACTATTTGTAGCACCGTACTGATCGCGGTCCTCCGATTTACAGCCGAGAGGAAGGCATAGACCACAGGGTGAGGCGATTCTACGACGACATCGGATACGATATTCCCGACCTCCGCTATCAGATGGAGAATCTCCCCACTACACAAAACGAAGGGTCTTCTCTACCATAAAAGTACCTATGGCGTGTACATGAGGGTTTTTATAGGTCAGAGGTACCAGTCATTGTGATCAGCGAAGAGCTTCACCTACATAGATCGAACATAAATCAGCCACATAACTCTGACAGAACATTTCTCATCGCAGACAGGGAAGGTGTTACGCGTTAACTACAGGAGCGTTAATAGTAAGATCTAACAATTATTATCGCGTATTTAACGTAATAATGCCTATATAGTATAAGAAACAGAAAGGTGGTTGAAACCGAAAGGAAATAGCTACGATATACTAAATTCAGATTGCAATATATCCCCCCGACCGACGGATTCTTGAGCACTGTTTATCAGTTTGCGATTCTTAGCAGGTTGGATTAATAGAAGAGATAGACAATACCCAAAGAAAAGCTACGCGTTTCGTCATGGGATCGCTTAGTCGACGAGAGAGCACTACAGGGATACTCAACAAACGCTAGTGGCAAACTGTACTAGAGAGGCGTTATCGACCGCGGAAAGGTTTGCTATTGCATTTCCTACAGAATGCGTTACGGGAGGAGTAGAAAGACATATTACCTACTACGACATATAATTCGCAAAACGATCACTACGAGAAAGCAAGAATAATTAGAGCTAATACGGAAGTACGCCGACAATCATTCCAGGCACGCGACATTCGAGAAAGGCAAACTGCAGTGGGGGATCATAGTGGTATCACAAGTGCCCTCCGCCATATACCGTAATGTGTTTTGCGGATTATAGACGTATATGTAGAACAAGATGGATGGATAGGATGAAAAATGAGGAGAATCTGCGAAGAGTGAACATCTGAGTGCAGCAAGAATTAGTGAAACAAACTGAATCTGACGTTGCGGTGTCGCATAACGTTTCCGTGAGAAAAGTCATTGCACACCGTAAGCCCCTTCAAAGTATGGAGGATAGCTGCGTGAGAAATACAAAAAATATGTACAGCTTAGACTTTGTAGACACAGTACTCGGAAGAGAGATGGCACTTGGTATAGAGTCAAGTGAGATAAGGTGCTAACTGTGTGTGCGGCCTGAGCAGTGAGCGGCCGTCTACACTCGATGATGAGGTACGCTATTCCATGCTGTCGTCAGCTGTAGGTACTTTTGACAGTCCGCCATATAATATGTAAGGAGACGACTCCAAAAGTACCAGTACTAGTAAAAAGACACGGAAGAGTAGTTGTTATATGGTTGAGAATTGTGAATGTACAGTTTATAAAAGAAAATACAGTGCTCAAAACAAAGTAGCTGTCGAAATCATTTCATGTTGCTAGAGATAGTAGAAACTCCACTGTCCATCAGTAAGCACTCGCACTTCGGAAAAGAACTAACTCAGCTTGGCAAGAAGTCAAGTTGAAACCGCCAACCAGATCCAGCGCATAATTATTATCTGGGCAACTGTCGATTCAGTGTTAACGCATTGGACATTCAACCAGCTAAAGGGAAGGTGGCGTTACATCTAGTGCCAAGCAAGGAGAAGCACAGCAGCACCAGGGAACATGATAAACGCTGCAACATATGCAAGGAAGGAGTAAATTATGCAGTCTTAGGATACATGGAGATATACCGTGTGATCAAAAAGTCAGTATAAATTTGAAAACTGAATAAATCACGGACTAATGTAGTAGAGAGGTAAAAATTGACACACATGCTTGGAATGACATGGGGTTTTATTAGAACCAAAAAATTGCAAAAGTTCAAAAAATGTCCGACAGGTGGCTCTTCATCTGATCCGAATAGCAATAATTAGCATAAGAAAGTAACATAAAGCAAAGATGATGTTCTTCACAGTAAATGCACAATATGTCCACCATCATTCCTCAACAATAGCTGTAGTCGAGGAATAATGTTGTGAACACTACTGTAAAGCATGTCCGGAGTTATGGTGAGGCATTGGCGTCGGATGTTGTCTTTCAGCATCCCTGGAGATGTCGGTCGATCACGAAACACTTGCGACTTCAGGTAACCCCAAAGCCAATAATCGGACGGACTGAGGTCTGGGGACCTGGGAGGCCAAGCATGACGAAAGTGGCGGCTGAGCACACGATCATCACCAAACGACGCGCGAAAGAGATCTTTCACACGTCTAGCAATATGGGGTGGATCGCCATTCTGCATAAACATCGTACATCCCAGCAGGTGTTTATCAGCCAGGCTGGGGATGATGCGATTCGGTAACATATCGGCGTACCTCTCACCCGTCACGGTAGCAGTTACAAAACAAGAATCACGCATTTCCTCGAAGAAAAAAGGCCCGATAACGGTAGATGTGGTAAATCCAACCCATACCGTGACTTTCTCGTCATGCAATTGAGTTCCCCAGACAGTTCCAGGATTTTCGGTAGCCCAAATTCTGCAGTTGTGGGCGTTGACAGACCCTCGGAGCGTGAAATGAGCTTCGTCCACAAAACGTTACTCAATCAATCGCCATCTTTTGAAACGCCCACATCACAAATGCCCTCCGCTTCACTAAATCGCCAGGTAACAGTTCATGATGCCGATGGATTTTGTACGGATAGCATCGGAGGGTACGCCTAAGTGCCAACCAAACAGTAGTATATGGAATGCCGGTGCGACGTGCGACTGCACGAGCGCTGATTTCCCCGTGCATAGAAAAACCCGATACAGTCTCCATTTCTTCTTGAACTGTCTCAGCAGCATTACGCCTTGTGCTCGGTCGGCCACTACGGGGTCTATCGTCTGAACAACCCGTGGCTTCGAACTTCTCGCCACAGCTGCATTTGTCAACGGACCTTTACCCGTTCGAATCCCCTTCCTATGGCGATAGGATCCTAACGCTGAACTAGCACATTCCTATTCTGATAATACAGATTTACTAAAAACGCCTTTTCAGGTAACGTCAACATGCTGCGACTGCTGGCGCATCTGATTCTCTCTCTCATTATAACTCCTTTTATACACGATTGTCATGGGCAGTCACTGACGTTTTGCTGTCCAGCGCCATCTGTCGGACATTTTGTGAACTTTTTTTTTGTTCTAATAAAATCCCATGTCATTCCAAGCATGTGCGTCAATTTTTACCTCTCTATCCACATTATTCCGTGGTTTATTAAGTTTTCAAATTTATTCTGACTTTTTGATCACCCGGTATGTTAACATAATAGAAATTTGATATGGACGATGACTACTTCCTGACGCCCGACGAATCAGTACAATGTTGACACAGCGTTTCATTTTGGCTTCCCAGGACCTCTGTAAAGGTTACTGGAGCTCTGAACAGCTTCCTTCTTTTTACTGAAGTTGTTTTCAGTTACTGAAATGAAGGTAAAGGGTGCCGCTCTATTAGACAACAACTGGTCGTTGGAATCTTGCTGTTGTTGGAGGACCACCCGAGCACCAGTGTCCGGTAATCAGCGCGGCAGCGACCGCAGATGCAATAATCGCTAACGCCAGTTACGGGGGGAGCGCTAATCGGCGCGGGGAACACGGCACGACGCGGTACAGAACAGCGCTACCGCGGCTTATTTGGGCAAATCTGCCTAGTTTAAAGGAACACCCGTAATTAGAAGCTATCACTGATGCAGCCCCGAAATTATCCTGCGGTACTCAGGGAAATTATATCACCGGCGAGGCAACCGGCAGCAATTTTCGCTGAAGAGGCCCTCATTAGCCTGAAAAGCGTCACGCCCCACTTTAAGCAATGAGGGCGCAGGCGGGCTGCCGCCTTCGCTCCCCCGTGTGCCGTGGCGCCGGCGTCGCTGCATCGCATCCGGCCGCGCCTGTCCGCCGGCTGACTGGCACAGCAGGTGTCGGCGGCGCGTCCACGTCATGCGGGCACCAGCCCAACAGCCGCGGACAACTCCGTGTGAAGAGACACGCTCGAAAACACGTACCAAGCAGGAGACAGCGACAGCTGTGCACTTTGCATTTTATGCAACTGATTATTTATCGTCTCCTGACATCATAGGTAATCTCTCGTGTTTTGTAGACGTGAATATTGATGGACGCGTCCAGAACATCAACATCCAAACACAGCCCTTGCCACTGTACGACGTCAGACAGATAAGTAGACGGGAATAATACTAGCTACCCCGATGAATAGAGTGTACTGGCACTTTACGAGCGCTGTAGATGATTAGAAGTGTAACAGATAGACACATAGCCTTCCATTACTGACGTAAGTCATCATCATCATCATCACTTAAGACCGATTATGCCTTTCAGCGTTCAGTCTGGAGCATAGTCCCCCTTATAAAATTCCTCCATAATCTCCTATTCTACATCTACAACTACATCCATACTCCGCAAGCCACCTGACGGTGTGTTGCGGAGGGTACCTTGAGTACCTCTATCGGTTCTCCCTTCTATTCCAGTCTCGTATTGTTCGTGGAAAGAAGGATTCTCGGTATGCTTCTGTGTGGGCTCTAATCTCTCTGATTTTATCCTCATGGTCTCTTCGCGAGATATACGTAGGAGGGAGGAATATACTGCTTGACTCTTCGGTGAAGGTATGTTCTCTAAACTGCAACAAAAGCCCGTACCGAGCTACTGAGCGTCTCTCCTGCAGAGTCTTCCACTGGAGTTCATCTGTCATCTTCCAATGAACCTCAGTCTGGCATCTGCTTTACCGACGATCAACTTTATATGTTTATTCCATTTTAAATCACTCCTCATGCGTACTCCCATATAATTTATGGATTTAACTGCTTCCAGTTGCTGACCTGCTATTTTGTAGCTAAATGATAAAGGATCTATGTTTCTATGTATTCGCAGCACATTACACTTGTCTACATTGAGATTTAATTGCCATTCCCTGCACCATGCGTCAATTCGCTGCAGATCCTCCTGCATTTCAGTAAAATTAGTGCCTCTTCTGATGTTAAGCCTATTACTTCAAAATCATTCTTAAACGAATCCAGGTATCATTTCCTTGGTCTACCCCGACTCCTCCTCCCCTCTACTGCTGAACCCATGAGTCTCTTAGGTAACCTTGCTTCTCCCATGCGTGAACATGACCCCACAATCTAAGCCTGTTCGCCCTGACTGCTGCATCTATAGAGTTCATTCCCAGTATTTCTTTGATTTCCTCATTGTGGACACCCTCCTGTCATTGTTCCCATCTACTAGTACCTGCAATCATCCTAGCTACTTTCATATCCGTAACCTCAACCTTGTTGATAAGGTAACCTGAATCCACCCAGCTTTCGCTCCCATACAGCAAAGTTGATCGAAAGATTGAACGGTGCACAGATAACTTAGTCTTGGTACTGACTTCCTTCTTGCAGAAGAGAGTAAATCGTAGCTGAGCGCTCACTGCATTAGCTTTGCTACATCTCGCTTCCAGTTCTTTCACTATGTTGCTATCCTGTGCGAATATGCATCCTAAGTACTTGAAACCGTCCACCTGTTCAACTTTGTTCCTCCTATTTGGCACTCAATCCGTTTATATCTCTTTCCCACTGACATTACTTTCGTTTTTGAGATGCTAATCTTCATACGATAGTCCTTACATTTCTGATCTAGCTCTGAAATATTGCTTTTCAAACTTTCAATCGAATCTGCCATCACAACCAAGTCATCCGCATAGGCAAGACTGCTTATTTTGTGTTCACATATCTTAATCTCACCCAGCCAGTCTATTGTTTTCAACATATGATCCACAAATAATATGAACAACAGTGGAGACAGGTTGTAGCCTTGTCTTACCCCTGAAACTACTCTGAACCATGAACTCAATTTACCGTCAACTCTAACTGCTGCCTGACTATCCATGTAAAGACCTTTAATTACTTGCAAAAGTTTGCCTCCTATTCCATAATCTCGTAGAACAGACAATAGCTTCCTCCTAGGAACCCGGTCATATGCCTTTTCTAGATCTATAAAGCATAGATACAATTCCCTGTTCCACTCGTAACACTTCTCCAATATTTGCCGTAAGCAAAATCGTGAGAGTGAAATGATATTCGCGAGCCAGCTGATTTTATAGACTCAGCTGCTGGAGCGTCTTATGGTTGTTTGGCAGTGGTCCGTGATAATCCTCCGTTAGTAATCATTCGTTCAGAGGTACGCTGGACATCTTCAGAGGTGCTGCTGGTGCCGTTGAGAGTTGCCGACTGAAAAGTCGGAAGTCGCAGAGCGAGATAAATGCGTGTAAAAGGAGCGTGATAGAATTATACACGTCACCGGCGGCGATAATCCCTGTCTGACACGAAACATCGATTATTGTCTGTCAAGGTTAAAAGTAATATTTTATAGAGCCACTATCCATATTTCACTTAGTTTCACTGCTTCTTCAATTCTGTTAAATTTATCTCCATATTTGTACATTATCCAGTCATTTTAACATAACGACCTGAGAAAACTATGAATAACCACCTTTCGCAGTACAGCTGCGAGAGCTCAGGAAGAGAGTCAAAGAGGTTTTGGAAGTTACTACTAAGGATGTGGAGCCATTCCGATCCCACTACTGTGAACAGTTGCGATAGGTTTTTTCATTGAGGATACATGGTGTGAAGAACCAAACCAAGGTCGTCGCACAGATTCTCGATTGGGTTTCAGTCCGGGAAGATTAGTGGTCTGGTATGTACGAGATGTATAGTTGGAACATTACAAGCCGTCTGGCTTACCTCCTCCCATTTACACTAAATTGGCATGTCCTTGTCACAACTGGTGATAGGAAGAACGCTTTATTTAATTTATTACAAGGACAGGTACTTTAAAAAATTTCACTGGTCTCGGATAAAGGGGCTAATAGTTCCAGTATTGCACACTGTTCTGAATGCAGCAGATGTGTTGTGACCACCCAAAGCTTTGTGGTGGTTTGTGTGTATCAGTGGCCACCGAAGGAACCTTACGGAACTTACCGGTCCTTTCCATTAAGCCGGGGTTAGCGGTCAGGAAGCACAACTCGTCTCTTGAGATGGCTGAGGGCAAAAGTTCCAAGTGCTTCCTGGGACACCACAATTTATGGTGGAAAAATACAAATCTTGGAATGATGGTACAAACCACAACGAGAACGGGTACCTCGCAGAGGTCCTGTCGCGCTGATTTGGCCTCGGGAAATTCGGAATCGTTAAACAACGCTCTGATTCTCCCATCGCCGACTGACGTCAGACACGAATTTCTAGAACAAAGTAGCAGGGAAGATGTGCTCTGATTTGCCCCTGTCTGACAACATTACACGGTGGTAATTTGTAAATGTGACCCTGACACATTACTGGTGGAAAGGAATTACATTTGTGGTCACATTGGCACAAGTTGCTGAGTCGGAGAAGGTGGAACAAAAAGCGACACTCTTGGTTCCACTGTGGATGGAGACAGGACTCTGGCTCGAAAAGCTACGGTCGCAGGTTCGAATCCTGCCTCGGGCATGGATGTGTGTGATGTCCTTAGTTAGGTTTAAGTAGGTCTAAGTTCTAGGGGACTGATGACCACAGGAGTTAAGTCCCACAGTGCTCAGAGCCATTTGAACCATTTTTTTTTTTTTGGCTCGAAAAGTCATGGTACTTGGAGGTGTCCGAGTCCTGACAAGCAAGATTCTGATTCTCCATTACGACCACTTTCCTCCGACTTACCGCCACAAGAGACTGGCGGGAGTATATAGCAGTACAGCACCAAAAAGAAAAGGCAGTACAGCCAGCGGCGCTCAGAAGTTTCTGGGGTCGGTATGCACTTGAAATATTAACGTTCGCTTAGAGGAAACAAGCAGTCGGCCCAACTATATCCGCGCCGCCGGCAGTCCAACCAAGAGACAGTCAACGGACTCACCGACAAGACGACTTGCTTTCCACCCGACCAGTGCACAAAGAACTCCAAAGCCAAAACGTAAAAGGCATAGCCGCCCACAACCAAGTATGCATAAGCTGACAAAACTACACACACGTGTTGGACAGCGACAACACGGCGAGGAAAGGACGCTGCCTGAATTTTACGTCAGCGGCCAGGGCAGGTAAACGGAACGCTAACGGCCACAAGGCAGAAAATTCCGCTGGTACACTTGGACTTTAAATAACCAAATACAGTTAAACTCCACCGGATGGTGGCCAAACCTTCGCCGACTCGAACACTCGCTGTTGCTCACGGGAATACCCCCTACAGCCAACCATGAAAACCCACGGCACAATGTGAACAGTCTGGCTTCGGTAATGAAATCACCACTTGTAACGACAACTGTGCATATAATGATTTTTTTTTTATGAATTTCGATAAATTAGTGTGAACAATGTTTGATTTCATTTCTTTCTCTTTTCGTGTCATGTTAAAGAAACTGTGAGCAACTTTTGAAATGAATACTATTATTTATGTTAGATTTCAAATAATGTGGTAATCAAAGGGAAGTGTATTTAATGTTAAAACTATTGTAAGATGTGAAAATTGTAATTTAAACACTTGGTCCATACGTAGGTAATGCATTAGGGTATGTGTAGTAGAAAACCTGTGGTGAATACCCTACCTGTAGGGGAGCGGGAAAAGGTGGAGGCAGGCGAGTGCGGAAAAACGCACACTGGCGCGGTTCGGCACAACAGGCTCAGTAACACAGTCGGAGGTGAGCGACGGTCGGAGTTGGGTGTCGGTCAGAGGAACATGTACTGTACCGAGGAGGCTACCTAGGAAAAGTGGATTCCATTGAGCCTCGGATGAACCGATTCCGACGACTACTTGGCATGGCTATATTCTGAGGCACAAAATTGGAAAGATTACGACGCTAAGAAGATGGAAAGTGCCGAGGTAGTGTGAGCCTTAGCCGTGCTTGTATGTGTGCCGTGCTGCCCGCTATCTCGCTGCCCGCCAACCGCCGCACCGACTTGCACAGGTCAAACATTTATTTCATCTTTAGAATTGTATCTGTGTGGACCAGTGTCGAAACTGTTTCTAACTGTTCAATAATAACGTGACTTTTACCAGAATTGCCTTAGCCATTACTGATCCTGATCACTGACCTAGACAGGGTCCTTACCTCGTATTGTGCAACCCGAGTATCCTGAACTGAAAGTTTAATGTTAGAGTTAACGAAAATTATCAGCAGATTAATCTATGCAATAAAGAAGTCTAAAGTTCTGTGTGTTATTGCAAATGTTGGTAAAGAACAAAAGTATGACTAAATTGGAAGAGAGTTTTTTGAATTGAGTTAGCGATGTTATTTAATTAATTTGAGACAGAAATAATGACAGTTAAATTATTCAGAAGTAAGACAAAAGAGTAGTTATCCATAGATTGATAATTTTGAGTGTTAATTTGCCTTCAGTACTTAATAGTTTCAGTTTAACGACCATAACAGTTTCAGGGTCCCCCCCCCCCCCCCCCTTCTCTTGTCCAATTCTTTCAAACCTTGAAATGTGCTGATCAGATTTGACCAGTAAAGTTAAGTTCTATATTAAACCTAAGTGTATTAGTGTTGTTTTCCAATTTTAATGGTGACATTGTATGTGTGCTTTCAAAACTGCTCATTCTAGGACGATCTATGCCCGATTTCAGTCTGATCAATATACAAAATGCAGTTCGTAGTAATCATTGCTGTGTGGTGTTGTGTAAATTTAGCTCGTCCAAATTAGTACAAAAAGAGAAAACTTTAGTTCAGTGGATTTTTCTGGTTTCAAACTTTGCCATATAACGCATCATTACTACGTGTTACTATGATTGTACATGCACCCACTTGTACAAGGGAAAACTCACTCATTGCCTAAGTAGGCTGGCGACCGAATTATTGATTGTAGGTAGTATCTACTTTGTGTACTTCTTGTCCATGCGAAAGAGTAGTTATACTTTACATTCGCTTAACTGCATCACTGTAGTTACTGACTGAGTATAAGTCCGATCTTGCTTCTATTAGGTACACGCGGTCAACTTATGTACTAAAATCCTTGTTTATAAGGTGAAGCCCGTGAACTTATTACAGTACAGGCTTTATAGAGCTAACGTACGTCCGAGTAGGGCGGTAGCGTTACACACTCAACTTTGATATCCTAGGTCGGTGAGCCACAAACCCCGTAGCAATCGGAACATCTCCCACACACTCCGACACTGCGTAGAGACCGCCAGCGGCCCGGCCCACTGCGCCGCGCGATTTCCTGGCTCATCCATACCAACCAACCGACTGCCTGCTGGTCCGTCCGCGACTGCTGATCCGTCGCGACTGCACTGCTGGTGCCTCTCCCACTCACTTCCAGACACACGAGGGCCGAAATACTGGCTCGGACCCAACCATGCAGAGGAAACACGCCCACTGGCTAAGAGACATCCCTGCACCAGGGAAGGACGGACCCAAGTACTACAAGATAATAATTGAAGGGGCCCAGAAGCGCTCAGAGAACCAGTTACACGTCGCCCGATGAGACGACCGACCTCTCAGAGCCAGTACGCCAACAACATATAAAATAATTTGTCCATAAAATTCTCAAAATATACACACACTTTCACGAACACTTGCACGAAGAACTAAACAATGCTAACGGCAGTGACTGTACAATAACAGGGACGAATCACCAGTCGGCACACACAGCCAACCCATAAGCAATCGCCGGCCAAATACACGTCGTCCGCCAAGACCACCTACCGACCACCAACCAAAGTCCCCCAAACATGTGTGTCGGCAACCGTAGGGTGATTCATGGCAGTCCGGACCTCACTGCTGCCGCACCCCGACAGAACGTGTGCCACGTGCCAACTCAAACACTACCAGGTCCGAACTAACTACTGGCACGTTCAAACTCACTGGTCGACACACGACAACCGGGAAGTAATAGCACTCCAGGAAGAATAATAAGGCAGGGCTTATATCGATAGGCGCTGCTGCTGCCGCTCACGGGCATGCAAAGCAGCAACTCAGCGACACAAGTAATTTAAACTAACATAACGAGGTGGCAGTACGACAAAAACAGGCTGTTAAATAAGAGATGGCACGAACACGAGCCACGCACGGCTCAAAAAATGGGTCTGAGCACTATGGGACTACACATCTGAGTCATCAGTCCCCTAGAACGAAGAACTACTTTAACTAACCTAAGGACATCACACACATCCATGCCCGAGGCAGGATTCTAGCCTGCGACTGTAGCAGCAGCGCGGTTCCGGACTGATGCGCCTAGAACCGCTCGGCCGAAACGCCCGGCTATGTACGGCTCAGGTTTCACAGTTTCACACACCATGGGATATTTCATAAATTGGTGAACCTTGCTCGGTCTTCGTTGCTTGGGAGACTCTGTATGCAGACTAATTTTTGTCTTAAAAATAAAACACGTAGTTAATAAGTAGATCAAATGTACAGTTAATTTCGTTATTTGCATTTTGTGACCAACTGTGGAAAACTTTGTTAGATTCTCGCTAGTATTAGATTAGTCTTAATTCGCTGGCATTTTTTTTTTCATTTTCTTGTGTGTGCTATGTATTCTGTTTCCACGGGTTATGCATCACTTCTCTACGTCGTTAGCGGCGTTTTTACTGGCGTTGTCTTTTGGAAGGATACTGTGACAGTACTCTATTCATTTATAGTATCTAGATCCCTTTAAGGATTTCAGTTGCCAGGAGAATCCGTTGTGTCACAATTTTTTAAATTGTGTATGTTAGTATTCAGAGTGCATGACCATATCTAATAAGGCCCGGAGCAGTAGTAGAAGTTGACACAATAGAGAAAATTGAGCATAGTAAGACAGATACGAAGCGCTAAAGAGCGTTCATGCACGCAGTGGTAGACATTGGCATGGACGATTTATTCATGGGTGAAGGGCCACAATAGGTAGATGTCGATAGAGAAGGCACTGAGCAAGCTCAGGGGAATGTTGAAAGAAGAGGAACAAATGTGAAGTTGATCTGAAAGACAAATGTAATTTCTTGTGTACATATTTTGGTTTCGTTACTTAAATTTTGGGGAGAACCGTAGATTTTTTGAGCGTCAGTAACGCTAATAATAATAACAAAACGATGAGTTTACCAGTAATTTCAAAAGAGATCAGAGGCAATGACGTACTCCATACCTACATGATCATGATACATTTTGTCTTATTGAACCGCGGTGTGAGCACCAATGTGCGGGAATATATATTTGGAATTTATGGGAATCTTGTTTGCGAGATTTGCGGGTTTTGTTTTTTTTTTTTTTTTTTTTTTTGCTAATCTAAGGACGTCAACCACTTTGTTGCACCTGACACTTACTGTTCATATACAAGGGACGCTCAGTGCATGAGGAATGATGCGGTCGTTCACGCTGTTGAGTGGGATCAGATCCAAGGTGTGGCTGATGCCCACCGCAGTTATGGTACCGTAGGCAAGGACGACGATGTGTCACAGAACGACACAAGAATGATCTAGAAGACATACTGGGCGGTGAGGCCCAGAGCAAAGCAAGTTCCGGCGTGCTTAGCCGGCAAATCTCACAACAGGATTGAAACTGAACAGCGGGCGCGAGGGGGCGGGGGGAGGGGGGCTATTTGTTAACATTGATGAGAAAAACGGAAGAAAAAGCAACACAGAGGGAAAAAGAAGGAGAAGGAAGGACACAAAAGTGAAAGAAAGAAGCAGAAGGAAGGGCAACATAAAGAACACAAGCAGCGATCCAAAAAATTATAGCAGAAGTGAAAGAAGAAGGCAAAAAGAACCGAGCACAAGCTGTGCATGCCTTGAAGGAAGAACAGGAGACTAGGATCTTAGCAATACCACCAAACAGAGAGGCATAGAAGCCTCACATGGAGATCAAAAACCTACGACAGCAAGATCATGAGATGTTACAGCAAGTAATAGATGAAGCGAGCGTGAAATGCATCGTCCGTTATGATGAAATTTCAAATGATTTTATAAAATTACGAAAGGACTTGTAAGAGATATCGATACCGGATAGCCTTTCACGAGAGAGACAGTGTGCAAACGAACGGGCGACTAATTGTATCCATCAGAATATTTCAGAATTACAAAGATAACAAGAACACTTTACACCCCAAGATCTTCATATTACAATTTGACCGCTAACTATCGCCAAATTGACCACTCAAGTGTAAATTAGATTTTGTCTGTGAGCTCCTCAAGGTAGAAAGAATGCGTAGAATCGCTGCAACATGCACGTCGCACAAGGAGTTCAGGGATGCGCTCTTGGCGAACTACTGTTCGTCCAAGACTCAGCAACGCATCAAACATGAAATCATGTTTGCAAGGATCTGACTGCATCAAGATTTAAAAGTCCTGTCAAGGGCTTCGAGTCTCTGGTCAAAAAGAGCCAGTTCCTTGATGATCCTTGTAGTGATACTGAAATAATGCTCTTCTCGTACTTGAAGCTCCTACCACACCACCAACAAATATTGATTGGCAAATATGATAACGATACGGAATCCTTTGAAACACCCTACAAGTATCAGAATTCATCTTGGATAAACACAGCACAACTGAAAGAAGATGTGGGCCTAACAGAACACCTAGTAGAAAAGAAACAATTCCAAAGAAGGGCATGCATACAGAGTTAGAACAACAGGTGTCAACAGACACAACAACAACCAACCACGCCAAAACGAAGGGTGGAGTTACCGGCACTACCACCCAAATGACAATAAAAGACAGTTCATGCACAATGAGTTTGTTTCTGAGCAAGACAGAGTATAAAGGGAGGCCACTGAACGTCGCCCACCTAACCCTAAGAGCAGTACTCAAGAGTGAAATTAACTGGCTTTCATCACATCAGTCACCTGAAACCCTTCACTGATTGACAAAGTATAGGTCGTAGGAATCCATACTACATAAAACAATTATGTTAAGCAGGTAATTTTGTAATATTTTTCCTCCCAGTCTCTATTATAAATCTTCTGTCAGTCGAATACTTAGGTACATTTATACCCCGTGCAAATATAACTTGAGTGGTAGTGACTAATAAAACGTGATGACCTAAGAAATGTGGCTCCTTGTTAGAACAAGCCAGGAAGGAACGCCAGTCTTGACTTTACAGAATGATGGAAGAGAGAAGACGTCTGATATTACAGCAATTGTAGAACATCTGTCATTGAGTTGGCTTTGACTGAGGCGTGAACCATCGAATTCCTGTAGATAACAGTAATGAAGCTTTTGTATCTACAGTGAATATCAACTTACCTAAACCAAAGGTTTTCATTTTCTGTCGTTCGTTGTGGATGTCTGCGACTGTAGCGCGTCCTGAGGATGTTCAATTCTGATTTGGTGCACACATATGTGGATAGTGGAGATTTTGTTTTCTTTTGTGTAGTGTGATGCTAGGCAGCATTGGAACTTATTGCGTAGAATAGAAATGAGTTTTATCTGTGTTACAGATAGTAAGTGAGGAGATGCGGCCTACGAGAAGAAGCGATTTATTTATTTACCCGTCAAGTTCCATAGGACCAAATTGAGGAGCATATCTCCAAGGTCATGGAACGCGACAGTACATGAAATTACAGCATAAAAGTAATAACAGATAAAAGTAAAATGTTTATGAGCCTAAAAATAGTCGGTGAACTCCTGTCGACGATGGCGGAGATGGCCATCGAAAGCTCGGGGATATTATTCGAATTGACGCGGCTGGAAAAACCGAGAACGTTTTATTCAACCTGAAAAAAGTCAAGCAATAAGTTTAAGTAAACGCAACAAGAATCAGCTTTATTCTTCAAATAACTCCTCGACAGAATAGGAGTGACCCATGAGGAAACTTTTCAGTTTCGATTTGAAATCTTGTGGATTACTACTAACATTTTCTAATTCGAGAGGTAGCTTATTGAAAATGAATGCAGCTTTATACTGCACACCTTTCTGCACAAGAGTTAAGGAAGTCACATCCAAATGCAGGTTTGATTTTTGTAGAGTATTAACTGAGTGAAAGCTAATTATTGGTTCAAATGGCTCTGAGCACTATGGGACTTAACTGCTGTGGTCATCAGTACCCTAGAACTTAGAAATACTTAAAGCTAACTAACCTAAGGACATAACACACATCCATGCCCGAGGCAGCATTCGAACCTGCGACCGTAGCGGTCGTGCGGTTCCAGACAGTAATGCCTAGAACCGCTCGGCCACTCCGGCCAGCAAAAGCTGCTGATTCTTGGGAATAAGCTAATATTGTTAACAAGAAATGACATATATATATATATATATATATATATATATATATATATATATATATATATATATATTGAGAAGACAATATCAAAATACCCAGACTCGTGAACAGGTGTCGACAAGAGACTCCTGAACTTACACCACTTATTGCCCAAACTGCCCGTTTCTGAGCCAAAAATACCGTTTCGGAATGGGAACAGTTACCCCAAAATATAATACGAAACAACATAAGCGAGTGAAAATAAGCAAAGTAGACTAATTTGCGTGTCGAACGATCGCTCGCTTCATATACCGTTCGAATAGTAAACATGGCAGCATTAAGCCTTTGAACAAGATCCTGACCGTGAGCTTTCCACGACAGTTTACTGTCTATCTGAACACCTAGAAATTTGAACTGGTGAGTTTGAATAATCAATTGCCCATTTTGTGAAACTAAAACGTCAGATTTTTTTGACTCGCGTGTTAGAAACTGTAAAAACTAAGTCTTACTGTGATTTAGCGGTAGTTTATTTTCTACAAGCCATGAACTTACGTCATGAACTGCACTATTTGAAACCGAGTCAATGTTGCACACAATATCCTTTACTACCAAGCCAATGTCATCAGCAAACAGAAATATTTTCGAGTTAGCTTTAATACTAGAGGGCATATCATTTATATGTATTTATATACATTTTTTTGTATTCACCTGCTTCATTTTCAGAAAAAGTTCACGCTTTTGTACAGCAGCTTAGGGTGAGAAATTTTAAAAAAATCTTCAAATGTGTGTGAATTCCTAAGGGACCAAACTGCTGAGGTCATCGGTCCTTAGACTTACAAACTACTTAAACTAACTTAAACTAACTTATGCTAAGAACAACACACACACCCATGCCCAAGGGAGGACTCGAACCTCCGGCGGGAGGGGCCGCGCAATCCTTGACAGGACGGCACAAACCACGCGGCTGAGAAATTTGCTAATGATGTTTTTGACACATGTTATCTTTAGGTTCCTCCACAATAACGTCTGAACTAAAGACAAGGCGCGAACAACTTAGAATAAGAAGACGTTATTTTTTCGTCTTTAAGCATATTTTCGTTTACAGGGTCATGCTACAATTTTATTTTCACTGGGAAATATATAGATGCACAGTTTCCTTATGTATCCTAATGATGTGAATGTACTGAACGTATAGCCAAGTATATGTTTCAGGTGGTCACAGCTTCGTTAAGGACATAGCTGCCGAATAAGTAATAGCGATTTTGTTTATGTCAGTTCTTGCGTCTCGTGTCAAGCTGTTGCCCAGCCACGCAGAATCTGAACGCATACCTGTAGTATTGTGCAGGTTCAGTCATACAGCACCAAGACAGGAGCAGCAATCTGAAAAGTGGATTAATCTGGGTTTTACACGTTGGTGGCGACCATACAATGGACGGAGTCACAGAGTGGCGAAAGGGACAACGCTTTCGGCAGTCAGCTAATCCAGGCCGCCCGGTGATGCTTGCTATCAAAAACAATGTGCTTCAATTGCGTATGTTGAGGTATGATGCTGGGATGGCGCCGTAGCCTTTCTCCTTTGGAGACCATTGAAATAGCCAGGTTCCGGCTCCGCGACTTTCGGCTTTCCAGGGAATCCACGTATTTGTCTGTACGAGACCCCCCTTAATTGTTACTTCCAATTACATTTCCTTAGAAAGGATACACAATTGTGGACCCTGCTCTACTTCACTTCATATGTTACTACCCATGAGATCTCAGAGGACTCGACGCACCAAGGGGACAGCGACCAGAGGATACTCCTCATGTTGATGCCAGCTGCCAGGACTGATGGACGTAGTTGTACAATTGCTCCGGTTGTCTTTCATAGGGCTGGCCTAGGATGTGCCCACAAAACTCCAGACGTTTGAGCCTAATACAACAACAAAGGAGATTATGGTCGTCACTCCAACACCACATACAGTTATGCACAGCCCTTTGCTCACCACACTTTGTTAAATACAAACCGACATATGTGTAGTGAACCATGCCGTTTCATGTGATTTTGTGGTAGTAGCACACATCTTTAAGTCTCAATGTACAGTAGTACCTTAGTTGATTTCTTTAGAGTAGATTCTGCACAACTGTTCAATATCCCCTTTATCAAGGGCACTAAAATCGTTTTCAGTATATTGTTCATATATCTAGCTCATTAGGACGTGAAATTGTTCATTTCTGAATGTTGGCAAAATCAGCTCTAACCGATGACCATGAGCGATACAATGCGAACACTTCAAATCCATATTGAAAAACAATAGTTTGCCTTAGTATAGTCGGCTCTCTGTTTGGTTTAATGCAACCTAAGACGTCTTCACAATATTAGTTTTTTAATATCTTACTTATCTGAATCGTATCATGAGCACAACGTCATTCAACATCACAGTCAGACATGCGATATTTCACTTTTACATACTGGATCATTTGCTAACGTCATGTGTGTACCCACAGCTCCTCTCACCATGATGCAACCTGTACCACATTTTTCTCAGTCAGGCACTTAACGCAAATGCATTTTTTCACCTTCATCTTCACTTTCCAAGACATAGTGTTTATCACGCTTGTAGTAACCAATTTTATGAGTAACTCATTCTTTATGCCTATCATTCCAGTGGCATGAGATTAAATGTATCATGTCCTTCAGTAAGTATACCAGAAAATTTTCCGCTCACTCTTCTACTTCAAAGACAGAGAAATTGTGAGTTAGTTAAACAAGAAAAGCTTGGGTTATAAAGTCGTATGAAAAGATGTTCTTCCACCGTTGCATGTTGTTGTTGTAGTGGTCTTCAGTCCTGAGGCTGGTGTGATGCAGCTCTCCATGCTACTCTATCCTGTGCAAGCTTCTTCATCTCCCAGTACCTACTGCATCTTACAACCTTCTGAATCTGCTTGGTGTATTCATCTCTTGGTCTCCCTCTGCGATTTTTACCCTCCACGCTGCCCTCCAATACTAAATTGGCGATCCCTTGATGCCTCAGAACATGTCCTACCAACCGATCCCTTCTTCTAGTCAAGTTGTGCCACAAACTTCTCTTCTCCCCAATCCTACTCAACACCTCCTCATTAGTTATGTGATTTACCCACCTAACTTTCAGCATTCTTCTGTAGCACCACATTTCGAAAGCTTCTATTCTCTTCTTGTCCAAACTATTTATCGTCCATGTTTGACTTCCATACATGGCTTCACTCCATACAAATACTTTCAGAAAGGACTTCCTGACACTTAAATCTATACTCGATGTTAACAAATTTCTCTTCTTCAGAAACGATTTCCTTGCCATTGCCAGTCTACATTTTATATCATCTCTACTTCGACCATCATCAGTTATTTTGCTCCCGAAATAGCAAACCTCCTTTACTACTTTAAGTGTCTCATTTCCTAATCTAATTCCCTCAGCATCACCCGACTTAATTCGACTACATTCCATTATCCTCGTTTTGCTTTTGTTGATGTTCATCTTATATCCTCCTTTCAAGGCACTGTCCATTCCATTCAACTGCTCTTCCAAGTCCTTTGCTGTCTCTGACAGAATTACAATGTCATCGGCGAACCTCAAAGTTTTTATTTCTTCTCCATGGATTTTAATACCTACTCCGAATTTTTCTTTTGTTTCCTTTACTGCTTGCTCAATATAGAGACTGATTGTAAATAGCTTTTCGCTCCCTGTATTTTACCCTGCCACCTCCAGAATTTGAAAGAGAGTATTCCAGTGAACATTGTCAAAAGCTCTCTCTAAGTCTACAAATGCTAGAAACGTAGGTTTGCCTTTCCTTAATCTAGCTTCTAAGATAAGTCATAGGGTCAGTATTGTCTCATGTGTTCCAATATTTCTACGGAATCCAAATTGATCTTCCCCTAGGCCGGCTTCTACTAGTTTTTTCATTCGTCTGTAAAGAGTTCGCGTTAGTATTTTGCAGCCGTGACTTATTAAACTGACAGTTCGGTAATTTTCACATCTGTCAACACCTGCTTTCTTTGGGATTGGAATTATTATATTCTTCTTGAAGTCTGAGGGAATTTCGCCTGTCTCATACATCTTGTTCACCAGATGGTAGAGTTTTGTCAGGACTGGCTCTCCCAAGGCCGTCAGTAGTTCTAATGGAATGTTGTCTACTCCCGGGGCCTTGTTTCGACTCAGGTTTTTCAATGTCCTGTCAAACTCTTCACGCAGTATTATATCTCCCATTTCATCTTCATCTACATCCTCTTCCATTTCTATAATATTGTTCTCAAGTACATCGCCCTTGTATAGACCCTCTATACATTCCTTCCACCTTTCTGCTTTCCCTTCTTTGCTTAGAACTGGGTTTCCATCTGAGCTCTTAATATTCATACAAGAGGTTCTCTTTTCTCCAAAGGTCTCTTTAATTTTCCTGTAGGCAGTATCTATCTTACCCCTAGTGAGATAAGCCTCTACATCCTTACATTTGTCCTCTAGCCATCCCTGCTTAGCCATTTTGCACTTCCTGTCGATCTCATTTTTGAGACGTTTGTATTCCTTTTTGCCTGCTTCATTTACTGCATTTTTATATTTTCTCCTTTCATCAATTAAATTCAATATTTCTTCTGTTACCCAAGAATTTCTACTAGCCCTCGTCTTTTTACCTACTTGATCCTCTGCTGCCTTCACTACTTCATCCCTCAAAGCTACCCATTCTTCTTCTATTGTATTTCTTTCCCCCATTCCTGCCATCTGTTCCCCTACGCTCTCCCTGAAACTCTGTACAACCTCTGGTTTAGTCGGTTTATCCAGGTCCCATCTCCTTAAATTCCCATCTTATTGCAGTTTCTTCAGTTTTAATCTACAGTTCATAACCAATAGATTGTGGTCAGAGTCCACATCTGCCCCTGTAAATGTCTTACAATTTAAAACCTGGTTCCTAAATCTCTGTCGTACCATTATATAATCTATCTGAAACCTGTCAGTATCTCCAGGCTTCTTCCATGCATACAATCTTCTTTTATGATTCTTGAACCAAGTGTTAGCTATGATTAAGTTGTGCTCTGTGCAAAATTCTACCAGGCGGCTTCCTCTTTCATTTCTCAGCTCCAATCCATGTTCACCTACTACGTTTCCTTCTCTCCCTTTTCCTACTACCGAATTCCAGTGACCCATGACTATTAAATTTTCGTCTCCCTTCACTATCTGAATAATTTCTTTTATCTCGTCATACATTTCTTCAATTTCTTCGTCATCTGCAGAGCTAGTTGGCATATAAACTTGTTCTACTGTAGTAGGCGTGGGCTTCGTGTCTATCTTGGCCACAATAATGCGTTCACTATGCTGTTTGTAGTAGCTTACCCGCATTCCTATTTTCCTATTCATTATTAAACCTACTCCTGCATTACTCCTATTTGACTTTGTATTTCTAACTTTAACCTATCTATTTCCCTGTTTACATTTTCTAACCTACCTGCCCGATTAAGGGATCTGACATTCCACGCTCCGATCCGTAGAACGCCAGTTTTCTTTCTCCTGATAATGACGTCCTCTTGAGTAGTCCCCGCCCGGAGATCCGAATGGGGGACTATTTTACCTCCGGAATATTTTACCCATGAGGACGCCATCATCATTAACCATACAGTAAACCTGCATGCCCTCGGGAAAAATTACGGCCGTAGTTTCCCCTTGCTTTCAACCGTTCGCAGTACCAGCACAGCAAGGCTGTTTTGATTAGTGTTACAAGGCCAGATCAGTCAATCATCCAGACTGTTGCCCTGCAACTACTGAAAAGGCTGCTGCCCCTCTTCAGGAACCACACGTTTGTCTGGCCTCTCAACAGATACCCCTCCGTTGTGGTTGCACCTACGGTACGGCTATCTGTATCGCTGAGGCACGCAAGCCTCCCCCACCAACGGCAAGGTCCATGGTTCATGGGGTGTATAGTATATAAGTATTTACAAAACAGCGAACATACAATGAGGCCAGAGTCCTAGATGACAATTTTTTGTATTAAATTGCAACTCTAAGCAATACGCAATTCTACTAGCAGCCGTTCCTTGTTATATTGGTATTGCTATACTTGTTAAGTTTGCTGGCGGAGATGCTGTGTACCATCAACATTTGGCCAGTTTAGGTTTATTCCATCTGTGTGCAGGAGAGAGCTACATTGTGGTTGAACGTGGACTGTTATTCTGCATCCATCACTGTTATATCATTCTGTGGTAACTTTTTTTTTCAATAAATTTTCCTCTGAGTTTCCCCGTCTACCATGCTTCAGTAGGACAACCTCCACTCAAAATTAAATTGTAAGGGAGAACGTATGGAAGGTTACAAGCTGTCTGGCTTGTCTCCTTGTATTTATACTACATGTATATGCCCCTTGGCATGACTGACATTTGACAGAAAAATCTCTGGTTAAAATCTCATTACCTTGATTTATTACAAGGATGTATTTCATAAAATTTCAGTGGTCGTCGGTAAAGGGGCCAATAGTTCTAGTCTGCGAATATGTGAGAATTTCACAGCCTGCACACTGCTCTGAATGTGGCAGGTGTGTTGGGGGCACTCAGAGCTGTCTGCTGGTTTGTGTGTGTCAAATGGCTACCGACATAAGCTCACGGAACCTACCGGTCCTTTTCATTAAATCTAGCTTAGTGACCAGTGGCACAGCTCTCCTCTTGAGGTGGCCAAGGGCAACATTTTCACATGATTGCTGTAACGCCACTATTTAAGGAGGAAAAGTACAATTCTTGGATTGTTGGGACAAACCACAAAGAGAAAAGGTATCTTGCAGAGGTCCCGTCACGCTGATTTGGCCTCGACAAATTCAGAAGTGTAGAACAACGTTCAGATACATCCACCTCCGGCTGACGTCAGACGTAAATTTCTAGGACAAACCAGCGAGGAAGATGTTCTGATTAGCCCATGACAGACGATATTCAGGGGTGGGAATTTATAAAACCCAGCACTGTCACACTATTGGCAGAAAGGAGTAACATATTTCCTGATTAGCGTTTTCGGCTAAATTGAGACACGGTTCGTTTTATTCTTGAAGGAGACGGTCGCTGGCTTGAGACGTCATAGCGCTTGTAGGTGTCCGAGTCCTGACAGGCTAGAGTCTGATTCTCCACTGCGACCTAGTTCAACTAACTGGTTCAACTGGCTCTGAGCACTATGGGACTTAACATCTGTGGTCATCAGTCCCCTAGAACTTAGAACTACTTAAACCTAGCTAACCTAAGGACATCACACACATCCATGCCCGAAGCAGGATTCGAACCTGCGACCGCAGCCGTCGCGCGGTTCCAAACTGAAGCGCCTAGAACCGCTAGGCCACACCGGCCGGCTGACGTAGTTCCTCCAACTTACCGCCACAGGAGATTAGCGAGAGTACACAGCAGCACGGATCACCAGATGGGGGTTAAAATAAGATAGGAAGCGTACCGTTGCCACAGCTCCGCTAAACCCGATTCGTGGCTTAATATCGTTAGATGTGGTATTGAGTCGACCACTGGAGTTTCTAAATAAAACTGTTGTGTTGTTGTGGTATCAGAACCACACCGGCATGTGGGTAGATGCACTCAGACTCCAAAACCCATCAGACGTGTTCTAGAATGTATTCTCGAAGAATATGCCATTTTGCCGGTACACTGGTCCAAGTTCTGGTACTACACACTCATACCGAAGTTATCCTCTCACATCCATGACGCCCCAGGGCGGCGGGAGACCAAGATAACACTACCAAAAACGGGATAGTAGTGACTGTATTTGAAAGTGTGGAAGATAAGGGCAACGTCCAAGAATCAAGAACGGTCTCATTTCCTCCATGAAAGAAACAAGACATCGTTATGTCTTTTACCAAATTCACTGTGCTGATCTTCGCACATGAGAAACAGGTCTCATATGGGAACGGAAACGACTTCGTTGCAATGGGTACATAGAAGTAAAGAAAACATTTTCCGAATCAGCTGCCACACCTCTGCAGAAGTTTCACACTCTAGTCGATGTTTATCCGCGTCAAGCTTGTGACACACTAGTGCAAAGTCGTGACTATGGTTTATGGACGAAGTTTGTGCCACGTATTTTCTGCTAGTAAACAGATACCATGTCGCACGAGCATTCGTGTCGACTAGGACTTGGTGCGCAGAACGCCAGACCACGGGCTATGCGACCTTAGACTACTGGCTGTCGATCAGATTCTGGGCACGATCTCTCATCAAGCCATAGGGTTCCTCGTATTAGACCGGCTGCTTAAGCTATTGGAAAACGCTTCCCTTCTGAGCTAAATTTCCAACTTGTCGCACACGGCTTCCGTACCGCCCTCGGTCCATTTCCTCATTTCTCTCAGCATCTCGCAAGATTTCCACAAAGGATCGGGCATCATACCGAAGATACCACGAAACATAGATAACATCAAACATCGTGAAAGCTTAGATACTACTACCATAGGAGTGATTTTTCATCTTTTGAATATGTGCGGAAGAACAGACACCACACAAATGTAATAGTAATATCTATGTTTACGTTCACAAGGAAACGAGCGCACAGTTTCTGATATGTTTGGGGATATAAACTTTAAAAAAATGGAAATATCTGTCATTTTCCCAGGTATTATCAGTTGAGATAAGAATACAATAAAAGTTTTCAATATGTATTTTTATTATTGATGATGTTGCGACGACTTTTATGGAGTCTTGCTTTGTCTTACGATCCAGCCACAAGCCATGCAACAGTGTACTGCGGGTTGCCACCCTGTCAAGAGTCCTGTAACTCAACCGCAGCACATCTTGCCTGGACTGCCGCTGCATGTGACAGTGTCACATCCGCAGGATCGAGGCCCGCAAGAATGACAGGCCTACGTCACAGGACGTGACATTGCAGGTCCTACTTGTGCCACCTACCGTCTCCGGCGGGGAGCGAGTAACCATTTCAAACGAATTTCATAATTATTAATTGCGCGTTTGAGTGAATATAAGTTCTCGGTTGCACAAGACAAAATTAAGACCTATACTGGCTACCAGTTCAATTAAATATTGATTTCTCGTGGACTCTGCACGGATCCGAGCGTTCGAGAAACGTGGCGGATGAGCCCGCAAGTGTGACGCCGCACGTTCATTGCAGGGTCCTTACGTCACGTTGGCCCCACGCACGCTACAGCAGGAGCTAACTCGTTTTCGCTAGCCACGTGGTACTATTCGAGACTTCCTGAGATTCATCAGCCGGGAGGATTTTTTAGGGCACCGCTCAGCTGGTCACCAATGACTGTGAGTCCCAGTCTCGACGTTCGACATCGGAAACGCTGCGAGCAAATGTCGTCAGAACTCAGTGCCGCCACTCAGAGCCAAAGACATCGCTACTGCAGCCAATGGAGACTTTGCCTACGGCAGTGTTTCCTTAAGGTAACCGACGGACTCTATACTCGGTTTTACCTTCAATAACTTTGATTGTTGAAGGACCACGACCTTACATCCCGGACGGTTTACCAAAACTTTGTTTGTGTTAGTGGCAAACTCCCATCAGATCAGGTGACGTTTTAGTTCATTCGAAACTGTCTCAGTTGATGCCCAGAACCAAACTTCATTGTGTACGCTCCGTCTTAGTAGTAAAGTTACGTGGTTTTTGGCTATCTATTTGTAACGTCCATCATACCCAACGGTATGCTGAAAGATGCACGTTCGATTTAAAAATGTTAAATCTCTAGAAATCGATGTCATTTTCGTTAACAATGCAATGAAAATTCGTCTTCCAAATGTTAGAAACATGCAGTTTACAAAATTATCTGTTCATGCTGTCCAGAACGGAAGGAGGTGCTGCAATATTTGAAGTTATGCCACAATATCAGTGTACAAAACTTGCAGACTTCGCTTTTAACATAAAATCACTTTTCGGATCAAGGTACATTTTTGAAAGTACATTAAATCTGCTCAACATTGGGCAACGAGCCATAAGTAGTCGGAACGTCAACTTCGCACGTCGATATTGGGGAACTTATTAAGCTAAATTGAAATAAATCAAACTTATATGTTTAAGTATCTCATTAACGTAAGTAAGAGTTGGACACATATAACGAAACGACGTTTGCGTATAGGAAATAGGCAGCGCGCACGAGGCTCTATATCTCTCGGATGTCTCCGGCAGTACGACTGGCTCGTGTGGCGTGTGACGGCACCGCAACTTATATGCCCAATTGGAGGGGTATCGCTCGCTAAAGGGAAATGACCCGAAAGTCACACTCCGCCATACCTGCCTTAGATATACAGTACCAATAGTGTGAGCTGGTCATGTAGTAATGTTCTAACCTCCTCACTATATTTTTCCTGTCTGAAACTTTATCTCCTTCTGTATGGAAGTCTACGTATTCCCAAAAGTATCTCCCCACAAACTGCTATTCAACTGAAACACTTGTGTTAACCTTTGACTAAACTGCACTGTAACTGATCTGAAGGCAGCATTTCTTTATATTAAATGCACGGCGGAAGCAAAAAAATTATCTGGTCCTAATCAAAATTTCCACTTAACTCGCGTCTTGACAACATTGTCGCAGATTTTTCGAAAACACATGACCAAACAGCTAGCAGACAGCGGCTAAGCGATATTTCTGTTTCTAAATAAAATATCCAAACTATATTCACACTGTGAGATGTGGTAATGCGTACCGATAAACTGTGGGATGGAGAGTAAGTATTCCTATGAAATGATGTGCCAACATAAAGATTTAGAATGATGTATATTTACAAAAACACATTGTAAGACTTCGCGTGATCGTCACATGTAACATACTTCTGATCAATAATATGCTTAACAAAGTGAACAAATATTTAAAGAAGGTACAATGTTAACAGAGAATTTCTATAAAAAATCAAACAGCTCAATCAGTTAATATGTTAACGGATGACTCAGGAAATTGGGGTGATATTTCTCTCAGCTTCGAGCATGTTAACTAGCTGGACAACAATCTGTTCCATTTGCGCAGTGCTGCAGTCTTGCCTCAAACTACTTCTATTCAAAAATAATCATTCAAAATTTAAATCCCTTTCGCTTCCTAACATATGCATCTTATTCTTCCTTGCTGTCCGTTGGAATCAAGCTTTCTTCACGTAACAGATACAATGAAAAATCAATTCCATTCGAAATTTAAGTTTTCCTTCATTTTCCTAAAACGCTAAAGGCAAACTCCTGAATGGTTCCTTTGAAAGGGCATGGCCGATTTCCATACTTCCTTAACGCAAACTTCTGCTCCGTCTCTAACGACCTCGTTGTCGATGGGACATTTGAACACTAGTCTTTCTTGCTTTTTTTTTTTTTTTTTTTTTTACGGCAGCGCTTATCGGCGCTGGGTGCGCGCCTTGACCGCCAGGTGCTAGCAGATCACGGCAGCGGCGCCTGTCGGCGAACCAGCCGCTGCAGCCGCTGCAGCCGCCAGAGTTCGCCCTGGAGCTAGAGAAGCAGGGGCAGACACGGTGGGGGTGGCGGGCTTCTCTGGCGCGCCCCGGCCTGGAATAACAATGACCCTCGGCGGAAGGGCGGAGGGGCGGCGGCTTTTGTGTGCGGAACTCAAACGTCTCTTAGCCCGCACTTGCTGCTTCCCTGCCAGCACAATAGTTCCGCACAATAGTTTAAATATTAGATCCTGCTTAAAGCGGAGGAGCTGGGAACATGAGGCCAGATTCCGAACTCTGTGAGCCACCGCATCTTGCGTACCCCTAATCTACGGAGAAAGTTAATATTCCGAGTCAACGGGTCCCTAGGTCAAGCAGTGCAGCGAGAAACTTACGTTTGATCATCGACTGCTTGTGGACAACTTTCATACGTGTCAGTGTAACGCGACATTTGATCCAGAAGATAGTACTTGCGGAAAACGTTGTTTACAAATCATTATCTTTAATACTAAACGGCAGATTGCATATCTAGTGGCCCCCAGGTTCAACCAAAATTTTATTTTCAGTATTTCATGTAATTAAAATTTCATGTATTTAAAATTTTAAAATGCTGTCATAATCTCTTTAAGAGGTATAATCTTACTTTGAAGTAACGCAGTAAGGCAAGTATTAAGGTTGGAAACTTCGTACACGTCTTGAGGCAGGATAACTTTTTATTCGCAGGCTACTCAGACTATTCTCATCCAGTGTTTTAGAGTGAGAACACTTAGTGACTTCCAAGAAACACGACTCATAGTTTCAAACCTTTGCACCATTTCTTGTCTCTGGCACTTCCAAAACATGATGAAAGGGAGAAAGTTAAACGTTTACTACATATCCGCTGTTCATGCGCTCAGTTTGATGCCTTATTCGTTGACTTAAAGCAAGCATTTGACACCGTCCCGCACTAACGTTTAGTGGAACAAATACGAGCTCACCGATTGTTGGACCAGATTTGATACTGGACTGAAGACCTTCTTGCAGAGAGAACTCAAGATTTCGCTGTTAACGGAACAAAATCGACAGATGGAAAGGTAATTTCGAGAGTACCCCAAGTGACAGTGATACGACTGTTACTGTTTACAATGTCTATAAATGATCTTATAGAAAGCGTCGTCAGCTCTTCAGGACTGTTTGCAGATGGCTCTATTGTCTATAAGAAAGTAGAAATGCCAGAAGGTAGTATCGATTTACAGGATGAACTGCAGAGGGCTGATGAATGATGCAGTCTCTGGTAGTTGACCCTGAATGTAAATAATTGTAACATATTCCGCATATATGGGAAAAGAAAGACACAACTTTACTACTACCCTACTAATGACAAAATAAATATTATCTATCGTAAAATTTAAGCAGTAGTTATCCAGATCCATATAAAGTGGAATGACCACATAAAACAACTACAGGAAGGCAGTTGCCAGACAGATTCATACGTAGAATCTCAAAGAAATGTAAATGGTCCACAAAGGAAGTGGCTTACATGGCGACCGATTCTTTGAGATACAATGGAGAGCGGCGAGTTTCGTCACGAGATCGTACAGTCGGAGCTAGACCGTTACAGGTATGCTCAACAAATTCCAGTGGCAGACGTTACAAGAGAGGCGTTGTGCATCACGGATAGACTTACTACTGGAATTTCTAGAAAGGATGCTCCGGGCAAAGTCAGACAACATAGTACTTCCTTCCACATACATCTACATCTACATGAATACTCTGCAAATCACATTTAAGTGCCTGGCAGAGTGTTCATCGAACCACCTTCACAATTCTCTATTATTCCAATCTCGTATAGCGCGCGGCAGGAACGAACACATATATCTTTCCGCACGAGCTCTGATTTCCCTTATTTTATCGTGGTGATCGTTTCTCCCTTTGTAGGTCGGTGTCAACAAAATATTCTCGCATTTGGGGGAGAATGATGGTGATTTGAATTTCGTGATAAGATTCCGTCGTAACGAAAAACGCCTTTGTTTTAATAATGTTCAGCCCAAATGCTGTATCATTTTTGTGACACTCTCTCCCATATTTCGCGATAATACAAAACGTGCTGTCCTTCTTTGAACTTTTTCGATGCACTCCGTCAGTCCTATCTGGTAACAATCCCACACTGCGCCGCAGTATTCTGAAAGAGGACGGACAAGGGTAGTGTAGGCAGTCTCCTTAGTAGATCTGTTACAATTTCTAAGTGTCCTGCCAATAAACCTCAGTCTTTGGTTAGCCTTCCCCACAACATTTTCTATGTGTTCCTTCCAATTTAATTTGTTCATAACTGTAATACCTAGGTATTTAGTTGAATTTGCGGCTTTTAGACTGGACTGATTTATCGTGTAACCGAAGTTTAAGGAATTCCTTTTAGCAATCATGTGGATGACCTCACACTTTTCGTTATTTAGGATCAACTGCCGATTTTCGCAGCATTCAGATATATTTTTTTAAATCGTTTTGCAATTTGTTTTAGTCTTCTGATGACTTTATTAGTCGATAAACGACAGCGTCATCTGCAAACAACCTAAGACGGCTGCTCAGATTGTCTAGCAACTTCTGTTTTACTCGATGACTTTTTGTCAATTACTACGAACTGTGACCTCTCTGACAAGAAATCACAAATCCAGTCACATAACTGAGATGATATTCCATAAGCACGCAACTTGAGAAAAGAGCACGACGAGAATATTTGAGAAATTAGAGCTAAAATTGAGGCTTTCCAACAATCATTGTTTCCACGCCCCATTGGCGAGTGGAAAAAAAAGGTGAGGATCAATTACTGGTATCGGAAGCACCCTCCGTCACAAACTACTAGGTGGCTTTCGGAGTGTAATGTAGAAGTATATGCAGTAAAAATTCAGCACCACACATGACTTTTTATTTTGTTACTTCTTTGCTACTAACTCTATTCGCAACACATTTGGCAGACAGCATCCAGATATACCACAAAATGTGCCTGCAAAATTATATCATTGACTACACATAGTTAGGGAGAAATGTCTTGTTCAGTGTAAGATATACGTCTCACATTATAGAAGATGAACGCGTACTCATGCAGGGTATGGACAAATATATGGAAACAGAGAAAGAAATTTATTGGACAAATACATTATACTGGGACTGACATGTGATCACATTTTCATGCAATTTCGGTGCATAGATCTGAGAAATCAGTACCCAGAACAACCACCTCTGGCCATAATAACGGCCTTGATACGCCTGGGCATTGAGTCCAACAGAGCTTGGATGGCATGAACAGGTACAGCTGCCCTAGCAACTTCAACACGATACCACAGTTCATCAAGAGTACTGAGTGGCGTATTGTGACGAGCCAGATGGTGAGAGATCTGGAGAATTTGCTGGCCAGGGCAGCAGTTGCACATTTTCTGTATCCAGAAAGGCCCGTACAGGACCTGCAACATGCGGTCGTGTATTATCCTTCTGAAATGTAGGGTTTCGTAGCGATCGAATGAGGGGTAGAGCCAGTGGTCGTAACACATCTGAATTGTATCGTCCACTGTTCGAAGTGATGTCATTGCGAACAAGAGGTGTCCGAGACGTGTAACCAATGGCACCCCACACCATCACGCTGGCTGATACGCCAGTATGGCGATGACCAATACACGCTTCCAATGTGCGTTCATCGCGATGTCGGCAAACACGGATGCGACCTTCGTGGTACTGTAAACAGAACCTGGATTCATCCGAAAAAATGACGTTTTGCCATTCGTGCACTCAGGTTCGTCGTTGAGTACTCCATCGCAGGCGCTCCTGTCTGTGATGCAGCGTCAAGGGTTACCGCAGCCATGGTCGCCGAGCTGATAGTCCATGCTGCTGCAAAACGTCGTCGAACTGTTCGTGCAGATGGTTGTTGTCTTGCAAACGTCCCCATCTGGTGACCCAGGGATCGAGACGTGGCTGCACGATCCGTTACAGCCATGAGGATAAGATGCCTGTCATCTCGACTGCTAGTGATACGAGGCTGTTGGGATCCGGTACGACGTTCCGTATTACCCTCCTGAATCCACCGATTCCATATTCTGCTAACAGCCATTGGATCTCGACCAACGCGAGCAGCTATGTCGCGATACGATAAACCGCAATCGCAGTAGGCTACAAGCCGACCTTTATCGAAGTCGGAAACGTGATGGTACGCATTTCTCCTCCTTACACGAGACATCACAACAACGATTCACCAAGCAACGCCGGTCAACTGCTGTTTGTGTATGAGGAAATCTGTTGGAAACTTTCCTCATGTCAGCACGTTATAGGTGTCGCCATCGGAGCCAGCCTTGTGTGAATGCTCTGAAAAGCTATTCTTTTGCATATCACAGCATTTCCTTCACGTCGGTTAAATTTCGCGTCCGTAGCACGTCATCTTGGTGGTGTAGCAATTTTAATGGCCAGTGGTTTATGTAGCAACTAAGCGACTTCCGCCTTAATAAACTGTTGGTGCTCATATGGTGCGCGCTTCTGTAACCAGAATAGCCGAAGTCTTTGGTGTTTAGAGAGGCGCCCTATCAAAGATTTATACTGCATACAGGGAAGGGGAAAAACGTCACCCGTCAAGTCAAAACACGGACGAAAACGTGTGTTCAGTGATCGTGGCAGACGGGCACTGAAGAGGATTGTGACGAAATATAGGAGGACGTCAGCTGCAGAAGTCTTCAGAAGTGAATGTCACTCTCGTGAACCCGGTCGGGATCAAAATAACACAAAGGGAGTTCACGGAGGGCGAGCTGTATATCCTAAAACACGTCAGTGATCTAACTAGAGCTGGTATTTAACGTGCAAATTCGCTGGCCTGCACTCTTGTAGCCCTAAACCACACCAGTCGCGACGCCGTTTAGCGTGCGATCGGACGGCGAGCGGTATCTGTTGACCGTGAAGGCAGCGCTCGTCACTGGTCGATGTGACAGTTCCGGCTGCGCCTGCCGCGCTGCTACCCGCGTTGCGGGCCGCCAGGCGCAGACCAGTGTGCCGCGCCGGTGGCGGCCGTGTAAACACCGCTAACGGTGTCCGCCGCCTGCCAGTGTTTGGCGCACCCTCTCATTCTCGCTCCTGTCACTTTGCACGGCTGGCTGCAGTGTTTACTCGGCGCACCGCCGCTTCGCACCACGCCACGCCTGTACCAACTGAGCCTCTCTTCTCTCTGCTCCTCTCTTGCCGCCTGACAAACGCACCAGCAGCGCGTGCCACAGCTGGCTGCCCTCTCCAGGACCTTCTGCCTTTAATGGTGCGAAGCACAACACCTCCTGACTTCTAGGTTTGCGAACCACTTTATCCCTACCATTGCTAAGACTATTCTGTTTTACAGTGGAAGACTGCACTGTAGTTCCTTCTCTAGATTGTCGCACAGATGACAAAATGGCAGATATCGAAATACACGACAGAGGGATGGAGAAACAATTAAAGTCTCTCAAAAGAGGAAAGGCCGCTGGACCAGGTGGGATACCAGTTCGATTTTACACATAGTACGCGAAGGAACTTGCCCCCCTTCTTGCAGCGGTGTACGGTAGGTCTCTAGAAGAGCGTAGCGTTCCAGAGGATTGGAAAAGGGTACGGGTCATCCCCGTTATCAAGAAGGGACGTGGAACAGAGGTGCAGAACTATAGACCTATATCTTTAACGTCTATCAGTTGTAGAATTTTGGAGCACGTACTATGTTCGAGTATGATGACTTTTTTGGAGACTAGAAATCTACTCTGTAGGAATCAGCATGGGTTTCGAAAAAGACGATCGTCTGAAACCCAGCTCGCGCTATTCGTCCACGAGACTCAGAGGGCCACAGACAAGGGTTCCCAGGTAGATGCCGTGTTTCTTGCCTTCCGCAAGGCGTTCGATACAGTTACCCATAGTCGTTTAATGAACAAAGTAAGAGCATATGGACTATCAGACCAATTGTGTGATTGGGTTGAAGAGTTTCTAGATAACAGAATGCAGCATGTCATTCTCAGTGGAGCGAAGTCTTCCGAAGTAAGAGTGATTTCTGGTGTGCCGCAGGGGAGTGTCGGAGGACCGTTGCTATTCACAATATACATAAATGACATTGTGGATGACATCGGAAGTTCAGTGAGGCTTTTTGCGGATGATGCTGTGGTATATCGAGAGGTTGCAACAATGGAAAATTGTACTGAAATTCAGGAGGATCTGCAGCGGATTGACGCATGGTGCAGGGAATGGCAATTGAATCTCAATTTAGACAAGTGTAATGTGCTGCGAATACATAGAAACATAGATCCCTTATCATTTAGCTACAATATAGCAGGTCAGCAACTGGAAGCAGTTAATTCCATAAACTATCTGGGAGTACGCATTAGGAGTGATTTAAAATGGAATGATCATATAAAGTTGATCGTCGGTGTAGCAGATGCCAGACTGAGATTCATTGCAAGAATCCAAAGGAAATGCAATCCAAAAACAAAGGAAGTAGGTTACAGTACACTTGTTCGCCCACTGCTTGAATACTGCTCAACAGTGTGGGATCCGTACCAGATAGGGTTGATAGAAGAGTTAGAGGAGATCCAACGGAGAGCAGCGCGCTTCGCTACAGGATCATTTAGCAATCGCGAAAGCGTTACGGAGAGGATAGATAAACTCCAGTGGAAGACTCTGCAGGAGAGACGTTCAGTAGCTCGGTACGTGCTTTTGTCGAAGTTTCGAGAACATACCTTCGCTGAAGAGTCAAGCAGTATATTGCTCCCTCCTACGTATATCTCGCGAAGAGACCAAGAGGATAAAATCAGAGAGATTAGAGCCCACACAGAGGCATACCAACAATCCTCCTTTCCACGAACAATACGAGACTGGAATAGAAGGAAGAACCGATAGAGGTTCTGAAGGTACCCTCCGCCACACACCGTCAGGTGGCTTGCGGAGTATGAATGTAGATGTAGATATGGAAACAAAGGCTTTTTATGGTACTGTTGTGGTTCGTCTACACCTATATTGCAAAAACTGTCATGGGTGAAAATAACGTGGATCAGCAAACAAGTCATTTGCGAAATAATTGCAGATGTATGATTACGAGCCGTCATTGACTTTGCTATGAAGTATTGTCCTGGTCAGAATAAATGAAGCTCAAATGTAAACTAATATATTTCAAATGTAATCTTTTCGATAATCGCCGCTTAGATGTGGCCCATTTTCATCCATGGCCTTCCTTTGAACTACAAGACGGGTTCAGTAAGTAATGTAACATATTTTTTCTGAAAGCAGGTTGGTTTTATTCAGGATTAAAGTTGCCATATTATTCCCCTCACTTTTGGTTACACAACTCATTTCACATTCAGGGTGGGAGATGTTACTTTCTTTGAAAGCACTAAACAGGAAAGGGTAGCTCAACACACTTAGGATAACATAATTTTACCACATGATCTCCGTTCAATTCTGCGGTGTTACGCCACGTTACGTGGTGGAGAGGGGGTGGGGCGGAGCTGACGACATCGGAACTAATGTCTTGCTACTCCAGTAAACTCCCCTTCGTCGTACAACTTCCCGAGGAGTGCATCCTTCATTGGGCCAAGCAGATAGTTCTTCGTTGTTCCTTACGGTCTTCCACCTTATAATGACTTTCAAAGTGTCTTATATTTTTTCAACAATTTTTGCGATGTACTAAGGCCTAATTAGCTCCCATTCTTATTAAGCCCCAAGCTTCCGCTAGTAAAATTCGTGGAAAACAGGATTCCATTAATTTCACTAAGAATACACTAATCCTAATCACATCTTAGTCAACAGATCTTATGGAGCAGATTGATTGCAATCCGCTACCTTCCACATTTTTAATCTTTTTTCAAGTTGATCGCAATTTTTTTGACCCTTCCTTTGAGGTCTTCTCATAAATTTTGTCACGGTTTGAAGTCTTCCGATTCAGATGCTGAATAATTTACGAACAGTTTTAAAGCAACCATCATTCTACAAGGTATGATGGGTGCTTCTGGTTGGTAACATTTGAATGTACATCTAATTCATAACTTTTCTACTATGTTATCCTAAGTTTGTTGAGCTACCCCTTCCTGTTTAGTGCTTTCAAAGAAAGTAACCTCTCCCACCCTGAATGTGAAATGCAGTCGGGTACAGAAGCAGTCCTCCCGCTGTTTTACACTTAGTTTGACATGTTAGCCAGCAGCTCGTTATTTAACCTTCGCCACATGGTTCTTCTGTATATTTGCATGATTTTGATCTTGCTCTCGTCAGCTTATACAGGATATTCAATTTACATGAAAACATTGAAATATCTCTTAAACAAACATTGGATTCAAAAACTTTATAATTAAATTTAGTTCGTCTCAAAGAGCGACGTCAAATGATGCCAAACTCAACCCCCCAACCGTTACCATGTGTGGTGGTGAGCAGTGAACGTTGAAATCTTAAATGGGAAACCACATTTTGTATTGTAGATTCGGATTCTACAGAAAAAAATTGTAACTTTGGTTTGAAACTTATTTTCACTACGCGACTAGTGGAGCTGTAAACGGAAAATTCCAAATGGATAGAAAATCGTATGTTTCAAAATGCTGTCCAATGACACTTCAATCAGTTCCCCATCTCAACGGCGTGAGGCAAGGACAGGCAATTATTTGTTATGGACATGAGAAGAGAGTGGAAGACGAGAAGATTGCTGCCCTCCAGGCGGAACTAGATAACGCATAACAAGATTTTGAAAGGCTAAAACGGGAGATTGGAAAAGAGAGGTGACAACAGCTTATAGGTGAAACAGGAGTAGGAATTCCTCAGACAGTTTCGCTGGCATTGGCAAAAACAGGTTTTATCTGTTACCACAGTTGGAAATTTATGACATATAAGTAGATACAAGAGTAGACAGGGTATAACAAACTTCCAAAACATGTTTGAAAGGTAAGAAGTCAGAAAAAGTTGTGAAGAAGAAGAAAGTCTCGTTGTTAGGTAGTTCACATGTGGGACGTGTTGGCCAACTGCTGCAGATTGAAGTAGGTTCAGATTACCAGGTCACAAGTCTTTTCTTTTCAACCTAGTGGAAGTCAGGGTCGGGTGACTGAACATGTAGGTTAACTCTGCAAAGACTTCACAATGGAAGACACCATGTTAACAGTGAGTGGAACAGGCAAAAGCATTGACAGGGGCCCTAATTATTCATTTGAGGGTTACCTGGTGAAGATGGCTTTTGCAACGAATTGGCTGTCCATCTCTCCTCTTAGGAGATCTTATTTAGAGGTGGAACGGCTGCTTGGATCAGGTATGGGTTCTCATTTTGATGTGGCTTCTATTGACTCTGTCAGCAGGTGGAAATATACTAGGCACGACTTTCATCTCAACAGAAAAGGGAAGAGAAAAGTGTCTGGTGTAATAGCAAATGACTTAAGAGTATTGGGTGGTGGTGGGGGGAGGGGGCACATTCACAGATTCACAGACGGTAAAAGTACAAGTTATAGAAGAGCAGCTTTTTTGAGTAGGGGTGGCAGAAACAAACATGCTCAGAGACAGGTTGAAAATAACACTCACGTGATGAAAAAGGCAGCCATAAACCAAATTTTAATGTACACAGTTCATACAAACTAGGCGCTAAACGGCGTCGCGACTGGTGTGGTTTAGGGCTACAAGAGTGCAGGCCAGCGAATTTGCACGTTAAATACCAGCTCTAGTTAGATCACTGACGTGTTTTAGGATATACAGCTCGCCCTCCGTGAACTCCCTTTGTGTTACGATTAGTTTTATGTGCTTCACACACACTAGACGGCTCTGTGAGCATACAGTTAGATATTTTCTGAATGTCACTATTCAGCAACCAGTCCGTCTCCAAATATGCATGCATTACATCACATTTGTTTATGACGATGGTCAACTGCCAATTCCTGCACCAAAAGTCAATCCTCTGCATGTCTTCTCACATTTCGTTAGAATTTTCTAGCGTAGAGTCTGCTTTTTATACAACGGCGTCACATGTGGAACATCCGACTTTATCCACCTGCTCATTTATGTGTTAGGTTGGTTAATAAAAAAAGAAATGAAATGAGCTTATGGCATCTTTGGCCGGGTGGCCCCTAGTCGGAGAAGTTCGGCCGCCGAGTGCAAGTCTTATTTCATTCGACGCCAGATTGGGCGACTTGCGTGCCGGTGATGAGGATGAAATGATGGTGAGGACAGCACAACAGCCAGTCTCTGAGCGGAGAAAATCTCCAACCTAAACGGGAATCGGACCCGGGCCAGCTTCCATGTGAGGTGAACACGTTACCACCCAGCTAAGCAGGCGAACAGTTAGTTCATAATTTCTTAGTGTTTTTGTTCTGCATGTTAGTATTCCAGTTGCTACAAGAATCTGCAGGTGGAAATATGTGTATCTCTACTTGGTCGTCATCAGTTGGCTAGGGCACGACACTATTCCTATCCCGTATCGTTACTGGCGTCAAGACATGGATGGCGTCCTTATGCAAACATAAGGAAAAGAAAGGAATGGATAAGCGCAAATAAAGCATAAACTCCCCGTACAAAGAACTGAGCGCATCCACAAAAGTTTATATTATACACGGCGACGGTGTGGTGTGCTATGAATTGCTTCCCGATATTTATTGTCAACAACTGAGAGGTCTTCCAGATGCAGTCCGAGAACAAAAACCAGGTAGACTGCATGAAGTGATGCTGCTCCACGGTAACGCCTGGCTGCATTGTGTTAGACTGACAAAAAACACTGTATTGGATTTGGGTTGGAAGTCATTACGAAGCCGCCTTATTCACCTGATCTAGCGCCCTCAGATTTACATCTCTTCCGAGATGCACTGAATTGCAACAAAACCCTTTTCCGGATGAAGATGCGTTCAGAACATGGCTCGATGAGTTCTTCGGCTGAGTACCGCGTGATTTATACAGTCGTGGAATCGGTAAGTTACCCCAGCGTTGTCAGACCTTTGTAAACAATGAATGAGAATACATTACTGATGACTTAAGACACTGTTAAGTGTATCTGTTGTGTGTCTTTCTTCATAGCTATGGAAAAGCGCTACGAACGTATGTACCAGCCTTTTACAGTGTAAAAAGTAGTGGTCCCAACACACTCCCGTGGGGTGCACCAGAAGTTAGTTCTTCGTATAAAGATGATTTTCTCTGTTCTCTTGAATCCAGTCACACAGTTAGTCTGATACTCCGTACGTCTGTACTCTGTTCACTACTTGGTAACAGCGGATTTTATTGAACGCCGTCCTGAAGTCAAGAATCACGGCGTCAAGATAGGTGTCGGTCTCTAGTGCTTTCCGGGTGTCTTGGTTGAACAGAGCGAGCTAGATTTCACACGATCGTTGTTTTCGTAACACTTCAAAAGTTATTAGAAGGAGTATATTAATGACAAACTTGGAGCATCATTGTGCCAGTAGTATCTCATACCATGCCTTCATTTTTAATATGACACAGTCTACTAAAGACATAAATTCTAGCGCAAGTGAAAGTAAATGTTATTAATGAAGACAAAGAAGAAAGTACTAGAGACTTAGCGACAGCGAGAGAGGAGGGATCGATCAAATTACATTAAAGCGCGATGAAAAAAACAGAAAGGTGCTATTCATTTTTCCATACACAGAATAGTCAGAGATTGAGCTGACAATTCTGTATTGTTACCGTTAAGTAATTACATCTTTTATGCAATATTGCCGGTCGATCTTAACGAGAAACTGATGTAGTACTGTACAGCACTGTCAAACTACAGTTCTTTCGTGCTAAGACTGCTAAGCGGTAAAGTCGTCCAGTCATTACACCGTATGGGAGTCCTTGTGAAGAGAGCAGTGTACTGACTACAGTCTCACGTTGGCAGTAGATTGGTTAGGTCTGATGATGAAGGCAATAACGTGAATCTATTGTAAATTCCTCGTTTCTCAGTGGTATATTATCCACAATAGGTTTCGTTTTCTTAATACTGTATTAACTGAGATGCGAACTTACTTCTAGCTGGATACAGTCGATGAAATTGCCATGATCTTCATGTTAAATTTGCACGATCCACTGTGTTGACTAGATTAATTCTCCCACTTGGTTAATTCTTTAGTCCTTAAAAGCCGCACATCATGTACGATTTTTATAGAGAACCATTTATAACTATCATTTTCGTAAGAATAATGGGTGTTTGTTCACTGAAATATAGGCCAGCTATGATATTTACAGCCGGATCCCATCTAATAATCAGTACCAACAGTGTAAACAAAAGGAAAAATTTAAATTTTGATGTGAATCTGTTTACTGAATTAAGTGTGTCTGGCTAGAAAATATTGGATTACTACAGTATGGGCTACTATGTGCTACGCATGAAACTGCTTTTCTGTTTGCAATACACACTTAATGTTCCTTATTTTTCGCAGAATTTTTTTCTGTTGACTTCTCTCTTTTTCATCTTATTCTTTGCTCACAATCATATATGATCAAGTTAGTGTGTGCACCGCTCCCATACTGTAATACCAATATGAGCGCAAAAGGTAAGCTCATTTCAGTGCTTATTGGTGTCTGTTTTCCACTATGACTCTTGGAGTATTGTTTAATACTCCTTTAAATTGACAAAACTACTTAACATTTAGTTTATAGCAGTTTAGTATCGAATCATTGATTATTTTTGAGCTCAGTGACAACATTTCCGGTCTTTTCAAATGAAATACACGTACTTCACTTTCGGATTCTACTGTATTATGCAGCTGTACGTATCTGGATGGGTTAAGAAGCGTGAGTGGGCTTCCAGGCCGAAGCTGTTTATTCTAGTACGTGGAACGAACAAGAGAGTTGCTCAAAAATAGAGATTTATTCTCCGTCTCCTATTCTACGGGGCACAATTGATCTTTCGTCTGCTAGGACCACGGAAGGAGCGGCATTTCGCCCTCAGTGGGAGGAGCAGGCGGACACGTCAATGGGGTAGGAAGGTTGGTAGACAAGAGAGCGATCCGCTGCTGCGGCCACTGTGTCGCTCGCCAACGCGCACGTCCCACGTGACCAACCTCTCCTCTGCCATTGGTTGACTTTGAACCTTCTGAAAGCGTTGCTTGCTCAGCAGCCCTGTGGATAGCGTCCCTCGTTTAGTGAAACCGAGTGTGGGAACAAACCCTGGTGCTACGGAGCTGCTTGCGTATCCTACATCACGCCACTGAGGCGCAGTGGAAGAAAAATATAGCAAATTTGGGAAAAGAAAGTAATGTTCTTTTTACCGTTAACATCTTTCCGGGCTGCACACAGCGTCAGAACTTCAATCGTATCCTTGATCATGGTATGATCTTGTTGGTACAGCCATCTTATCGTTAGTATTTTAATAGCACGAGCGTTGCTCATCCAAATTACTACATTTTCCTTACTTCTTTCCAAAAAATTTGCGGCACATCTTAGCTAAGGAAAAGGATCGGTTACCGGGCACATATGGAGGCGTCAATGAATAATAAATTTGGTAGCGGATGGAAGAGTAAGTGTGTGTGTGTGTGTGTGTGTGTGTGTGTGTGTGTGTGTGTGTGTGTGTGTGTGTGTGTCTATGCGTGTGTGGGGGGGAGGGGAGGAGGGGAGGAGGGGAGAGACTATGTAGTGCTATGTAGTGGAACACCTAGGCTTGTCTACATTAAACGGGTTGAAGCGAATGTGGGTTGCAATACTAATGCAGAGTTGAAGAGCTTGCTCAGGATAGAGCAACTTGTACAACTGCATCATGCCAGTCCTCGGACCAAAGACTACAACAACGACGAGAACAACAAGAACAACAACAACAATAGAAGTAACATCAACAACAATGAAATCAGCAGCATCAACTTCCCATTCCCTTTATTAAATTCCATTTGCCTTCATTGTCATTGGCTGCCTGCTTCGGTTTAGTTCTCCCTTCGCAGTCGGTTCGTCTTTATGTTTTCATTTGGATCATCTCTCAACGGTTCGCACTTTCCAAAACTTGCAGTATTATCTCCTCAACAGTAGATGCACGGTCTCTGGTCTTGGGGAAGCTTTTTTCATGTCGCTGAGGCTGCAGTAAGGAAAAGTTACTGCGCGGAGTTTGAAGTAATAGAGTGGTGTTGACTCTGGTTTATGAGCCATCACTTTCGTCAAAATGGTCAGCACCAGGAGACGTTTTAAGACTTTTGTAATCGATTTTGATCCGAGACAAACGACGAAGAATAAAGCGTCGTAATTTCATTTTCCGTGCTTTGAGCACGGCAGAGACAACGATTCGCGTGTCAGAGATGGTCTCAGATCTTCTGCCACCTGAAACAACGGTAACCCTGTGATTTTGAAGTCAATTATGACTTGTTAGCAAAAAAAAAAGGGGGTCAAATGGCTCTGAGCACTGTAGGACCTAGCATCTGAGGTCATCAGTCCCCTAGAACTTAGAACTACTTAAACCTAACTAACCTAAGGACATCACACACATCTATGCCCGAGGCAGGATTCGAACCTTCGACCGTAGCGGTCGCATGGTTCCCGACTGAAGCGCCTAGAACCGCTCGGCCACTCCGGCCGGCGAATGGTTAGCATCTGAAAGCACCAATTGCTATAGCATATTCTATAAATATATTGGTTGAAACGAGTCCTAACTTACATTTTCCTTGCATTTACAGCTGCAATCATACCTCATAAGCCACAGTCTGTTGAATGCTAGAGGGTACCTTGTACCACTGCCAGATGTTTCCTTTACTGTAGCATCAGCAAATGGAGCGACAATAAAACGGCCCTCTATGCGTCTCTGTATGCGCCCTAATTTCTCTTATACCTAGGCGCTCCTTTCGTGACACGTACAACAGGGGTTGTAGAATGATCTTGCAGTACGTTGCAGATGACGGTTCTCTAAACCTCCTCATTAATATTTCGCGAAATAAACGTCGTCTTCCCTCCAGAGGGTCTCATTTGAGGTCACGGATGATTTTTGTAATACTTGCGTGTTCATCAGAACTATCGTTAACATACCTATCAGCATGCCTCTGAATTGCTTCGATCTGGTAGAGATCTCATACTCACGATCAGTTCTCAAGAATGGATCGCTCTGGTTTTGTATAAGCGATCTCCTCTGCAAGTGAGCTACACTGTCCTATGGTTCTCTCAATAAACAGAATTCTATCATTCGCTTTCCCTACGATTGATCATTCCATTTCATATCGCTTTGCAACGTCACGCCTGTAAACTTAATTGACGTGACTGTGCAAAGCAGCACGTCACTGGTACTGTATTCTAACACTACAGCATTGTTTTTCCTACTCAAAGTCAGTGACGTAATTAAGACCTTCACTTGTATGCTTTGTATCTGGTAGGATAGTTTGCGTTTTATTTCGAATCTTTCCTAGGAATCTTTTGAGTGCACTTCCACGTAACAGATGTTTACACTCAGGGCAGGTTTGATAACATTTTTCACACTTGCGCAATATCATTTGGTATTTCCCTTCAAGCATTACTTGTCTTTCCTTGGGCTCTTGGCAAGACCTTTGACATAAACTCGAAAATTAATGACTGTCGATGTGGGCTGTTTTTTCTTTTACGGTAGGTACTGCGTAGACAATCCTCCTCAACCTTATTCCAGTTCTAAGTGTTGGAAGAAGAAACAATTACAATATAAGGTAAGTACTATGTTCTTTTATAGCTTTAAGTAAAAGCATAAAGAACAAGACCTATTCTATTGTTCGAGCTCAACTAAGAGAGTGCTAGCCATTAAACTAAGCGGAAAGAATGGAAATATAAAGTATGTGTTACTTTTTTTAGTTTCATAGCAAAACGATTTAATTCTATAGTTTAAAAATAACTCCAGATTCGATCAGAAAATGTGAGGCAGAAACACGAAAACATAATCTCATTATATGTGACCCTTTAAACCTAAGACATTGTTTAGCTGAAACGTCACTACTAAGTAGTTAAACTACAGAAAATTCGCCATGAAAGTAGTTGAAAATTGATAAACATGGCCAAACATTTTATGCATGCACCTGAGAAAGTAAATATAGATTTGTGTGAGATATGGAATGGAAATATTCTGTTCACTTTTTAACATACTCATCTGACGACGACACGTGGAACACAAATTGTAACATGTAAAGTGCGGCAGCAGTACTGTATTTCTCGGTATGTTATGCCTTTCCTGAGATTTGAGCCCAATTATATTGGTAAGTCATAAAAACCTTACATTTCAAATGCATTTATACCAATTAGATTAATATTTGAGACAGAAGTCAATGGGGACTCATAACCAAACCTTCAGGATTATTTCGCATATGGCTTGTTTGTGGACCGATGAAACGTTTTTGTTTTGACTATTGTGTATTATCACTCATGTCAGTTCCGGACTGTAATCGTGGTACAGCCAGTGCACAGATGTAGGACCTGACCGCCCCTGACTGCCCTCATTGCCTAACGCCCCAAGTGGCCAATTGCAGTGCTTGGGCCTTAAACTGGCAAACCGGCACTGCCAACAGAAGAAGTTTAACGTGATTTGAAGCAGTTCTACAGTAGTTGACGAAAAGACGTGGCTCTTTATTCACAATTTAAAAAAAATTGTTGCGAATAAAGTTAGTTTCATTTATTCTAGAGAAGCCGCACGGTCATCAGTGGTGTCTGTTCTTTCGAGAACAGTTGCTGTCTTCATATATTAACTTATTCCTTCACCCACACTACCGCTCTAATCCCTCTGCACCGGTCGAGGAGCAGCGCTGCGCGGATGCCGATGCAGTGTTGCTGTACTCTCCTGGAGGATACTCGCTCACTTCAAAATGCTCACAGCATCAGACTGCCTTACGTAAAACAGCTTACAAATCCCTTAACACGACTCATTCAAATTTTCGCGAAGGGCCTCCTGTGTACCTCTCGAGGCACCTCGGAATATACTTCTAGTTATCTCTGAAACATAGTACCACTGAATGAACTCTGAATGATATAGAAAGATATCTGAATGCTGTGACTTGTAGAATCATCTAATTCTTCAACCTCACTCAGTGATCCATCTACCTACCATATCTTCATTCCACAATGTTCTCAAACGGATTCATCATTTACCGAGGCTGCTCCTGTTAGACAGTCTGACATATGGGTCCGCGTCCACGATCGATTCGAAACCTGTTCGAAAATACAACAGAGCCTGGGGTAGCGCCCTAGCGCCCTTTGTCGTGCCTCGACGCTGGTGCTTGCGGCTCCGGCGCCATGCTTCTCATGTATCAGGGTGGCAGGATGAGCCACTCGTCTGGTCCATTTGTTAAATATGTGTTAAGCACTGCGTCACTCTGCCCGGTTTCTTTCATGGTATTCAGCGACATAACAAGTTTGACAACAAACGGTACACACACTGATCACTCATCTACACTAGGCAGACAATTTAAAAATGAATAATTTCAATTTTCGAGGGAACGGTGAGGCAGGGAAATCTTTTCAAAGTAAGGAGCTGAACACTCTGAATACGGGCTCTCAGTCAACAATGCAGTATTATTACGTTTATCGTTTGGGTAGAAATAAATATTAGCCATGAACTGAAATTAAATTTTTACTATCGTATTTTCCAAAATTTTCAATCTAATCGTATGAAGCACGTTCAGTGGTCTACAAAGAATAAACTCTGTTGTGAGTTGTGTATTGTCTCGCATCTTAATCAACTTAATATTTGCTGTATTTAAAATTACAGGATTGTCATTTAATATTTACTTTTATGTCTCATTTGTCCTACGTGTGTCCGCTGGAACTTGTCTCAACACTAGATGAAACAGAACGTAAGTTTATTTTAAAGTTTTAATCACTCATTGTCACGATTCTGTATTACACTGCACGTAAACGTGCTGCCGAAATATTCCTGTGCACTAACTTTAGTACACAGTATGGGTGTTTCAGCGAGGTCATGTGCAGTGAAATGCTAACCTGTGACATGCAGTGATTTAAACTTGCGTTGGACTTACGTTTCATCTAATGCTTACACAAGATTCAATGGACGCATATAAAATATCTGGGACATAAAAGTAAGTTCTGAAAGGAAATACTGCAGTTTTAGATTGTATAAGTATTGAAATAACGTAATATGCTGCCAGGAGACTAAGTGTCTCACAGCAAAATATTTATTACTAAAGAATCATCTGTTTTATTCTGTGTATACCACTGAAAATGACTACTAAATTTTGCTTAAAAACTACAATAAAACTTTATTGGAAGAAACGCATGATATTTATTCTTAAAACACTATATCTGTGATTGAAGGAGCAGCTGAAGGAGAGCGGCTGCAAACACTCATTACAAAAAACCGTACAACTTCACTTTCCATCGAAGGTGTCTCAAATGTTTCGCGAAAATATCTGTGAATTTGGTAAATGTAAAAACAAATTATGCCAGCAGATCTCCAAATCACGCTTATTACGCTGTAAATACTGGGTTTCTGTTCGATGCCGAAAATGTTTATCATTTAGCCGTCCCAAAACATTTGTACTAGTGTACCCACTTTACTCAGACATACGAAATCCTTTCTCTTTACCTGTCCTCTGCGTAGTCTTGTCAAGATGAGCACTGCATCTAACGGAGATTTGCAATTTCTTACGACTCATTCTGTCCACTCTAGGACAGGTACCTAGGAAACAGTCAAAGGTAGACTAGGACTTTCTTGCTCTCAGTGATGTGGAAGTTCGGTTCACAAGAAGCTGTAATCCCAACTGGGCGCTCACTGTGCATCGGAAGGCGACGTGCTGCACAGTAACCTTACCAATCAGCGACCGGCGAAATTGGTGGAGGAAGGGTTTAGCGGGGTGGGAGTGGGAGTGAGTGTGTGGGTGGAGAGGAGCAGGTCGCGGCGTAATTACTGGGAAGCAAGGCGCGCCTCCTCTAATCCCGCGGTGGTCCATCGTGCGGCAATAATCCGATATTAGAGCGCCGGCGAGATTCGCCAAGGAGACTCCTCCTTAGTAGTCGCAGGGCACGGTGCGGGATTCAGCTTGTTCTAGATACGGCATCGCACTTCTTAATTGCACAGATGAAACTTCAATAGCTGAATGACGTAACACACTTCCTTTTCTCTCCTGTCTCGTCGCAGTCACACACGTCTCCTGTTTTGTCCCTTGACATAATTCGTGGACTGCTTCTGCTCAATTCAGCAAGAATTTCTGGATAAAGACACTAAGCATCGTCGTACTCAAGTACGGTAGAGAAGGTCATATACACTATCTCTCCATATTACAAAATATGCTATGCGTTTATTTGAAGCAGAATTACAAGGATCAATCCATTTGAAATGGAAAAAGCTGCGTCGTTTGTGGGATTTTCCACTGCTTCTATATAGGCGTGGCGCCTTTCCCTTAATTTTATGGAATGCACGATACGCTGCTATCTATACGTCTTCTATTATCATTTCCGGTATCAGTTAACAGCCATTATCTCAGTATTTGTACACGCATGAAAACATGAAACGATCAGAAATGTATAGAATACAATCTATTATACAAGGTGGGTAAAGTAAACGTGGCCCGGAGAACAAAGTTCCAGAGTACAAAGAAAACAGCAGAGGAAACGAAATACAGTACTAACCTGATTATAGCGAATGCTGAAAGCACAATAAATGCCTTCTCTGGGCGATAGCAGTGGAGATACTATCGAAGACAGTGCTGCGAAAGCAGTTACTAAACACTGCCTTCCGAAATGACTTCACAAAAGATACGAAGTAAATATTCCAGAATTCGAATGAAGCACAGCTGCCAACATGAGTAACGTAGAAGTAGATATCCTCGTAGTTGTGAAGCAACTTAAATCACTTAATAAAAGCAAGTCTTCTGGTAGAGACAGGATACCAATTATCTTCCTTTCAGAGTATGCTGATCCAATAGCTCCATACTTAAAAATCATATACGACCGTTCTCTCGACGAAAGATCCGTACCCAAAGACTGGAAACTTGCACAGGTCACAACAATATTCAAGAAAGGTACAACGAATAATCCAGTAAATTACAAGCCTATATCATTAACGTCGATATGCAGCAGGATTTTTGAACATATACTATGTTCGGACATTATGAACTGCCTCGAAGGCAACGGTCTTTTCTCGCACTTTGTCACCATTAGACAACTTCTTAGCAAACAACTGGCCCCAGCGTTTCTTCGACTTTGTGGCCACATAACTTTCTACGACGAACACCCTCTGCCCCACTATGAGTACCATCGCCGCCTTTGGACTGCCCCTCTCGCACTGACACAACCAGCACCACGCTCTGAACTGGTGTGGATCACGTGACGGGTGCACAAGTAGTGTGTGCATCATGGGGTGTGGTTATATGCATACGTTCACGTCCAATCACATCCAATCGTTTGGGCCACTTTCATTTGCCCACCCTATATATGAGGTGATACACGTAATACTTACAAGCGCTCAAATATTTATTTAATTAATTTGGCATATCAATGTTACTGACACAGCCCAATCAGAATGCTGATCATCAAAAGAACAAACAGGTGTTTGTAATGAAGAGATAGTGTGTCACGCGAGAAACCACAGTTGTCACTGATCTTCAGCTCATTATTAAAAAATCAAAGAGTAACCGATGACACATGCCTATTATGAATAAGAAACGATGACAGAAATATTGTCAGTGCTGTTTCATGTGTTCTGTACTGAAAGTTACTGAAACGCGTCACAAGAAAATCGCCTCTAGCCATAGAAGTAGGAAAAATATATACTGTCAAAGTACAAGCTAGTTTTACAAGAATATAATGAAATAAAGAAAAAACTATAATTTCTCAGATACAATAGTGTACAAATGTAAAAGTTATAATGTATACTAAATTGATAGATGTCAGGTTTTGAAAGATGGAAGGTGTGAGTAGTAACATTATATAAGAACAATACTACTGTGCACGCATATATTGGTGCCAAATCCTATAGACGTTTGATAACGTAGAAACAGCTTTCGCTTTCGGATACATATGGGAAACAGTTACGGTCAATGTAAATGAAAAATACTATTCATTCTATCCTGGATACAATATACAAGAGAGGACAGCAGGCAACGCAGTCTCATGAAATAAAAAAGAAAAAGGAAACTAAATGCGGGTAAAGTAAAACACAACAGAGTTTGTATATCATATGTACAGTTTAATGGCTAATATCTAGCACAGTACTGGGTTGGTACCAAGATGTGCATATCAATGTGAGAAACACACTTGGCAAATAAATCTCATTCACAGAGACTTCAGAAAGTAAGTTACCCATGTCCGCCCAAGCAAGGACCATTGCACAAAAAAAATGGAGCATTGTCGGAAGGAAGTAGATGTTTCTGGTTTCCTGCGGCACAGTTAACAGTAGCATTGCAAAACGCGAGCGAGTGAAATAGCGCGGTAACTGGAAACGCACTCCAAATCAGAAGTACGCGGGAGAGTACGCTTTTTGTGGGCAGAACGTCTAAGGTGAACACAGGTCTAATGTCAAATTCTGGCGATATATGGACCGCATAAAATGTCGCATACAGCCGTAGTGAAATGGTGCCAACAATTTGATCGATGTTTCACAGACGTGGGCGACGGCGTTCGGGAGGTCCAGATCTCGCACCGTGCGGTTTCGACCTTTTCAAAAAATTTAAGGAAGGTCTGGGAGGGAAAGATTTTGGAACGACGAGGATGTTGACGCAGAGGTTCTCGAAAAGCTCCTTAACCATGAAGCAGATTTCCATTAAGGACGAATTGAACAACTGCTAAACGTTCTAGCCGTTGTGACGAATTTGAAAAGTAGTATTAATTAGCTGCGTAATTCAGAAGTGTAGTGCAGCATTCAATAAGAGTTACTTAGCCTGCCATAATAATGGCAGATCCAGATCCAGATGTAAGCAGGGCAACATTTATTATTCCTCCTTCAAAAAAAAAAAAAATCCCTACAAATATGGGACGATATTTTCAGAGTGTCTATTCACATCGACAAGTCATTTTTGTGTCTTCACTGGTGAAGATTCCGTAACAGTAATCGAGATACAATGCAGAAAAAAAAAATTCAACAGGTAGACAGCACAGTCTACATTGTATGCTAAGAGTTTTAGTTTATGTTTCATCACAAACAGATTATAGACATCTAAATCATCATTTCAAGAAACAGTCTTTACGTGGTCTGTACAAGTGTACAATCTATTTGGTTATGGAATTGCCTCCACCTGAGTTCCGTAGGTCGTAGTGTCGTGTTTTCCCAGACATTTGCAGATATGTGGGAGGCGGGGGTGGGATGTGGTTAAGGAGGTCATTACATTAAAGATATTGTACATACTTTATTTTTGCTATTATTAAAATTCTGGACACATGTGACACGTTAATTGAGAGTAACAGTAAAATCTGAGGGACAAGGAGCATTTGAGATAGCTCTTCTCCCCTGGAGAATCCAACGGCTGCGTCGAGACCCATCTCAAGTGATCCGAGACTGAAAGTGTCGTAAATCTCCTACCAACAGACCTGAACGACTTGTACGACAATTTCACAGTCTTCTTCTTTTCAGAGAATTCTGTTCGATACGTATCTTCTCATCTGTTAGACGTCCCGTTACTCACTCTGTGCATGTGTTACTGCTACGCTACTGGTCATAAATAGTATGTATGGGGATGCATTAATAAAGTATTTTCGAGCCGCACCCTAAGCACTACATCTCTAAAGTACTCAGACAGTAATTGTATGTTGCATCAAACTATTTATTAACTGCTAACGTAAAAAAATGACCGAGGCGTAGTTGAAAAATCGATTACGTTCTTCCTAGACTTTGATTGTCGATTTTCAAGTTTTCTCTAGTTGCTGCGCGTCAACGGTTTCACGCCACGCGTTTGATCACTTTCATTTGACTAATTTTTACATTTCAAATTTGCACTAGGTATAGAAAATATTTGAGGAGTGACTGTATAGAGCAGTGCGAATAAGACGTTCCCAATAACACCTGTACAAATTTTTTTAGGTTACACATATACAGCTGATTTCTCCTGCTGGGGATCCAGTTGCTATGGGTTTATTTATATAGGGGCACTTTTGTTTTGAAGTTCAAGTTTTGAACTTGTGCTCGTGATAGCATAATTAAATTGTTCAACTGAGACTATGATTCTGTGGTCAATTCTTCTGAAGCATGTCGGACACACTTACAAATATTTATTGTGTGTTTATGATATCTGTGTGCAGGTTTTGCAATTGAAAAGCTTCTGCTGCCTGTAGAGGTAGCAACAGAGGCTTTCCTAACCACAGAGTAACAAATTCAAGAACGTTCACTCGTGTCTTCAAAGAACTGCGTGAGACTGGTGCAGAAACCTGCAGTCATATTTCATCTGAACGTGCAAACAGACACAGTGCAGATAAATTAGAAGGTATTACTCCGTTGGCGGAACGTACTCCTTCAACGATCATACACAGAATTTATACACGTATTAGTGTTCTACAAGCAAGAGTATGTTGGACATTAGCATATACGGTCTCTATCACACTCATCTACAGTAGATTCAGCACCTACAAGAAGCAGATAAATGTAGACGATTGAAATTTAGTCGTCGGATGATTGCGAATCGCCGTGTAATCCTATTAGTAGTGATTACTGATAACGGTTTGAGTATCATCCGTAATTCACATCAGTAGTCAGACGTAAACCCACATACCTTTCTGTAGACTCATTTACAAAAACGCTGAGCAGTTGCAGAGTAACAGACTATCAGTTGACTGGACCAGCTGAGTCACTTCATCGCATCACAACATAGACCTTAGTGAAACCGAGCATCCATTCTTAACGGAAGAGGTTCCTTTGGATTCAAGAATGGTTATGTTCTTCTGGCATGACGGGACACCTGTACATTCTAGTCATCAGGTGGCACTATCTAAATGTAACTTTCTCTGGAAGATGGATCGAAACAAATGGTGTGGTTGCTTGGGTACCAAGATCCCCCGAGATTATCCCATCAGATTTTTCCCTGTAGGGATGGTCGAACAGACTATTCAGTATCAGAGATGAGTTTATCGTTTGGATTATAGCTCAAGCTGTCTCATAAAAGAAAGCGAAGACGACCTCAGAAGAGCAACACCTGATGTGGTCACGACAAACTGAAAGTGCACTGGATTCGGAAGTGGAATTTATGAAAATGAAATATGAACTTTTTCATTTGTCTTTGTTTCACGTCTTCTGTTACATGCTAAGAACTATATATCTGTAAAAAGTAAAAACCGGATACATGTTACGTAGAACGTTTCATTCAAGTTAGGCTGTACTACAATCTTCTAAAATATTGCGTACTTTAAATTCTCGTAAATTACATACAAAATCATTATCCGATATCAATGAGCTGTCAGCTTGTGAGCTCAGTCCTTACTTTTAGTTAAGAAACTAGTCTCAGTACCAGTTGCACTATCGGCACCATTACTCCGAAAAGTTGTTCCTAATAGCGTCAAATGGAGAGAAAAGAAACAGTTTTCGACTTTAAAAGAAATGACTGGTTATTTTAAAAAGAAACGGAGCAGCAACGCTCCAGCAGGTCGCAGCGAATGGGCGCGGACCACAGAGGAAGCGCCTGTAGCCGTTGGTGGAGGGGGAAGGCCATAGGCATAAATACTGGACCAGGTCCACTCGAGGAGCAGTCTCAGGTCGCACCTGATGAAGGTTACGAGCTACGTGAGCGAAATATCGTGCAAGTACGACGCTGATATCCGGCAGAACACCCGACAACCCAAGATGTCATTAGATCGCCGGGAAAGCCTGAAGAGTTACAAGAAATATATAAGTTAAATTTTATTGGATTGTACGCCTTGTGCCAAATTTTAAACTTACAATAAGATTTGGGACCAAACTTATGCTTTTATAATATCAAAAACGGAAACAGCAGTATTTATCCAATTACTTTTTGCTGTTTATTGGACTTTAGGGTGCATCGGGACATGTCGAAAACTATTTTGGATCTTGGAGAATATTAAACAAACTTTTTATAGTTCAAAAACGTTTTATTCAATTCACAAACTAAACATACTGCATGAATTATGGGTTTTTATTCTGTTTTCCTATTGCAGACTGCTATACCTACACTACTGACCATTAAAATTCCTACACCAAGAAGAAATGCAGATGATAAACGTGTATTCATTGGACAAATATATCATACTAGAACTGACATGTCATTAAATTTTCACGCGAGATCCTGAGGAATCAGTACCCAGAACAACCACCTCTGGCCGTAATATCGGCCTTGATACGCCTGGGCATTGAGTCAAACAGAGCTTGGATGGCGTGTACAGGTACAGCTGCCACCACAGTTCATCAAGAGCAGTGACTGGCGTATTGTGACGTGCCAGTTGCTCGGCCACCATTGACCAGACGTTTTCAGTTGGTGAGAGATCTGGAGAATGTGCTGGCCAGGGCAGCAGTCGAACATTTTATGTATCCAGAAAGGCCCGTACAGGACCTGCAACATGCGGTCGTGCTTTATGCTGCTGAAATGTAGGGTTTCGCAGGGATCGAATGAAGGGTAGAGCCACGGGTCGTAACACATCTCAAATGTAACGTCCACTGTTCACAGTGCCGTTAATGCGAACAGGTGACCGAAACGTGTAACCAATGACACCCCATACCATCACGCCGGGTGATACGCAAGTATAGCGATGACGGATACACGCTTCTAATGTGCGTTCATCGCGATGTCGCCAAACATGGATGCGACCATCATGATGCTGTAAACGGAACCTGGATTCATCCGAAAAAATGGCGTTTTGCTATTCGTGCACCCAGGTTCATCGTTGAGTACACCATCGCAGGCGTTCCTGTCTGTGATGCAGCGTCAAGAAGAACCGCAGCCATGGTTTCCGAGCTGATATTCCATGCTGCTGCAAATGTCGTCGAACTGTTCGTGCAGATGGTTTTGTCTTGCAAACGTCCCCATCTGTTGACTCAGGGATCGAGACGTGGCTGCACTGTCCGTTACAACTATGCGGATAAGATGCCTGTCATCTCGACTGCTAGTGGTGATACGAGGCTGTTAGAATCCAGTACGGCGTTCCGTATTACTCCTCTGACCGCACCGATTCCATATTCTGCTAACAGTCATTGGATCTCAACCAACGCGAGCAGCAATGTAGCAATACGATAAACTGCAATCGCGATAGGCTACAATTCGACCTTTATCAAAGTCGGAAAGGTGGTGCTACTCATTTCTCCTCCTTACACGAGGCATCACAACAACGTTTCACCAGGCAACGCCGGTCAACTGCTGTTTGTGTATGAGAAATCAGTTGGAAACTTTCCTCATGTTAGCACGTTGCAGGTGTCGCTATCGGCGCCAACCTTGCGTGAATGCTCTGAAAAGCTAATCATTTGCATATTACAGCACCTTCTTCCCGTCGGTTAAATTTCGCGTCTGTAGCACGTCATCTTCATGGTGTAGCAATTTTAATGGCCAGAAGTGTAGAAGTACATTTGCGTAATATTAAATTGACGAATTTATAAATGATGTCTTTCGATCTGCAAGTCGTACCCACAAAAGCAACCTAAAGATTTCGAACAACTCCTTGACTAAAAAATGGCTGCATATGTGCTATGATAAAGGTTTATAATATTGCTCGTTTTCTCATAAAATAAAAACATAAACTTTGCCTTAAAATGACTAGTTAATATGCATACAACCTAAATGACTGCTTACTTTCTCCATATACTTTAATCATATCGAAACCTTGTTGATTGAGACCAGTACCAGTTAGGTTTCCATTTCCGTCAAATTCTTGGTTTTTTTTCTGAAGGAAGACAGATAACTAATGTTTCTGTTCACCCCAAAAATTCCGAAAACACAACCTTACATATTCAATCAGCCGAAACAGCAATCAAATTAAAGTATATTTTAATACTAAACTTTTGATTAATGCAATGGGATTGCAAATTCGCTTACTAATACTTAAACAAAAACAGCACAGTTTAGATTGGTACCTATAAATATAGTTCGAAGTAAGAAAATTCTGCACCACATCCGATGTTTGTCATAGAGTGAAGAGAATATCAACTAACAGTGTCATCAAGTTTGAAATTCATAGTTTCCCTGTCAGAGTCGTGCACCACCAATCCAAACAAATAAAGCATTAAGTAATATTCCAATTTTCATCGTGACACGATGGAGTAGAACATTTTTGGGACTTTCGTTTCTATTCACCCGACACATTCATCTCAGTTTAGAGTACATTTATTTTTTATCCAAAAGCTGTCTAGTATCACATGTGTTCGAGTCATAATTTTATCTTCAGCATAAAATAACCCATGCACGGGAGTTTTGTGATGATACAGAAAAATATCACAATTCACAGCTCACTGTTTATTCGTAGATGACGATCATGAGACAAGGACATGTTCGGACAGGACTAGGTTGTGTACGGAAATAGTTCACACCCTTCTCGAAAGATATATCGTGGCATTCGCTTTTAGTGATATAAGGTACTGTCGGAAAACGTAAATCGTGATGGCGGGCCCGCTAAATCTCTGCTCGTCACCAGCAGATATGTAGTGTCGTTACCACCAATAGCTTTCTCGGTACAGATGGAAGAAAATTTATTGTAAGTTCGCGCTCTTTTTATTAGTGTCCTCAAACATTTTGACTCCTTTTCGTGAGTGTTCGTGGGTTATACTGAATCAGGGAGGTTTGGCTGCTCTTCTGGTAAAACGTCGTGTGACATTTGTGAACCTGTGTCGAATGCATGTGTACGATGCGCCTTTATGTTGACATCGATACTTACGGAAATGTTATTGATAAAGAGTGAAGCCTGATTGATGCCTGCACCTAGTTATTCCTCTCATGTAGTCCAGTATAGTCCAGAATGGAGGGGAGGAAGTGTGATGCACCATTAGTACCATATACGTTCTTTGTACTAGGCACTATGGAGAGGATTGTTACTCAACTCAAAACATCGACGCATAGCATGGTGGTCAGAAATTGTATCCCTCCAACACTCCTCTCCTTGCCCCAAACTCTAACAGCGATGACTTCTTCCACCAGCGAGATTTCAGTTGTCCAGTACGGAGCCAAAAGCTACCGTGATCATTACGGAAATATAAAAACAGCGTTGAATGCTTCTGACAAATAATTAATGCTGAGCGGGGCGATGATTTTAATTTCTTTCGTTTATTGCCATACAGCCATCCAAGCAGTAATTATAGTTCTGTAATAGTTGGACAGAATAGATGGAGATATATTCTGTTTTAACCGTTATACTGATTTACCTTTAATAGTTTTGCAGAACTAGTAATATCCTACCTCGCACGTACAATACGAAACAACCATCAGTTTCAATCGTCTAGGTTACTATGGATTAAATAACGTGCACTACCCAAATGCTCTCTGCTCATTATGTGAAAGCTTCGACAAGCGATAATTGGTGCCAACGGTATCCTAAAAAGGAGTAATTAAAAATCACTTTATCTCATTAATAACACAACTGTATGTACATTAAAATGATTGAGTCATATGGTTCGGAGAATACACTGATTGAACCAGGAAGAGGATGGAAGTAGATCCACTTCAAATAAACTATTCCGACAGATCCACTTTAAATGAAACATACCAACACATCCATCGAACTGTTTCTGGAAAAGCACACAGTTCTAAATCTAGGTGAATGAAGAATGATTTGCACATCACACCTATCGACCGGTAGTTCATTGTGTCAAACACTGTGATACTCCATAAAGTGTGACAGATTCTTTTCACACAGACTCTCGCTCCTGACAAGTGATTTCACTCTTATTCGAAGATCCAGCGTTTGTTTAATGTAAATAGTTTTTATAGTCTACATCACAGTTTTATAAGAAATTAAGTTGTATTCCGTTCTGCTCTAAAAACATTTCTTTCTTTAATATAAAACGTAAAACATTTCGTCTTCCGACAGAATGAAGTATGATGGAATTATTTAGAAGAAATAAATGAATAATTCTATAAATATTGTCACATCAGCATCTATACGCTTCAGTCAACCTAATCTGTGGTGGAGGGAACCTTGTGTGATACTGTCTCCTCCCCCTCCTCCCCTCCCACTTCTACCCTACTATTCCAGTCGCGAAGGATCCGTGAGAAGAACGATCGTTGGTAAGCCTCTGCATGAACTCAAATCTCTCTAACTTAACACCCTTTCGGCGAGATATAAGTACCAGGAAGCAATCTACTGGGTGGATCGTCTAGGGACGTACGCTTCCGGAATTTTAATAGCACGGAAGGCGGGACAGAGGTGCAGTTTTCTTACAGTTTGGTACAAAACTATAATCAGGCAGGAAGTTTGAAACCTCTCCGTGACGCACAGTGCTTCTCTCGTACCGTTTGACATTGAGACTGGATGAACAACTCTTTGATGAGTTCGCCTTTACTATATGAAATGGCGACTAACGACTCTGCTCTTTCTCGGATCTAGCCTATCTGCTCTGCAGATGTTATCCTGTAGACATTTCACACGACAAGCAATGTCCAATTATCGGTCGAAAGGCAGTTTCGTTAGCTGCTTCCTTGGTGAAGGGACTAGACTTCCTGAGCATACTTCCATTGAATCTCAATCTGGGAACTGCATTTTCTACTGCTAACTTTATGAGGTCGTTATTCTTTAAATGGTATAGTCCCATACGTTTTATGAACGTGGAAGTTTCCAATAATTATTCGGCAATCTATGGATTTTCCAGCTATTTATGCGCAAGCGGTTAGATTTGTCTATAGCGAGGGTCAAATAACAATTTCTGCAACGATCATCGATCTTCTGCAGGTTTTCCAGCGACGTGTCTATATTATCAAAGTTGGGTATTCTAAAGGGAAATCTATTACGTACTCCGCGCCCAGGACTTTAGGTAGGATCTTTTGAGAGTGAATAATTTTGTATCAGAGTTTAAACCATTATGTGACCTCCTTCGGCAGATGTTAAACATAAGAAATTCTAACTTAAATAATTATATGTGGTTTTTGTAAAAGCATATGCATGAGTATCCTTGACCCAACCCTCCCCTCTGTGAAGTGTTTTACTCGCTCTCGATACACATAAAAGGATAAATATACTGAAGCGTCTCTGTATAAGTGTCTTCATTGACTTTCAGGACCGATTCCCACTTTTGCATTACTTCACAGCATCACTTACGTGTAGGAGCTCCTATAAGTTCAAAACTGAGGTAAAGATGATCAGACGAGCGCTGGATGTGCCAGCGAGAGTGATGTTTCAACGCGGTATTACGACACTATAGTAAGACACCTGAATTCATATTTTAATTGTTTAACATAATAATAATAAACCCACTAAGGGTTTAACTGAAACTGTAAATCGGTCATCATATATTTTCGTTCTCGCCCTATGTCTGGTTGCGAGCTTGCTTGTCGTCTGTGTCCTTGGCCTTGGCGTAAGTTTCTCTGAATCTATCGGCAGGTTAACCAATCTTTGTGTAGAGTTAACGGAACTTTTCTGGGTAAGAGAGACACTGGCGATCGATGGTCCATCACTTCGTTGAATTTGGCACAGAAAGAACGTGCATATTGTCTGTGTTGGCTTCCGGTCTGCTGGAGAACACTGAGGAGGGGACGAGCAGCTTCACTGCCCTGGGAATCGTCGGAGAAGTAGCACGTACTTCTAGTCCTCAGTGTTAGTAATTTCATGTATGTGTAAGTTCAGTTTGACAGAGGCTCTAATTCATCTCTTCCAAGGTTCCAGATATTGTAGACCAACTCGGTATACTTAGCAAATATAGGAATTGACAGTAATTCATGAGTTTCGGAATTTATTGGAATATTATTTGTGGTCTATAGCTTTGCGATAGAGGAGCATGAGGCCACGTGTATGTAGGAGTGTGATTAGTTTTCTGAATCCACCGCGTGACTGGTTAAGAGCACAGCATGTCTAGTTAACATTCCGGTAGCCATATTAAAATCCCACTGAGTTTTGTGGTTATCTGAATCAGTATTCTCGCTCGTAACACACCGTGTCCAGTACTCGTCCACCGAGGCGCTCGGGGCCACAGCATGAAGTTATAACAGATGATTGGTGTATAAGAGCCCGAAACCGGTCATGTTCTAAATAAAAGAACCTTACAGTTGTCACGGTATTTTTAACCTCGGGCTCGTATTGTATAGTTTTGTATCGTGGTCTTCCTCTGCAGTGTTTTTTGTAGTTGATCGCTGTTTCTTTGTAGTGGATAGCCATGCGGCTGCAACGTATTTGCAATGGCTCCCATCTTAGGATGTTCGCAGAATGTAGTCTAGGGCCCGTAATTGTAATTCCGCACAAGTTTTGCTATGAATTTCGGTATAATTTTGTGTCTGAATACAAAATCATTGAGCATGGTTTCCCTCTAACCTATTTTAGATTTCGGTTCTTTCTTGGCTTTATGAGCAGTTTCTTCCTCTGTGATGAATGGCTAGTCTGAATGTGCGTGTGTAATTACGTTATCCATCATACTGAAAATAATCAAATGACCCCATCACTCGTGCAATTATTCCGTGCGTTATTATAGTAATGTTTCAGTACCATTACCTATGTATTTATCAAACAGACAAATCCACCTGATTCGCCGCAGTAAGCGTGTAGTTGAATAAGCAACAGTTAAGCTTCACCTGTCAACCTATGTTTCTTTAATTAAGTTTCGGCACTACAGATAAATTCTGCGCGAAGTAAACAGGCTATGATGGAAATACGTGAACTGACGAGCTGAGTATTAATGTAGTCTATTTGCCAGTGCTACACGGTAGAAGCAATAGGCTCCGACATTTTCCTGCGCGTATGTGGATAGTCACTGGCCACAATGAAGCAACGTCTGCCATTGTCATTAAAATAAGGAAATATAATGTAACTAATGTCGGACAGCTAAGTGAGAAGCATATGGTCACAGTAGAAGCGATGAACGCGCAGACAAAGTGGTATGTAGAAAGCACATACACGCAATATTCGCATCCCGTCGTACCTATGAAGATAAACTCAGGGCGGTAGCTTTATACGGACGAGAATGGCCCTGAGCACTATGGGACTTAACATCTGTGGTCATCAGTCCCCAAGAAATTAGAACTACTTAAACCTAACTAACCTAAGGACATCACACACATCCATGCCCGAGGCAGGGTTCGAATCTGCGACCGGAGCGGTCACGCGGTTCCAGACTGAAGCGCCTAGACCGCACGGCCACACCGACCGGCTACGGACGAGAAGCGTGTCTTCTTGTAGCAATATAGACAAATACAAAATTCCCTCTGTGGCAGAGTACAAAAACTAACGAAATACTGGAGGATGCAGTGCAGGAAATGCACCTCATAAATTTAAATCTAAAACGCCGGACAGCTGGAGGGATGAGTAGTTGTAGCCACCAACACAGATGTCATTCTAACAAACAGCATCGGACCAGTTAAGATTAACATCCCGTGACCATAAGGCAATTGACATTGACGAGGTAACTGGCTATAAGAGAGGGAGACAAGCAGAGGGAAGCCTGATTGAGTTGACACCAGGAAAACGGATTGGGATGGCTTCATTGCCTGTATTGTAGCATTTACAATGGAATCGCTTCCAGTATGTGCAGTCTCGGATTTCATTCAATCTATGCGTCTTCTGTTGATACCATATTTCCAGAACACCCAAAATGTAGCACATTTTATAGCTCCGCGATAAAAGACAAAGTTTCTTTTCTATATAGGATGTTCAAGGAGAAATGCCTCCTCAGGGGACACCACCTTGTCCGTGCGGGCGAGGAGGTTTGCATTATCTGGATGTAGAGGGCTACGCCGGCGGTAGCTTAGCTACCAGAAGGGTCACCCTGGCCTGACACGCCAAAGGGGAGGAGCTGGACAAAGTGTCCCACAACAGCCTATCGCTCCCCCTTCCCTATTCCAAACCTGTCCTCAACATGTCCTTTTCCTGTCATTTCCTGATAACAATGGCAGGGACAGCGGAGAAAGGGTCTTTCGGAACGGTGAAGCTGGCGGAAGTGGCTCCTTTTCTGTATTGGTACAAAAAGAGTACAAGTAGCGACTGTACCCAAGGGGGGGCAGACAGCGGCTGACTCATAGTGAGCGGCTGATTTTAGGCTGGGCTCTCTACTGCCTACGTGGAAAGTAACGCTAAACTACCACATTACATCCGTAAGCAGTACATGGTATGTTTCTCCATATGAAAAATTCCAGGGTTATAACTTCCCCCATTTGGATCTCCAGGAGGGAACACATTAAGAGCAGACATATTTGAAAGGAAGAAAGAGACAATGAAGGAAGGAAAGATAACGATTGGATCATGGAATGTGAGGACACTATGGCAAGTAGGAAAGCTAGAGAAGGCAAAACACGAGATGAAAAGGAACAGATTAGATGGCCTTGGTTTGTGTGAAATGAGATGGGGAGAGAATAGGGATATAGAAAGTGGAGATTATAAGCTCTTTTACTCAGGGGAAATCAAGAATGGTGAAAACTGAGTAGGAGTATTGATAGAGCAAAAGCTGAAAAATAAGGTAATGAAGATACAATATATTGACAGAAGACTGATGATGATACGACAGAAGGGTAGTTCAAAAGATTTCGTGTTAATACATGTATATATGCCAACAAGCCATCATAGAGATGAGGAAGTGGAAGAATATTATGAGAAAATACAATAACTAATCGAAAAATAAAATTTAAATGTCTGCATCATCATCATCAGGGACTGGAATGCAGTGGTGGGTGAAGGAAGAGATGAAGATACAGCACGAAAATTAGGATTAGGAATAATAAATGGAAGAGGTGAACGACTAATTAGTTCCTGCGAAGAAAATTCATTAGCAGTTGGTGACACATTGTTTGAACAGCACAAAAGGAGTACACATGGACATGAAATTTGAATAGGGAAAGATATTTGTTGGGCTGCATCCTGATACATAAAAGGCTTAGGAAATGTTTGAAGAATTCCAAAGCTTATCCGGGAGCCGATATAAATTCAGACCACAACCTAGTAGTGGGAGAAATACAAGTGAAGTTGAAAAAAGTCAGGACAGGTAAAACAAAAGAAAGACTAAACATAGAAAGACTCACAGAGATAGGAAAGGCATCAGATTTGGAAAACAGATGTATGGAAAAACGGAAAAGAGGTAAATGGATAAAAATGAGGGAAGGACTCATGGACACTGCCAAAGAAGTAACAGAATTAGAGTAGGAAAGACTGGATGACAGAAAACATATTGCAAAAGATGGAAGAGTGGAGAAAGTGGAAAGATGTAGAAAATGAAGAAGGCAAAAGGAGACACACTAAGCTTAATAACGAATTAAGAAGAGAAACAGAAGGAGCAAGTGGAAAATGGATGAAATAGAATTGCGACGGAATAAAGAAAACGGAGAAAATAGGGAAGGTATGAAATAATGATAGACTGGTTAGCGAGACAGTATTTGAACGTAAAAGAAGAGGAATAACATGGAAATAGAAAGAGCAGATGGTGCTCTAGCAGAAGAAACACGGGTGGTTTTCAACAGATGCAAGAATATACTGATCGTCTGTATAAGGAGGATGAAATACAAAGCGAAATTACGGTTGAAGAGGAGCAATATTTGCCGGAGGATGGAAAGGCAATCACCTTCTTGGAAGCAGAAGTACAAAAGGCGCTGAAGCAGTTGAAGAATAGCAAGACATGTGGAATTGATTATTTTCCAGCAGAAATATTGAATAGTCTGGGCGACAAGGCAAGAGCCGTGCGGTTCTAGGCGCTACAGTCTGGAGCCGAGCGACCGCTACGGTCACAGGTTCGAATCCTGCCTCGGGCATGGATGTGTGTGATGTCCTTAGGTTAGTTAGATTTAATTAGTTCCAAGTTCTAGGTGACTGATGACTTCAGAAGTTAAGTCGCATAGTGCTCAGAGAGATTTGAACCAGTTTTTTGGCAAGGCAAGAAAAGAAACAGTCTACCTCTCTAATGAGATCTATGACAAAGGGGAATGGCCTGAGGACTTCCTTGCAACAGCTATGATACCAATAGAGAAAAAGAGAAATACTAAAAAATTTGAAGAGCATAGCACCATCAGCCCAAGTTCTCATGTAGCTAAAGTGTTGCTGAGAGTGTTGAACAGAAGGCTACATGGCAAGCTGGATAGAGGGATTGCAGAGGAGCAGTTCGGACTTAGAAGAGGAAAAGGAGCAAGAGATGCTATTGGCCTGTTCAGAATTATAGGGGAAAGATATATGGAAAAAAGGTAGAGAAATCTTTGCTGTTTTTAAAGATTTAGATAAGACTCTTGACAGAGTTCAGTGGAACAAGGTGATGGATATTTTGAAGAGGAAAGGAGTAGATTGGAAAGAGAGACGACTGATATAGAATCTATATTTACTCTAGAAAGTAAGGATAATGATTAGAAGTGAAATGTCAGAAGAAAGCAACTTTGGACGAGGTGTTAGACAAGGTTGTTGCCTCTCCCCACTTTTGTTTAACACATATCTTGAAGAGATTATTACGAAATTCTTAGATGGAAAAAGAGGAATATGTATTGGTTGAAAGACTGTATAAGATTTGTTGGTGACATGGTATTTGTGGCAGAAAGTGAGCGGACAGTGAATAATACGCTGAAAGGTTTGAATGAAGCTTGTGTGGAATATGGGATGCAAATAAACACAGCAAAACAAATCGTATGGTCATCAGTACAAGACGCAGACTGTCCAGTATTAAAAAAGGACTAGCTATCATAAGCCAAGTAAGTGCATTTAACTGTCTTGGAAGCACAATAAGTGAAGACTTGAGATGTCAGCAGGAGATGAAAACTCGAACTGCCATAGCGAAGGATGCATTCAAAAGAAAGAGGAGACTGTTATGTGGAAAAGTACATACAGGTCTAAGGAAAAGGCTTGGCAAATGTTTTGTCTGTCGAGTGGCACTATATGGGGCAGAAACATGGACGCTGGCAAGAGAGGATGCAAAAAGGTTAGAAGCATTTGAGATGTGGATGTGGAGGAGAACAGAAAGGATAAGCTGGATGGAAATAGTGAGTAATGAAAGAGTATTGGAAAGGGTTGGTGAGAGATGTGCCTGCTGAAGGTTACAAGAGAAAGGAAAAAGGACTGGTTGGGACATTTATTGAGAAGGGAGTGCTTGTTAGCAGATGCTTTGGAAGGACTGGTTTGTGGGAGAAGGTTGAGAGGAAGGAGATACAAGATGATAGACGACATAAAGGTAAGAGGAAATGTGTGGACCTGAAGAGGATGGCAAAAGACTGGACAGTATGGAGAACTACCATGTGAAAACCTGCTTTTTGGAACACTTATGATGATGAGTAGAAATGATCAGTATTAAGGAACATGACAGAAACGATTATTCGAGCCTAAGAAATCCTGTAAATATGGGCTACAAATTCCATGCCATAAGTGGTATGGGCTCCTGTTCATTTTACTGCGAAACATATCTCTTTCACAGGTGCTCATAGCTCTTAAGGTAAGCATTTTAGAGACCATGCTCACTAGACAATTTCTTCTTGATTTGCTCCATACATTCTGCTTCCAAGCTGTAGGCAGTAACGAGCCTGTGCTAGAAGACATATGTTTCATAGTATTTATTTATTTATTCTTCACAATCACAGCCTATTACCTAAGTTGTTGAAATGGGGAATACAAATCACATTTCCTTGGATAGTAATAAATTATGTGGTAACTATTTCTTTCTGATCCTTAATTTTTAAAATACTACAACTACATCTACTGCTACAAAACTATAATAAAACCCTGAGACAGTTCCCCACTTACTGATACTATTATAAGCACTATAGGATATGTTCCTGTTTGTTCATTTGTTTGGTGCATTTGACTTTTAGATGGTTGTTTCCATCGATACGACCTCATACAACCGCAGTGATCAACCATCGTGTGCTGGATTACTTGGGCGTCAGGAAGCACTTCAGCATCGTTTCCACTACAGCAAGTAAATCCACTCATAACTATCATTTCTTGAAGTCCACACTTCCATGACCACTTGCACCACTTGCACCAATGGAATGTAGATTCCTGGTTCACTATTTTATTCACTGATAGATGACTCTGTTACCTTCTCTCCATCTGCAGAGTACGAGTATGTTGTTTAGCCCGGATGGCTGCTGACTAATTGTTGAATGCCTCGTGAAGTCTTCCTTAGCCTTCCCGGATACTGTGGCTCCAGTATCGTCCAAGATGAGCCACGTCGACTCACACTTTCATGTTGCTGTGGGATCAAACATCCTTAATACATGACGTCCATTATCCGCCGTATCTTCATACAGCGCGCAGTCCCCCAATGTGTGTTCTGGTGAGTCCACGACGCCGCAGGCGCAGCCTTCATTCATCTGTCTTCTGATCTTAAATAGGTACGCAGCTTAAGGGCCGTGACAAGTGAGGTAATGTATCAGTCCACTCGACGGGTTGAGAAATTTCATTTTTTCTCACTCCTTGATGTTAAGGAGAAATTCATTTGTTCTCTTGCATGTGCCTGCAGTGTCCCATTCGTTTGTCCAAAGTTGTAATATGTGATATTTTATTGCCTTTTCTAACTGGTCTCAGTTCCGAACACCCAGGGTACTTTCATTTTATTGTATTTTTTAATCAGTAAAAGGCTTCCATTTTCCTAATTTTCAGGCATATTCTTAGAATTACTAACAAGTCATTATTCGGGGTAGTGCATTAATCTTAGTAGCACTCCTCTTTGAACCCCTCAGCTGCCTCGAGATGCCTGGGTGTTTGTGTTGTCCTCATCATTTCCTCATCATTCACGAAAGTGGCGAGATTGGACTGAGCAATGGTTGGGAATCTGAACGGGCGCTGATAACCGCGCAGCTGAGCGCCACACAAATCAAACATCATCATCATCATCGTCATCTTTGAACCTTTCTCACTAATGAGGCTTGCTTCACTATGTAGTCTACGTAGCCTATGAGCCCAAATGCTCGCACCTTATCCTAAGACTGATGCTAACATAAATAGACGGGATACTCTGATTGTTTTCAAGAAAAGCTGTAGTTGCCTGTTTGTAATGGTCTATTCATCACGTTTGTACCTCTTCTACCTGTATTCTCTATATGATGGGCAAAGTGATGACGTTCGTGTAGAAATACCCTTAGATATCTCGTTACTGTGCTTCTCCTAATCGTTACGTCATTTAATTTTATTTTCGGATTTCTTTCTAAGTTTCGTTTCAGCAGGATATACGTTGTTTTGTGAGGAGCTAGTGATAATTAAACACTTCGACACCAGCCTTTAAGTTCGGGGAGAGCCGCATTACGTTTGTCTTGCATAATTATTCTGGAGTCACCACTTACAACGAACAGCACGTCATCTTTAAATGCTACCAGTCCGCTTGTGTTCCAGCTGTCACGTCACTTCTGTAGTATGGTCTCCAGTGCTACATACCAAACACTGGACTCCACACTGATCCCTGCAGACAGACTTTTGTTACTGTCTTCGTTATTTTATGTCCTGGGCTTATTCGTGAAGCATGTCGCCTGTGGCAATAATCTCTCCGGCAATTGTACAGCGCTTCTGGGCACTCCAAATCCCTAAGGCGACCTAGGAAAGACGGCCACCGTAAGTTATCGAAAGCGCCGGCAATTTCAGTCATCATCGCTCGAGAGTTGCATCTTCAGTTGACTTACCTCTTCTAGATCCTTACTGGTGAGGGCTCATCCCGCCAAGCACACTGTGATCTTGTAATCTTTTGCGTAATAGGTTTCCAAATATCTTGCCGAGAAAGTTAAAAGACAAATTCGTCTGTAGCACTTGGGTATCATTCGATCTTACACTTTACTAATTACTACCATCTGAGCGTTCTTCTATGGCGCTCGGGCCTTTCCTTGCAAGAGACACTCGTTGTACAGTTCGAGCTAGTAACTATCTAATTGAACTCATAGGGCTTGTATTTCTTCGGCAGGGATCCCGTCCGGTCCTGCGGATTTTTTCTTTTTCATTCTTAAAACTATTTGTCAGAATTTTTCTGGTTTGAACGGATACACAAATTTATTGTTTCTATAGTATTCCCATAACATTGTTCGTAACCTACGCTGATCATCTGTCTCACCTTCCTTCCCATCGCCAGGAAGTAGTGTTTCCAATAGCAGTGCGGCTGACATTTCCAGACTTTCTGTTACGGTACCACCTTTCCTTCTGAGCGTGGATAAGACTGTTGGTGATAGTATTTTCTCGCAGACTGTTTTATATCAGGGATCGATTTCTAAGTTATCCTCCACGAATTGATTCCATCGTTCCAGTTTTGTTTACCATAACTCTCCTTTATAACGCTGTTTAACATGTCTGTGTCTATGAAACCTTAGGAATCTTTCTTCTTCAATCATGCTGCTGTGGAACAGCTTTCTGGATCCTCTTGTTTCACATCTTTATTTCTGCAGGGCCTCGGTCCAAATGCAAGGTACTCCTTTAGAATGACCTCTGCTGACAGTTATCGATGCCTTCGTTGCTCCATGTATAGCCACTGTCAGTTCTTACGCTTTAACATCTACATTGCCACCCAGCGATGGACTTCCAGTACACTGAAGTAGTACTTCTTAGTTCTTCCCAGTTAGGGAAATCCCATTGTTATATTTGGGCCTTATACGCACGTTTTCTGTTGGTTCTTCGGTTTCTCTTCCAGAGTATGATATTGTGGTCACTTGATGTCATTCAGTTCTCAGCATTCCAGTCGCTGCTGTACTTGGATGATAGGTATAAATTCTGCAATCTTGTCCTAATCGCCAGTAATCCTATGCTGTACGACCATGGTTAATCACAAAGTGCCTCAACAACGTGTATAAAGAACGTTTAATCTCTTCCGGCAGTAATCCGCTTCAGTAACGTCTTCAGTTTTTGGCACATAATTCACTGTGAGATGGATTCGATCTACGAAATGATACGGGAAAAGTAATATAATTCTCTTCTGGATGCTTCTAGCTTACTAGATGTCTTAACAATAAAGTAAGCGGCATCGGTTCGCCCAGTCTAGTGGGTTGCATAAAGTTCTCTTGGCTTTCAGAAAACTGTCGCGGATCTGTTCCAATCTGTGTTTTATTGTTTACTTCTTTGTAGTATGTCGCCGGCCGCGGTGGCCGAGCGGTTCTAGGCGCCTCAGTCCGGAACCGCGCGACTGCTACGGTCGCAGGTTCGAATCCTGCCTCGGGCTTGGATGTGTGTGATTTCCTTAGGTTAGTTAGGTTTAAGTAGTTCTAAGTTCTAGGGGACTGATGACCTCAGATGTTAAGTCCCATAGTGCTCAGAGCCATTTGAACCATTTTTTTGTAGTATGTGTTTGTTTCCTGGGTCTCGTACTGTTTTTCTGTTTTTGTTGCAGATTCACGTCCTCTATTGGTGATTATTTTTATTTTTTTTTATTTTTTATTTTTTTTTAACTTCTGAAGCCAGCGCAGTGTATTCCTAAGGATCTGTGTTGTCGTATTCTACGTACCACTGCCCGATTAGTGTCACCATATTCTGATCGCCTGTATCATACGTCATTCCCATATCCGCCTTATATCCTGCCTCTCTGTTATGCACCATAGTTCTGAATACTATCCAAGAGATAGAGCTAATAGCTCTTTAGGAATGCATTTTAGAGCCCATGCTCAATAGAAGTTTTGCTTCGAATGATCGTTCCTGCCGTATTCCTGAGTACTGACCATCCTCCTTGGATACCCATGTACACAGAAAAAAAGCTGCGTAGCTTTTATCACGGAGTTATTAAATAGGGTGAATTCTTGGAAGCTCTGGAAATGTGATATCACTGGCAGAAGCGTAAAGCTGAATGAATCATCTTACTCTGCTTCCATCAGTACGTTTTTATTGAATTCTGCAGCGTCCCAATTCCTCAAATGTTACACTGATGTTGGGTATCCAGGAGTAGCTCTGAGGAATTTGGAATGTACAAGATAATTACAGATCCATTGAAGCTGTGACTTAGCAGCTGACTCGGTAACAGTACGTTTCCGTTAGCAAAGGATTCGGGTAAGAGTCCAGAGGCAGCAATAAGTTAAGATTTCGACACGTTTGAGAGACATGTGTTGTCAATCAATTTTTTTAGAGATTCTTAAAAGTGTTGGAGATCAGTGACCTTAAGTGGTAATTAAAACACTTTCTGCAAGTACAGATCGCGTCAAACTGAGTTTTCTCCATTCATTCACGAGCTCAGACAAGTATTAAGTATCGAATCCCAGGACAGAACTGCGTTTTTTGACTTACAGAGAGTCCTCCATACAGTCGCGCTCCCTCTTATGGTGAAAGTATTTTAGCTGAATGTGAGTCAAAATTTGCATGGAACTGGACTCGTGATTAATACAATTATGCCTTACGTAGTAGGAAGCCATTTTAAGCAGTGAAAGAAGCGTCCTGTTTATTCAAAGAAAATTCGCTTGTACCGTTACTTTCCACAACACGCACTTTACAGAGAAACACCGGTCTATCCGCTGCCCATTTCATTTGCAGCGCTGACCATAAACTGCGGATTAAAGATACAGTGAACATGGGAAGTTTCGGGCTAACATTGCGGAAGCTTGAACGGTGCGTTGCCGGAAGTTTACGCCACTGTCAGCGGAAACAAACACCGCCGAAGCGAGTGATACGCGATGTTTACGAATTTCTCGACGGGCAGCAGAATGGAGGAAACTTCCGAGCAGCGTGCAATTCAAACGATGCCAAAAGCAGCACAAAATTGCCAATACTCCGTAATTTCTTATCATACATACAAAAAACACAAAGCACTGAATTTGCCTCATACGTATTAGTTATTCTGGTACAAATAAACCGTAGTGTCAAAAGTTATGCTTTAGAACGCGTTATTTACGTTACTTTCGACAGAAGAAGCTTTTGGAACAAGATAAACTTTATCTGAACCATTTTCTTGTCATTCCAGAACTAAAGTAGTTCTTGCAGCTGACTGAGTCTGGTGGGATAGCTATGCTCTGTAAATATCAGTTCAATCCTGCTACATCAGTGATAAACAAGGAAAGAGACTAATAAGGCTACTTCCTTGTACGCTTAGATATTACTGCTCGTTATATTTCCTGTTTAAAATATCTGATATCTTTCACGCACGAAAAAATGAAGTAGCATATATGCGTATAGCGAGTATACAGTGATTAGCCAAAACATTATCACCACCTACTCAACAGCCGATATGTACGCCCAAGCAAGAATAACATGGCGTCGTGGCATGGAGGCAATGAGGTCCTGTTAAGTCGATAGAGGGAGTCAGCGTCACATCTGCACACACATCTCACCTAATTCACGTAAGTTCCGGGGAGGGGGGAGGGGGCAAGTGATGAGCTCTGATACCACATTGAATCACGTCCCAGATGTGTTCGATTGGGTTCACATTCGGCGAGCTATGGCGCCAGCGCATCAAATGAAACTACTCATTGTGTTCCTTGAACTACATCATACTCCTGGCCTCATAGCTCATTATCTTGCTGAAAACGGCACTGCCTTCAGCAAACACAATAACATGAAGGAGTGTACGTGGTCTGCAACAAGTGTACCTTACTCGTTGGCCATCATGATGCTTTGCAAGAGCTCCACTGGATCCGTGAATGCCCACGTGAATCTTCCCCAGAACACAATGGGGCCGCCGCCAGCTTGTCCGCGTCCCGCTGTACAGGTGTCAAGGAGCTACTCCCTTGGAAGACGACGGATTTGTGGCCTCCAATTGGCATGATGAAAAAGGAATCGTGATTCACCAAGCCATGCAACGCAATGTCATTGCGCCGACATCCAGTGCCCATGTTCACGTGCCCATTTTAGTTGACGGGTGAGGTAGTGTTATCTTTGGCGCACGCATGGGTCGACGGCTGTGGAAGCTCATCATTAGGGGTGTTGGGTGCAGTGTATGTTGTACTGTGCACAGCGTTAAAGTCTGATGTTAGTTCCACCACAGTTCACCGCCTGTCCTGTTTTACTATTCTCTCCGGGCTACAACGTCCGATATTTGTAAAGAGGGGTGACTGCCTAAACCCCCTACGTCTGGAAGTTGTTTCGCCTGGTTTTGCCACCTGTTGAATATACTCACCACAGCACTTGTCAGACACGCGACAAGTCGTGCATTTTCCTAAACCCTCGTGCCGCTCCTCCGGCCATCACTATCAGCTCTCGATCAAACTCAGATAGATCGCGCCTTCATCATTCTACACACGGTCAGCATGTTCACAGATACTACATGCACCTTTCATGTGTGTGACTAGCAGAAGTTCCTCGCCAGGTGACGCTGTTATCGCCTGGATGGGTTTATATCGACAGTAAGTCGGTGGTCATAAGTTCTGGATGATCAGTGTATGCAGAAATTAAACAATTAATGATCGAACACAATAAAAATTGCGGAACAGTTAGAATTACACACTTGCTCAATGGCAACTATGCAGTTAGCAAGAGAACTCCAGCTCACTTTGAAAAAGGGTAAGAGAGAAGGAAAGGAGGCGGTAGGCCATCCGCAATCTTGAAAAATTCAGCGTGGTCAGGCTGGTATCCTCTTGTAGGTTCTTCCGTAAAGTAATTACTGAGGGCTTGCTCAAGTAAGTGTCGCCTTGGTTAAGACACTGGACTCGCATTCGATAGCAGCAGCATACAGATAGCTATCCTATAATCTGGACTTTAGTTAACCACTTCATGAGAATGCTGAAAAGACAACATTGAAATTCTTACGACCACGTTAGTGATGGGACGTCTAACTATCACTGTTCTTCCATTACGTTGATTATGTTGCTGTCTAGATGGTGCTAAATTTTCACTGCCACTTGTCATTCTGCAGTGACAGATAATCATCGTTAAGTAAGTTAAATTATACTGAAAGATATTCTCAGTGTATAGAACGTTTTATAGTCGAAGAAAGGTGCGGTGAACTAGGCATACCGAAGATTATATCTTAGGAATAAAAAAAGTAATTTAATCTTAGGAATAAAAAAAAAAGTGAGTGGTTCATGGTGTGGGTTCCTGTAGTCATGTCCTAGTTCATGGACCACGGGCAACGTATGAGTGGCCAAGTAAGTGGTCCCGACAGTCGGGATACCAGTTACTTTGGAATAAGGCTGGGCATCTCGGACAAATTCTGAGTCGTGGACACCTTTGTGCTCATACGGCGAAGACTACCAAACCCACCGGTTAGTCCCTTAGCCGTTAGGGGTAAAACCCAATGGGACTCGGGGCAAGTAAGGCTAGCAACCTCCTTCCCTGGTACTTTAAATATGATGCTGGCAACAATCAGAGCAAAATGTCTCGGACCTATGGAGGTGACGGAGTGCCACCTTTAACTGACAAACCAGGGACTCCTAAGATACGACTTGGCAAACAAATGGTAATGAGATGGGGAGCTATTAATATCAATGGGGGCTACTCAGGGAAGAAGGTAGAGCTGGCAGAGGCTGCAAGTAAGATGGGGCTGGACGTTTTAGCTGTTAGTGACATTCGGGTAAGGGATGAGAAAGAAGAGGAAGTGGGAGAATACAAGGTCTACCTGTCAGGAGTCAAAGCAGGAATAGTACAATGGGGTGTAGGGCTTTACATCAGGAAAGAAATGGAACCCAGCGTAGTTGCAATAAGGTATGTAAACGAACGACTGATGTGGATAGATTTGACAGTGTCTAGCAAGAAAATTAGGATTGTGTCAGTATATTCGCATAGTGAAGGGTCAGATCAAGATAAGATGGATAGTTTTTATGAGGCACTCAGTGATATAGTTGTTAGGGTAAAGGACAAGGACGGTGTTCTGCTCATGGGTGATTTTAACGCCAGGATCGGAAATCTAACAGAAGGGTATGAAAAGGTTAAGGGTAAATTTGGAGAGGATATGGAGGCCAACAGGAACGCAAACAACTCTTGGATTTCTGTGCCAGTATGAGCTTAGTAATCACAAACTCCTTTTTTAAACATAAGAACATTCACCGATATACTTTGGAAGCAGGGGAACCAGATCTGTCATTGACTATGTAATAACAGATCAGGAATTCAGGAAGGCTGTGAGGGACACACGTGTATTCAGGGGATTCTTTGATGACACTGGTCATTATTTAATCTGCGGTGAAATTGGGATTGTGAAACCGAAAGTGCAAGAGATCAGGTCCATATGTAGGAGGATAAGAGTGGAGAAACTTCAGGATAAGGAAATCAGGCACAAGTACATAACAGCGATCTCAGAACGGTACCAGTTAGTTAAATGTAGTCAATTACAGACATTGGAAAAGGACTGGACAAGGTACAGGGACGCAGTACTAGAAGTGGCTAAAGAATGTCTTGGAACAGTGGTGTGTAAAAGTAGGATGAAGCAAACAGCTTGGTGGAATGACACAATCAAGGCAGCCTGTAAAAAAGAAGGCGTATCAAAATTGGCTACGTACTAGAACTCAGGTAGACAGAGAAAGTTATGTTGAAGAAAGAAACAAAGCCAAACAGATAATTGCAGCATCCAAGAAGAAATCTTAGGAAGACTTTGGAAACAGGTTGGAGACTATGGGTCAAGCTGCTGGGAAACCACTCTGGAGTGTAATTAGCAGTCTTCGGAAGGGAGGTAAGAAGGAAATGACAAGTGTTTTGGACAGGTCAGGAAAACTGCTGGTGAATCCTGTGGATGACTTGGGCAGATGGAGGGAATATTTTGAAGAGTTGCTCAATGTAGGTGAAAATACGATCAGTAATGTTTCAGATTTCGAGGTAGAATGGGATAGGAATTATGATGGAAATAGGATCACATTTGAGGAAGTGGAGAAAATGGTCAATAGATTGCAGTGCAATAAAGCAGCTGGGGTGGATGAAATTGAGTCTGAACTCATCAAATACAGTGGAATGTCAGGTCTTAAATGGTTACACACGATAATTGAATTGGTCTGGGTGACGGGACAGGTTCCATCAGACTGGACAAAAGCAGTAATCACACCAATCTTTAAACATGGAAACAGAAAAGATTGTAACAACTACAGAGGTATCTCTTTAATCAGCGTTGTGGGTAAAATCTTCTCAGGTATTGGTGAATAGAAAGTGCGAGCATTAGTTGAGGACCAATTGGATGAAAATCAGTGTGTGTTTAGGCCTCTTAGAGGCTGTCAGGACCAGATCTTTAGCTTACGGCAAATAATGGAGAAGTGTTATGAGTGGAACAGGGAATTGTATCTATGCTTTACAGATCTAGAAAAAGCATATGACCGGGTTCCTAGGAGGAAGTTATTGTCTGTTCTACGAGATTATGGAATAGGAGGCAAACTTTTGCAAGCAATTAAAGGTCTTTACATGGATAGTCAGGCAGCACTTAGAGTTGACGTTAAATTGAGTTCATGGTTCAGAGTAGTGTCAGGGGTAAGACAAGGCTGCAACCTGTCTCCGCTGTCGTTCATATTATTTATGGATCATATGTTGAAAACAATAGACTGGCTTGGTGAGATTAAGATATGTGAACACAAAATAAGCAGTCTTGCTTATGCGGATGACTTAGTTGTGATGGCAGATTCGATTGAAAGTTTGCAAAGTAATATTTCAGAGCTAGATCAGAAATGTAAGGACTATCGTATGAGGATTAGCATCTCCAAAACGAAAGTAATGTCAGTGGGAAAGAAATATAAACGGATTGAGTGCCAAATAGGAGGAACAAAGTTAGAACAGGTGGACGGTTTCAAGTACTTAGGATGCATATTCTCACAGAATGGCAACATAGTGAAAGAATTGGAAGCGAGGTGTAGCAAAGCTAAAGCAGTGAGCGCTCAGCTACGATCTACTCTCTTCTGCAAGAAGGAAGTCAATACCAAGACTAAATTATCTGTGCACTGTTCAATCTTTCGACCAACTTTGTTGTATGGGAGCAAAAGCTGGGTGGACTCAGGTTACCTTATCAACAAGTTTGAGGTTATGGATATGAAAGTAGCTAGGATGATTGCAGGTACTAGTAGATAGGAACAATGTCAGGAGGGTGTCCAGAATGAGGAAATCAAAGAAAAACTGGGAATGAACTCTATAGATGTAGCAGTCAGGGCGAACAGGCTTAGATGGTGAGGTCATGTTACACGCATGGGAGAAGCAAGGTTACCCAAGAGACTCATTGGTTCAGCAGTAGAGGATAGGAGGAGTCGGGGCAGACGAAGGAGAAGGTACCTGGATTCCGTTAAGAATGATTTTGAAGTAATAGGTTTAACATCAGAAGAGGCACCAATGTTAGCACTGAATAGGGGATCAAGGAGGAATTTTATAAGGGGGGCTACGCTCCAGACTTAACGCTGAAAGGCATAATCAGTCTTAAATGATGATGATGATGATAAAAAAGTGAATCTGATTATGAGTCAAATGGCTGGTGTAACCGGAATACAGTCACCTCCCGAGAGTTTCACTGTGCTCGGAAAATTACTTCCAGACCAGCATGCTTGTACTTCGGAGTGTGTCGTGACCGCTACTTTTTCCTCCTCCTGCAGGGCGTTCCGCTGCCGCCCAGACGACGTCCTGGTGAATGAAAAGGCCGGTCGTGCGTAGGCTAGACCCTGTATCCACAGACAGTGTGGGAAAAACCGTCAATATCTCGCATTCGCCTGTAAATGACTTGTGAAGAAGTCCCCCCTCCCCCCCCCCCCCCCAGTACAACCGTCCGATTAAATCACATATGAAGCACAAACACTTACAAAGGACAAAATTTCCATTTTGTGTAGTGGTGGCTGACCTCATTGCATCTGTATAAATTTAAGATCATGCCTTTTCCATTGAGGAAGAACCTGATAATACCCGGTTACAAGACGAGTGGTGAATATCTTGAGAGGGTTGCTTGTGCTACATTAACGAGCCCAAACATTGTAGTCATTGGGAGATTAAATGTCACCTAGTCGAGTTGCTGGACTTGACATGATAAGAAAGCTATATAAGCGGAGCGAAGACGAATAGGGAAAAATTCTAGAGAGGATGCGGGTCGCAGATTGGGAGCTCCGCCGACATAAGCCAGTTTGTGTAAGAGCAGGCAGCTAAAACCGGCTTTCTGGAAACGGAAACCGTAAAGCTGGTCGTGTGCTACTGCAGTGAGCGCATCCCTTGGGTAGATCACATAGTGGATGTCCACGCTTTATAACACAACGTCGGAGACAGGGGCTTGCTCGCTCTTTAAAGCAGGATTGGCGGTGATCTGTGGAAGATCTGTCCACACATTACGTTGCTGGTACAGGCACGAGTGTTCCAGAGCACATTGTTCAGCGCACATTGTTGAACAGCGAGATCCGCAGCAGCATTTATATAGAGGTGACAGAAGTCATGGGACAGCGATATGCGCAAGTAGAGATGCCGTAGTACCGCCAACACATGGTGTAAAATGGCAATGCTTCGGCGGAGCTGTCATTTTTTATTCGTGTGAAAAGTTTTCGATGTAATTATGGCCGCATGAAGGGAATTAGCAGTCTTCTAACGCGGAATGGCAGCCGGGGCTACTCTCATAGGACATTCCATTTCGGAAATCGATAGAGAATTAAATATTGCGAGATCCACAGCGTTAAGGGTGTGCCGAGAATACCATATAACATGCGTTACCTCTCATCACCGACAACGAAGTGCCCGACATTCTGCACTTAACGACCGATAACTGCAACGTTTGCTCACAGTTTTCAGTGCCAATAGACAAGCAACACTGTGGGAAATAAACTCAGAAATCAATGTTGGATGTACGACGAGCGTATCCGTTAGGACAGTACGGCGAAATATGGTGTTATTGGGCTACGGCAGGAGACGACCGAAGCGAGTGCCTTCGCCAACAGCACGCCATCGCTTGCACCGCTTCTCCTGGGCTCGGGCTCGGCACCATATCGGTTGGACCCTAGACGACTGGAAAAGCGAGGCGTGGTAACAGGAGTCCCGATTTCAGTAGTTAAGAGCCGTGGTAGAGTTCGAGTGTGGCGTAGACCCGACGAAAGCCATGGATCCAAGTTGTCAATAAGGCATTGTACAAGCTGGTGGTGGCTCCATAATGGTGTGGGATGGAAAGGTCCTCTGGTCCAACTGTGTATGTTCAGCTACCTGGATACTATCTGCAGTCATTCATGGGCTACATGTTCCAAAACAACGATGGAATTGTCACCGGGCAACAGTGGTTTGCGACTGGTTTCAAGAAGATTATGGACAATTCGAACGAATGATTTGGTCACCCAGATACCCCGACATGAATCCCATACAGCGTTTATGGTACATAATCGAGACGTCGGTTCGTGCAAAAAAACCTACACCGACAACACTTCCGCAATTATGAACGACTATAGAGGCATCATGGCTCAGTATTCCTGCAGGAGACTTTCAGGGACTTGTTGAGTCCGTGCGACGTTGCGTCGTCGCTCTACATCGGGCAAAAGGAGGTTAGACATGATGTTAAGAGGTGTCCCATGACCTTTGACACCTCTGTGTGCTCACATGTCGACCCAGTGACATCGTCAATTATATTTTCACTAAGGACGCAATCATCATAATTCGACAGTGGTTCAATGGAATCGCTAACAGTCGATTCAACCAGGTTTCTTGTTAGGCAAGTACGCGGTTGTGTCCGGATACCCTGTCATTCAGAAGAACTGCTGCTCGAAGCATGATCTGCGCCAAGGACGCTGGCCGATGGGGGGCAGTGTTACACTATGAGAGACATTCATTGGACTTTCATGAGTCCTGTCGTAATAATGAAAGCTACCATGACAGCTGCGGGCTATGTGAATTTTATTTCGGACCACCTACAATCTGTCCATGTTCGATATCTTCCCCGGCGGCGATTTCATCTTCCAGCTGGACAACTCACCGTGTCACAAAGCCACAATGGTGCTACAACGGTGGTCTCAGGGACATGATGAGAAGTCACGTTGAGACTTGATCATCAAATTTGCGTGTTGTGAACCCAAGGAACACATCTTGGACGCTATCAGGCACCCGCTCTGCGCACACAAGTTGTCTCCCATGATTTATAAGAATTGCATGGTCCGTCCCTAGATATCTGGTGCGTCGTACCACCGAAAACGTACTAAGAACTTGTCGAATCCATGCTACTTAGAATAATTGCTTTATAATTTTCCAAATTTTGATCAATACGCAGATGGGCATAGTGTTTGTCCCATTATTGTGAATATTTAGCGGTAGTACTGAGAAATGATAACGTGCATACAGTAGTAAGGTAGGCATATGAGAGGCGTAGATTTGTTGGAGCCCCAGAAATGCTTAAGGTGCACCTAAAAAAATGCCAAACAAGAGGATAGTGTGCCAAAATCTGAAGTAGTATTTCAGTGTTTCTAGTCGTTATCAAGCGTAATTGATAACAAATATCAAACTGGGAGCTTAATATGTCGATACGATGACACAAAAATGCAAAAGTAGAAACTGTTGGAAGAAAGACGACACATTTCCCATGACTTCCTGAGAATAAGATAAGAGAGATCAGTGGACAGAGCGTAGTAAATGCATCCGATTTCGAGACCCTGTTCGGCACACTGTTTAATGTACGTGTATAAGGAAGCTTAACTCCTAGAACATTTTTAGAAAACAGTACCAAATGTGGTTCGTTTAAGTCTTTTCAATACAGACTTACGCAGATACAGCCAACATTTAAAGTATTTGTGGTGGATAAAATTAGCTTCCAACACTTTCATATACATACTGCAAACGTTAACCAAGTCAGAAAGAGATGTTACACGTCACAAGTGTCACATTCTTTTGATATTACCAATGCGTTGGTATATTACGAATTGTGATTTTTGGGACATTCTTTTAAACAGATTTGCGAGGGAAGTATGACTGCCATCGCGCACAGGGAACGAGATTTGGTACCTTTAATGTATGATTTTTGAATATGAAGACGCAGAATGTGCGGTCTCCTCTCAGTACTGCGTTAATTAAGTCTTTCTAGAATGAATTTTCACTATACAGCAGAGTCTATGCTGATTTGAAACTCTATGACCGATTCAAACTTTGTGCCGGATGGGCTCTAGGACCTGCGATCTTTACAAAATTCTCTTTTCTCTTTGCTAAATATACGCAGTGAAATTGCTTGTGACAAGTTAAATCTGAATGTCAGACTGGGATTCGAACCAAGATCCCGGTCTTTCTTGAGGCGTGAGCTAGCAATTACTCCATCCGAGCACGCGAGATGAACCGACTAAGAGCTACAACTCGTCAAGATTTGCTCCGGACCCCTTAAGCATTATGGATCACCGTACCTTTGCAATGTATGCAACTGTTCCAGTTACAGAAAAAGTAAATTTTGTACTTTATAAAGCATATAATCATCATTCAACTACAATGTTAATAAATTTGCTTTTTCATTATTAATACTATTACTACTTCTACTACTGTTACTATTATTATTGTTATTATTTAGCTTCAGTGCTATTATTGTTGACTGGAGTGTGGTATTCATATCATGCGAGCAGCCCATAGCACCCGTAACGTAGTTGGTACATTCGATGGGTTTGTAAGAAGCTACAGAGATCACATTACCTGACAATAGGTCATAAAAAAGCATCGTGGTTACTGACAACAAAGGGAACTGTTTTACGTTACTGAGATGCACTGAGTAAAGATTAGTACAAACACATGCTTTCTCCGAAGTGGTATTGCCAGATAATTTCTTAGGAAAAGAAAAAGGAATAAAAATACTTGTCGCACACGTTCACAAGTTTTTCTTCTTCCAGCTATGATCTATTTCTATCAACGGAAAGAGAAGAAATTCAGATTTTCGAGGCAAAGCTTATACGGTGATACCTTCACTTAATTATGCACTCTATCGTGTGTTTTAGCGTGTTTGAGCAACAGAAAAGACGTACGTTTTCAACAAAGCAGAAAAAGAAATAAACAACGCACATATCTTGTGTACTTTCCTTTTTTATTCAAGCGTACTGTTATAATTCCAGAGACAGTTGTCGTAAGGACGAATGTTTTATGATGTTAGATCATCAACAAGACGGTAATTTTTTTATTTATGTAGATAGATTTGAATCCCTTTCGCATAGTCCACAATTTGTTACGCGTCAGCGGAAAATTCTTGCATTATTGCTTGGGCACAAGGAACTTCCATCCTGAGATGAATTCCATTTTGGTTCTCTCGATCCGCTTGGAAAACCGATAACAGGTGAATGCATCTTCTACTTGGAATTCGTTTCAGTCGCACCGTCCATCTTCTTCACGTGTCAGCTCGTGCCAGTGTACGTAGGCGGACAACGCTTGTGTAAAGACATTTCATTTCGATCCATCGCATTCTCGATTCAGGCAGAGCGAACATTTGTACGTAAAACTCCTTGTTGTTGTTGTGACATTGTAGCAGACTTATGAAAGGGGTATTGTATACGGACGTTCTTATCAATCTAGCACTCACCTGGATTAATCTACAAATGTGTACAAACCACTGAATGTTTCGTATATGCCAAATAATCGTGGCAGAGACAAGCCTAACAACGCTACGCTAAGATATATGTTTCTGCGCCTTAACAAAATAAAAAAATAAAAATAAGTGACGTGTGAAGGGCAATAAGAAAGCTAGGAAGTTAACTTTTCGTCAACCATGATATCAATAAAGGAGAATCATATCTACTGAATGAAAACTGACTATAGTAGCGACAGAGTCTTCAAGGAATTGTTCCTATACTGGGCGGGGCGTGGGGGGGCGTGGGGGGGGGGGGCGGGGGGGGGGCGGGGGGGGGGAGGAGAATGTCATCGTCAGTAGCACAAGTAGTGGCCACTGTTTCTCTGGCAATTATATTAATAGCGTTACTGTTCACAGAATGTACAAATGACTTGGAAGACAACATGTGTTGCTTCTCAGGCTGTTCCCAGATGACGCAGTTATGTACAGTGAGATCATGTCATTAGAAAGTTGTTACCATGGGCAGTAAACGTTAAAATGATAACCGCATCGTGCCAACAGTGGCAGCTGATCCTCAGCATAAACAAATTTGATGCGTTGCGGGTACAAGACGAAAAGATCTGATTTCGTTTGAAAAACTGTTTCACGACCAATTACGCGTCAGGTTCCTAGCAGACTTGATATCAAGAGCACTTACATCTGAATCCACTACACACGCACAGAGATGTGGATGAGAGATTTCAGTCTGAGATTTCTGGGAAAAATGACGAGGAAGCGTGCAACAGTAACGTATGTGTTGGCTTAATAGTATTCGTTTTAAATGCTGTCCATAGTCTGCGACACTTGGCAGCGTAGGTGAGGAAAGACCTACCCACAGAACTCTGAGAGCATACGTTCTATAATGAGTGAAAACATGTCTATGAATGTAGAATTTATCTATATTTATGTCCCGAATACTGAGAACGAATGTGTATTTAGAGAATTTATGACTTATACAGATAGATATCAACCACTTCCCTTCAGCTGCACCATTCGCTGAATGTAACAGAAAGTAGGCCACAGAATCAGGTGCATTACAGCCTTCGCAGCACGCCATTCTGTGGCTTATTGAACACAAATACATTTCTCATCAAAGCGAATTGCTGACTCGGCAGTGACAGCAACTAAGTCTCTTTTGTGACTACGTACAGTCACGGAAGATGCTTCCGTGGAGAGCTGCAGATTTTGGCCGTTGAATTGTTAAATTTAATAACGATGATAAGGACAATAGAATAACAATACAACAAAAATGTAAAAATTAGACAATCAACGGTGAGCAAAATACAGTAGAAGGAACATGATGTTCAGTAGAGTGACATTCAGTTATCTAGAAGCAAAACACACACAGTACTTACTTCATTGACGATATGGATTAACGTTATACTCGTATTAGACGGAAATGTCTGCGATATCGTAATCAATGCAACGAAATACCAATTACCATCAATGGCATTTGTTTTAAAAGTGCCATGCCGCATGAGTTTCATTTGTGAAAAAGAGATAACATACTTTTTAAAAAATCTAGATGCAGTAAATCAAATTAAGAATGAAACACATTTCAAGCAACCAGTGGTTTCTTAAGACGAAACGTGGATTCGTACACATTACTCTCAGAATAAATGTCTTCAAAGTTTTAGTGTGTGGTATGTATGGTCAAACAAAACGCTAGGAACTGTTCAATAAATTGGGTTCTGCAGGGCTTTGGCGTTGCTGTATGACTAAACAGCTATTCCAGAATCCCAGGCCAGTTGCAGACTGCCTTTTTAACGCCTTCTTGGGCATCAAAAATTTGATTTTTAAGCATTTCGCGTTATTATTCAGCGAATTCGAAAATTACAAAATCCCTTCATATTCTATTCATTAAGAGGTATAATCTTACGTTAAAAGTTTAACATAATAAGACAAGTACTACAGTTATAAATAGTCTGTTTTTCTTCGGGCTGCGTAGCCGATGGCACGCAAATACCTGGACTATATTCATCCAGTATTTAAGTTTGATAGCACTTAGCTTCCTTAAATAAACATTTCATATAATGCCAAACGTTTACGACACATTTGTGGCTCATACCCCCACGATTTGATGACTACACGCACGCTGACCTTTTAGTTCATTACTTCTTCAGTATCGACATTCGCGATACAGTTTGCAGACAATATATATAAATTTGCTTAAAATTGTACCTGCAAAATTAGATTATTGCACGACACTTAGTTCAAGATATATGGCGCCATTCGAGAAATACATGCTGCTGCTGAAAATGGAGCGGAAATAATCCAGACTATATTCATCCAGCGTTTCAAAATGAGAGCGCTTAGCCACTAACAACAAACTTTAAGCATTATTTCACACCTTTTATGAACTTTTCCACATCTTCAGGCGTACAGTCATATATTTCACACATCAACTCATTTGTGACATAATCAGACGTTTGAAATTTATTGTTTTCTTCAATGACAGGAAAAAAGATCTAACATCAAAAAACAACTAATGTAGAGAGATGGGCTTTTGGGAACACAAATGTAACTGGTTAATGTAAGCGCTAGATAAGCCATTGTAAATATGAAATGCAGGTTCATTACCAAATGGCTTAACCCCAGAATGTTGAGTGCAAGCATGCTAACGTACATGCATTGTGTTGTGCAGGTGACGGATGTCACTTTGTGGGATGGAGTTCCATACCTGTTGCACACAGTCGATCAATACGTGGATGGTTAATACTGATTCTGGATGACGCTGGAGTTGTCGTCCGATGATATCAATATGTGCTCAATTGGAGACAGACATGGTGATCCAGCAGTCTAAGGCAACATTTCAACACTCTGTAGGGCATGTTGGGATACAACAGCGGTATGTGGGCGAATGTTCTCCTGTTGGAAAACAATGCTGTTCATGAATGGCAGCATAACAGGCCGAATCACCAGACTGACGTACAAATTTGCAGTCACGGTGCGCGGGATGACCACGATATTACTTCTGAGGTCATACGAAATCACACCTCAGGCTACAACTGCAGGTGTAGGTCCAGTGTGTCCAGCACGCAGACATATTGGTTGCAGGCATTCAGCTGGCCTCCTTCTGACCAACACAGTGCCATCATTGGCACCGAGGCAGAACCAGCTTTCACAAGAAAAAACAGCAAACCTCCATCATACGCATGAATGAGCTCACGCTTGACACAAATGGAGTCGCAAATGGTGGTAGTGTGCGGTTAGTGGAGTGCACGCTACACGGTTACTGGCTCGGAGCTGTCCTTTAAGTAACCAACTTGGAACAGTTTGTTGTGTCGCTTGGTGCCAACTGCTGCTCACAGCGCTGCTACAAAAGCGGTACGATGCGCCAGAGCCACACGCCAAACACTATGGTCTTCCCCCTCGGTAGTGCCACGTGGTCGTTCGGAGCCCGATTTTCTTGCGGCCGTACATTATCGTGACTACCGCTGCCAGTTATTATGTACTGTGGCATCATTCCTGCCAAGACTTTGTTCAATATCGCCAGAGCATTCAGTTTCTCGAAGCCTCATTACAAGACCTCGTTCAAAATCAGTGAGGTACTGATAATGGCGTCTTTGTCGCCTTAAATTTCCTCACTGACTTCACCTCACCACCCTCAGTCTCAAAGTAACTAACGCCCACAACCGTTACAGCGAGTACTTAAGGACAACTCGTTTTGCATCCTCGTAGTGGCACTGCTATCGCCACTCTTATATGACTGGAGCAAAATCTGAATAGACATCATCTTTCAGATATAGAAACACGCCTACCAACTTCCGCTTATGTCACACAACTCCTTCTTAGTGTTGCAATTTATATTTAGATGAACGTTCGATTCTTTAAAACAAATGTGGATTTACTGGTAGACGTATAGCATGAGACTGTGCTCGAATTTTAAAAATACTGCATTTTAGGCTGTTGGTTCGGCCACCTTGGGTAGGTTTTCAGTTCGCTTTGCAGCGTAATAGGTACAGAATTTAATCACGAGTGACCGGAGACTTTCGCCGAGATCTTCTTGGCTATGAGTCAATCTTCGCAATAACTGCGTCACATTCATATCTTTCTCACAACACAAAACAGAATAACTGGAGGATTAAAGAAATATTCCAACATATCAAACAAGAACACTGTGATTGGTGTAACATGTTACCCATGTGCTCTGCTGCATGAACTATGTATTTTTCTTTCTCCATTTGGCCGCTGTTGCCTGCCGCCTCCACGACTAGAGACTCAGTGGCAAGCGCCTCAATAATGTATTTGATGCAGTGCGTAACACAGCTGCCCCCAGCGTTGTACCTGTCAAGACATCCACTGAATTTAACATGCGGATACCTTTCGTTGTGATAAGAGGGACGTCAAAGGCACACAGCTGTTTAAATCCTGCAGGCACTCGCAGTAAGGTTTCCAGTTGTTTATTTCCAGCAGGACAATGACACACACTCTATTGTAGAGTTCTTCAACAGTCGGCCTCTTTTCGAGTGTAGGAAAAATTGTAGACGGAGCATAAGTGATTTGCTTCCCCGGATCGCAATAACCTTATCTACCACCATTCTCGAGACAGTGCATTCTGTTGAAAGATAGGTGGTTCCACTGTAACAAGTTTGAACCACTTTCCTCTCTTTCATTTACTTTTTTTCGTTCTTTACAATTTCACAGTCTTCGGTACCATACTGCTGGTCTTCTTGTCGATTACTATGTATGTAATTGCCATTAACACCACCGAAGTTCAGAAAAAACACAATGAAAACCGTTATTCTGTCTTGATCTGATGCTTGCAGTGTGGGTTCCTAGTCATTTTCATTGCATAAACATTCCTAAAACTAACACGCACACGCACACGAACGCGCGAGGTTTTCTCAACATTTTCACTCACGTACCCCTAAGTATCACGCACGTGCGCGCGCGCACACACACACACACACACACACACACACACACACACACACACAACATAAACATAAACACACGCGCACACACGCACGCACACGCACATATCCTCACATAAAGTTCTGCCGTAGACGTTCTAATATCCCTGGTGTCATTTCAATAGTATCGCAGGAAACGAGAATTCTTGCCTGGAGATCCTTTTCAGCCTGGACAGACGTCCCGTCCAAAACACATTTCGTATGGTCCATAAGAAGAAATCAAATGGGATGAGAGCAGGTGAGCGTACTGGCCCTCAAAAAAAGCTTACTCATCCAATCCACTTTTCAGGGCACGTCTGATCCAGGTATTCACGAATCATCAGTCGAAAGTGAGGTGGGCTCCATCATGTTGGAACCACATCCGTTTTCCAAAAGTAAATTGGATATGTTCTAGGAACCTCGATATACCAGCAAGTGTATTCCACTGTCAGAGGTATTTGAGCGATTCGGTCGTTTACTGACCAAGATCCCTAACCTCGAATTGATACATTTTTCCTTCTTCTTCGCTCCTAAATGTTTGCAACATGGTTACGGAATCGCCCCGTACATTAACATAGTTCCGAGCCCCCACACCGGTCATAGTTTTTTGAGGTTTGCCTTGATTTTAAAATTCAAGTGCTGGAACTAGAAATCTCTGACCAGACATTCTCTACTGGGATTCCCTCTGCACCACTTCTGGCTTCGGAGTTACATTCAGAGTGAACGAGAATTCCGGAGAGAAACTATCAGAGATTGTTCTGGGACATCTTCTGAGCTTTTAGTATAAGTTACTCATCATCTCCGGCGAGTCGTTACAGAATAATAGTATGAGTCATTCGGGTTGTTACCGCGATGACCCATGTTTCTGTGAAAATATCTTCAAAGCAGTGAAGAATTCTGTAATATACAATAGCCAAAACGTACAACACACAACATAGAAAACTGCAACTATCCTCAGACGAAGTATGTACACATTTACCACAGTGTGGTATATCTACTACGTCAGCGTAGAGTACATTACGTAAAAAATGCAGAAATGTTCCCTTACACATACTGTTTGGAATTTCAACCACCATGGCCACGGAAGGGCGTACAGGGAGGCTCCTTTATTTGTCTTACACGATCAAGGATTTCAGAAGTTCGACATCCTACTTTCGGGGCTATTATAATTCTAGCAATCTGATCCGTTTTGAGTATAGCCTGGAGCCTGTTAAGCTGTGCTCTTCACATTCCCCCAGAAGGACCCGTCCGTTGGTGTCCTGTCTGGTGACCAAACTGGCCATGGAACATGAACATAGCGACCAATCCACTGTCGTCCAAACTGTACTCCAAAGTTGTTCCTAAGATCGAGTACAAAGCATGACTTTTGCCTGTGCTATTGGAACCACATAACCTGACGAACTGTCAGTGGTACATCTTCTAGGCACTGTGGGAGAACATGTTGAAGAAACTTTTTGTGCAACGAAGGTACAAAGTTACTTGGAGCAAGAAATCAAAAGATTCAATAAACAGCCGGCCGGAGTGGCCGAGCGGTTCTAGGCGCTACAGTCTGGAACCGCGAACCGCTACGGTCGCAGGTTCGAATCCTGCCTCGGGCATGGATGTGTGTGATGTCCTTAGGTTAGTTAGGCTTAGGTAGTACTAAGTTCTAGGGGACTGATGACCAAAGAAGTTAAGTCCCATAGTGCTCAGAGCCATTTGAACCATTCAATAAACTTGTAACGAGACGCAAGAGACACTGGTATATACGTTGAAACAGATATAAATGTAGACACTTCTATTAATGTAATGCACAACGTGACATCAATATTTGCGTCATTCGCAGACTAAAAATTGTAGCTGCTACACGTCATATGATTTTAGGTTGGGAATTACCTCCAGTCCTAGGCTGCAGTGATGTCAGACCGTTCGCTGTAGGAATATTAACGCTTCAAATACTACACCTTAAGCCGGTGCCTTCAATGGAGATACTTGCGTAAAAGTGCATCACTTAATTTCTCCTACCTCCTAAATATGACAGTCCTTCACTTTCTGATGTACTATTTTTTTTTTACCCTACTGCAGTCCGTTGCACTGTTCGGCCTGGTCCTATCTGATAGATGCCCATCCCTGCAAATTACGCCGTATTTTCGTTTCGATCACTGCTAGTATACGCCAGCTTCAGGACTAGCAGATGCCGTAGTCTGAATTAACGCCATATTGGCTTGCATTACTCTGCGCATCTACGCTCGTCCCCGCAAACAAGGCCGCAGATAGCTACCTTTGTCTCCTGTCATTCTGGATCACTGACCAGACTTAAAATGCAAATATCTTTTGATGCTTCACACCGATCGTGATGCGGCTTTCACCAGTCACAATTTAGTAATATTTTACATCCATCTACATATGATCCCATTTGATTCCTTCTGTCCTTCATTATTTGAATTTACCAACTTCTTAACGCTGAAATGAGAGTATGCAGTGAGAAGACATACCACTACTCTGTCTCAGCGTGAATCAAGGACGACATAAAAATCAAGCTTTTACTGCCAAAGAGAGCATTCCGGCCAAGACGAAGTTAATTAGTATCAGAAATTGGCCTTAATTTGAGATTCAAGTTTCCGAAATTGTATGTTTCAAGTACAGCATTACATGGAAGTAAATCATGGACTAATAAAACCGGGAGAAAAACAAACGAGAGCTTCTGTAGGGGGACTGAAACAATAAGAAATGAGTTTGTTCTCTGCATAATCAGCTAGAGGACTAGGATTGGCAAGAAGAAAGGACAGGATTACACAAATGTCCTAAGACATCAAGGAATAACTTCTATGGTACTGTAGGGAGTTGTAGAGGGTAATAACTATTTGGGGAAGATAGAGACTTGAACACATCCAAAAATAACAGAAGACACTACATACAAGTGGTACTCTGAGATGGAAAGATTTAAATTGAAAACATCAACTCAATCAAAAGACTGATGATCCAAAAAATTATTCCTGTAATCATGTTTGAGCAATACAATTTGAGTCCACTGATCTGCACATAGGCCTTAACTGAGTGTCTTAGCTTGCGACATGGGGAGATGAGTCATACCTGGATTGGGTCCACGAGGCGGATTAATGACCAGTAGTTATCAAGGCGGATTAAGGACCATTGGTCCAAAAGGTGATTCACGACCAACAGTCCACAAGGCAGATTAAGGACCAGTGGTCCACAAGGTGATTAATGATCAGTAATTCACGAGGTGGACTAACAACCAGTAGTCAATGAGATGGATTAACGACCAGTAGTCCACAAGGTGGATTAATGATCAGTGGTCTACTAGGTGGATTAAAGACCAGTAGTCAAAACAAAAAAATGTTCAAACGTACGTGAAATCTTTTGGGACTTAACTGCTAAGGTCGCCAGTCCCTAAGCTTACACACTATTTAACCTAAATTATTCCAAGGACAAACACTGACACCCATGCCCGAGTGAGGACTCGAACCTCCGCCGATAACAGCCGCACAGTCCATGACTGCAGCGCCAAAGACCGTTCAGCTAATCCCGCGCGGCACCAGTAGTCCATGAGGCGAATTAACGACCAACAGTTCACGAGGTTGGTTAACGACAAGTAGTCCATGAAGTGGATTAATAACCAGTAGTTTATGAGGTAGACTGATGACCAGTGGTAGGCGAGTTGGATTAAGTCCAGTGGTCCATTTGGGAGATTAACAATCCCGGTCGATGAGGTGGACTAATGACCAGTAGTTCATGTGGCGCATTTGTATCCAGTGGTCTACAAGCCGGATTAACTACCAGTGATATGGTAGACCAGACAGCCTGAGTGGGGCTTTTGGGCTGTTTTATATGCTCATTTAGGTAAATGATCCCCTCAGAAAATGCAAAACACAAACAGTTATAATGCGATAATATACAGAAAAGAGTGTACAAGATTCACAAACAGATGTCCTCCTTTACCTCACGACTGCATCGGCAGAAAGGGCGTCATGGGACAAAAATTAAAACAAATTTAAATTTCCCAAATCATGAAAAACAGAGGATCTGTAAAACGGTAATGACGCTAGGGGGGAAAGAGTGATCGATTAATTTGTGGCCATTCTTTAGATTCACGGCAAAATTACAGAGGTAACAATGTTTTATTTGTAATGAAAACGAAAAGTATGTTTTCAGTTAAGATTTGCAATCCAGTGTGCAATACTTATTTGGGGAAACTACATCTATGCGCTGAAACTACTCAGATAGTCTTTCGATACTCAAGAGTAAAGTTACCAGAGTGACTCGAACGATTCACACGTATGTTCCAGTTGAGCACGCCCGCTGTGTGTGCTGCATTGGACATTAATATGGCGTGTGACACCCTTCGCCTTTATGATGGCTTCAGTTCTGCTGGAGACACTTTCAATAAAGAGTCTGATTGTCTGTGTGGGAACGGCAGCCCATTGTTCCATAAGAGCCGAAACAAGATAGATATAATGGACGATAGGGTCTGGAGCGAATTCGACGTTCTAACTCATCCCAAAGTTGGTCCATTTGGTTCAGATGGGGACTGAGAATCCAGTACATTTCAGCAATGTTATTTCCCACAGACGACTCCCTCACAGTTGCTGCTTCATAATAGGGTGCTTCGTCATTTTGAAAAAAGTACTGTACGCAATACTCGTAGACAACGCTGTAATATGCGTTCATAGCCTTCCTTCTTTTAGGATATTCTAAGCGCACTAAGGGGACCACACTCATACCACGAGAAACATCTCAGTACTGTAACACTAGTTCCATCGTGGTTCACTGCTGGCAGTACACATATGGCAGCGAAATAAAATTTCTGCAAAAGTACTAGACCAGCAGAAGGGGGTCAGACAGACGCAGGTCGCAGGTTCGAATCCTGCCTCAGGCATGGATGTGTGTGATGTCCTTAGGTTAGTTAGGTTTAAGTAGTTCTAAGTTCTAGGGGACTGATGACCTCAGAAGTTAAGTCCCATAGTGCTCAGAGCCATTTGAACCATTTCAGACAGACGCGTACAGATTCGGATTTGCCGAACGTGTGTGAATGTATAGCATTACGTCACAAATCTCTTCTCTGTTGCTGACGGCGTTAAGGTATGTGATATTGTTGACGCAGATTCTTCCATCGGAAGAGTATTTTAAGTTCAGCAGCCTTCGACGGGACAAGGCTCTCTGCTAGCACCGAAACTCACACAGCAAACCTAAGACACCGTCTTGTCCCACGCATATTATCAACAACGCTGCACTGAACAAGCATTTCCGCACTTAACATATGCTACACATAGTAAACAAAGGGACTCAGAAATTCCACATGTTTAATGAAAGGCCATGGAAATAGCTGACAGAGTTAGAAATCGAAATAATGACTAGGACTGCAATGTGAATGCACTCTGAAACGTATATCCATATACCGAATACGTGGCGTCAGCAAGAAGTGGTTAGATATAGCCGTACAGGTTCAGATTTGCAGATCGTGGGTGATTCATGCAAATCTGTAACTATTCATGCCGCTCTTCTCCGTATACGCTCAATAGCCCATTTAGTCGTATATGGTATGTGTCTGCTTGAGCAGTATTCAGTCTCCTTTGCAAATTTTAGCATATTCCAAGCCAAACAATTTCACTTCATCTAAATAATTCTACTAGAAACAAATAGAAACGCAGGGATGAGATACAAGCGCGTGAAACATATTTTTAGGTGACCTATACGCCACTCCGTGTGATAAGTATATAAAGGAAGACCACATGTTTATTAATGTCAAAGATGTGAAACTGTTTCGGTATTTTTTAAAACGCTACGCTGTGCTGTTTTTAACAAGCAAATGTTTAGCTTAACTTGTCTGATAAACGTTCCTGTACCCTTTTGCTGTGTGAAATCGGACAGATAGGACGTAAGTTAAACGCATATTCTGTCTGCTGGCAATAATTAAAGTATTCGTCATACTTAATCGTGTGTAATTAATGCAACACCAATTACCTTCCTCATTTCCTTTGACATGGATATAATTTTCATTTCGTTTGTATGAATTTGGAAACGTTCGATGATGAAACGACAGAACACTATTCGTATTCTGTTGTTAATTTTTCCTTGATTGAACAAATAGTCCCCTTTAGATTAGTTTACCGTTAGTTTCAATTGGTCTCACGTGATTATGTTCGTAAGATTTGTTCTCAATTGCTCGGTCACACATCATCGAACAATGATGACACCCAGATACAAACTGGCCGGACGCGATCTCACATTGAATAATTAATTGCATTCATTTTCAAAATTATGTATTTATTTGTATTCTAGGTTCTTTCACGTAAGTGATTCTGCCCACCGTTATTAGGACATGTCTTCTTCTCGTGATAATTAATTCATGCGAAGTTTTATATCATTTGCGATACTTCTTGCATCGTCTCTTATTGATAAACTTTTTCCGTTGAAATAACGTAGAATACAAGAAAGGCACGTTCCAAGCCTAAGACTATGCAGATGGATCGAAATACGTCATAGATTTCTAACATAGGCAGTCGTGAATTCTACCAGGAGACCAGAGGCATTCGAAGGGTGCGTCTGGAGGCTCATAAAAAATACCAGGGGATCAAAAAGTCAGTATAAATTTAACAACTTAATAAACCATGGAATAATGTAGATAGAGAGGTAAAAACTGACACACATGCTTAGAATGACATGGGGTTTTATTAGAATCAAAATGCAGGATGGCGCTCCACCCCATATTGCTAGACGCGTGAAAGATCTCTTGCGCACGTCGTTTGGTGATGATCGTGTGCTCAACCGCCACTTTCGTCATGCTTGGCCTCCCAGGTCCCCAGACCTCAGTCCGTCCGATTATTGGCTTTGGGGTTACCTGAAGTCGCAAGTGTATCGTGAACGACCGACATCACCAGGGATGCTGAGAGACAACATCCGACGCCAATGCCTCACCATAACTCCGGGCATGCTTTACAGTGCTGTTCAAAACATTATTCCTCGGCTACAGCTATTGTTGAAGAATAATGGTGGACATATTGAGCATTTACTGAAAGAACATCATCTTTGCTTTGTCTTACTTTGTTATGCTAATTATTGCTATTCTGATCAGATGAAGTGCCATCTGTCGGACATTTTGTGAACTTTTGTACTTTTTGTTTCTAATAAAACCCCACGTCATTCCAGGCATGTACTTCAATTTGTACCTCTATATATACATTATTTTGTGATTTATTCAGTTTTCAAATTTATACTGACTTTTTGATCACCCGGTAGGTGTACAGGTAAAGATCCTAGTGACGAGACAGTAAAATGAAACTGTGAGGAAAGATATCGATGTAAAACTTTCACTAGGAGCTGCTAATATGCCAAGGAATAAATAATTTATCTGCCAGTTATAACGCCCTGGCTACCTACAGCGATTATGATTAGAATACATAAACTAAAAAAAAATGGGGATTACTTGGTGCAGTACATATTTAGAGATGAGAACAGTAGTAGAACTGCATGGCAGCGGGGAATATTCTTCAAAATTATCCCGGCCACTTTAAGAGGGGAAATGAAGTGGCAGCAGAACTCCACAATCATGCACACAAAGTTCCATGTTCATCGACAAAGGTATTAAGCAAAAGATGTCGAAGTAGGTTCATAGTCTGCTGTGGTATGATATCCCGAAAGCTAGATCATAGAGCTTACTTTCTAAAAGACACGATAATCGCAAATATGAAAATTTATTGCCGGCCGCGGTAGTCTCGCGGTTCTAGGGGCTCAGTCCGGAACCGCGCGACTGCTACGGTCGCAGGTTCGAATCCTGCCTCGGGCATGGATGTGTGTGATGTCCTTAGGTTAGTTAGGTTTAAGTAGTTATTAGTTCTAGGGGACTGATGACCTCAGATGTTAAGTCCCATAGTGCTCAGTGCCATTTGAACCATTTTTTTGAAAATTTATTTTAAACGTTACACAATATCTCTTTCTTCTTTTGTCTCAGTCGGTCTTTACGAATCATAGTCGCTTGGATTTGCTGTTAAGCTGGCCTTTGATATCCAAAAAATGATAAGTATTATTTTTTCACGTTGCAGAAAATGGCCAGCGACGATATTCACGGCACCAGACAACCGAAATTACGGACACTTTTGCAGATTGAACGTGTAATATGAAGTCTGACCGGTGTAAAGTTTATGTGAGTAATTAGGTGTAAAACTGTAATTATGGTGTTCACTATTTAAGTAATTTGTACGTTAGAGCACAATCAGGTATTATTAATCATTCTCACGGTAACCGTGAGTGCAACACAGAAGTTTCGCCTAGTAATATGTGTTAACACTCACTGCGATACTGCACTTTACATGCAGAAAAGAAAGTAGTTGTGAATTAGCGGGGAAATCCGCCAGTTCCGCCAGTCCGGTTTTACAAAGAGTGCTCTATGGCATTAGCCCCTACTACATTTATCGCGAATCTCTCGCCAAGAGCAGAGTCCGAAGCGACTGGAAAAAGCACAGATGACTCCTGTATATAAGAAGGGCCAAAGAACGGACCCGCAAAATTATAGACCAGTACCCTTTCCACGAACATCTGAACAGTATAAACTCTAGAATTCAGTTTACTATTGAGGAGGAGGTAGACGGCAAACTACATTTCCTCGATGTGCTTGTGTTTAGAAACGAAAATGGTAGTTTGGGCCACTCAGTGTACCGCAAACCCACGCACACGGACCGTTATTTGCACCGGGATTCGAACCACCACCCACAACAGAAGCGGGGTGTTATCAAGACGTTAGCGGACAGAGCTAGAAATATTTGTGAACCTGGAACATCTCCACAATGCACTAACGAAGAACGGATATTCGTCCGCCGAAATAAAACGTGCGTTGAGGCAGCCACGCAGAAATCATACTGACGTACAGGCTTCTGCAAAATCTAAGGTTTTCCTGCCGTTTGTTAAAAATGTAACGGAAAGAATAGGGAGGATCTTGACGAAGCGGAATATTACCGTAATTTACAAGCCCACCAGGAAGATACAGGAATACCTTAGGCCTGCCAAGGGCGCTCGCAAACCATTGGAAAAATCTGGAGTGTATACGATCCCATGCAGCTGTGGTGATGTTTATGTGGGTACCACCAAAATAACTGTTTCTAAACGTTTGGAAGAGCACAAGGGAAATTGTAGAAGAGGAGAAACGGAACGATCAGCTGTTGCGGAGCATGCTTTCCAGCCAGGGAACCACAATATTCGTTTCGAGGAGACGCAAGTACTAGCGGCCACGAGCGGATACTACGAAAGGCTCTACAGGGAGGCAATCGAAATCGCTAAACACCCAAATAATTTCAACCGAAAGGAGGAGGGCGTCAAATTAAACGGTATATGGATGCCGGTGTTAAAGAAGATGTGTACCACTCGTCCACTACTGGGTGATGGCAACGGCGATCGACGGCGACGGACAGCGGCCAATTGCACTGACGTTTTCAAAACACGTGACGTCACGCCGCGGCGCGGGGGCGCGCGGACACGGAATTTAGCGGCAGTCAGTAGCTAGCCAGTGTGTGTGTTGGACCTTCCATCAAGCTACGGACCCCCTTGAAGATGTCTCCCGCAGTCGGAGACGAAATGTTGGGAATCACCTCAGAATTCATCAACCGACCACGGCATAACAGCCCGGATAATTATAATGGACAGAACATTCCCGTAATGTTCGAACACAGAATTAGTAGTGTGCTCCTTGACATAGTCATACGACTAAATATCTAAGCAGAACGTTGCAGAGCGATATGAAATGCAACGAGCATGTAAGGATTGTAGGGGGGAAAACGAATCATCGACTTTGGTTTATTGGGAGAATTTTAGGTAAGTGTGATTCATCTGTAAAGGAGACAGTGTATAGAACGCTAGTGCGACCCGTTCCTGAATACTGCTAGAGTGCTTGAGATCCCCACCAGGTCGCTTTAAAGGCAGAGATAAAATCAATTCAGAGGCAGGCTACTAGATTTGTTACCGGTGTCTTCGATCAGTGCGCAAGTATTACGGAGATACTTTCTCTTTCGAGGAAAGGCGACATTCTTTTCGACGAACACTATTGAGGAAATTTATAGATCCGCTATATATTCGCTTAAGGACCAGGCACATAAGATGAGAGTAATTAGGACCCATAGTGAGGCATGCACACAGTCGTTTTTTCCTCCATCTATTTGCGAGTGGAACCGTAAAGAATATCACTAGTAGTAGTATAGGATACCCTCCGCCACGCACTAGACGGTGGCTTGTCGACTTTGTATGTAGATGTAAATGTTTCCATCTGAAGACTTACTCTGATTTTAACGCAAACTTCAATGGACTGCATAAACTGCAGTTGTTCGGTTAGGTGACTTAACGAACTTGGGGATAGAGCTCCCAATATTCAGTTTTCGGAAGCTGAAAGTTCCTACATACAGCTGTAATAAGAGGGAGTCTTCTCCCTTATTTTAAGAGTATCGATCCATTTGGTGTGAGTTTGGTCATCATCATAAACTACTGTTATTAAGGATCTTATCGATCCTGACAAGTTCTACGTGCTTCATGCGGTCAGAGTGATCGATGGAGCGCAGTGATAACATACGGTACTCGTAGTTGGAGGGGTAGCGGTTCAAAACCCTGTCAGGATACCAAAAATTTAGGAATCCAGTGGATTTACTAAACTACATAGGGCAGCTGCCGGTGTGGCTCCTTTGGAAAACAACAAATAAGATTTCCTTACGCAACCCAGATTCGTGGTCCGTCTCGAAGGATCTCGTCCGCGATGGGCCGTTAAACCACAATCGTTTTCGCTTTCCCAACGGCAACGTCTTGAAATCACCACTTCATGTTAGAGCTATCGTAATATGAACAGAAAACTGAATTTTAATCTTCCCACGGATTTTTGGGCTGGTGCGTGTTAATAATTGAAAGTGTAATGCGCACATTTGCGGCAAATAAAATTAAAGCAGTCTATCTGAATTCAGTGGAATATGAAAGAACGGCGATAAACTTAGGACAGAGATACCCAAAAGCTTCATAATTAGATAAAACTTTTCTTAATATTGTCATGCGTCAAGTTTTTAAGAATATAAAGGAAATGAAGCAAATAAACTTAAATGGTAGAGATCGTGTTGCAAAGTTTCGTCATTATTACGCATCTGAGTCACGAACGAGAGTGTCGAAATATTTAATGCTAGAAGAAACAGAAGCTCCTGTTTCCTTATAGAGGAGCTTTGCCGTCTAATCGAGCTGAAACTGCTAGTCAGTTTCTCTAGCCTGATTCTCTAGTTAGCGTAACGTAGAAATGATGAAGAAATATTTACATTGGCCATGTTCACGCCGTTCCTTCGAAAAGATAAGCTACAATATCACGCGTTCTTATGGTCCGCCAATCATACCGACGGTATCCAATTTTTTTGCCCATGATAATGTAAGGATTGCGAACCAAAATATCACAGATGACGGATACGAGATCATGCATCCGAGTGCCAACTGAAACGTAACTTTTTTGTTATTGTTTTGAATTATTTTGTAAATTAAAATTCCGTAGCGTCATGTCGCTTATGTTTAGGCGATGGAGGAATACTGTTACAATTCATCACATAATTTAGTGGAAATGTCACAGTGCACGTTTTCTGTTTTCCAAGAATTTTCCTACATTCCGGTAACACAGCCCTTTGTTGTTAGTTAAATATTTGCTATCAGTTAGAATCGTATAACAACAGATGCACTCTAGTTTTATGTACATGAAACTACTCACATGTAGTAAAAGCTTCGAATTCTTCACAATGGAATTAAATTTTATTTCGATAAAAGCGACAGTTCGTGTTAGTGTACCTTTTTACTGAAATTATCAAATAATATTTCTCTTATATGTTTCGCATTTTATGAATCATATTTTGTTTATTTCTAGATTCCTCTTTCATTCATATACAAGTGAAGAAATGCGGAAACATATGAGTAAATGGACGAAAGAGGAAATTCTATGAAACTAGCAGTATTAAAGATAACTGAGAAAGGTATTTGATGCTAATATCTTAATCCAGAACGATAAATGGACTGAATACGTATACGCTACTTGGGGCATTAAAGTATACGAGTAATGTCTAAACAATTATGAACAGAAGTCGTCTGACGAATTCCTAAAACAAACTGGCATGAAACATCCCAGCGACTCTACCTACAAAACGCGTCATTAAATAAAAATAATTTATTTTTGTTGTTACACGAAAGGAGTTACGAACACACTTTGTCCAACGGATTTCTAGAACAAAGTGTCATGAAACATGCCAGTGACTCTACGTACAAAAGACGATATTAACAAAAAGTCATTTACTTATGTATTTACAGCTTGCTGCACAAGAACACGTTAACTTTTAAACTGGTAAAATATGTAGCTATCATGACGAGCATATTTTGAAGCGCGATTTTCCTAATCTGTGTACGTGCTTCATTGCTTAAATAAATATTCACATTAGTTTATTTCGAAAAACTATTTGTATCAGATGTCCCTAATTACATTATATTAGTCTACTGAATACTTTTGCGTAATGGAAACAACAGAAAATCAGAAATTCGGACGAGGTTGAAAAATTTACAATTTCTGTAGAAATTTGCTTGCATTTGCTGTTTTTCATGGCAGTCTGAGACAATGGGATGACTGCAAAGGTAGCTGGCCACAGTGCGTTGACTTCCCTAAGTGTGTTGCATTTTCTTTATCGGTAATACACCTTTGGAATCAAACATCACAAGACTTCCGCTTACTACGTTCGTACACAAGATAGTATTTAAAAAAGCGTCTAGAAATGAAATACCTCGTGGAGGAACCTACATTGCGATGTTCTAAGCGAAGAAACAGCGCAAAATTTACGGATATGCGATTACATTACAGCTAAGGTCCTAGAAAAGAATCTATGCTCCGGAATGAACAGTGTTAATTGATGTAGTACACTGTTCAATAGAAATTCTTCAGCGTAGTCTATCTATGTCTATTCAGTTGGACGTAAATTTAAAGTAATAGTTTCATATTCCACACTACAATAACATGAAGCATAATGATGTAAGTGTACAGAGAGCCACTAATCCTTCAGCACCGCAGAAGGCACATCACAACGGTTACAGTGTGCTAGCACGAGTAGATAGCATTACACATGTACTACGATAATAGCTGTCAGATCTAGTGTAAATCATACAAACGGAAGGATGTGCAGTGTGAATAAAATTTTATCGAAACGGCGACGTTGATATATGTTCAATCTCAATATAACAGTTGTCGTCTAAATTTGATCGACGTTTCGTCTATTGTGGCTGCTATATTTTTAGTAATTTACTCATAATAGCGAAAGGGCAGTAAATTTTTGTTGTGGTTGATTAAGATTTAGCACGATTGCAATTGGTTCTACAAATAAAATGACCGATGAGAGCATCTGTTAGGTGGTTCAATGCTATTGTCAGACAGTACCTGTTAACGATGCGGTATAATTTTAGCAAGAGTGAATAAATAAATTAATAAATGGTTACAGTAAATGCGAAGTCAAGCAATATGTTCGAGCGTAAAGACTGATTCACACGTAACCGGCAATTTAGGCTACTGGAGTACGATTTGCGGTATCTATTACACAAGTGTGGGCAGAAACAGAAAATAAATAAAACACGAGCGAATTAATAAGATCCACAGCGTGTCTGTAAATGAGCTCGAAATTTTTTTTTGTAAAATAAGTGAAAAAGAAGAGACGGCAAATCTACTGTTTCGATAAGTGCGACGTCCGCGCTCACCTTTCGTAGTCGGCGTTGTCGTCATCGCAGCGGCCGTCCTTAAGCTCCCGCCAGCTCTTGCCGTGGCGGCACGTCGTTACCATGACGATGTCCCGGTCGTTGTGCAGGTGGTAGAGCGCGTTGCGCGTCTCCGAGCCGATGCCGTGAACGTAGCGCTTGCCCTTGAACGCGAGAAGGAACTTCTTGCGCGTAGGGAAGTTGTTGGCGTGAACGGAGCCCGGCTCGCCGCCGCGCTGCGGGTGGTTCTTGTGGAAGAGTGGGATGGAGACGTCGAATCCGGGTCGCAGGTTGGCCACGGACATGCTCGCCTTGGCCAGGATCGCCTTGCCGGGGTCGAAGCCCAGGTCGTCCTCGGCGTAGTCGGGCCAGGTGCCCGAGTACAGGTTGAAGATGACGTGGTTGAGACCGCCGTTCCAGAGCTTGAGCTTGCGCAGCCGCGAGGGTACGTTGCGCACGAAGTCAACAGACAGAGGGTCGCGGTCCAACGTGTCGATGGCCAGCACGAAGAGGCACGCCTTGCGCGCGTCGGTCGTGTAGTAGCGCGACTCGACGATAGCGTCCAGTACCTTCTGGTAGGAGGGGGCCGGGTTCAGGCCGATGTCTACCTCCATGTAGTCCGCCTGGGGGTACACGAACACTTTGAACTCGCCGCGGCACCGCCCGAAGTCGAAGCAGTTGCTCATGCGGCAGTGGCGGTGCGGCGCCGACGGGTCCGCGTCGGGGCGCGTGCCGATCCCCGACCACCGGAAGTCCGGCGACGTCTCGATCTCGTAGTCGAAGTAATCGCCGGAGAGCCGCGATTCGGCGTACGTTGGCAGGAGGGAACCGTTGCCCGCCGTCCCGCCCGGCGCCGCGGCGGCAACGGCGGCGGCGGCGGCGGCATCTCCGCAGACGCCGTCGCTCTTTAACCGGTAGCCGCCGAAGTAGCAGTAGGCGAGGAAGGCGCACGAGAGCAGGACGAGCAGGTAGCGCTTCTTGGGCTGCATGGTGCGCGCTGGCTAGGGCGCGCCGGCGGGCGCGGGCCGCGCGACAGGTGCTGGCCCGCGGGCGCGTCCGCAGGGCCGCCGCATGTCCGAGCGCGCGCGCCGATACACGCACTGGCGCCGCCTCGCCGCCACCGTCGATATGACGCCACTGTGCGGCGCCGAGCCGCGCACCACGTGCTGCCGCCGGCCGCGCCCGCGCCTGCGCCGACGCGCGCCGCGATCGCCGCCACCACCGGCGGCCGCGACACCACTCCGCGGCAGCGGCACCTTCCGGTGTCTGCATGCCGCGGTATCCGCAACATCTCCGTCTTTACTCCGCGAGCCAAATTACGGCTGCTGGACGCTTGCAGCGTCAGCCTCTTTTCCTGGTGGTAACGCTTTCCTTGATGAAGGATGGAAGCGAACACGGCGAATCGGATACACATAGCCAATCATACTGCTCTTTCGTAATTTCTTATGCCTCGTGAATAAAGTTACTTTGTTTCACTCACAGCGACTGAAACTTCTCTGGTGAGTCCCACCCTAAGCACAGCCACGGAAGCCGGCCGGATTGGCTGAGCGGTTCTAGGTCCTTCAGTCTGGAACCACGCGACCCCTACTGTCGCGGGTTCGAATGCTGCCTCGGGCTTGGATGTGTGACGTCCTTACGTTAGGTACGTTTAAGTAGTTCTAACTTATAGGGGACTGATGACCTCCGATGTTAAGTCCCATAGTGCTCAGAGCTATTTGAACCATTTTGAACAGCCACGGAAATGACGTTACGACACGGAAAAACAGCCAAGCATTTTTAGAAGCCGGATTAATAACTTCACTGCCGCTCGTTTCACTACAAACAGTTTAAGCTGTGCTCTTAGGTCCCAACTTAACCACAACCTTGAAATTGTTATATATCTGGAAGAAAAACGTGATCGCATTGAGCAAATCTGACCATTTACCGTATACTATCAGCTGTTTGGCTACGACCAATGACAACTAGTAGCAATTAGCAGCACTCAAACACTAGAGTCGTTGACTCTGTAAGAGTCTTGGAAATTTGGTTGGTAACGAAAATACAGGTGCTAGGCAAATGAATAGGAACAAAGAAAGCAGAACCCGTTACTACACTACTGGCCATTAAAATTGCTACGTTTTCAACTGGTGAGAGATTTGGGGAATGTGCTCACCAGGGCAGCAGTCGAACATTTTCTGTATCTAGAAAGGCCCGTACAGGACCTGCAACATGCGGTCGAGCATTATCCTGCAGAAATGTAGGGTTTCGCAGGGATCAAATGTAGCGTGGAGCCACGGGTCGTAAAATATCTGAAATGTAACGTCCACTGTTCAAAGTGCCGCCAGTGCGAACAAGAAGTGACCGAGACGTTTAAACAATGGCACCCCATACCAATAAGCACGGTGTTATGCCAGTGTGGCGATGACAAATACACGCTTCCAATGTGCGTTCACCGCGATGTCGCTAAACACGGATGCGACCATCATGATGCTGTAAACAGAACCTGGATTCATCCGAAAAAATGACGTTTTGCCATTCGTGCACCCAGGTTCGTCGTTGAGTACACCATCGCAGGCGCTCCTGTCTGTGATGCAGCGTCAAGGGTACCCGCAGCCATGGTCTCCGAGCTGATAGTCCATGCTGCTGCAAACGTCGTCGAACTGTTCGTGCAGGTGGTTGTTGTCTTGCAAACGTCCCCATCTGCTGACTCAGGGGTCGAGACGTGGCTGCACGATCCGTTACGGCCATGCAGATAAGATACCTGTCATCTCGACTGCTAGTGATACGAGGCCGTTGGGATCCAGCACGGCGTTCCGTATTACCCTCCTGTACCCACCGATTCCACATTCTGCTAACAGTCATTGGGTCTCGACCAACGCGAGCAGCAATGTCGCGATACGATAAACCGCAATCGCGATGGGCTACAATCCGACCTTTATCAAAATCGGAAACGTGATGGTACGCATTTCTCCTCCTTACACGAGGCATCACAACAACGTTTCACCAGGAAATGCCGGTCAACTGCCGTTTGTGTATGAGAAATCTGTTGGAAACGTTCCTCATGTCAGCACGTTGTAGGTGTCGCCACCGGCGCCAACCTTGTGCGAATGCTCTGAAAATCTAATCATTTGCATATCACAGCATCTTCTTCCTGTAGCTTGAATTTAGGGTCTGTAGCACGTCATCTTCGTGGTGTAGCAATTTTAATGGCCAGTGGTGTATATCTAATACGGTGTAAGAGAACCGTTGTCATTTTACACAGATTCCAGTCACCTCGGAATGAATATACACAATTCCTGTATGGTTTTTAAGGGAATGTTATATCATTTCTCCTACAAAAAAATGGTAAGTTCAGGTAATAATGATGGAGAGCGATCACGCCGCATACACCTCTCCTTGCGGTCACGAAACCAGTCCTGGACGATGCGAGTTGTGTGAACACCGACACTGTCGCCTTGTAGCACAGCATCACGACTGGGGAATTAACATTGTACCGCGGAATGGGCCTGACCCTCCAAAATGGTCACATTGGAGAGTAACTAAGGTCCCGATGCAGTACCACGATACGACTAAATTCATCACCTAACCGCCGCACAGTGGGTCAGAATCCCAAAAAGCTGGTCAAAATATAAGTAGTCGTTCAATTTGTACCAAACTTAGTATGTAAGGGTTTACGGAGTTTCTGATTAAGAATATGATATCAAAAAGTGAAAAAAAAACAAAATGGCGGACCCAAGATGGCAGGCTCTATGTACACTACTATCATTTTTTACGTATAAAAGTAATTTTTAGGGAATTATCGAGGTTACTAATGATGACAGAGTTCAAAAAATTTAAAAATGGTGGATCCAAGATGGCGGTCAAAATCTATGTCTTTTTATTTATTTATATTTATATATTTTTATTCATATAAAAGTCCGTATTTAGGGGTTATTGTAGTTAATGCCTAAAAAAATAAACCAAAAAAGTGGAAAACTCGAAGAAAGGACCAAATATAGGTTACAAGATGGTGTAAAATATTACAAAATATTATTTCATTTTAATTACAATTATTTATTTTGTAAATTTTTTATAACTTAATTTACAAGTTTTCATTTTGTTATTCTTTTTCATCTTCTGCTTCAACTGAATCGTCATCATCCTCAAACACTGTTTCCTCATTATCTGCATCTGCATCTGAATCTTCATAGTCTTCCGCCACAGGAACTAAGAGGGCAACGGCTTCTGGCGACAAACTCTTCAGTTTCTTCGGCGAAGATTTGCGTAAGGAAGAAACGTAGGGGTCTGTCGTTGCCAACAATCTCCTGAATACGTCTTAACTCTTGAAAACTTTCGAGAAAAACTCAGGCTAAATTGCTTTATCAACTTATTGGTTGATTCCTGGGCATCCTCCGATAGTTGACCGATGGGTAAAATGGCCGAAGAAATAATGTCTGGACCGTGAATCAACAATCTATGGACTGCTGTTGGCATGTTGTACCAGGGGCATTCTTTCACGTAGTGCCTGGCAGTTGCTAAGGCGTATGCTCGAAACTTTTCAACGTCGATCTGACGTCCGCTCGAAATCGTCTGCAAAATTATATGGAAACGGTGGATTAGTTCTTCGGAAACTCCAGTTATCAGCGCTGATGTTGGAGTGTTTTCAAAAAAACGTCGAGCGGTGTTTCCGTCATTCGTACTGCCAAACCCTTGTTTCGGCATGTCAATTACAATCCCAAGCTGCTCTTTGAAAGCTGTTTGAATGTTGGCTTTCAGTATTGCTGTTTTCTCTTTATCTTCTGCTTTACGTGCCTGCCACTTTTTTGTTTTCATTTGGTATGCCAAATGAATACAACATTCAAAATATCGAATCCAGGCGTGAAGAGTTGATAGTCCGTACTGCAGATAATCGGCGGTAACTTGTTTTTTTTTTTTTTTCAAAACATCGTCAATGTTATTAAACTGGGCAGACGTAGCCTTGCAGAGATAGAACCGTTGCACATATTTCGTGTTGGTGATAGCATTGCACACTTTACCATCTACCATGTCATGCTTAAATTGTATTTAATGGAAATGTCTTTCCCATAAATAACTGTTTCGAATGACTGGAGTTGTTCGATCTGTTTGTCGTAATACGCTTTCTCATTTAAAGACGTTTGCTCTGTTTCCTTTGTAAATTATAACTTCAGTGGTCTGCAAAAGAGGATTGAAGACGGCTTCGGATTAATCCATAAGATCTTGTCTTCTTTAGTTTCTTCATTTACACCTGCAAGTTTCAGTGGGACAAGCGAAGTGAAAAATAAAGTTGCATCTGAAATACTCGAATCTGAAAACTTCATTTTATACATGCTTTGCCCGGAGGTTCCGTCAAAGCCCCACTTACAAATAAGGGCCATTTTAGACATTTCTGAATCACTCATATGTAAAACTCTTAATTAATTGATTCTACTGTCATTTTTGAAGATGACTGAACAATGACATTTTGCAAGTGTCGCTTAAAACGTGGCTCAAAGCCAGAGTCGCGACTAGTCGCAGGATTTGAAGCTTAATTTACAAAGGTAATAATATATACTTGCGTACACAGCGCAAAAGAAAGCGTAATGTCGTGGAATTCGTAATTTATCTCTATTTTTAAGCGCATTTTACGATTTTGTCATTCATTTCCCTGTAGTACGTTAATTGAAATGTAAACGTGCATAATTGATGATTTAATAGTGATATAAGTGTTTTTTCACTAGTACATACCTCCTGGAATACATTCCATATTAAAAGTATTGGTTTCACTTGCACAAAACATAAATAACTTCCTTCAACAACACGACTGTTTTTGTAGCCTGGCCAGCTGCGCGCACGCTAACAATGAACTGCCGCATTTGACCTGAGATATTACCGAACAAATGAACATCCGGTTGTCCGCACAGCCGACATTCAGTTGTCCCAGCATTGCTGCTGCCAACCTGATAGTCCAAAATCATCTTTAAACTTTTTTTTTTTCCTTTTTGGCCACGTTTTCAAGATTCTGGCCCACTGTGCGCCGCCGTGTTTCACTCTTGGGACGTCAACTCGGCCAGAAGTTGAAAACATTGTGAAATATGACTCATCCGACCAAATGACATTCTTTAACTGCTCCCTATACCAGTTCTATAGCTTCGACACCATTTTTTTCCTGCTACTGGCCTCTCCTCACTGACGAGCGGTTTTAGAATTCCAGCTCGCATTTCTTCCTTCGTGGTGTTTTGTAGCTGACAGGGTTCGCGAATGCGACATTCAGTTGAGCAGTAACTTTTGCAGCCGTCGTTCTCCTATTTCTCGTTACAATCTTCGCCACGATCGCTCAACACACAAGCTCGTGCGCGTTTTGGCTTAGCTCACTATGTACGTTCGTTTTCCCTTATGCAGTGTAAACCTTTGGTACCGTGAGTCTTGATGCATCGAACACCTCTGCCGTCTTGGTTACGGAAAAACCCGCACTTGCTCACGTTCGATCTCCCTTAGCTCCAACACAATTCCCTCACAACCACACGGAACACTGTTCTGACCGCCTCTGACGGCGGCAGTGACTTGAAAACCCTGCACCGATGTCGTTCGTGGCCAAACACAAGAGCGGCATTGGCTATCATCTGCATTTATGTTTAAGCACGCATTTATCCCGTTGTTTCCTTGTTTTTCTTCAATCTCTGCATAGTCTTGAAACCCTGATCGAGTGAAAATGCATTGTTATACACAAATTCATGACCTAATAATAAATTTTGTAAATTTATGTGACTCTCAAAATGCCTTACAAACTAATTTAGTAGCTCACAAGCGCAACTAGTAAATGCTTGGCATAGATTTATTTATTTATTTATTCTTCCGTGGGACCAAATTAGGGAGAAGTCTCCATGGTCATGGAACGAGTCAATACATGAAATTATAACACGATATTAGAAACAGATAAAATGAAATATAAAAAAAACATATTCAGGCAACACGTCGTTAGTTTAAATAAAGAAAATCAACAATGTAACACTGGAATTTGCTTAATTTTTTAGCTCTTCCAGGACCTCCTCGACAGAATAGAAGGAGTGAGCCATGAGGAAACTCTTCAGTTTAGACTTAAAAGAGTTTGGGCTACTGCTAAGATTTTTCAGTTTTTGTGGTAGCTTATTGAAAATGGATGCAGCAGAATACTGCACTCCTTTCTGCACAAAAGTCAAGGAAGTGCATTCTACATGCAGATTTGATTTCTGCCTAGTACTAACTGAGTGCTAACTCTTGGGAATAGGCTAATATTGCTAACAACAAACGACATTAAAGAAAATATATACTGTGAGGGCAATGTCAGAATTCCCAGATTTTTGAATAGGGGTCGACAAGACGTTCTCGAACTTACACCACATATAGCTCGAACAGCCCGTTTTTGAGCCAAAAATACCCTTTTTGAATCAGAAGAATTATCCCAAAAAATAATACCATACGACATAAGCGTATGAAAATATGCGGAGTAGACTACTTTTCGTGTTGAAGTGTCACTTATTTCAGATACTGTTCTAATGGTAAATAAAGCAGCATTTAGCTTCTGAACAAGATCCTGGACATGGGCTTTCCACAACAGCTTACTATCTATCCGAACGCCTAGGAACTTAAACTGTTCTGTCTCGCTTATAGTATGCCTATTCTGTCTGATCAAAATATCGGTTCTTGTTGAATTGTGAGTTAGAAACTGTAAAAACTGAGTCTTACTGCGATTTAGCATCAAATTATTTTCCACAAGCCACGAACTTATTTCATGAACTACATTATTTGTTACTGTTTCAATATTACACACAAGATCCTTCACTATCAAGCTGGTGTCATCAGCAAACAGAAATATTTTTGAATCATCTGTAATACTAGAAGGCATATCATTTATATAAATAAGAAACAGCAGTGGCCCCAGCACCGACCCTTGGGGAACGCCCCACTTAACAGTGCCCCATTGGGACTGAACATCACTACCACTCTCAATAATGCGGAGAATTACCCTCTGCTTTCTGTTCTTAAAGTAAGAGGCGAACCAATTGTAAGCTACTCCCCTTACACCATAATGGTCCAACTTCTGCAGTAATATTTTGTGGTCAACACAGTCAAAAGCCTTCGTTAAATCAAAGAAAACACCAAGCGTTCGCAACCTTTTATTTAATCTGTCCAAAACCTCACAGAGAAAAGAGAATATAGCATTTCCAGTTGTTAAACCATTTCTAAAACCAAACTGAACATTTGAAAACAAATTATGTGAATTTAAATGCTCCAGTAACCTTGTATATACAACCTTCTCGATAATCTTAGCAAACACCGACGGCATAGTATAACCTCCCCACAAAAATATAGATAAAAATGAAAAATGTGAAATGGTGCCAAGTGTAAACTCCCCAGAAAAATTAAGGAATGAAAATTAACCAAAAACCACGCAATAATATTAATTAGATAATGAACCATGAACTGAATGTAACATCTGAACAAAAATAATTAAACCTGATAAATTCTATAAGGGCAGCAGCGCTGACCTTCGGCCCTGTGAAATAATTAAACCTGATAAATTTTATAAGGACAGCAGCGCTGACCTTCAGCCCTGTATTCTGAATAACAAAAGCAAAATTCTTACCTCAATAAACTGCATCTATATCTGCTCTTATTTATTGACAGCTTCGTGCATTGCTGGCGTATATTTAATTTTGATTCTTGGAGGAAATGCATAGGAAATATTCTTTAAATTGAAATGAATGTTTTTCTTTAAAAGAGTTACTTGATAAAACATTATTATTGGGGCATTTTTTGAACAAATTAATTACAATTAACATACATTACTAGATGTGCGCAATGCTGCTTCATTACCTTCTACAACAATACTCATCGTCCACCACAATCTTGCCCAGAGTCGCAAGAAGAACACGCCGTCGACGCATGACGACACCTGCTAAGTACAACCGTCCACTCGCTACTACTGTCGACTGACTACTACTACAGACAGAGGACAACTACTCCTGCCGACTCGCTAGGCGCAACTGCTGTCGTCTCGTGCGGTCAAGCGCAGACTAGCAACGATAAATAACTCTCTGGTCAGAGATTCTGTCATGCCTCGCCATCGCTGGTAATGAATACATACGTGTTTCATAACCCTCCACTGGGGGTGGCAAAAATTTGGCAGGGATGGTGAGTCGTTTGGACTTGCCATGAGCAACAAATTTTTGTTAACTAACTAACTTTACAATCACAGAATATACAGATATATAGGTGTAGAACATGAAGTAAATATAGTGCACATGCACCGAATACAGAACATATCAGGTAATGACAAAATATATATACAATGAGTCCAAAACAAATTAACAAATGACATAAGTGCACATGCACTGTAGTTCAGAACATACCAGCAAATCAAAAAAAATGTATAGGTCATGAATACAAATCATGTTAGCAAAAATGATTTTCACTATGTTACAAGAATTAGGATAGGGAAGGGAAGGATTGCATCATGGTTGTAGCACTTTAGGTTGCACGCAGCTGCACTGAAAGTCCATATCTTTCTACAGAAGCACAACACCAAGAGAGACAATCTGAAGTTCTTTTCCCAGAAGTATTAATCAGCGTAGCCAAGACAATGAAATGTCGTAGTAATATTCCATGTTATCTTTTTGGTGGTTCATTAGGTACACCAAACAGTGGGACCATAATAGCATCTCCATCACTCACGGTAGTGCACAGCATGTCGTGTCAACACCACGCTCTTGCAAGGTACACCAACGTAGAATTAGTGCAAAAACCAAATATAGTGCTCCATGATCATGAGGATATACAGAACAAACGGATATTGCAGTAATTCCAGGTAATTAGGTCAGAAGGTGAAGGACATTAAGTCACATACTAGTCTTCATTGAGAATTACACTAATAGTTGGTGGCACTCATTGCCCAGTTATTGAACATTTCTGTACCATGTATGTAGTATTACAGAATAATGTTCATGAGTTGTTTTACAGAGAAAATTTGCACTCATTGCCTAATTATAAACCATCAGAAGTCATCATTGAAAACAGGAGCTAATAAGTGGCATAGTATTACAAAATAATGTTCATGAGTCTTTTTACAGAGAACATTGGCACTCATTGCCTAATTATAAACCATCAGAAGCCATCATTGAAAACAGGAGCTAATAAATGACATAGTATTACAGAATAATGTTCATGAGTCGTTTTACAGAGAACATTGGCACTCATTGCCTAATTACAAACCATCAGAGGTCATCATTGAAAACAGGAGGTAATAAATGACATAGTATTACAGAATAATGTTTATAAATCGTTTTACAGAGAACTTTGGCACTCATTGCCTAATTATAAACCATCAGAATTCATAATTGAAAACAGGAGCTAATAAATAACATAGTATTACAGAACAATGTTCATGAGTCGTTTTACAGAGAACATTGGTACTCATTGCCTAATTACAAAGCATTATATATATATATATATATATATATATATATATATATATATATATATATATATATATATATAAAGCAATGCATTGCATTGGGTAATTACTGAAGAATGAAAATATTTGCTTTTGAGTTGTTGCTGCAAATGAAGATGTGTAACATCATTCGTCATGAGTCAGCTGTAGCAAGATTATGAAACAAGTAGAGTATATGTAATCACATTCATAAATGACACAGGTTTAATGAACAACTGCTTATAGCACATTAATTTCATAAATAATTTCTCCTGCAAAATAAAAAATGGATTATTAAACTGAAAGAAGAAACGCATTTTATGCTGAAAAGTAGTGAACTTCGAATTAACAGGTAGTGAAATGTGTATAAAAAAAATGTGTTCCCTAGCTGTCCTTTCCAAAACCTTCAGTCATCATACTATGCAATATAACACATACTGTCAAAACGAACTACAACAAATACTTAAATAACTACATAGCATCTCTTAACTAACAGCAAATTTAAAAACTTCATCATTATTTTCATCTGCAAAGAAAAACTTCATTATCCATATCACCATAACTTCATTATTATCATCACCTGTAAAGAAAAACTTCATTATCCATAGTAGCATACTCTTCATCATTATTCATGACCATTCATTATGATCTGCAAAAAAAGTCACTTCCATATTCATTATACAACTATTTATTATTTCTAGCATATTTCATCACTAAAACGAAGATGTGTAGTTCTGTCTGACAGCCTGCATCAATCGCCTTGTATTCTGAAAGAAAAAATTAGTTAAGACTGCTATTCTACGATGTGTATAGTATATTCTTGTTAATGCTTGTTAATCCTGATCCATTTACTCTTCCTCATGAGGTATTGCATCCTCTTTCGTTCATTCCGAAGGTGAAATTCCCCATTCTGTTTAATTTATTTCGTTTATACGTTATTTCTTTCTGAAAATGATGAACAAAGATTAATGTCTTGCATTTAAATCATATACTCATTAAATAAAAACTGGTTTATAGTAACATAATTCAGCATACAGCATAACATGACAGAAAACGTAATATGTCAAAAACATAGATAGTGTTCAGAGGCAAAAATGTACCCATTGTATCACAATGTAGCAGCAAAAAAAAGAAGAAGTAAAGTAGTCACGATGTTGAGATATCATAAGGCAAAATGTCAAAGTCAACGGTGTTTGCTATATCTTAACTATTTCATAGTGCATACAAGCAAAACAGGAAAACAATCGTACATACATAAAAAATGATGACAAGAAATGTGACTTTCTTTGTGTTCAGCTTGTATGTTGTGTAGTTAATAGAGGCGAGAATTAAAGACTTTAATGGAGAGAGAATTTAATAAAATTAATATGTCACTAGATAAAATTGCATAATTATTCATAAGATACGTAAGTTTATCTGGAAAAATGTGCACGGTCTGATGTGTAACGACAAGAAGAGCGACCGGCTAACTTTACCTTGCCGGGCACTTGCCAAGAAAAATACGACAATCATCAGTAAGTACTCACATAAATTTAATTCCATAAATGGTCATAAAATGTGTAAGTTCATCTGGAAAAATGTGCACGGTCTAATGTGTAACGACAAGAAAAGCGACCTGCGAATCTTACTTTGCCAGGCACTTGCCAAGAAAAAATACGATAAACATCAGTAACTCTTCATGTGAATATAATTGCATAAGTGGTCATAAAAAAATTAGGAAATGGCATTACAGTGTGATAAATCATAAAGTATGTTCATTCAATAAAGGGTTTGATGTTAGAGACTTGGTGATTGCCCTTGCTTTTTCTGGTTCTCAAAGTTTCGACGTGTACTACATTGGGGTGAGGAATGCTGCGAATCCGATATGGACCTGCGTATAGAAGCTCAAATTTACTGCATTTACTCTTTCCTTTGTTGGATAAATAGTGTGTACGTACTAATATCTTCTGTCCAATATGAAATTCACGGCGTGTACACACCTGTTTTTGCTGTCTTCTCCGGCCTCTGCGGCACGTTTGATGTTGTTCGCCGCAATGTCAACTATTTCATGGTGTCGTAGTCGACGAGATGTAGGAAATGTTACTAATTCTTTAATATTGTTAGGTGGTTCAACATTTTTCCGTATAACAGACGGAGATAGCATAGTGTATTCATTTGGTATGGAATTAATTACATCCTGGAATGAGAGTATGTGTGTGTGCCAATCAAGGCAGTATATTCTACACAGTTAACCAATTTCTTTCATTAATCATTCACAAGGGTTCGAAGAAGCATGGTACCTGGATATATAGATCGGAGAAATGTTTCTAGCTCGTAACATACGTGTCCTTATAGCAGATCGAAACTGTGATCCATTGTCGGAAATTACTTTCAACACATGCCCTACATGAAATAAAAAATATTTTACAAATGCTTTCGAAACAGTTTTAGCAGTAGCTTCGCGTAACACAGTGAAGGTAACAAATTTTGAAGTGAGTTCGACAGCGACAAAGATGTATCAAAAACCTCTATTAGTTCTGGGAATCGGACCAAAAATGTCTACAGCGGCCATATGTCTCAATTTAACAGGTACAATGGGATGTAATGGAGGAATATGTGAAGTCGTATCTGATTTAGCTTTCTGGCAGATTTTACACGACGCTAAAACTCGTCGAATACGTTTCTCCATGTTCGTAAAATAACAGTTCTGTCTCAGTATAAGAAAACATTTTCAGGCTCCGTAATGTGCGTAACTTAAATGAGTATACCAGATTAATTTGTTAACAAGTTCGTCAGATATGCGTAATAACCAATTGTTGCTGTCAGGATGAGAGCGACGAAACAGAATGTCATTGCGTACAGTGTAATGGTTTCTAATGGTAACATTATTCCTATCTTGCCAAAGGTGTTTAATCTCTTTCCATACGTTGTCTTAACTCTGCTCTTGTGCTATGACTTGTAATGACGACGAAATGAAATTTTCAAATGCAACTTGTTGAATGTACATGACGCTGAAATTTGCTTTGTAGAAGTTGGTTGCGATGTCTTGCTGATTGTTGCTAAGAGAACGAGATAGTGCGTCTGCTACAACATTTTGTGTGCCGGGAATGTGAACAACTGTAAAATTAAATTCCTGTAGATAAAGTTTCCATCTGCTTAATCTGTCGTGAGTAAATTTAGCCGAAAGTAAAAATTGTATCGCTCTGTGGTCTGTGTAAACGGTAGTATGTCTTCCATAAAGAAAATGCTGAAATCTCGTAAAAGCCCAAACAACACATAATGTTTCAAGTTCTGTAACGGAATAATTTCGTTCAGCAGCTGACAGAATGCGACTCGCAAATGCGATGTTTTTAATTACTGTACAACCATCTTCTTCAATTTACTAAAAAATATGTACGCCTAAAGCGGTGTTAGAACTGTCGGTGGCAATAGAAAAATTTCTAGTAAGATCTGGGTGCGATAAAAGTGGTGCATTGAGCAAAGCATGTTTCAGGATCACAAATTCAGAACGTGCTTGCCTATCCCAGGACCAAATAGTGTTTCTACCTGTCAATTGACATAATCTAGGGGTGTCTAAAGCAGAGTAATGAATAAATTTACGAAAAAAGTTAGTTAAACCCAAAAAGCTGCGTAGTTGTTCTTTTGTCGTAGGAACAGTAATGTCACGTAAAGCTTGGTGTTTTTCCGGGTCAGGCGTAATGCCCTCTGTTGAAATTACATGTCCAAGAAATTTTATAGAAGTTTTACCAAAGTGCGATTTACTGAGATTAACTGTGAGTCCTTGTGCATGAAAAGTTTGCAACAGTTGTTCAAGAATCAAATTGTGTTCAATCCAGTTAGCTTCTGCAATAAGAATGTCGTCTACGTACGTTGTGATTCTGTCTTTAAGTTCTGTCGGAAGTATAGTGTTCAAACCGCGAATAAAAGCTGCAGAAGAAATAGTTAAACCGAATGGTAATTTACAAAATTGATAACAGTCACCAAAACAGAGAAACGCTGTGTACTTTCTGCAGTTCGGATGGAGCTGAATTTGCCAAAATCCTCATTTCAGATCTAGTGTAGAATAAATAGCAGTACCATGAAATTTCTGTAGAAGTTCTCCTAGTGTCTGTGGGCGATCTGTTTCATTAATAATAATGTCATTGATGTGGCGCGAATCAAGTACGAGGCGAAGTGAGCCATCCTTTTTCTTAACAATATGAAGCGGGTTTATGTACGGACTAACTGCCGGTTCAATAATTCCTTGCTCAAGCATAGCTTGCAATTCTTTCTTAACTTGTTCTCTATGAATATATGGAATGGGATAATGCTTGGCTTTAAATGTATCGTGCTGTTTGACTTTAAATTCATACATAAAACCGGATATAGTACCAGGAATGTTGTCAAAAACTGGAGCTTGCTGTAAAAGAATTTTGTGTAGTTGCGTGCGTTCGTCGTCTGTATTTGCACTGCTTTGTTTAACTTTATCAGAAATCATCTGCATGACGTCATAGTCAGCTTCGTCTGGAGTATTATAGTTGTGTACGTACGTATCTGTGAACAATGTGGAATTACAGTCTATGCTACGTGATACGGAAATGACCTCTGTACGATTAATTGTTTGTTCTTCCGCAGATAAAGAGTGCTGAAATTCTAAAGCCAATTGTACATTTTCATCCTTTAACGTTAAATAGGAATTTTGAAAATCAATAACTGCGTCGTGATGTACCAGAAAATTCGTACCTAAAATAACATCTGTTGTCAATAATGGAACAATCGAAAAATTTGAGTGAAAAGTATGACCTGTAATACAAAATGATAAATGCGTCTGTAATTTAACATCTACTCCTTTACTCGATACTGGTCCTTTTACTTTCGTTTTGCCTAATGGTAACGTAGGATATGTATTCTCTTTGTTACACTCGTTGAAAGTTTCTTCATTTATAACTGACATAGGTGAACCAGAATCGATTACTGCTGAAAATTTCGATGATCCAATTTTAATTTCGATGACAGGGTGTGAAATGGTATTTTGAAGAACTGGTCTTTCCTGCAAAAGAGTCTCTCGAATGTCGTCAAAAGTAATAACATTTTCATGAACAAGATTCTGTGTATCTGAAGTATTGCTTACGTTGCTGGAAGATGCAACCTGTACTGTATCTAGTCAAATTCTATCTGACGTGTTATTATTTTCAGGAGGATGCTGTGGCATTTCCACTATTTGTACTGTTCTGTTATTTCTTCCAGACGTATTACGTTCTGGATGATACCTACTGTCTGGTTCATTCATGATAATGTGTTGTTGCCGATGTTCTTGCTGCTGATAAGACCGACTGTTGTTATACGTACGCTGAAAATTGTGCTCATTAATTTTACGTCTGTCATGATAGTCATTTCTGTGGTGTCACCGCCAGACACCACACTTGCTAGGTGGTAGCTTTAAATCGGCCGCGGTCCATTAGTACATGTCTGACCCGCGTGTCGCCACTGTGTGATCGCAGACCGAGCGCCACCACAAGGCAGGTCTCGAGATACGGAATAGCACTCGCCCCAGTTGTACGGACGACTTTGCTAGCGAGTACATGGACGAAGCATTGCTCATTAGCCGAGCCAATAGTTAGAATAGCCTTCAGCTAAGTCAATGGCTACGACCTAGCAAGGCGCCATTAGTAACATTGCATGAATCTAAAGAGTCTCACTTGTATCGCCACAATCTCCAGATGTACCAAAAGGATGGATTAAAGTTAAGTATTCCAGAAGCTACGTACTTTTCTTTATAGCATTCATTACGTATCCTGTTCCAGACCTCACGCCATCCTACTTTAACTTAGCGCGTGCCTTTCGGCTTCCTCTCATTGTGTCTAGGCTGTCTTGTCTAGACACAACAATTTCTGTACGGTGCAGTACGATAGGAATTGAAATAGTGTGTTTTCTGTATGTAGTTATTCCCTTGTTGCTGTGCGTTACTATTTGTTGGAGCTGAGACTATACGTGCACGCGGCGAAACATTAAAGCTTGGTTGACCTTGTAGACTGCATTGTTGGTTAGGTATGCTAACCGGCTGGTTTTGTTGCTATTGCGGTGAAAAACCTCTATTGTTATTAAAAATATGTTGGCGACTGCTGAAAACTTTGACGATTGCTGAAAATGCTATACATACTGATGATTACAATCTTATCTGTTATTAAAGTTCTCGTGGTTATCATTTCTGGAGCATATAATGAAAAAGTGTCACTTTCGGTCAAATTTGTCGTATCAGGTTTTCTTTACTCACTTTTCTTAATACTAGATAGAGCAATAGTTAAAGAGCTGTTTGATAGATATAAAGGATAGTAGAAGAGAAGGCAGTAGTGCAGAAAACTGAAGATGAAACAGCACTACTATGGCTCGGGGCCCTGTGCACGCTACGGCACATACTCATTAAAGCGTAATGAATCTCCTGAGGTCTATTACGCGCTACAAATGAATTTCAGCTTTTGCATTACAGCCAAGGCGGTAAAAATTCAGAAGAAAATTGCTGTATCTTTGCTAACTCTAGTTTCTGCCTTACAAGTAATGGCGGTGAAAGTACAAAAATAAATCGACGTATCCAGTTCAATGCGTGTACCTGTGCTCTGTCATTTTCAAATACCTTAAATTTTCTTACTGATAGAAAATGTTTATAATCAAAATTATCGTCTCTGTATGACGGAACAGGTTCAGGATTGTATGAGAATCTATTTGTCTGTGACTGTTAGAAATCTAGGTCACGTACTCTCTGTAAATTACCCAAATTATATTGGCTGTGTGAGTCTGACAAATGTTCGCAAAGTGGCGTCTGCTGTGATGTGTTAAACGCTGAAACATTTTTCATCTCTGTTACTTCTTGCTGTAAACTTGACAATTTTCTACGTAATGTATTATTACACGAATGTATCTCACTGATTGTCTGCTGTAGATTTTGGAATTCTGGTGTTTGGTTAAACGAAATCGGTAAAGTATCGTCTGATTTGCTGTCATTATTATTTTCAATAACGTCAATACGACTGGCCAATTCATCATATTTTTCAGTCAGTATTTTTACCTGATCATCGTTTTTAGTGTCAGAAGCATTAATCTGGTTTTGTAATTTACGTGTGGTTTCATTCAATTTTTTAACGTCGGCTTTGATGACATCGGAATCCTGTGTTAGTTCTAATTGTTCGAGTCTGTCGGTCACTGTTTGAAAATCTACTGTGTGTGTATCTGTTTTTGATTTCAGATCGGAAATTTCATCACGTAATTCTGTGTTCAACTGTTTGATGGTATTAATTTCGTCGGACACTGTAGCAATATTGTTGTCCACGTATGTTTTTGCTTTCGCAAACAATTTACGTTTATCTTCCTGTCTCTGTACAGTAATTATTTCCATGACTTGTCGTTTTACTTTATTCTGATCCTGTATAAATTTACGGAAACGCGTATCACTGTATTTCAGGTGATGATTTAAACGTTCGTCAATTTAACTGTTCTGTTGGTCGAATTTCGCGTCTACCTTAGCATCCAGTGTCCGCGAAAGTACTGCTGTCATTACTTTAAACTCGTCGCGTAATTGTGTTGCCTTTTCAGAGCATTGTTTACCGACTGCACTAATTTCGTCTCTAAGTGATTCTGTTGCAGCTGTTTGCATATCCCTTAATTCTTGAGCAACAGATCTAATTTCTTCACTACTTTTCCTAGCACAAGCCTCAATTTCCTCACGTAATTGTTCTTTAGTATCATGACATTGTGCGGCAACGGCTGTAATCTGTTCACTAAGCTGTCTGGAATTGTTGTCTAATTTTTCATTCAACTGTTAGGAAGTGTTGTCTAGTTTTTCATTAAGTTGTTCGTTCTGTTCACTAAGTTGTTTGTGAATGTATTGTTGTTCTTTTTTCGATTGTTTAAGACTTTCATTAAGTTGTTTGACGTTTTCATTAGTTTCATTAAGTTGTTGTTTGAAATTTTCACTAAGTTGTTGTTTGAGATTTTCACAAAGTTGTTTGTGATTGTCGTCTTGTCTTTCATTCTGTTGTTTGGAAATTTCTCTAAACTAAGGAATGAAAATTAAACAAAAACCACACAATAATATTAATTAGATAATGAACCATGAACTGAATGTAACATCTGAACAAAAATAATTAAACCTGATAAATTCTATAAGGGCAGCAGCGCTGACCTTCGGCCCTGTGAAATAATTAAACCTGATAAATTTTATAAGGACAGCAGCGCTGACCTTCGGGCCTGTATTCTGAATAACAAAAGCAAAATTCTTACCTCAATAAACTGCGTCTATATCTGCTCTTATTTATTGACACAGCTTCGTGCAATGCTGGCGTATATTTAATTTTGATTCTTGGAGGAAATGCATAGGAAATATTCTTTAAATTGAAATGAATGTTTTTCTTTAAAGGAGTTACTTGATAAAACATTATTATTGGGGCATTTTAGAACAAATTAATTACAATTGACATACATTACTAGATGTGCGCAATGCTGCTTCATTACCTTCTACAACAATACTCATCGTCCACCACAATCTTGATCAGAGTCGCAAGAAGAACACGCCGTCGACGCATGCCGACGCCTGCTCAGGACAACCGTTCACTCACTACTACTGTCGACTGACTACTACTACAGACAGAGTACAACTGCTCCTGCCGACTCGCTACGCGCAACTGCTGTCGTCTCGCGCGGTCAAGCGCAGACTAGCAACGATAAATAACTCTCTGGTCAGAGATTCTGTCATGCCTCGCCATCGCTGGTAATGAATACATACGTGTTTCAATAGATATAGGTCTAAAATTGTCAACATTATCAATGTCTCCCTTTTTACAAAGTGGCTTCACTACCGAGTACTTTAATCGGTCAGGAAACCGACCACTCCTAAAGGAAAAGTTACAGATATGGCTGAGAACTGGGCTAACATACATAGAACAATACTTCAGTATTCTGCTAGATACCCCGTCATATCCATGAGAGTTCTTGGTCTTTAGTGACTTAATTATTAACTCAATCTCCCTCTTGTCAGTATCATGGAGGAGCATTTCAGGTAACAGTCTCGGAACACTTTTTTCTAAGAGTGCTATATGATTCCCTGTTGGGACTAGGTTTCTATTTCGTTCACCTGCTATACTCAGAAAGTGATTATTAAATACTGTACATACATGCGACTTATCAGTAACACGGACATTCCCTTCCCACTACGCACTGATTCTATATCCTCGACCTGGCTCTGTAGACCAGCATCTTCCTTTACGACTGACCATATGGTTTTAATTTTATCCTGAGACTTAGCTATTCTATCTGCATACCACATACTTTTTGCCTTCCTAATAACATTTTAAGCACCTTACAATACTGTTTGTAATGGGCTGCTGCATTTAGATTTTGACTGTTTCTAACGTTTTGATATAATTGCCACTTCGTTCTACAAGATATTCTTATCCCTCTAGTCAGCCACCCAGGCTGCCTGTTTGTGCTAGTACCCTGTTTTAAACGTTCTAACGGAAAGCAACTTTCAAAGAGCACGAGAAAAGTCTTGAGGAAAGCATTATATTTATCGTCTACTGTATCAGCGCTATAAACATCTTGCCACTCTTGTTCCTTTATAAGGTTTATAAAGGTCTCTACAGCAACTGGATCAGCTTTCCTAAACAGTTGATAGCTATATTTAACATGTGTTGCAGCACAAAAATCTTTTAGAGTTAAAATTTGTGCATCATGATCTGAAAGGCCATTCACCTTTTTGCTAACAGAATGCCCTTCTAGTAATGAGGAATGAACAAAAATGTTGTCTATGGTTGTTCTACTGTTCCCTTGCACTCTCGTTGGAATGAATACGGTTTGCATAAGGTTATATGAATTAAAGAGGTTTACCAGCATCCTCTTCCTTGTACAATCACTTATACAATTAATATTGAAGTCACCACATATAACTAACTTTTTGTATTTCCTATAAAGTGAACCAAGAACCTCCTCTAGCTTTAACAAAAATGTTGTGAAATCAGCGTCTGGGGATCTATAAATAACAACAGTTAGAAGTTTAGCTCCGTTAAATTTAACCACACCTGCACAACATTCAAACACCTTTTCAGTGCAGTACTTTGAAACATCAATTGACTCAAATGGGATGCCGTTTTTCACATACATGGCTACTCCCCCACACCGCAAAGAGCTCCTCGAAAAGCTGCCAGCCAACCTGTATCCTGGTAAAGGAAGCCTCTGAATTATCTCCTTATTTAAGAAGTGTTCAGATATACCAATAATTTCAGAGTCAACATCTATAAGCAGTTCACTAACTTTATCTCTAATACCTTGTATATTTTGATGAAATATACTAATTCCCTCATTACTCGGATACCTAAGCTTTGTCAAAAGTGATTCCCTTGTTAGAGAGACTTCCCTTAAGCAGGAATACCTATCAGCTGACTTCAATCTAAAAAAGGTGCAGCTCTAATACCCACTACTGCAGGAATTTTCCCATGAGTGATCCCACCAACCCCACCTATGCTGTCACCTATAAGCTTTGCCAGCCTCCCCTTCCCATGCCTGTTGAGGTGCAGGCCATGTCTAGTGAAACCCGTCCTGCTGATAGACTCCACCGACACCACTGAAATGTGACCCATGCTTTCTGTCATCAGCGCACCCCCAAGTCTCATGTTATTACGCCTGACGGCTGTATTAAGATGAGGCAGATCGTGACGCTGAAACAGTTCCACGAAATGCACATTCGTGTTGCCAGTCTGAGTGGCTATCTTTTCCAGGTCACCATCTATGTCATACTCCCCATCCCTACCAATACTATTACCAGCCCCACCCACAATCACTACCTGATCCTCTTTAGTAAAATCCCTACATAACCCCCCTATGTTAATAGTCACCTGAGCCAACCCTGCATTAGGCTTCACAATGCTGGTGACCTGGTACTCACTCCCCAGCACTTCCTGCAACTGCTGGCCTACACCTCTGCCATGAGAACTACCTAACAGCAGAACCTTCTTCTACCTCTTCGACTTTGCAACTGTTCTAGGCACAGTAACTACTAAGGTCTGCTGCATACTTCCTACATCTACAGCTACTATAACTGAACACAATCAATGTTAAAATCACTCGTCAAATCGATTAAAAATCACAGAAGTGTCATTGTGGCCAACTTTTATGTGAACACTGTGCTATGGAAATCGTGGTCCCTGTCTGTGCCCACAGCATTTAGATACGAGGGTTGCAACTTTAATAATGGCAACTATTTATTTACAGGCTGTACAAAATAGATACGTGTTTCAAAGTTTTACTGACCTTCAAAGTAGTCACAAGCATTGTGTATAACCCGTTGCCAGCGATGTGAAAGTCGTAGGATACCCTCAGCAGTGGCAGATGTGTTGACAGTTCGAGCGGAGCGGTCTATTGCCCGACGAATTTGTAGCAGTTCTGAAACGAATGCCGTGAAGTGTTTCCTTCAGTTTATAAATAGAGTTGAATTCACGAGGGCTTAAGTCAGGGCAGTGCAGCAAGTGGTATAGCACTTAGCAGCCACATCAGTCAAACAAATCAGTAACAGCTTGCACTGTACGTGCTTGAGCATTGTCGTGCAAAATGTTGGTCGTAGGTTGTGTTCCAAAAATGAACAGCATTGAGACAGAAGTTGCGACACTTTCTGCAGGACCTGACCATCATTTTGCAGGACCATGCTCAAGCACAAACAGTGCAAGCTGTTACTGATTCGTTTGACAGATGGGTCTGCTAAGTGCTATACCACCTACTGCACTCCACTGACTTAAGCCCTCGTAAGTTCAACTCGATTTCTAAACTGAAGGAAACACTTCACGACATTCGCTTCAGAACTGCTACAAATTCGTCAACCAATAGACCGTCCCGTTCGAACTGTCAACACAACTGGCACTGCTAAGAGTATCCTACGACTTCCATATCGCTGGCAAGGGTTATACACAATGCTCGTGACTACTTAGATGGTCAGTAAAACTTTGAAACACGTGTCTATTCTGTACGAGCTGTAAACAAATAGTTGCCACTATTAAAGTTCCAACCCTCGTATGAAAGCGAGTAATTGCTGATAATATTTCTCCGAATTATTTGAAAGAATTGAATGTACATGAACTATTACGGCATACTGTTCATGTAGCTTAAGTTTACTATGCAAGTTATTTCGTGCAGAATAAAAACACACGCTACACAAAATGTGCAACAGCAGTTCTGCACTCAGTAGCCGATGGGAAAACGTACCTTGTTACCTGAGACCCTTACGTGCGTAGAACGGGATATTCATGACTGTTAATGGGGAAAGGTATTTGAGAACTAAATTATTTCATTTTCTCTACCACTTGCAATCATTAAGTAGAGAAAGGAGGTAGTTTGCGACATTTGTACAGAAAAATGGCTCTGAGCACTATGGGACTTAACATCTGAGGTCATCAGTCCCCTAGAACTTATAACTACTTAAACGTAACTAACCTAAGGACATCACACACATCCATGCCCGAGGCAGGATTCGAACGGGCGACCGTAGCAGTCACGCGGTTCCAGACAGAAGCGCCTAGAACCGCTCGGTCACAGCGGCCGGCGACATTTGTACAAATTAAGCCGAACTGCCGAAGACCGGAAGCCCTTTGCCTCTCAGGACACTACATCGAGATTTTCAGTAATCATACAGATTCAAATTCCCGTAAAACATCGAATTACCTAAAGTGTAGGTGAGTGTGTCGAAACTGAATTATGAACGCTTCGGGCTGAATGACCGGAAGCGATCTTGTAGCCAGTGTCAAGCTCACGGAAAGCGCTAAGACTGAACTTCTCTAATACCTCCCGCCTAAATGTCAGCTAGCGTTCACAATTCATCACGAATTTAGCACATGGAATTCTTGAAAATAACACGTGCCGTACGAATACCACATGAATGAAATTAGTACAAATACTTTTTCTATTAGCAACTACTTCGACCAAATGAAATATTCTGACCTATCTGCCAAGCTGCTGGCGCCGCCTTGACCTGCGTCTGCGTTTAGCTCGTCTCCCGCAGCAAGTCTCTTTCAGTCTTGGATAAAATGTCAACATGTCGGCTTAATTTCGGATAAAATCTGAAGCTTTCGATGACTACCTCCATCAGCGTTGTGAAGGAGCATATGTCTCAAAATTATTCACGAGCATTCTCCAACTAAGCGTCAGTCATCAGATTGGATGGGAGCTCGCAGAATGGAGCCTTGATGACTTCTCTTCTGCCGCAACATCTCAAATTTATTTGGGGGGAATGGGACCAAACATCGAGGTCATCGGTTCCATCGCATTAAGGAAGGATGGGGAAGGAAGTCTGCCGTGCCCTTGCAAGGGAACCATCCCGGCATATACCTAAAATATTTGGGGAAATCGCGGAAAACCTAAATCAGGATGAGCGGACGCGGGTTTTAACCGTCGTCGTTCCGAATGCGAGTCCACTGCGCTAGTAACTGCGCCACAGCGCTCTGTTCAGGAAGAGAGAGAGAGAGAGAGAGAGAGAGAGAGGGGGGGGGTGGCTCAGTTTAAAGAACCTACGCTGCGTATTGATCATGGTTGCAGAATTTCTTTCCAAAATTTTAATAAACATTTTTGGAACAGTGTATAAATTTTTTTATTTTTATTTTTATTTTTATTTTCTTTTAAATTCAGTCTTAATCACACCACGTATGTTACAAGAACATAGGTGACCGGTTTCGGTCATATCACATGACCATCATCTGACCCATGGCATCCTTCGAAGATGGTAGGTGGAGCACTCTTCTCAGCTGCTGTGATGTCAGTTGATCATCTTTCCAGTAATCTTTCCAAAATGTTATCCAAGATCAGTTAGCGAGTCACTGAAAGCAAAACTATTCGAAAACTGAAACTTTCGCTTAATACGTTACTTTCAGCCGTAAGAGCATTTCAGCTACGGAGGTTACTTCTGCTACAACAATGTTCCATACACGAATGGCACGAGTGAAGAATGATTGCCACCAGATTTCTTTATTGGCTCTAATTTCTCAGATTTTCTTGTTATTTAGAGAGACGTATACTGGAAGATCAACTATGGTGCCCAATTCTTCCCGGAAAGCAATCTCTCAGGATTTCAGTAGGAAACCTCTCCGTGTTGCACAACGTATGACTTGTAGCTGCCACTGGAGTTCGCTGAGCATTCGGTAATGTTTTCGCTCCACCTAACCGATCCCGTGTTGAAATGTACAGCTCTTCTTTGAATATGGTCTATATGTACCATTAATCTAACTCGGTAAGGAACCCAGACTGATAAGCAGCATTGAACAATGGGTCGAACAATTGATTTGTATATCACTTCTTTCTTCGATGAATTATGGTAACTTAAGATTCTTCGTATGGATTTCGGACCAGCATTTGTTTTTCCTCGAAATTGTTCTGTGTGATAATTCCACTTCAGATTGTTCCGCATGGATATTTCTGAGCATTTTACGATATTTACTGTTTACAGTGATTTATCACCAGTTGTGTACTCTTAGAGTAGTGTTTTTTTTCTCCTTTTTAAGCCCAATATGTTGTCTCCTCTTATGTTCAAGGCTAGTGCTAATGTCTACAAGAATCATCAATATTCTGCAGGTCTTTCTGCAGTTTCATACAGTCTTCTGACGTTGGTGCGTTCTTTTAGACGACCTCATCATCTACGAACAGCCACGTCGAGTCTCCGACGTTATTCACTATCTTTTTCTGCCGTAATCCATGCCACTTTTTTGTAACCAAGGCACGATGGAAGTATGTCGAACGTACTGAGAACTGCTTTCAGAAGTAGGACATCGCGGTGAGCGTCTCTGGCGTAGCTCTTCATTTCCGCCAACATTCTCGTCCTCGTATTTTCGGAGTCGTGTGTTAGAGTGAGCAAGCTGATTCACACAATGCTAGTAACTTGGAATAGTTAAGCAAAGGCAGATGTCGACTGCAGGCAACACAGCAACACTCGTAACTTACCGATAAGCCGGCACAGGCCGCGTGTTATTTGATTTACACGTTGTTCAAATGGTTCTGAGCACTATCGGACTTAACTTCTGAATTCATCAGTCCCCTAGAACTTAGAAATACTTAAACCTAACTAACCTAAGGACATCATGCACATCCATGCCCGAGTCACATGTCGTGTTGACGTTGGTACCGGACAGTGCTTCAAACGTTTAACGTGCTGCCACCACGCCGATAACCGTCCGACAGTTCTCGTACCCAATGAGCTAACTCAGTCACACAAATCAACCACTACTCGACCTTCGATGGTTTATCTACACTTTTATTTAGATAGGAGGAGAGAGATACTGTATCCATTGTGGACTCCAACGGAAAATAGAGACTACTCCAGTACTTAATAAGAGCCAGAGCAATCCGATACGTGATATCAATTATCGTAATATCGTCAGTCAAACAACGCAACAAATTTCCAGGCAAATAAAATATTAAGAACGTTGTTCAATGTCTCCTATACTTTTTAGTAACAAACAACATTATTTCACATTTTCTCCGTTTACATAGCTTAATATAAATATGTATGTCTGTTGCCACGTCCAAAGAACCAATTTACGCACCCAAAACAAGTGAGAACTGTGTGCACTGGAAATCGTAGCATCACATCACTGGACAAAATAGAGTCTTTGAGAGTACACTCCAGAAGCGTCGGTGGGCGATGTCGCTATCGATACTGCAGTTAGTAACTTCGTTCGAAGTCGTCACACGCCAAACTGGGCAAATGAATTTACAAGGGACAGCAGGACTACAGGATTTCTCAAATTTTTTATATTTATGGTGCATGGAGTTCAGAACCCAATTATACCTCTCCCAATGAGACTCTATGCAAATCTCAAAAATTGTAGAAAAATTCTAATAATTTTAATATTCTAAACAGTGAAACTATGTGATAGTGTGTTCGCTTGACGCGTGACGAAGGGGGGCAGGGGGAGGGAGCTAGGTTTGAATCCTGGCGGAATCATATTTTTAGACGAAGGTGCATATCCTGTGAGCATTTACAGTGAGGTGACAAAAGTCATCATGGTATAATATCGTGTCTGACCTCCTTTGGCCCACCGTAGTGCAGAAACTTAACGCGCAAGGACTCAACAAGTTGCTGGAAGTTCCCTGCAGAAATAATGACCCATGCTGCCTCTATACCCGTCCATAACCGCGATAGTGTTGCAGGTGCACGATTTTTTGAACGAACCGACCTCTCGATAATGTCCCACAGATGTTCGGTGGGATTCATGTCGAGGGATCTTGGTGGTCAATCCTTCTCTCGAATATAATCTTCTTGAAACCACCTGCGGACAATTGTGGCCTGGTGACAATTCCTTCGTTGTTTGGGAGGATGAAGTCCATGAATGGCTGGAAATGGTCTCCAACTATCCGAACGTAACTACTTCCAGTCAATGATCGCTGCAGTTGGACCAGAGGATCCGGTCAATTCCACGTAAACACAGTCCGAACCATCATGTAGCCACCACCAGCTTGCACAGAAATTTGTCAACAACTTGGATCCATGGCATCGTGTGGATCTATTCCACACTCGAAACCTACCATCACCTTTTACCAAATCGGAACTCATCTGAACAGGTCACAGTTTTCAAGTCGTTTAAGGTCCAACTGATGTGGTCACGAGCTCAAGAGAGGCGCTTCAGGTGATGTCGCGCTATTAGCAAAGGCATTCGTGTGAGTCGTCTGCTGCCATAGCCAATTAGCATCAAACTTCACCTTGTATTGTATTATATTGTATGTTAACCGGGGCCTAGAAACGAAGGTGAGGCCCGCCCCGCCGCAGCCGCAGCGCTCCACAAACCCACGATGACTACCGCAGTCCACTTCACCCATCCGCCGTCCCACACCAAACCACTGTTTCAGGATTTCTGTGCGGTTCGGCCCCCGGTGGACCCTCCCCCAGGGAGAGTCTCACACCAGACGAATGTAATCCCTATGTTTGCGTGGTAGAGTACTGATAGTGTACGCGTACGTGGAGAACTTGTTTGCGCAGCAATCGCCGATATAGTGTAGCTGAGGCGGAATAATTGGAATGAGCCCGCATTTGCCAAGGCAGATGGAAAACCGCCTAAAAACCATCCACAGACTGGCTGGCTCACCGGACCTCGACACAAGTCAGCCGGACGGGCTCGTGCCGGGGACCACGCGCTCCATCACAATCCGGAAAGCCGTGTGTTTGACCGCACGGCTAACCGGGCGGGCTAACTTCACCTTACTCTCCTAACGGATACATTCGTCGTACTTCCCACATTGATTTCTGCGATTGGTTCATGCAAAATTGCTTGTCTGTTAACACTAACAACTCCTCCGTTAACGCCGCTGTTCTCGGTCGTTAAGAGTTGGCAGTCGACCACTGCGTAGTCCATGGTGGAGAGATAATTCATGAAATTTGGTTTTCTCGGAACACTCTTGAGGCTGTGGATCTAGAAATATTGGATGTAATAATGATTTCTGATTGGAATGTCCCATGTGTCCAACTCCAGCTACTATTCCACGTTTGAAGCCTGTTAATTTCCGTTGCGTGGCCATAATCACGTCAGAGGCCGTTTCACATGAATCGCCTGAGTAAAAGTAACAGCTCCAGCAATACACTGTCCTTTTATACCCTGAGTACGAGCTACTACCAACATATATATGTGTACATATCGCTGTCTCATATCTTGTTACCTCAATGTGTAATTTTTTTTAAATTTTACAATCTTGATTGAAAATCTTCTGTAAAAGATCGGTAACTACGAATTATTTTTGCTATGAGAATTGGATTTTTGTATGCAATATATAATTAGGAAGAAAAATACGTGCTTTTAAAGTAATGGCAGTTAGTATATATTCGATGAGTTTTATATTTAAATGACGTAAGTATTCGTAACGGTAAAAACGTAAAAAATAATGACCAAAACCAGACTCGATCTAGCGATTACCATTCTCGTGCTCTTTATGTATTCTACACTTCACGGAAATGCTCACAGAACATACACCTTTGTTTATAAATTATTTGATTCCACGTGGAATGGAATCGAGCAATTCCCCCCCCCCCCCCACCCCCCGACAGAAAGCGAGCACTGAGCACTGTACCACAGCGTCACATTACACATGACTGGAAACCTTCTAATTTTAATTTCTCCATAATTTTTTTAAAGTTTCGTCGAACTGATTTAAGAGTGGTATACTATAGTTTTGATTTTCACGTACTATAACTATAAAAATTACAAAAATCCAAACGCTGTGTGATGCCCTTATTAGTAAAAGCTTCTACAAGAGACCAACGATAGGGACTGATAAAAACATGTTTCACGTCACAGTCTGCTCAGATATTCTGTATGTGTTCATTTACGGAGTTGTGTTGATACTGTATTTAGCAACTACTCAAATATTGAACGTCGCATTTGCTCTTTTCGAGGGAGATACCTCATGGACATAACAGTACCTTCTCTGATTTCTTGCTGCAGCGTTTCGATGCTTTAATTGTAGAAATTGTGGACTTCAGACCATACTAAACTGAGAGATCAGGTATTATTACTTGGTGAGTAGTAGTCGTATACTAACAGTCCACGTTTGCATCAAGATCATTACGAACAAAGCATGAGGTCAGGCATTAGAAGGAAGATGAGGAGACATCCGCGCTAAAGCGATCTGGAAAAAACACGGAAAAACTCAAAAACTTCCCACTTTACAAAACGGAAAAACGTCGTGTCCTGTGACTATAAGATCAATGAGTCAGTTTAGAATGGGCCGACTCATACAAATACGTGGATGTAACACTTTGTAGGGATATGAAATGGAATGATCACATCGGTTCAGTCGTGGGTAAAGCAAGTGGTAGACCTCAGTTTATTGGCTGAATACTGGGAAATTGCAATCAGTCTACAAAGGAGATTGATTCCAAATCACTTGTGCGACCGGTTCTGGAATACTGTTCAAGTGCGTACGACCCGTACCAAATAGGACTAACAGTGAATATTGAACGTGTGCAGAGAAGGGCAACACGAACGGTCACAGGTTTGTTTGATCCGTGGACGAGTGTCACAGAGATACTGAAGGAACTGAATTGGAAGACTCTTGAAGGTAGAAGTAAAATATGCCGAGAAGGTCTGTTAACAAAGTTTCCAGAACCTTCTTTAAATGACGACTTTAGCAACATACTATAGCGCCCTACGTATAGCTCTCATAGGAACGTGAGGATAAGGTTACAATAATTACACCACGCACAGGGGCATTCAAACAATCATTCTCCCAGCACTCCATATGTGAATGGAAAGGGAAGATACCATAATAACTGGTGCAATGGGACGTACCCTCCGCCATGCACTTCACCGCAGTCTGCAGAGTATGGATGGAGATCTAAATTTAGTAGAGAGGCATCGGTTTTTCGAACCTGTCAGATATTGGTCTAAAACATCACTCGACATCGCTTAGTTTATTTACTACCAAAAAGAGTCTTGGTCACAATTTATTTATTACGGTGACCGGTTTCGACCACTACTGTGGTCATCTTCAGACCAATGAGTAAGAACCTCCTTTTGCTGGAGAATCTCATTGGTCTGAAGATGATCACAGTAGTGGTCGAAATTGGTCACCGTAATAAATAGTGATCAAGACTGTTTTTGATAGTAAATATTTGTAACACATTGATGACTGTTTAGTCCCATAATATATTGAAAAGTAATCGCTTAGTTTATTTTAATCAAATATACAAAACAACATAATTGTGCTTCTTGATTGCGGAACTAGTTAAAGACATTACGCTTATTTAAGAACAAAATCTGCCCCTACTTGCAACATCGTTAACTGCCAAACTTGATAGTTCTCAAGACATTTTGAGTAACATTTAGGGTTGAACAAAATGAAAATTAATCTACAGCTGTATCGGCCTACCACCCAGTCGACCGATATCTCTTTGAAGATGTCGGTGACGTGAACACACAAAGGCTGAGAATTTCTCTGACTGCAAAGACCAACGATTACTGATTAAGAATCCACCCGAACTGTAATGGACAGTAGCACAGTTATTTGGAGATCAGTTATGGGGTAAGCTGCGATATATTTTATTTGCTGTTTTGTTAAAGATAAAATTCACTTTCAGCTCCCTGTTCGCTTAAATATAAAAAATGTGAATCGTTCTCCGGGAGACTACATATTCACTGTGTAGCAGTACACTCCTATAGGAGTACTTCAGACGTGCAATTCAGGGATCTATTCCGATCACGCAGTACTACTGCTACGTTTATTTTGAGAACTATATCGTTTTCGTCTGGTAGTCCGAGCGCTGTCGTTGGAATACGTTCAAGCCGACGGAGCACCCGAAGATATACCAGCCATACATTCGCTTCAGCCCCATATGAGATCTAATAAAACAGCGCCGCAGCTGTCTACAATATAAAGTGCCGTCAGGCACGAACCTGCTTACCGATCCAGCGCTGGTCGCTGTCTACGTGCAAAATTTTCCTGGAACAGCCGACGAGTGGCTTCGGAACACAATGTTTGTCTACACTCTCCCAGTCTAGGAAAGAATCCAGTGTCGATAGTACTTTCATTTGTTGAACAATTTTCTTAGAGACGGCTGTATAGTATGGTGTCACATGAATTTAAAAAGAGCATATATTTATTTTGTGGCGTGTGTGCGTGTGTTTTTTTTTAATTTATATTTACTGTTGGTAGGCCACTGTGTAAATATAGGGTATAAAAAAGCTTACGTTTACAAAATTTTAGAGTGTTTACAGGAAATGAAAAAGAAGCTTTTTATGTGGCAAAAATGTCACAGTTGCACCGCTTCCCCACTAGGATCTATTAGAGTAATGACAGCAGTGATGTTCAAAGATACTGTTTTACACGTGTTCCTCAAAGCGTCGTCCGTTTACATCAATGCTTTATTGGTAACTGCATGCTAATTGTGTATGACAGTGAGAAACAGACAGGTGTTTCATGAATACTAACTCCAGCTCAGCCGAACTGGCAACCAGCTCTTCAGATGTGTGTCGTCCACCAAACGCCTTGTTCACCAACAAATATAAATCTGTTGGAGGTCAGCAACATCTCTAAAACAACCGCTTTAGACATACTTTACTGTCATCTTCAGATCTTAAAAAATGTTTTTGTTGCGAAACGTGTTAATTTTAATTAGACCTCAGGTCAGGTTCCATGTGGATGAAAAGCAGCACGTAACGAAGGTTTGCCATAACCGAAATATTAAAAAACATAAAGCACCTTGTGCAAATGAACATGTCCATAGATATATTGCTCATAGATGATCGTTACATCACAAAAACACACTACACAATAGCACATCTGTTTACATAAGCTGGACATATACTAAACATTGAAATTCCAACTTAAGGGGCTTATAAAGTACAACTGAAACGTTATAATCCGTTTCAGGTGGGTTTTCAACGTTGAGAATATGTCCAGCTTACGTAAACATATTTGGTACTATGTACTGTGTATTTGTGACGAACAATCAATCATCTGTGAGCGGCAGATGTACGGATATTGCCATTTTCACAAGGTAGTTTACGTTTTTAAAAATTTTGGTTATGACAGACCTTCTATAATGTCCTGTTTTTTTATGCACATGATAATTTGCCCTGAGATCCACCTTAAAATAAATACTTTTCGTAACAAAAAGATTTCTTAAGATCTCAAGATTGCAGCAGAGTCTGTCAGGACCGTATTTTTAAATAAAGAAATACGCTTGCGGTCTGGGCTTTAGAAAGTTTTTAGCAAGTAAAACAGGTCGCTCCTTGTGTCTTCTAAAAGTGAGAAATTTCAATTTCTGAAATAGCACTCACCTGGCGGCACTTTGAACGCTTGCCTTGAAAATCACTAGTCTCAAAACATTCATGGACATCTTACAAGACAATTTTGATCTCCACACTTTTAGTCCCATTGACAAGAATGTCCCTATATCTCCTCTAAATACTATAAAATTTTGTGTATGTAGTTTTTTTACACTTTGTATATTCTATTGCTTTTTATATCATGACCATCACACTATGCAATTGAAAGCAGTAAGCAGCTGGTGTTGAATGGTAAGATACTGGACCATAAATTTTCATTAAAATTTAAACAAATCACTTTATTTAAACAAGAAGAAAGTTCCACCAAAAACAGACTCCAAGACAAGCTTAAAACAGATCAGATACGAACAACACATTCCACCAGAATTTATTAATATGTCCTAACAAGTGGCTATTGGAGGCAGAACGTACTAAGTAACCTAGCACATTAGTTTATTGACATCAATATTAAGAAACACTGCCAACAAGATTTACTTTTACAACTTACGGAAAGCAAGTGGTGCCACTAAAATTTGGGCTATCATCGCAGACAGAATTTACTGAAAAATTGACTAGAAATCCTAAACGAGGCGGATTTAGTCTTGGGGTTTCAGAGAACCAACACTTGGCAGTTTTAATAAAAATAGTTAATGACATTAGGTATTAAAGACGGAAACCACATTAGGAAGCTGTCTCACTGATTTTTTGGGGGTTTTTGGGGTGGGAAGAATTAACTAGAATTTAATCAACATTTGACATAATTTCATTCATGTTTACATCAGTTTTTCTGAATTTTTTTAATAATTTCAGGCAAAAATGCTTACCGATTAATCTACGATTACAGCAACATATATTAATCCTTCTTCCTCACAGGCATCGTTTTGAGCTTGCAGCAGTGCTTTCCGAGCTTTCCGACCTTCCTTGGATTCCAATGAACTACGTCGATTCTGCCGGCTCACGCGCTGGTTAGCCACTTGTTCGGCGTAGTTGTCAATTAAAAACACACTCGTAGAAGGCTGAGTCAGAACTGGCTCCAAGTAAGGTACAGCGACGCTTTGACGTAACATAAACGAAATAATACCTTGTGTTGATGCTTCTAGTACCTTCTATACCGTTATTTGAAAAGAAAGATACAAAGGCGAGGTTCTGTTTCAAGGCTACGTTAGTTTGCAAAATGACTGTGAGGTTGAACCGGTCAAGCCTACCTGAGGAAGTGCTCCGTCCTATCTGCGATCGAGCCTTTACCCAATGTGCACCCAGTTCTAGGCTCATAAAATCTAAACGAATGTGAATTTCGCTTTCAAATTTTGACAGCGTATTCTTGGATAGTTACGCTAACGATTTATGCAATCTACATCTACATCTAAATGATTACTCTGCGATTCACATTTAAGTGCTTGGCAGAGGGTTCATCGAACCACAATCATACTATCTCTCTACCATTCCACTCCCGAACAGCGCGCGGGAAAACCGAACACCTAAACCTTTCTGTTGGAGCTCTGATTTCTCTTATATTATTTTGAAGATCATTCCTACCTATGTAGGTTGGGCTCAACAAAATATTTTCGCATTCGGAAGAGAAAGTTGGTGACTGAAATTTCGTAAAAGATCTCGCCGCGACGAAAAACGTCTTTGCTTTAATGACTTCCATCCCAACTCGCGTATCATATTTGCCACACTCTCTCCCGTATTATGTGATAATACAAAACGAGCTGCCCTTTTTGCACCCTTTCGATGTCCTCCGTCAATCCCACCTGGTAAGGATCCCACACCGCGCAGCAATATTCTAACAGAGGACGAACGAGTGTAGTGTAAGCCGTCTCTTTAGTGGACTGCCAATGAAACGCAACCTTTGGCTCGCCTTCCCCACAATATTATCTATGATGTCTTTCCAACTGAAGTTGTTCGTAATTTTTACACCAAGGTACTTTGTTGAATTGACAGCCTTGAGAATTGTACTATTTATCGAGTAATCAAATTCCAACGGATTTCTTTTGGAACTCATGTGGATCACCTCACACTTTTCGATATTTAGCGTCAACTGCCACCTGCCACACCATACGGCAATCCTTTCTAAATCGCTTTGCAACTGATACTGGTCTTCGGATGACCTTACTGGACGGTAAATTACAGCATCATCTGCGAACAACCTAAGAGAACTGCTCAGATAGTCACGCAGGTCATTTATATAGATCAGGAACAGCAGAGGTCCCAGGATACCTCCATGGGGAACACCTGATATCTTCAGTATAACTCGATGATTTGCCGTCTATTACTACGAACTGCGACCTTCCTGACAGGAAATCACGAATCCAGTCGCACAACTGAGACGATACCCCATAGGCCCGCAGCTTGATTAGAAGTCGCTTATGAGGAACGGTGTCAAAAGCTTTCCGGAAATCTAGAAATATGGAATCAACTTGAGATCCCCTGTCGATAGCGGCCATTACTTCGTGCGAATAAAGAGCTAGCTGCGTTGCACAAGAACGATGTTTTCTGAAACCATGCTGATTACGTATCAATAGATCGTTCTCGTCGAGGTGATTCATAATGTTTGAATACAGTATATGCTCCAAAACCCTACTGCAAACCGACGTCAGTGATATAGGTCTGCAGTTCGATGGATTACTCCTACTACCCATCTTAAACACTGGTGGGACCTGATCTATCGGTGATCGAGTGGTTGTATATGATTGCTAAGTAGGGAGCTATTGTATCAGCGTAATCTGAAAGGAACCTAATCGGTATACAATCTGGACCTGAAGACTTGCCCGTATCATGCGATTTGAGTTGCTTCGCAACCCCTAAGGTATCTACTTCTAAGAAACTCATGCTAGCAGCTGTTCGTGTTTCAAATTCTGGAATATTCCACTCGTCTTCCCTGGTGAAGGAATTTCGGAAAACTGCGTTCAATAACTCCGCTTTAGCGGCACAGTCGTCGGTAACAGTACCATCGGCACTACGCAGCGAAGATATTGACTGCGTCTTGCCGCTTGTGTACTTTATATACGACCAGAATTTCTTCGGATTTCTAGCAAATTTCGAGACAATGTTTCGTTGTGGAACCTATTAAAGGCATCTCGCATTGAAGTCCATGTCAAATTTCGCGGGTCTGTAAATTTTAGCCAATCTCCGGGATTTCGCGTCCTTCTGAACTTCGCATGCTTTTTCCGTTGCCTCTGCAACAGCGTTCGGACCTGTTTTGCGGGGATCAGTTCCATCTCTTACCAATTTATGAGGTATAAATTTCTCAATTGCTGTTGCTACTATATCTCTGAATTTGAGCTACGTCTCGTCTACATTTGCATAGTCAGTTCGGAAGGAATGGACATTGTCTCTTAGGAAGGCTTCTAGTGACACTTTATCCGCTTTTTTAAATAAAATTATTTTGCGTATGTTTCTGGTGGATTTGGAAGAAACGGTATTGAGCCTAGCTACAACGACCTTGTGATCACTAATCCCTGTATCAGTCATGATGCTCTCTATTAGCTCTGGATTGCTTGTGGCTAAGAGGCCAAGTGTGTTTTCGCAACCATTTACAATTCGCGTGGGTTCGTGGACTAACTGCTCGAAATAATTTTCGGAGAAAGTATTTAGGACAATATCGGAAGATGTTTTCTTCCTACTACCGGTTTTGAACAAGTATTTTTGCCAACATATGGAGGGAAGGTTGAAGTCCCCACCAACTATAACCGTATGAGTGGGGTATTTATTTGTTACGAGACTCAAATTTTCTTTGAACTGTTCAGCAACTATATCATCGGAGTCTGGGGGTCGATAGAAGAAGCCAATTATTGACTTAGTTCGGCTTTTAAGTATAACCTCCACCCATACCAGTTCTGCAGAACTTATTTCAGGCTTTAGTCAGCTTTCTGTACCAATAACGATTTCAGCTTCTGTGCTTTCTATTAGCGCTTGAAGCTCAGGGACTTTCCCAGCACAACTACAACAATTTACAACTACAATTCCGACTGTTCCTTGATCCAAGCACGTCCTGTATTTGCCATGCACCCTTTGAGATTGCAGCCCACCCCGTACTTTCCCGAGGCCTTCTAACCTAAAAAAACCGCCCATTCCACGCGGATTTTTTGAACCTCTTAATGTGGTTCCCCCCCCCCCCCCCCTTAAGCAGTCCAACAACAAGATTCACGATCGCAACTTAAGAAAACCAACTGTTAACAGAATTTAATAGATTGATGAAATGTATTCGAAGTTGTACAGTAACTGCCAACAAGGCAACGATTTTTAAAATGCCCTTTGGTGTCATTAAAATTTAGTTCGTCCCTGACAACTTAATTGAAAATTAAATTTAATTAAGGGTGGGTACTCCACCAATGTAAGGAGCTAACATATTTAACAGCACCAGGCCAGCAATGCCCTTTTACATAATGAAAGTTAAAACAAATGGGACACACCTTCAGTCAGGCAACTTATTACACATTAGACACTTTAAGTCTAGCATCACCAAATGCAATACCTTTAATCACGTCCTGAAACAGTACAAAATATTGTCTTTAAGTTGGGAAGGTCGGAGGGTAACTTAAGCAGGAAGAAATAACAAATTTGGCTTAGCAGCGTTAAGCTAAACAGGTGGCCAGCCTAACTAATTTCTTAATTTAGCTCCACCAACGCAGCTTATTGATAACAACGACTTTTTTCGTTAAACGTCAGCCATCTGTTTCAGTAGACGCGTTTCTTATAATATGCTGCCTTCGGTTCCGTGGTATATGAATACACACAGTAAAAAGACAGAATTGCGAGGTCTCCTTCCTATAGTACGCGAGACACGGATAAAATTACGACATATAATATATCATCAAAAGTATCCGGAAACATGACTGAAAATGACTTACAGGTTCGTGGCGCCCTCCATAGGTAATACTGGAATTCAATATGCTGTTGGCCCCGCCTTTAGCCTTGATGAGACAGCTTCCACTCTCGCAGGCATACTTTCCACCAGGAACTGGAAGGTTTCTTGGGGAATGGCTGCCCATTCTACACGGAGTGCTGCACTGAGGAGAGCTATCGATGTCAGTCAGTGATGCCTGGCACGAAGTCGGCGTTCCAAAACATCCCACAGTGTTTTATAGGATTCAGGTCAGGACTCTGCGAGGGCTATGCCATGAAAGGGATGCTATTGTCGTGTAACCACTCCGCCACAGGCATTGCATTATGATCAGGTGCTCTGATCGTGTTGAAAGATGCAATCGCCATCCCCGAATTGCTCTTCAACAGTGGGAAGCAAGAAGTAGCTTAAAACGTCAATGTAGGCCTGTGCTGTGAAAGTGCCACCCAAATCAAGGGGTGCAAGACCCTGCCATGAAAAATACGACCACACCATAACAACACCGCCGCCGAATTTTACTGTTGACGCTACACACGCTGCAGAAAACGAACACCGGGCATTCGCCATACCCACACCCTGCCATCGGATCGCCACATTGTGTACCCTGATTTGTCACTCCACACAACGTTTTTCCACTGTTTACGCTCCTTACATCAAGAAAGGCGTCGTTTGGTATTTACCGGCGTCATGTGTGGTCTATGAGCAGCTGCTCGACCATGAAGTCCAATTTTTCTCACCTCCCGCCTAACTTCAAATGGCTCTAAGCACTATGGGACTTAACATCTGAGGCCATCAGTCCCCTAGACTTAGAACTACCTGAACCTAACTAACCTAAGGACATCACACACATCCATGCTCGAGGCAGGATTCGAACCTGCGACCGTAGTAGTAGCGCGTTTCCGGACAGAATCGCCTAGAACCGCTCGGACACAGAAGCCGGCTCTGCTGTTGTTCATGTAAAACTGTTTCACTAACAGTGCACGGCCCCTTTTCTCGAAAGCCATACTGTTCACTCAGGTTACCGCTTGTCAAGTCACAACGTGTATGTCACACCGTCATACAAACAGAGTACAGTGCAAGAGTTGCATTAGGTGACAAAAGTTAGAAGTACTCCTTCCCAGTATAAATCCTTTCTGCATTAACGCATTAGCATATCTACCAAGTTTCGCTGCCATACGATAGTTACAGACATCACTGTACCTCCGTGAGTAGCTGCAATTATAACCACCTAGCAGGTTCTAAGAGTTCCTATCTGGTCACACCACATATATTCAAACGGTAGTCATGCTCATTCCGTGCCTTATGTAGCAGCACACTGTCAGTGGTAGTCGCAGCAGCACTGATGTGTTCTCTGATCAGTAGGTATACGTAGACGCACTCTGAAGGAAAAAGTCACGAGGTGTCAGGTCAGGCAACCTGGGGTGCTGAGGGAACAGATGCACATCGTCTTCAACACTACACTCAATGCAGCGATGGTGAAGTTTATCCTTTACGTTGCAGCGAACGTCGATGATCCAGTGCGGGGTGCCCCGTCTTGTCGGAAGACCAAACTGTCGGAATCAGCAGTGATTTGTGGAAACAATCACAAACGGAAAATATCATGGTAAGGCGAACCCACCAGTATCTCCTTAGGGAAGAAAAACCACCGATACAGTTTTGTCTATGATTATGCACAGAAAACATTAAGTTTCGGCGAATCTCGTTCACATGTCACTTTTTCATGAGGCTGTTCAGCTTCCCGTACTCTCACACTGTGGCGATTAACTTTTCCACATAAATGGAAGGCTGCTTCTTCTCTGAACATCAGCTCAGAGGCGAAATGGTCATCCTTAAGTGCTTCCTGCACTGTCATGCAAAAGTGGAGGCGCCGGCCATAATCCGCTTTTAATTGTTGTGCCAGCAGCACACGGTACAGTTTGAAATGTAACCGCCGTCGCAAAATCTTCCACGCAGTTTGCTGCCGTATTCCAAGTTCGTGGCTAGCGCTGACCTTTGGTTTTTGTGGACAGCGTACGAAGCTTCCCGACACCCTCTCTGTCTCTACATCTGGCACACTTTATCGACCGGTACTTTTGTGTTTGCGGAGGTAACCTGTGTCCCTCAACTGTCGATACCAAAGCACATAGCTCTGTTTACATGGAGGTAATTCGTTCTCAGTACACACAGCGCTGTCATAACCGATAAACGTCTACCGTATTAAAACACAAAAATGTTCTTTTCTTGTTTTGTCACCATTTGTCAGCGTAACGATCTTGTAACGCAAAGTGGTTTTCAAAATGCAAACTTGATGAGTTTACATTTCTGTTCACGCATCAGTCGTATTTGTAGACGTAATACTTTGGAAAATATAGAATTCTGAAAACTAATGATTCGTTTGTAGTAATCCTGTACTAAAATGATGCATGAAAGTTCTGTCAAGTTGTGTTACTTAATTTGAAACTCAAAATGTGTTTGTACACACACTTATCTATTGCGTAATATTAAAAAAATGCGTTGAAATGGAATTAAGTTACATTATATCTGTGAAAGTCAAAGACATTTATGTACTGATGATGTATGAGAGCTGCATTAGCCGGCCGGTGTGGACGTGCGGTTCTAGGCGCTTCAGTCTGGAACCGCGTGACCACTACGGTCGCAGGTTCGAATCCTGCCTCGGGCATGGATGTGTGTGATGTCCTTAGGTTGGTTAGGTTTAAGTAGTTCTAAGTTCTAGGGGACTCATGACCACAGATATTAAGTTCCATAGTGCTCAGAGCCATTTGAACCATTTTGAAAGCTGCATTATTTCCTTGACATTCAAAGATATTCACGAAAAATAACGCGCACACACGCGCATACACACACACACACACACACCTCTGTATTTAAAAAGGGCAGGAAATTGCTGTTTGTGTAAAACTGGCGTACAGAATTGGGTACATGCACACACGTACATACATCAAATACAATAGTCCTTACACATGCCATTCTATCTCTCTCTCTCTCTTTCTACGTCCATCCCGTCATTATTATGTATTACTGTGGGGATGAATGCAATAACAAACAAAATAGTACATATAAAAATTAATTTTACTTAAAAATATTTTCATAGTGATGTTTTACTGTTTTTGCTGTGAAAACATAGGAATTTAAAATACTTTCGGCCTCCTCCGCAACAAGTTTTAGAACATCATCTATTGGAATCAGCAGGTTGTTATAATTTAATTAAATATTAGAGACTATTCTGTTAAACAACCGAGTTTTGACTACTGTATCTGCAAATTGTTCCATTCCATATTGGCACGGTGGTACAGCAACCTTCTATTACTACTGTTTAAATAACAGTCATTGGTTACAGAATGTTCTTTATTAACTTATCTTAATAAAGAACATTCTGCAAGCAACGGTTAATTTGTAAACAGTACTATATCTGCCTTATGAAAATCGAAATTCCACAGAATTGCATATTGTGGCAAACTGTGTACAGTATAGAGTACATACTAATAATGTGACAACCATCAGCTTGTTATAACAATAAGGGAACAGTTAAGTGTAATAAAGACTTTCATACCTCTTGTACATTTCAAAACAAAAAAGTGTTTAGAATCTGTAAATCATTCTCGCTTAAGTAAGTTTATTATTTTCTCATTCACTTCTGACAAAGCATTTTGAGCACCAATGACTTTATAAACACTCTTGGAACTAAACAAGGAGCCAGAAAAGTTTCTTTTAGAGTTATAACTTTAATGTCTGTTATTCTTCAGCGAATTAATACTCTGTCAATGGAAATGGCAGTTTTCACACACACAGTAGGCACAATTAATTACTTATCAGTATTCTCGGACTCACCTATGCCCATCTTATTCACTCTTCTGGTATATAACGCGCACATGCTATCAGTGTTGGGAAATCAAGTTTAGCTACACTAAAGGTCGAGAATCTTGACAGCAGATATATCTTACCCTCCTTTATATGACCCAGCTCCATCACTCCAAACTTTGTCTCGACGCACCTCATATTTAGCATCAAGTGGTGCTGCTTCTTCTCTAACGTCGTCAGTCATTCAGAGCGCACAGCACTCCCACACTCGCACAGATTTTTCAAGTTCCATAACGAATTACAACAAGCAAAACGTATAACATGGAAAGCAAAGTTATACATTCTGGCCGAGACAGGCCAATAGGGACTGTCGGACTGCTGAGACATTCTCTGCCAATGGTATCATTTGGATGCGCTATGGAGGGACGAGCCGCCAGAACATCGCTCTCCCGGTCGTCATCGGTTTTCTTGACCTCGAAACCGCTACTTCTCATCACTTTGCCTCACGAGTCTACGTGCACCCTCTTTCAGTCTTCCCAGCGAGGAAAACTCCCTGGCAGTAACACGAATCGGAAAGGAGCCCTCTGCATAGCAGACAGACACACTGACCACTGAGGTATGGAGGTAGACAAAACATATGCATTATATTCTTAGTATGTAATGCAAGTCATGTCCTCTTCCGGTATTCGCCGGCACGGTACCTCAGCGTGTTCGGTCAGAGAGCTGGTTGGCCTCTGTAACAAAAAACTGAGTGGAAGGACCAACAAACGAACTTTAACGGATGTCATGTGACGTCCGCAACGACCCAACACAACGATCAACAACGAAGAAAATGAAAAAAAGAAGTGGTCAGCGCGACAGAATGTCAATCCTAAGGGTCCGCGTTCGATTCCCGGCTGGGTCGGAGATTTTCTCAGCTCTGGGACTGGGTGTTGTGTTGTCCTAACCATCATCATTTCATCTCCATCGAATTACTAGTCGCCGAAGTGGTGTCAAATCGAAAGACTTGCACCCGGCGAACGGTCTACCCGACGGGTAGACATTTATTTTTAATGCAAGTCATACTTACATTTTTGTCCTTAGGTTGGTTAGGTGACGATGGTTATTATGATGATGGTTATTATGATGATGGTTATTATGACGATGGTTATGACGATGGTTATTATGATGGTGGTGATGATATCTCTGACAGTGCATTATTAACGACTAAACTAATGTAGTGAACCTTCCAGCTTTGAAAACCAAACACTGAGTTTGGTCACACACAATAACATGATTACTAAGTAAGAAATATGATTAACAAGCAATAGTCAGCAAGTTTTCTGTCCTTTTACTATTTCCAAGAATTTTCCTTATATTTTCAAGGAACATGATCCAAAACTTGTAGACGTAGTCGGAAGCGCAGTCTCACGTATGTGCGTGCTGCTTCTCTTGCAACGGTGGCAGGAACAAATGTAAGGGCATCACATTTCTGTAGACGCAGCATTTGCGATAACTTTTTCCCACACTTTGAAGCGTATGTAATAATTCAGTATTCCTCTTTCAAGTCTAAACACTAGGCTGCAAGTCGCTCGCGGCATCCTCTAGTAACGTAACATGTCCACCGGGACGCTATCTCAAGTCATTAACCCTGTGTTACGCGATCACACGATGCAGTTACGTGATGTATTGCCACATATATTGCGAGATGTCTGTTTAAACAAGTAGAATGTTCTGAAAATGAGTCATCGTAAGCTTTAGGCAATAATCGGACTCCTCCTCAGTAGATACTACACTCCTGGAAATTGAAATAAGAACACCGTGAATTCATTGTCCCAGGAAGGGGAAACTTTATTGACACATTCCTGGGGTCAGACACATCACATGATCACACTGACAGAACCACAGGCACATAGACACAGGCAACAGAGCATGCACAATGTCGGCACTAGTACAGTGTATATCCACCTTTCGCAGCAATGCAGGCTGCTATTCTCCCATGGAGACGATCGTAGAGATGCTGGATGTAGTCCTGTGGAACTGCTTGCCATGCCATTTCCACCTGGCGCCTCAGTTGGACCAGCGTTCGTGCTGGACGTGCAGACCGCGTGAGACGACGCTTCATCTAGTCCCAAACATGCTCAATGGGGGACAGATCCGGAGATCTTGCTGGCCAGGGTAGTTGACTTACACCTTCTAGAGCACGTTGGGTGGCACGGGATACATGCGGACGTGCATTGTCCTGCTGGAACAGCAAGTTCCCTTGCCGGTCTAGGAATGGTAGAACGATGGGTTCGATGACGGTTTGGATGTACCGTGCACTATTCAGTGTCCCCTCGACGATCACCAGTGGTGTACGGCCAGTGTAGGAGATCGCTCCCCACACCATGATGCCGGGTGTTGGCCCTGTGTGCCTCGGTCGTATGCAGTCCTGATTGTGGCGCTCACCTGCACGGCGCCAAACACGCATACGACCATCATTGGCACCAAGGCAGAAGCGACTCTCATCGCTGAAGACGACACGTCTCCATTCGTCCCTCCATTCACGCCTGTCGCAACACCACTGGAGGCGGGCTGCACGATGTTGGGGCGTGAGCGGAAGACGGCCTAACGGTGTGCGGGACCGTAGCCCAGCTTCATGGAGACGGTTGCGAATGGTCCTCGCCGATACCCCAGGAGCAACTATGTCCCTAATTTGCTGGGAAGTGGCGGTGCGGTCCCCTACGGCACTGCGTAGGATCCTACGTTCTTGGCGTGCATCCGTGCGTCGCTGCGTCCGGTCCCAGGTCGACGGGCACGTGCACCTTCCGCCGACCACTGGCGACAACATCGATGTACTGTGGAGACCTCACGCCCCACGTGTTGAGCAATTCGGCGGTACGTCCACCCGGCCTCCCGCATGCCCACTATACGCCCTCGCTCAAAGTCCGTCAACTGCACATACGGTTCACGTCCACGCTGTCGCGGCATGCTACCAGTGTTAAAGACTGCGATGGGGCTCCGTATGCCACGGCAAACTGGCTGACACTGACGGCGGCGGTGCACAAATGCTGCGCAGCTAGCGCCATTCGACGGCCAACACCGCGGTTCCTGGGGTGTCCGCTGTGCCGTGCGTGTGATCATTGCTTGTACAGCCCTCTCGCAGTGTCCGGAGCAAGTATGGTGGGTCTGACACACCGGTGTCAATGTGTTCTTTTTTCCATTTCCAGGAGTGTATTTCATTATCATATTCCTTACTCCCTGTCACTTTCTATCGGTTAATGTTACAGCTAACAGCCTTAGCAAAAAATTTCAAAATTGTAAAAGTAACGTGGGATGTGTCAGCTCTTTGCCATTACGACAGGTTTAACTGAGCTGGGAAGGTTTTCAATGAGACATCTGAATGTCAGTGGAGTAATGGCAACGCATTCTTCCTCAGCAGCCGAAACCAGTGACGGTGCGCCGGCCGCTATGACCGAGCGGTTCTAGGCGCTTCAGTCCGGAGCCGCGCTGCTGGTACGATCACAGGTTCGAATCCTGCCTCTGGCATGGATGTGTGTGATGTCCTTAGGTTAGTTAGGTTTAAGTAGTTCTAAGTCTACGGGACTGATGACCTCAGATGTTAAGTCCCTTAGTGCTTGAACCATTTTGAACCAGTGACGAGGGATGCTGATGCCAGGAGCGAAGTCGACGTTCTAACGAATCTCAAAGGTCATGCTGATTAATCGTGTTTCTGCTGGTCATTCGCGTCTTCCCTGCACGATATTTCAACTGCGTGACTCGCAGTCTTCTTCGGGTGCTGTCTGATACTGATTCCAGTGGGCAACGAGTCCGGTGTCTATGCCTACGTTGTGCTAGGCGCTTCCTCTGCCCACTCCACCGCATCCGCCGCTGTGGCCGTGGTGTGCGTCGACCAGCAGCAGCGTCTGTAGCGTTTTCTTCTATCCGCGGCTGTTCCGAACGCTGAACGCGTACTTTGTGGTTATTTTCCGTTGCCAGTACTGCTGAATTAAGTTCTGAATGACGTCGACGCCTTGCTAGACATTTTATCTTCCGACCGTCGTCATTTAAGTCCTCGTGAAATCCAGGACGTTTTGTTACCGTGGTGTGCCGTGTCACGCGTTCCGTCCGAAGTCCTTGCCCCCAAATGAGCTGTTGCATGTTGTTTTCAGGCCAGTGGTGTTAAAATTGTCGCTCGAGACTTGTAAGATCGTCCTCAGACATTGTGTCTGTTGTCTGAAGTACCATTTCACGTGCGACCTTTGTTACAGGTTCTGGGATGTTATCTCTAAGTCCATCTTCATACCTGGGTTCTTCTGAAGACGCAACGGAGGCAACATCGAGTATGAAGATGGAATTATAACAGCCCAGATCATGTAACAAAGGACGCACGTTAACATCTTCGTAGCAGTGAACATTTGGAGGGTGAAAACAGCGTCATTTCCCATAAAAACGACAGATGCAGCAAAAGAAGTCTGAGACATTTCATTTTCTAATTCTTCTGTTTGTGCAGTCCGTTACCCATACACCTGCCTGCCGCGGTAGTCTCGCGGTTCTAGGCGCGCAGTCCGGAACCGTGCGACTGCTACGGTCGCAGGTTCGAATCCTGCCTCGGGCATGGCGGTGTGTGATGTCCTTAGGTTAGTTAGGTTTAAGTAGTTCTAAGTTCTAGGGGACTGATGACCACAGCTGTTAAGTCCCATGGTGCTCAGAGCCATTTGAACCATTTGAACACCTGTTATGTATATATTTCATATCCATGAATGCAACTCAGACGTGTCGTATTTTTTCATTTAAGTTTACAGAATCTGTCAGCAGTAGTGGAGTGTCTACAAAAGCAGTTGGACTGATTGAGAAGAGCCGTTTCCCAGAAATTAGACATGCGTGGCTAAAAAATGTAAGTCTGTGAGCTTTCACTTACTAATACTGCTGTTTGTGGAGTCCATCATTCAGAAATTTGTTATAAGCGTTTCATATCTTTGAATACGTCTCAGATGTGAATTTTCTCATTGAGTGTTTACAGAATCTGCAAGAACCAGCGAAGAAGCTGTGGTGTAGCTCCCGCCTCGGTCGCGAAAATGAAGTCTTTTTGACATAGGTTTCGGCCACTTCTAAGAGTGCTTTCATCAGAAATAAAACATCGAAAACTGACATGTCACGTATAAAATATCTATGAAGCGATAGCGCTTTAGTCAGAAAATATTAAAATAGAACACATAGAGGCAGGCCACTAAGGACTGCACCACATGTCGAGTTGCGGTAGCATCACTCTGATGCAATTTTTAAGAATTCATTACATTTCTGTGACAATTTGTTAGAGTTTTGAGACTAATTGGGAAAGATGATACACTATCTGGGCAAGCTGATAAAGTTTGGGGGTAGGCTGATGCAGTTTGGCGACAAACTAATACTATTTAGGAAAAATCTGACACAGATTTTGGGAAAATTGGTACATTGCGTGTATAGTTTCTGCGAAGTAAGACAGGTTGAGACTTAACAACATTCATCAATCTTATACAGATCTGTGTGTGTGTATGTGTGTATGTGTGTGTGTGTGTGTGAGAGAGAGAGAGAGAGAGAGAGAGAGAGAGAGAGAGAGAGAGACACATTTAACACAAATTCTTTGACTCTCAGGAAGATAATGCTAATTTGTGTCATATTACACATAATTTTACTGTTATGGCTGAGGCATGTATGTCTACACAAATATCTTTGACCTTCATAAAAATTATGTAACATGACAGCATTCTTAATGCATCACTTTAATATTGTAATGATTAAATACACAGTTATGTATGTTTATGCAATTACCTGTGACTTTCACAGAAATAAGGTAATTTCATTAATTTTCATAACTCATTTTAATATTACACCAGACTTAGTTATGTGTGTGCAAACTTCTTTCAGTTTAAGTGAAGTGATGTAACTTGACACCACCTTCTCAATAATTCGCAGTGATTGGCTGCAAAGGGGGAAGGGAGATGTATTAGACACAACTGGGCTAGTTCTACCAGTCTGTTCAAATGGTTCAAATGGCTCTGAGCACTATGGGACTTAACATCTATGGTCATCAGTCCCCTAGAACTTAGAACTACTTAAACCTAACTAACCTAAGGACATCACACAACACCCAGCCATCACGAGGCAGAGAAAATCCCTGACCCCGCCGGGAATCGAACCCGGGAACCCGGGCGTGGGAAGCGAGAACGCTACTGGACGACCACGAGATGCGGGCTACCAGTCTGTAATTCTTCAATTTTGTGACTAGTTCATTTCGGCTAATTCCACCATCTCGGATTTTTATTGACTGGTGATAGAGGCAGATGTGGGGTAGATGGAATGGACGAGGAATGCTGATGATGAAATCGTTAAGAGTGCCGCTGCATGTAGACCACTTGCAGTAATACTTGCACCTCTCAAGGTTAAGTGACCACCGTTTTTGATTGTGATATAAATGGTACAGCATGAATCAAGAACACATTTAAGTGAAAAGAGCACCAGAATTGGCATAGACTCACTTCCACTGAGTCCACCTATTTTACTAAAAATTATGACAGTGTGCGATTACAGTTGAACTTCGAAACAAGTACCTGTTCCTCTTATCTAAGAAGACTTAATTTCTTGATTTATGTTCTTAAAGTTATTATGTATGAATCAGTAGATGGTAGATCAGACTTCTACTGTTTGGAAATTTTCTAATTACGATTCTACTAGCTAAGTATGTGGCATTGCCCACATATGTATTTATTCCAATCTTCTGTTAGTGCATCTCTTCCTTCCCCTTTCTCTTTCCATATCCTCCTCTTTTCTCTCTTTGTCCACCTTCACCCCCCCCCCACTCTCTGTCTGCCTCCTCCTGCCCCACTCTCAGCGTGTCTACTCCTCCTACTTCTCTTTGTTTGCCTCCTCTGCCTTGCTCTCTCTGTCCATCTCTTCGTCCCTCCTCTCTCTCTTGCCGCTTCGCCTCCCTTGTCTCTCTGTCCATATCTTCGTCTGCCCTTTCTCTCTCCATCTGCTCAACCACCCCCTCCCACTCTCTATATTCTTGACCGGCCTCTCTCTGTCCATCTGCTACTCCACTACTCCTCCCTCTCTGTACATCTGCTCCTCCCCACTCTGTCCATCTGCATCTTCCTCCTCTACTCATTTCCTCCTCTCCCTTTCTCTATCCATCTCCTCCTCTTCCGCTCTTTCTGCCCATCTCCTCCGATTTCATTCTCTGTCCATTTCCTCCTCTTCCTCTCTCTGTACATTTCCTTCTCCCTGATCTGTCCATTTCCTCCCCCCTCTTCTCTTTCCAGGTTATCACCCCCACTCCTGCGAGAGGCTGCTGGTTCTTACTCCCACAGTCTTTCTTTCCTGACAGCAAATAATATGTGCACCCAGGTAGGTTAAAATCGATCCAGGGGAGCTTTCTGCCCGCGACTTTGCTGACACACGCACGTGCCACATCGAGGGTGGTTTGAAAAGTTCTCGGAAAGGAATAGAAGAAAAGTACTTACATCAATGAAGCTCTTTTTATTTCTCAATACTTGCTCCTACGATGTTCCAGTGCCTTCACCCCATATCGAAAATGAGTTTTCTCCAGGCCTGCAAAATAGCTGACTATCAATTCTTAGTTTGAAGTGAATCTTCGTCCACCAAGAAAAATTTTCAGTTTTGGGAAGAGATGGAAGTCTGATGGACCCATATCAGGTGAATAAGGTGGGTGTGGCAACGACTCATACGTTAGCTCGTGTAATTTTGCCGCGGCGATGACACATGTGTATGGGCGCCCGTCAAGAGTCGCAGCATCCATCTTGCAGATAATTTTTTTTATTTCTAATTCTTCAGTTAAAATGCGATGTACCCTTTCAGATGCCATCAGGCAAGCGTGAGCAGTGTCACACACTTTCAGTCGCCGATCCACCATGTCCATTTTGTGCACTTTTGCGATGATTTTTGGAGTAGTGACACATCTTAGCGGATCATCTCAGCTCTCCCGACCATATTAAATTCATTTGTCCACTTGTCAGCAGTTGAATATGAAGGAGCAGAGACCCCCAATTTGTTATGGAAATTGCTAAGAGTGTCCTTTGCTTTTGTACCTTTCTTTACGAAGTACTTAATCACTCCTCGAATCTCGATTAGCCGATATCACACTGGAGTTTCGTTTCCACACAGCTCAGTGTTTATGACGTCGTATCACTGAACTATGTACCCTAGAGTGACATATTTTTTCAAGTACACCTACTGGTATATGTGATTACTGTCTACAACATGTGTTTCAAATAGTGATGGTAGTAATGAAGTAATAAATTAGATGGTTATGCCCGATTCATCAGTTTTACTGCATTAATAGCAAAAACGTAGTAAGTGATAAACTTTGTTCCAGCAAGGCCCCAGTCAACAGCCTCACTATCTGGTTTGATAAAGTGCTGATTCCGCCACTAGGAACGGCACCATTCGCGTCTCTGCCACAAGAGAAACGAAATTGTGCTTCATTGTGGAGACTAAGGAATTTCGAAGTGCTTCTATACGACCATACACGTGGGTCAAGTTTCTGCTCCTGGCTTATGGGCAAGCAGAGCTCTTGACTTGTGTCTGGCATTTTACCGAAATCGTTTCGACTCTATGAGTTTACGAAGGCCATTTGACGTTCTGTGGGTAGTAAGATTTTAAAGCTACGGCACGCACTTCACCTGGACGAAGGTTGGCAGCATTGCTCAGATCGGCGCTGCAGTATTGCCCTTCCCACCACTGCATTCATAAATATACGCACCACAGATCGGCAGATAGGGAATCTTTAACTTGTGAATCTTTAACTTGTGAATCATTAACTTGGGAATATTTAACAGTAGGTGTGTTGCGTTTCATTGATCTGATCACAGAGCTCTTTATTGTCGGGGCCAGTCACGGTGGGGGTTTTCGTAACGTCGACGCCAATCATTCTCAACAATTTAGTGTTACTGTTTCTATTAAAGTCATAGGTATTTTTCCGATCTCAAATTTAGATTAATGAATAGGAATTAACGTTATCGATAGTCAATCTGCGTATTTTTCTCTGATAGATGTTTTTATGAGAAATATGTTGTTAGATTTCCCTCTTGACCTAGGATTACACTCCAAATACCAAATGATTTAAATGGCTCTGAGCACTAAGGGACTTAACATCTGAGGTCATCAGTCCAAATGGTTCAAAGGGCTCTGAGCACTATGGGACTTCACTGTTGAGGTCATCAGTCCCCTAGAATTTAGAACTACTTAAACCTAACTAACCAAAGGACATCACACATATCCAAGCCCGAGGCAGCATTCGAACCTGCGACCGTAGCGGTAGCGCGGTTCCAGACTGAAGCGCTTAGAACCGCTCGGCCACGCTGGCCGGACACTCCAAATACCGACCGTGATTAAATTAGAGTAGAATATCATTACAAGTAGGGGAACTAACGCACACGTTACCCCGTTTTCAAGTTGTTAGAGACAGGGCTAATTTAGTTAACCTTCAGGCGTGACCATTCCATTGCGAACACATTGACAACCATCACACGTACACACGCCGTATATCGCCTTAAAGTGACACTGTACTCTGTGGTAGCATGTGAACAGTACAACAACAAACAATTTTTCATCACAACGCCGCGCCACCACAGTAGCACGTGCGCATCGAAGGACAACTTTGATCATAAACGTAACTGTAAAAAGTACCCCAACGTTGTATGTGCATGCATACGACATTAACTTTATGAATTCGGATGGTTAAAGATGGATAAATAACTTTGTAGTAATATGCGTAAGCTAACATTTCCCCAAAGTTTTACATTCATTCATGCATAAAATATGGAGTTGTGAACTCATACGAATTTTTTGAAACAATCTATGTTTCACTTTCGTTTGTTTTGGATATGGTATAGCAATCACGGTAATGAATAAATCCTCAGTTTCTTATTTTCTTATTTTATTCAATTTCTTGCTTTAATCTATCATGTAATGGGTTCCGCTGGAATTAATAAGAAGCATTTTCTCATTAAGGATAACTGACAAGTATCGGTGACTTCCAATTTCTTGATGAACTGCAACTACCTAAAAATTAGCTTTTTGTAAGTGACTGTGATACAGTATATACGGGGAAACATTTCGAGCTATCCTTGTCCTGCGGGTGCTGCTACAACCTTACTTAAACAGTGACGTGATCGTTTGGTTTTGCTTATCATTTCCATGTTCTAGTGCTGTGTGATGACGGCAATAATTATCAATCTAATATACATTGTTTTAAAAGCGGAACTGGCAAAAACGTGCGCCCGTCGGCAGATGACAGCTGCTGGGCCTGCACCGTTTTTTGTCAGACGGCCTCTGTCTCGCACTGCGGTTTCTAGAGGCGCGTCCCGCGCAGGCTCAGGATACGACCTGCCTGTCTCACTCCTGCTTCGTCTCAGGCTGTGCACGCCATACGTGCCGCCGAGGAAAAAAAAAAAGTTCACTGAAGTGAGAAGACTGCTGTCCTGTGAGATACGTTTATTGATATAGGGTGTACGGTATGGCGGCGTTGAGAAGGCAGTTAAGTGGTGATAACTGGGTAGAAGGGGGAAGATGCGGGAAGGGGCTTGAGATGTTGGCGTTCATTTGCAGTTAATTTACCTCAACGTGGATGGTTATACAGGGATATCAGAAACGGTCTGGAAGGCTCGTAAGGGTGTTGCAGTGTAGCTTCTGTGGAGAAATAATTGTTAAAAAAAATTCGGTACGTTGCCCCTCCTCCGAGTTAATTATCATTGATGTTAGCCAACCAGGCCGTCACGCGCGCGAATTCAAAAGGCCTGCGAGACACAATGAAATTCAAAATGGGTCGAATGGCACTGAGCACTATGGGACTTAACATCTGTGGTCATCAGTCCCCTTGAACCTGCAACTACTTAAACCTAACTAACCTAAGAACATCACACACATCCATGCCCGAGGCAGGATTCGAACCTGCGACCGTAGTGGTCACGCGGTTCCAGACTGAAGCGCATAGAACCGCACGGCCATAGCGGCCGGCACACAAATAGTTCTTCTCAAAGCGAGGATGATAGCGAAAGAGACTGCTCAGCCTTTACCTCAGGTACGATCCTTACTACCGTCTCATGTCCTGTAATTTTATCGCTCTCTCGTTCGGTTTTAGGAAACAAACAAGGAACACGTTGGCCTACACCGTCTCTGGTAGGTCGTTTCAATTTGCTACAGTAACGGCCTGATTGGACAACTTCAATGCTAATTAACTAGGAAACGGTGCAACGTATCGATGTTTTTTAACAATTATTTCTCAGCAAAAACTACCCAGCATCACCCTTACAAACTTTTCAGACTGTTTCGGACCACCGTGTATATTTTATGACTTGCGCAAGGGATTCGGATTTCTTCGTCTAGTTTCCAAAGAGTTTTGCGTCATGTAATTTTGCTGATAGTGCCATTCCTACGTACTGTGTATGCTTCCTGTCACCGTTGCTCAACACAATAAAAGGGAAATTTTTCGGAGAAAAACCGTTAAAAGTGATTTACTAACGTCTTTATCACTGAGAATGTAATTGATACTGGCCCACCAAAACTATACACTGAGCTGAAGTTAGTATCTAGGTCTGGGCCAAGAGTACACTGAAGTTTAATGAAACAGTATGTTAGAACACACAAACCTAGAAATAGGACATTGCTCTACTGTAACTACTGACCCGAAGGACTATTTTATTAAGGTCCTGACCAGAGTGGAAAAAACTGGAACAGGCAGCAAGGGGAAGCGATGGCGAGACGGGTTCACTTCATAGAATAACAGCTCAATTGGTAGTTTCCATGGCTTTGATGCCAGATCGTAAAGTCATACTAATTCCGTACGTCGGCCATTTGCCTCTACACCGTCTTCAGGTAGGACTCTTCTGCTGCTGAGTCCCGCTGAAAGCTGATGCCAAGGCTGTAAAGCGTCTTTCTTTACAGGCTCCAGTACGCCGACACGGTAGCTCAGCGTGTTCAGTTAGATACCTCGTTGCTCTCTGTAATATTAATAGTAATACAAAGTAGTAGAGGAATCAACGATGAACTTGAATGGGTGTCATATGGCTTCCGCCCAAGCTAAATGCCACTAACAACAACGAAAAAATTTGAAGAAAAGGAAAAGGCAGACCTCATGGCGCCACCCATAGTAGAACGCCACTGTCAAGGATGTATCGCACACACAGACTATTTTTAAACACTCAGGCCGTGTCGGTGTCAGCAGGTTCCATCGGCCTGTCAGTTCACACATAAAACGACAGGTGCATGGGACATCACCGTCACACGAAGCTACATCAACCAGAAAAAATGGTGGCAGTGAAACATGGTTTAAACAAGGGACGTGGGATGAAATCTGATCAGATCCTCATAGTTACGTATAAGTTCGGATTTTGCAGCAGCGTTGACTAGTAACGTTGAGTCTTTAAAGAATCGAGTTTCTTTGTATAAACCAGCTTCAAACGTCTGATAACTGTTGAAACACGTATGTAACATAGCAGCGATGGCGAGGCATTGTAGCATCTGTGACCAGAGAGTTTGCGCTTGACCGCGCGAGTGTTGCGAGCGGTTCTCAGTCAGTGGTAGTCGTTGCTCAGTCTGTTAGTAGCTGTAGGCCAGTGCAGTACAGTAGTCGTTGCGAGTCTGTAGCTCTGTCTAGTTGAGAGCAGTACTCAGTCTGTAGTCGTCATGCAGAGCGGTCGGTCAGTAGTAGCAGCCCAGTGCGGTTGTGTGATGTAGGCGGTCGGCAACACTGGTCAAGATGAGGAATAAGGTATACTGTTAATTAATATAATCATTAGATAATGAAAAAATTTTATTTATTGTAATTATTCTCCAACAAGTCTCCCAATAATAATTTTTTTTATTTCAAAAGCATTTTCTCAAAAGTTTAATTTTTTATTGAACTAAAGATCTCGTTGCACTTCCCATTTCATTCCACTTCTTTTTGAAGAAAAATTTCACTAGAATTACAAAACAAAAAAAAGGAGAATATTATTATTTGCAATGCAGTTCCTCCAAGTGGTGCGCAACAACAAGAGCAGATATGTGACATCCATTTATTCTGAGGTAAGACTTTAATTCTGATTGTTTTACACAGGGCCAAAGACCGATATTTCGGTTTTATTGAATTTTCTTGTCACTGAATGGACTTTAATTTTTTGAAGGATTTATATTTGAGTCAGATTGCGAATTTCACATTTTTGTTGCCATTGTCAGTACATTTCATTGTGGGCAGGTTACGCATAGAACCATGTCCATCAGCATTTCTAATTAGTATCGTCATTTTCTTTTAAAATTTCGGTGGGGAGGTTACACTTGGCGACACCCAGTCCAGGATCGTATTTCGTTGAGAGTCTTTTGAACAACAGTCAGATATCTGCTCTTGTTTGCTTAGATATAATTAGGATTTAGCGCAACGCTTTTAATAATATTGTGACTTTCTCTCTACAGGTCAACGGCAATTTGTTGCTTTGTTGTATTTGTGTGTTGCTTTTGCATTGTGCTTATTTATTTTTCTGAAAAATTGTGACTATTGTTAAAATGCCGCGAAAGACTGTGAATAGTGTATCGCGAGGTATTTTGAATGAAATTACCGACTCGAACAGCGTGACCGATAGTAATTGTGATACGCAACGTAATGATGACAATCCTGCGTTCACTAACAATCAGTGCATTCCAACCACTAATGATGACTTTCACCTTAATGATGAACAAACGAACTCAATTGTCTCGTCTGTTAACTTGACGACAATTGATGACGCAGAATGCTCTATTGTAATGAGCGCTGCAGAGCTTAACACACCCGATTTGGAAAACCCAAGTAACGAACAGACAAATTTGTCTAATGAATATGAACAGATCACACAAAGTAGGGCGGATTTATTTAATTCCGAAACAATGACTGATAGTGTACATTTGACTGGCAAACCTTTTTCTAAAATACAGAATGACCAAATGGTCACACAAAGCGCGACAACTGCAGGTACACCATTAAACAGTACTGAGAATGCAAATGCTACGTATGATTTGAATCAATTTATGGCAATAATGCTACAGTTTAAGAACGACCTTACTGCAAATTCCAAACAACAGAACGAAAAATTAGACAAACAGAGTGAAGATTTCAGACAACTTAGGGAAGATAACAAACAACAGAATGAAAACCTCAAGCAGCTTAGTGAACAAATTAGTGCGGTTGCCGCGCAGTGCCGTGACACTAAGGAACAGTTGCGCGCGGAAATTGAGGCGTGTTCACAAAAAAAACAGCGAAGAAATTAAATCTGTTGCGCAAGAATTAAGAGAAATGCAAACAGTCGCAACAGAAACACTCAGAGACGAAATTAGCGGAGTCGCTAAACAGTGCTCTGAAAAAGCTGCACAATTACGGGACGAGTTTAGAGCAATGACGGTAGAACTTTCGCGCACTATGGACGCAAAGATAGACGCGAAATTCGAACAGCAGAACACTCAGATTAACGAGCGCTTTAGTCAGCACATACAGAACAGTAATACGCGTTTCCGCAGATTTATTCAAGATCAAAACAAAGTAAAACGACAAGTCATGGAAACAATCACTGCACAGAGACAAGAGGACAAACGTAAAATGTTCGCGAAAGCGAAGACGTATGTAGACAATAATATTACTACAGTGTCCGACAAAATTAATACCATAGAACAATTGAACGCGGAGTTACGGGATGAAATTTCTGATCTTAAATCAAAAACAGATACACACACAGTAAATATTCAAACAGTGACAGATAGATTCGAACAATTAGATCTAACACAGGATTGTGATGTTATCAAAGCTGATGTTAAAAAACTGAGCGAAACTACGCGTAAGTTGCAAAAACAGGTTAATGCGTCCGATTCTAAAACCGATGATCAGGCAAAAATACTGACAGAAAAATATGATGAATTGGCCAGTCGTATTGATGCTATCGAAAGTGCTAATGACAATAAGTCAGACGATACTGCACCGGTGTCATTTAACCAAACACCTGAATTTCAAAATCTACAGCAGACAATTAATGAGATCGATTCATCTAACAATACGTTACGTAGGAAGTTGTCAAATTTACAACAAGAAGTAACGGAAATCAAAAACATTTCAGTTAATAACATACCACAACAGGCGCCACTTTATGAACATGTGTCAGACTCACGCAGCGCGTATAATTTGGGTAATCTGCAGAGAGTACGGGACTTAGATTCCGAACAACCACAGTTCATAGATACTCTTACGATTCTGAACCTGTTCCATCATGCAGAGATGATAACTTCGACTACAAACATTTTCTGTCAGTGAGAAAGTTTAAGGTTTTCAAAAACGATAGAACGCAGATTCACCCACTGGATTGGATTCAACAGTTTAGTTTTGCTCTTCCACCGACTTGGCCTGTAACACATAAACTTGAATTTATTTGCAGTTTTTTGGAAGGCGAACCGGCAACTCGTATGAGACCGATCGCGAGACAGTGTTACTCGGTAGAGGAATTTCAGAATGCTTTTCTGTCAGCTTACTGGTCGAAGACGACACAGCGCGGAATTAAAGACCAACTAATTAGTTTGCCAAACTACGAGAACTCAAATTTTCCCAGTGTAACGCAATTTTTTGAGCATATGGTCCAACAAAATCAGTACCTAAGTGAACCGTACAGTGAATCTGCACTTATACAATTATGCATTTCCAAATTACCACGGTCATTACGAGTGTCGCTTCTAACAGGCCAGCAAAAAGAAAACATTTCAGCATTCAGAGATCTTTTACAGCTCTTGGAAGTACAGCAATCTGATTATTCTTTTGTAAACAAAAACTTTTTGAGTAACAACCAAGGTCAACAACAGTACTGCAATTATGATCAGGGACGTAATTCCAATCGGAAAGATAACAGACGTTTTAGGAACGACAACTACCAAAATTTTAATAACAGGCAAAATTCTAATTATCAATACCGTCAAAATTTTCAGCAACAGGAACAACACTTTAGTAACAATAGAGGTGTTTCACAACAACAACATCAAAACCAGCCGGTTAACATACCTAACCAACAATGGAATACACAAGGTCAACCAGGCTTTAATGTTTCGCCGCGTGGACGTATAGCCCCTGGTCCAACAAATAGTAACGTACGTCAGCAAGGAAACAACTACGTACAAAGAAGACAGTATTTCAATTCCTATCGTAATGCACCGTATAGGAATGACTATTACGACAGACGTAAAACTAATGAGGACAATTTTCAGCGAACATCTAACAACAGTCGGTCATACCAACAGCAAAATCATACGCAAGAACATATTCTCATGAATGAACCCGACAGTAGGTACCATCCAGAGCGTAACACGCCTGGAAGAAGTAATAGGACAGTTCAAATAGTCGAAATGCCACAGAATCCTCCTAATAATAATAACACGTCAGATAGAATCTGACTAAATACTGCACAGGACGCATCTTCTAATAACACAAGCACTACCTTAGACACGCAAAATGTTGTTCACGAAAATGTAATTACTTTTGACGACATCAGAGACACTCTTTTACAGGAAAGACCGGTTATTCAGAAAACCATTTCACATCCTGTTATCGAAATTAAAATTGGTTCATCGAAATTTTCAGCGGTAATCGATTCCGGATCACCTATATCAGTAATTAATGAGGAGACTTTCAACGAGTGCAACAAAGAGAATACTTATCCGACATTACCTTTAGGCAAAACAAAAGTGAAAGGAGCAGTATTGAGTAAAGGAGTAGACGTTAAATTACAGACACATTTATCATTTTGTATCGCAGGTCACACGTTTCACTCTAATTTTTGGATTGTTCCTTTATTGACAACAGACGTTATTTTAGGCACGAATTTTCTGGTACAACACGAAGCAGTCATTGATTTTCAGAATTCTTATTTAATGTTAAAGGATGAAAATGTACAACTTGCTTTAGAATTTCAGCACTCATTATCTGCGGAAGAACAAACAATTAACCGCACAGAGGTCATTTCCGCAACACGTGACATAGACTGTAATCCCACATTGTTAACGGATACGTACGTACACAACTATAATACTCCAGACGAAATGGACTACGACGTAATACAAATGATTTCCGATAAAGTTAAAGAGAGTAGTGCAATTACAGACGACGAACGAACGCAATTACACAAAATTCTTTTACAGCAAGCTCCAGTTTTTGACAACATTCCTGGTACTATGTCCGGCTTTATGTATGAATTTCAAGTCAAACCGCATGACACATTTAAAGCAAAGCATTATCCTATTCCATACATTCACAGAGAACAGGTTAAAAAAGAATTGCAGGATATGCTCGACCAAGGAATTATAGAACCAGCAGTTAGTCCGTACATAAACCCGCTACATATTGTTAAGAAGAAAGATGGCTCACTTCGCCTTGTACTTGATTCACGTCACATTAATGACATTATTATTAATGAAACAGATCGACCACAGACATTAGAGGAACTTTTACAGAAATTTCATGGTACAGCTATTTATTCTACACTAGATTTGAAATCGGGATTTTGGCAAATTCAACTTCATCCGAACTGCAGAAAATATACAGCTTTTCTCTGTTTCGGCGACTGTTATCAATTTTGCAAATTACCGTTCGGCTTAACTATTTCTTCTGCAGCTTTTATTCGCGGTTTGAGCACTATACTTCCGACAGAACTTAAAGACAGAATTACGACGTATGTAGACGATATTCTTATCGCAGAAGCTAACTGGTCTGAACACAATATGATTCTTGAACAACTGTTACAAACTTTTCATGCACAAGGACTCACAGTTAACCTCAATAATCGCACTTTGGCAAAACTTCTATAAAATTTCTTGGACACGTAATTTCAGCAGAAGGCATTGCACCTGATCCGGAAAAACTTCAAGCTCTACGTGACATTACTGTTCCTACGACGAAGAAGCAATTACGCAGTTTTTTGGGCTTAATTAACTTTTTTCGCAAATTTATTCATCATTCTGCTTTAGACACGCCTAGACTATGCCAATTAACGGGTAAAAACACTATTTGGTCTTGGGATAAGCAAGCACACTCTGAATTCATGAACCTGAAACATGCTTTGTTGAATGCACCACTATTATCGCACCCAGATCTTACTAGAAATTTTTCCATTGCCACCGACAGTTCCAACACCGCCTTAGGCGTACATATTTTCCAGGAAACAGAAGAAGATGGCTCTACAGTAATCAAAAACATCGCATTTGCAAGCCGCATTCTGTCACCTGCTGAACGAAATTATTCCGTCACAGAACTTGAAACATTATGCGTTGTATGGGCTTTTACGAGATTTCGGCACTTTCTTTATGGCAGACATACCACCGTTTACACAGACCACAGAGCGATACAATTTTTACTTTCGGCCAAATTCACTCACGATAGATTAAGTAGATGGAAACTATATTTACAAGAATTTAATTTTACGATTGTTCATATTCCCGGCACACAAAATGTTATAGCAGACGCACTATCGCGTTCTCTCGGCAACAATCAGCAAGACGTAGCAACCAACTTCTGCAAAACAAATTTCAGTGTCATGTACATTCAGCAAGTTGCATTTGAAAACTTTATTTCATCGTCATTACAGGACATAGCACGAGAACAAAATAAAGACAATGTGTGGAAAGAAATTAAACACCTTTGGGAAGATAAGAATAATGTTACGATTAGAAACCACTACACTGTACGCAATGACATTCTGTTTCGCCGCTCTCATCCTGACAGCAACATTTGGTTATTATGCATTCCTGACGAACTGGTTAACAAACTAATTTGGTACACTCATTTAAGCTACGCACATTACGGAGCACGAAAATGTTTTCTTATACTGAGACAGAACTGTTATTTTACTAACATGGAAAAACGTATACGACGAGTTTTAGCGTCTTGTAAAATTTGCCAGAAAGCTAAATCAGACACCACTTCACATATTCCTCCGTTATATCCCATTGTACCTGTTAAATTAAGACACATGGCCGCAGTAGATATTTTTGGTCCAATTCCGAGAACTAACAGAGGTTTTTGCTACATTTTTGTCGCTGTTGAGCTCACTTCAAAATTTGTTACTTTCACTCCATTACGCAAAGCTACTGCTAAAACTGTTTCGAAAGCATTTGTAAAACATTTTCTATTTCATGTAGGGCATGTAATGAAAGTAATTTCTGATAATGGATCACAATTTCGTAGTCGCGTATGGACACGCATGTTACGAGCCAGAAACATTTCTCCGATTTATATATCCAAGTACCATGCTTCTTCGAACCCCTGTGAAAGATTAATGAAGGAAATTGGTAAACTGTGTAGAATATACTGCCACAAAAGACATATTGATTGGGATACACACATACTCTCATTCCAAGATGTAATTAATTCCATTCCAAATGAATCCACTATGCTATCTCCGACTGTTATACTGAAAAACGTTGAACCACCGAACAAAATTAAAGAATTAATAGAATTTCCCAAAAGTCGTCGCCTACGACACCACGAAATAATTGACATTGCGCTGAAGAACATCAAACGTGCCGCAGAGCGCCGGAGAAGACAGCAAAAACAGGTTTGTAAACGCCGAGACTTTCACGTTGGACAGAAAATATTAGTGCGTACACACTATTTATCCAGCAAATTAAAAGGTAAGTGCAGTAAATTTGAACTTCTATACGCAGGTCCATATCGGATTCGCGGCATCCCTCACCCCAATGTTGTACACGTCGAAACTTTGAGAACCAGAAAATCGAAAGGCAATCACCATATATCAAACATTAAACCGTTTATTGAGTGAAACCACTGTATGATTCAACACACTATGATGCCATTTACTAATGCAATTATTTCACGTGACTAATTATTGATGATTATCGTATTTTTTCTTGGCAAGTGCCCGGCAAGGTAAGGTTAGCAGGTCGCTCTTCTTGTCGTTACACATCAGACCATGCATATTTTTTCAGATGAATTTACACATTTATGACTATTTCTGCAATTATATTTATGTGACTACTTATTGATGATTATCGTATTTTTTCTTGGCAAGTGCCCGGCAAGGTAAGGTTAGCAGGTCGCTTTTCTTGTCGTTACACATCAGACCGTGCACATTTTCCATTTTTTTGTGTATATGACTGTACTCCAGTTTTGTTTGTATGGACTATGAAATAGTTAAGATATAACACACACCAATCGACTTTGACATTTTTTTTGCCTTATGACATCTCAACATCGTGACTGTTTCACATTTTTTTTGCTACTGCATTGTATTATTCTGTGTACATTTTGCATCTGAACACTGTCAACGTCTTTAACATATTACGTTTTCTGTCATGTTATGCTGTAGGGTTAATTATGTTACCATAAACCAGTCATTATCTAGAGGGTATATGATTTAAATGCAGGACATTAATCTTTGTTCATCAATTTCAGAAAGGAATGATGATTCTAAGAAATAAATTCAACATAAATGGGAATTTCACCTACGGAATAAACGAAAGGAGATGCAATAACTTTATGAGGAAGAGTAAATGGATCAGGATTAACAAACATTAACAAGAATATACTATACTCATCACAGAATAGCAGTCTTAACTAATTTTTTCTTTCAGAATACAAGGTGATTGATGCAGGCTGTCAGACTGAACTACACATCTTAGTTTTAGTGATGAAATATGCTAGAGATAAGGAATAGTTATGAAATGAGTAATGAAGTGATTTTTTGCAGATGATAATGAATACTGATGAATAATGATGAGGGAAATGGTATTATGAATAATGAAGTTTTTCTTTACAGGTGATGATAATGGTGTTATGATGAGATGTATAATGAAGTTTTCTTTACAGATGAAGATAATGTTGAAGTTATGTATTTAGACTATGTAGTTATTTAAGTATTTGTTGCAGTTTGTTTTGACAGCAGGTGTTATATTGCATAGTAGGATGACGGAAAGTTTTGGAAAGGACAGCTATGGAACATTTTTATACACATTTCACTGCCTGTTAATTCGAAGTTCACTACTTTTCAGCATAGTGTGCGTTTCTTCTTTCAGGTCAATAATCCGTTTTTGTATTTTTTCCAGGAGAAGCTTTTCATGATACTTACTAAACCTGTTAGTTATTATACCTGTTCTAGTACTTGCATTTTTATATTTTTTACCCATTTGTGTTTATCACTTCTAAATGTGATCACATGTACTGCCTTGTTACATAATCTTGCTACAGCTGACTCATGACGAATGACGTTACCTATCCTCATTTGCAGCAATAGGTCAAAAGCAAAAAGTATTATGCCTCAGCAATTAATTATCGATCCCAACGCAATGCATTGCTAACAAAAAAATGTATTACCAGTCCCACATAATATCACTAGTTTATGATAATTCTGAATAATACTGATCAACTCTGAATAGCATGTCACTTGAGTAATGAACTCTTAATGAGACTATATTCAAAATAATGCTTTGTCACTAGCTAATAACTGCCACTGTTTGTTGTAATGATACTACTTATAATGCTTGTGATTATTAATGATTTGACTGTAATTAACTGATTTTAATAATGACTTTGTAACGGTCTGAATACTACTGAAGGAGGAACACTGTTTATTGTAATGATACTACTTATAATGTCTGTGATTATGAATGATTTGACTGTAATTAACTGATTTTTAATAATGACTTCGTAATAATCTGAATAATACTGAATGATGATTCTATTCAATACTTGCTGGCCACTGAGTGCCAATAATTAATGTCACTCCACGAATTGTTATTAATTATGCCATTGATTAGCTCTTGTTTCCAATGTTGATACTTTGTAATTTGAAATGAATGTGACTGTTTAATAATGCTTTGTAATTAGGAGAAGGCTAATAATTCTTACTATATTGGAATTTCAAATGATTAATTAACGATGCCATACTTTGTTATTGGAAATGAATGTGACTGTTTCATAATGCTTTGTAATTAGGAAAAGACTAATGATTCTTAATAGATTGGAATGACACATAATTAATTAACTATGGTACTGTTTAATAATGCTTTGTAATTAATTAAGGCTAATAATTCTTACTATATTGAAATGACAAATGATCAATTAATTAACTGTAATTAGACAAATGATTAATTAACGACAAATGATTAATTAACTGTAATTATACAAATGATTAATTAACTGTAATTAGACAAATGATCAATTAATGACAAATGATTAATTAACTGTAATTAGGCAAAGGCTAATGATTATTGGAATGACAAATGATTAATTAACTGTAATTAGGAGAAGGTTAATGATTCTTAATTATACTCTGTAACTGAAAAGAATGCGATTATTTCATAATGCTTTGTAACCAGGAAAAGAAGGCTACTGATTCTATGTACAACAATTAATGAACATTTTTCTGTAATACTACATACTTGGCACAGAAATGTTCAATAACTGGGCTATGAATGCCACAAACTACTAATTAAGTCTGTAATTGTCAATATTATGTGACTTGATGTCCTTCACCTCATAAGCTGACTACCCTGAATTATTGCAATGTCCATTTGTCCTGTTTATCCCAGTGATCATGGAGCACTATATTTGGTTTTGCACTAATTCTACGTTGGTGTGCCTTGTAAGAGTGTGGTGTTGACACGACATGCTGTCCACCACCATGAGCAATGAAGACGTTATTATGGTCCCACTGTTTGGTGTACCTAATGTACTGCCAAAATGAAAACATGGAACATTACTACGACAGTTCAGTGTCTTGGCTACACTGATAAATTCTGATGGGAAAAGAACTTCAAGTTGTGTCACTTGGTGTTGTACTTCTGTGGAAAGATATGGACTTTCAGAGCAGCTGTGTGCAATCTAAAGTGCTACAACCATGATGCGATCCTTCCCTTTCCTATCCTGATTCTTGTCACATAAAGAAAAAATTTTTTTGGTAACATCATTTATGTTCATAGGTTGTACATTTTTCGATTCGCTGAACTCCAATGCGAGTACACTTATGTCACTTGTCAACATAATATTTTTTGCCAGTCTGTTTATTTGTTCTGAATATGCTAAAGAATTTTTTCAGTGCCTGTGCACTTTATCTGTCAAATAATTTGTATATACTTTTCTGATTTGCTACTATGTTTTGTACTCACATTTTGTCTTTGTCTGATATATTTTGTACTTAGTGCGTGTGCACAACATTTAAATACTCTGTAAGTTATAGAATTTTGTTAATTAAAGAAAAATTTTGCCGCGCTTGGCAAGTCCAAATGACTCACCATCGCTGCCAAATTTTTGCCCCCCCAGTGGAGGGTTATGAAACACGTATGTAACATAGCAGCGATGGCGAGGCATTGTAGCATCTGTGACCAGAGAGTTTGCGCTTGACCGCGCGAGTGTTGCGAGCGGTTCTCAGTCAGTGGTAGTCGTTGCTCAGTCTGTTAGTAGCTGTAGGCCAGTGCAGTACAGTAGTCGTTGCGAGTCTGTAGCTCTGTCTAGTTGAGAGCAGTACTCAGTCTGTAGTCGTCATGCAGAGCGGTCGGTCAGTAGTAGCAGCCCAATGCGGTTGTGTGATGTAGGCGGTCGGCAACACTGTTCAAGATGAGGAATAAGGTATACTGTTAATTAATATAATCATTAGATAATGAAAAAATTTTATTTATTGTAATTATTCTCCAACAAGTCTCCCAATAATAATTTTTTTTATTTCAAAAGCATTTTCTCAAAAGTTTAATTTTTTATTGAACTAAAGATCTCGTTGCACTTCCCATTTCATTCCACTTCTTTTTGAAGAAAAATTTCACTAGAATTACAAAACAAAAAAAAGGAGAATATTATTATTTGCAATGCAGTTCCTCCAAGTGGTGTGCAACAACAAGAGCAGATATGTGACATCCATTTATTCTGAGGTAAGACTTTAATTCTGATTGTTTTACACAGGGCCAAAGACCGATATTTCGGTTTTATTGAATTTTCTTGTCACTGAATGGACTTTAATTTTTTGAAGGATTTATATTTGAGTCAGATTGCGAATTTCACATTTTTGTTGCCATTGTCAGTACATTTCATTGTGGGCAGGTTACGCATAGAACCATGTCCATCAGTATTTCTAATTAGTATCGTCATTTTCTTTTAAAATTTCGGTGGGGAGGTTACACTGTGTAAATGAGTTAATACACTACTGGCCATTAAAATTGCTACACCAAGAAGAAATGCAGATGATAAACGGGTGTTCATTGGACAAATATATTATACTAGAACTGAAATGTGATTAGATTTTCACGTAATTTGGGTGCATAGATCCTGAGAAATCAGTACCCAGAACAACCAACTCTGGCCGTAATAACGGCCTTGATACGCCTGGGCATTGAGTCAAACAGAGCTTGGATGGCGTATACATCGACAACACGATACCACAGTTCATCAAGAGTAGCGACTGGCGTATTGCGACGAGCCAGTTGCTCGGCCGCCATTGACAAGACGTTTTCAGTTGGTGAGAGATCTGGACAATGTACTGGCCAGGGCATCAGTCGAACATTTTCTATATCCAGAAAGGCCCTTACAGAAACATGCGGTCGTGCATTATCCTGCTGAAATGTAGGGTTTAGCAGGGATCGAATGAAGGGTAGAGCCACGGGTCGTAACACATCTGAAATGTAACGTCCACCGTTCAAAGAGCCGTCAATGTGAAGAACAGGTGACCGAGACGTGTAACCAATGGCACCCCATACCATTACGCCGGATAACACGCCTGCTGAAAACGTCGTCGAACTGTTCGTGCAGATGCTTGTTATCTTGCGAAAGTCCCCATCTGTTGACTAAGGGATCGAGACGTGGCTGCACGATCCGTTACAGCCATGCAGATAAGATGCCTATCATCTCGGCCGCTAGTGATACGAGGCCGTTGGGATCCAGCACGGCGTTCCGTATTACCCTCCTGAACCCACCGACTCCATATTCTGCTCACAGTCATTGGATCTCGACCAACGCGAGCAGCAATGTCGCAATACGATAAACCGCAATCGCGGTAGGCTACAATCTGACCTGTATCAAAGTCGGAAACGTGATGGTACGCATTTCTCCTCCTTACACGAGGCATAACAACAACGTTTCACCAGGCAACGCCGGCCAAATGCTGTTTGTGTATGAGAAATCGGTTGGACACTTTCCTCATGTCAGCACGTTGTAGGTGTCGCCACCGGCCCCAACCTTGTGTGAATGCTCTGAAAAGCTAATCATTTGCATATCGCAGCATGTTTTTCCTGTCGGTTAAATTTCGCGTCTGTAGCACAGCAGCTTCGTGGTGTAGCAATTTTAATGGCCAGTAGTGTATTTATGCTACGTCATTTAAAAATGAGGACGGTAGCTGTAGTTTCTCGAGACCGCTTTGGAAGTGCTACAGACAATGAAGCACAACGAAGGAAGAAATCGATTTTTTTTTTTTTTTGTGACTTGTGAGTCGTGTCGCTCCATTCTGCACTACAAAATGTTTACCTTTGCGTTTGCGCACTTACAAGATGCTATAGGTCCATTTAAACAAGGAAAAATATAGGACTAGCCCTAATACTATCTGCTTTGTTTCATTTACACACGTATTTAAAAAAAAAAAAACTGTTGTCATGCGACCCCATTATATGAGTCTTATTTTTGGTTACAGGATCAGAATTTTGTTTTTTTCTTTGGCTGTAGACCTGTGCGTTTTCAGTTATTAGCTTTTACGTTCCCACTAAATTTCGTATTATTGTTTCACTTGAAATGTCGGAAAAATAAAAAAAAATAAAAGAAATGGGGCTGACTCACAAAACAATGTCCAAAGAGTAAATATAATGTTGAGGGGCATGCACATGAATATTCCATAAGCTATGACGGTTACAATGGTGAAATGGTAGATGAAGGCGTTTTCAGAGTTTCCAAGGATCAGAGGCTTGATATCAGTTTACTTAGTAGTACTGCGGATAGAGGCCCAACACATTCCATGAAGTTGAAAGAAGTAGAAATTTATGACTAAGTTTGAGCGTAGACGACATGTCCAGAAAAGAATGCGAGTAAGGTTAGGAAAACAAAAGTACGGAAACGGGTGAACGCAACTGACGGTAAGTAACTTACAGATCGTGGTCAATCCACAAACGTGGAGGTAAAACTGCTCTAGTGTTACCAAGGTCGTGGCTATACGGCGAAGGGAGGTATGGGCAGCGTTTTTGTTATTTTGACTCTCAGCTGACAATAATCTACAGTATACATTTTACTCATCTACATCTGCATCTACATGGATACTCTGAAAATAACACTTAAGTGCCTGGCAGAGGATTTATCGAACCACCTTCATGAAATTCTCCGTTATTCCACTTTCGAACAGCGCGCAGAAAAATCGCCAGAAATACCTTCTGTTTTACTCGATGACCTTCCGTCAATAGTACGAACTGTGACATCTTTGGCGGGAAATCCCGAATCCAGTCACACAACTGAGACGATATTCCATAAGCACCCAATTTCACTACAGCCACTTCTGTGAAAGCCTATTGGAAATAGAGAAATAAGGAATCAATTTGAAATCCCTTGTCAATAGCACTCAACACTTTGCGTATGTAAACAGTTAGTTGTGTTTCACAAGAACGATGTTTTCTACATCCGTGTTGACTGTGAGTTAATAGGCAGTTTTCTTCGAGGTAATTCATAATGTTTGAACATAACATATGTTCCGAAATCATTCGGGAGGACGACGGTGCAACCCCGCGTCCGGCCATCCTGATTTTGGTTTTCCGTGATTTCCCTAAATCGCTTCAGGCAAATGCCGGGATGGTTCCTTAGAAAGGGCACGGTCGATTTCCTTCCCCATCCTTCCCTAATCCGAGCTTGTGCTCCGTCTCTAATGACCTCGTTGCCGACGGGGCGTTAAACAGTAATCTCCCCCTCCTCCTGTTCCGAAATCCTGCAGCATGTTACTGATAAGGGCCTGTAATTTACTGGATTACTCATACTACCTTTCTTGAATATCACTGTGAGCTTTGTAACTTTATAGTCTATGGGGACGGATCTGTCGTTGAGCGAGCGGTTGTACATGATTGTTAAGCATGGAGTTATTACATCAGCATTGTCTCCAAGGAACCTAATTAGTATCCAGTTTGAACTAGAAGAAATGCTTTTATTAAGTTATTTACGTTACTTCACTCTTCCGAGGGTATCTACTTCTGAGTTACTCATGTTGAAGCTGTTCTTGCTTAGAATTTTGGAATATTTAGTTCAAATGGTTCAAATGGCTCTGAGCACTATGGGACTCAACTGCTGAGGTCATTAGTCCCCTAGAACTTAGAACTAGTTAAACCCAACTAACCTAAGGACATCACAAACATCCATGCCCGAGGCAGGATTCGAACCTGCGACCGTAGCGGTCTTGCGGTTCCAGACTGCAGCGCCTTTAACCGCACGGCCACTTCGGCCGGCTAATATTTAGTTCGTTTTCTTTGATGAAGAAATTTCGAAAGGCTGTGTTTGGTAACTCTGCTTTCGCAGCACTGTCATCAATTGTATTTTCATTTTCATCACGCAGGGAACGCATATACTGTGTCTTACCGCTAGGATATTTTACATAAGACCAGAACTTCTTTGAAAAGATTGGAAAGGTTCTGTGTCTTGGTGTGGGTTTTACAATATGCTGGTCAATACGGAATGGATACTTAACATTCAAACTGTGCCGTGTATGCCGACCTAGCCGACCTAAATTGGCGGTACTTTCCTACCCATCGTAAGTGAAATTCCTCTGAGGAAGAAGTGGTTCATCTGGGGGATGGGCATGCTTTGGAAAGAAAAGATAAGTCAGTGGTGATATGTGACAGAGAGTGCCGTGCCCTAGTTGTGGATAGTGGGGCGCCATGCGAGACCGCTGCTGTTCATTTGGCTAAGGCTACATTGGGGAGAGCGGTTAGCTGCTTGCACGGAGTACGTAAGAGACACGTTGACTCAGAGTACATATTGCTTGTCGTATCTCAGGAGGCCAGATACGCCAAGTGCAAATGCAATCGTTGTGTTAGTGGAAAGGTTTGCAACTGGTACTGACTCTCGGCAATATTACATTGTCGCCATTTTGGCGGAGCATTGCTCTACGGTGTAGTTTGAGCTGAAAGGTTTTCTTCAAAAGTTGGAAAAATTTTGATAAGTAACCTTGTTTCCTTCAAAAATTTTTGCTTGTAATGTATTTTTGTTTCTTTTGGTATCTTGAACACAAATAAAAATTTCACTTGGCAGTCATTTGATTGACTGTTATGGTTTTGTCAACATCTTCACGCACGCACACGCACTCACATGTTCATTTGATTGGTTGTTACGGTTTTGCCAGCATCTTCGCCCACATATCCGTATGCCACTCAGTCTCTCTCTCTCTCTCTCTCTCTCTCTCTCTCTCTCTCTCTCACACACACACACACACACACACACACACACACACACACACACACACATATATATATATATATATATATACACTCCTGGAAATTGAAATAAGAACACCGTGAATTCATTGTCCCAGGAAGGGGAAACTTTATTGACACATTCCTGGGGTCAGATACATCACATGATTACACTGACAGAACCACAGGCACATAGACACAGGCAACAGAGCATGCACAATGTCGGCACTAGTACAGTGTATATCCACCTTTCGCAGCAATGCAGGCTGCTATTCTCCCACGGAGACGATCGTAGAGATGCTGGATGTAGTCCTGTGGAACGGCTTGCCATGCCATTTCCACCTGGCGCCTCAGTTGGACCAGCGTTCGTGCTGGACGTGCAGACCGCGTGAGACGACGCTTCATCTAGTCCCAAACATGCTCAATGGGGGACAGATCCGGAGATCTTGCTGGCCAGGGTAGTTGACTTACACCTTCTAGAGCACGTTGGGTGGCACGGGATACATGCGGACGTGCATTGTCCTGCTGGAACAGCAAGTTCCCTTGCCGGTCTAGGAATGGTAGAACGATGGGTTCGATGACGGTTTGGATGTACCGTGCACTATTCAGTGTCCCCTCGACGATCACCAGTGGTGTACGGCCAGTGTAGGAGATCGCTCCCCACACCATGATGCCGGGTGTTGGCCCTGTGTGCCTCGGTCGTATGCAGTCCTGATTGTGGCGCTCACCTGCACGGCGCCAAACACGCATACGGCCATCATTGGCACCAAGGCAGAAGCGACTCTCATCGCTGAAGACGACACGTCTCCATTCGTCCCTCCATTCACGCCTGTCGCGACACCACTGGAGGCGGGCTGCACGATGTTGGGGCGTGAGCGGAAGACGGCCTGGCGGTGTGCGGGACCGTAGCCCAGCTTCATGGAGACGGTTGCGAATGGTCCTCGCTTATTCCCCAGGAGCAACAGTGTCCCTAATTTGCTGGGAAGTGGCGGTGCGGTCCCCTACGGCACTGCGTAGGATCCTACGGTCTTGGCGTGCATCCGTGCGTCGCTGCGTCCGGTCCCAGGTCGACGGGCACGTGCACCTTCCGCCGACCACTGGCGACAACATCGATGTACTGTGGAGACCTCACGCCCCACGTGTTGAGCAATTCGGCGGTACGTCCACCCGGCCTCCCGCATGCCCACTATACGCCCTCGCTCAAAGTCCGTCAACTGCACATACGGTTCACGTCCACGCTGTCGCGGCATGCTACCAGTGTTAAAGACTGCGATGGGGCTCCGTATGCCACGGCAAACTGGCTGACACTGACGGCGGCGGTGCACAAATGCTGCGCAGCTAGCGCCATTCGACGGCCAACACCGCGGTTCCTGGTGTGTCCGCTGTGCCGTGCGTGTGATTATTGCTTGTACAGCCCTCTCGCAGTGTCCGGAGCAAGTATGGTGGGTCTGACACACCGGTTTCAATGTGTTCTTTTTTCCATTTCCAGGAGTGTATATATATATATATATATATATATATATATATCACACTGTCTCTAGCGGGTTTTGCCTTGTAGTTTCATCCGTATCTTGGGGATACTTGCAATTCTGCCTGGGTAAGATGTTAATACTTCTTTATTTTTTTTATTCCAAGAATGTGGATTTAAATGAAAAATCTAATATTTTCAAGAGCAACATTTGTTTGAAATTCGAAACTACGCTTTGAACTTTAAAAGATTCGAAGTAAACTAATTACCGAATAGAAGTAACAACATGTCGTTTTCGATTTTTTTTTTCACGTCACCCCTTCTCGTCGCCACCGCTAGTGGTACAATGTGAATCTCACTTCCACAGTATTTTTATACACATAATGAATCACGTACGTACATACCAAACTTGGTTGAAACTCCCTTAGACGTTCCTGAATTACACTTCTGTGTCGTCACCTTTTCGCACCCGCGCCCACGAGTGTGGAAAGTAATTGGTTCCACACATTGCCCCTTTGTAGATTTTGACATTATGAGGACTATTCGGAAGGTAAATTCCGCTCGGCCACGAAATGGAAACGACTGTGAAGATTCGATGAGGCTTTGGACAAATATATTGGACAATGACTCTAGTATGCCCGCCGATCGAGTCACGTCGCTCTTTTCAGTTATGAGTGCACAAAGAGCACTTAAAGAAGCATATGAAACAGCGTCTCCCTCCAAGTCTGAGGGTCCGGTGAGAGATTTCGAGTGATGTCATGCAGCCCGTATAACACAACTCTCATGCGGCTCCTTCATCATGTCAATTCTCTGCCGCACTCTGCAGGCGCAATGAAGATACTCCTGCAGCGTTTTCGATGCGAAGTGTGTGGTCACTCACCGTACGGCCCCAAACTGGCTGCTGCAGAATGTTATCTCTGCTCACAGTAACCACTGGCTTTAAAGACAACAGTAAACGAGCTGTACACTAGCATTGAGTATTGGCGGAAAGCACAGGCGGCTGCCTTCTATGACGACAGTGTTGAAAAGTTGGCACAAGACTAAAAAAATGGTTCAAATGGCTCTTAGCACTATGGGAATTAACATCTTAGGTCATCAGTCCCCTATAACTTAGAACTACTTAAACCTAACTAACCTAAGGACATCACACACATCCATGCCCGAGGCAGGATTCGAACCTGCGACCGTAGCAGCCCCGCGGTTCCGGACTGCAGCGCTAGAACCGCACGGCCACCGCGGCCGGCTTGGCACAAGGCTGCGTCCTACGTAAGCTACAGAAGCGACCGAGAGCGCGCGACAGCTTCAGGCGACAAAACACAACCGCAGATATAGTTACGGAAGTGTCGTAACTGAGTGACATGTGTGTTTCTGTCTGTCTCGCGCTGCAACTGGTGACGTTTTAACTGAAACGTATTTCAATCTCGTAGTTGCAGCACGTGCGACAAAGAGCGACAGCCGCGTGTCTTCTCGGCAAAGCAGTGGAGCGGACGCGACGGCAGCTCTGAAAGACTTATCATCCGATTTTAAGAAAACTATTCTGTGAAAAAAATTAGATTCTTTCGCATCTTGTAGCTTGATATCTTATAAACGATAAAGGTCTGTATTTATTTTCGCTATTCGTCATAGTTACTGTGCTGCACCATATTTTTAAGAATTTTCAGAGGTAAAACCACACTGCATAGACTTTCCGTGTAGTTCACTTAAGGCCATACATTATTGCAAATGAAATGTAATCAATATATCTAAATTGTATTTAAAGTTGAGATCGGAATGATATCTCTTTTCATTCTTGAGATATTGGTTGTTGTATCCGCGGACAAATCGCTCGCGGCGCGTCTGAACATTTCCTGCGCTTCGGGAATCAAGTAGTCGTAAAAATCATCGTATCTCATAAAAGGTTCAAGATATCGAAAAGACGATTTTTGGAAATGACAACACGCAGAAAGAACTATTTTATCTTATGATTAACACCCGATACGTTTTTGTAAACCCGTGAGCGGAGTGAAAACAAGACTCCCTATAAATTACACCATGAGGGCTTTTTCGAATTTTCATAGCAAAACAAAGGGAGAGAAACAGGTAAATGGGGATCAAAGTGACCAGCATGAGGTTTTGTTTTGCGTGAAAATATTTAACTGCTTGAAAGTAAGAAGGGTAATTAACGAAAACTTAATTAATAAGCTGAGTAAAACTTGAAATATTTCACGAAAAGCTATGTAAATGAAGTGTCAAACATTTCATCTGTTCAAGGCCTAGCTATTTTGCACATAAAAAAGTGCATTGGTGCGGTATTTAAATGTCAAAAAGGCTTGATTCGAATCAAGTACGTTAGGAAGGCAAACGAGGAGTCAGTAACATTATTCTTTCTGAATAAAACTTGAAAATAAAAAAAATTAAGCAAATCAGTCAAATATTATGAAATGATTTGTGAAAAAGTGGATCAGAGAAACTTTCCACGTGCCTTTGAATGAAGCTCGACGAACAGAAAATGAGGTGCAGCAAACGTTTCTCTAATATTTTTTATTTCATACGTTTAGACTTAGCATTACACAAAACATTTGCTTTTCTTTCCAAAAATTTTGTATCCTTTACTTTTACAGAATGTTTAGTTTAATTGAAAGGCTTAGCCTTAACACTGACTGCTGATGAATTAAGTTCGTAACATAAAATGTCTGTAAAATTTCATGGTTCATTGTAATTTATTAGGAATTTAATGTGTGTGATATACTGGGATGGGTGTTTATACACTTAAAGATTAAGTTCCTTGGCAAGACCTTAAAAATATTCTTAGCGATGCAGTGTAAACAGTATACATAAAACTTAGTATACAGAATTGTAACCGAGTCAATTAAAATTATAAGACGAACCCAGGACCTTTTCGAAACACGTAATCACAAACTGTAACGCTGCTCCTATACCACAGTTAGCTGCTGTATTCTGTTATCAATCTGTATGTTTATGTGTGTATTTAGGGTAGTTAGTCATGTAGTCAGCCATTCTTCCGCACTTATTGGCTATTAAAAGTTCTTGATCATGTAAAAAACATTCGTATTTAATTTATTGATGAGATAGTCGAATGTTCCTCTGCTCATTCACGTTTATTCGAAGAATTTGTCTGCTGATCTTCGTAGTTGACGATATTTATGAAATTCTCCATGGAGATTCCTCCCTTTGTAAATTTCAGACACAGCATTCCTTTATGATTTATTTTCCTAAGTAAACCTAATTTTGTAGCCTTACTCTCTAGCTACAATGTTCTACAGCTTAGGGGCGCCGATTTATAGAAACAGCTGGTTGGCTCAAAGCAGCCAACTTGTAGCGCGACATGGTTGCTCGCACGGAGGACACCCGAGCATTCCGCCAGATGCTGCTGCTTGTCGCTGGAGTGTCAAGTATCCAGAAGTCGCTCGTCTTCGGTCGCTTCTGTTACTCCCGTAGGACTTGGCCTAAGTCGGGGCGTTGAGTACGCACAGGCGTAGCAGAAAAGAGTAGCTAACTATCGCAACTATATCATTTTGGATTTTCTCAGTGGTTTCCCCTTCGCGACCGATCGGAACTTATTTTCAGAATAGCCCTAGTATACCAAGTCTGATTGGAATCGATCGAGCGTTTTAGAAGTATAAGTGAAATACACTTACACACAATGATTTTTAAAGATATGTGTACAGTGCAGAATGAATTTTCTATCTCAGAGGAGTGTGCTCTGGTATGAAATTTCCTGGCAGACGAAAACTTAAAGTTGGACGGGGAATCGATCCTGGGATTTCTATCTTTCACGGGTAAGTGCTCCATCTAGTGAGCTGCCCAGGCGCCACACACGACCCACCCTAGCAGCTTTACTGCCATTCAACACCTCGTTACCTACCTTCCAACGTTCATAGAAATTCTCCTGTGAACGTTGCGGGAAGAATTGATACTGCGGGGACATATCATAGCCACAGTCAGAATTATAGAACTGTAATTGAAACCATATTATGTGGAGTGTTACACTGACCTTAATGGTTCGTAACTCTTTATGTTAATCTTGGCCTTTGTTGCGAATAAGCGTTCCTTATCTTCACGTACGTTAAATTTGATCCATGGGTAAATAAATATGGTAAATATGTTATTTTCTCTGTGGTCAGCATCTTACAACGTCCGCATCCTAGCTCCCTGTCATTTCACTAACAGCATTCAGAACATTATATGGAGTCAAACGCTTCTATGACGATCGCGGCAACACCGCTTGGGATTGATTGCCCCACAAACTCTCGTATGGTGCCGAAGACGTTGCCTTAACGGCAGGCGTTGACCGCTGTAACTTCGACGATTTGTAAAGTACTCCCTTGCAGATAGACTTCAACTGGTCATTCTCATCGGAACAAAACTGACAGATTTAAAGGAAATTTCTGGAATACATCAAGGTCGTGTTATGCTTAGCATTATACATAAGAAATCTAAAGATAACGTCTCAGACTTCGAGAGGCATCTCGTGGACGATGCTTTTGTCAACAGGAATGCTGCAGCACCAGAAGACCGTATCAATCTCATGAAGATTTGTAGAGCATCAATTTACTGACAGGTGACTGTGAACATAAATGATTGCAACGTATTGCTGAAAAACAGGCGAAGATATCCGCTGCTGTTCCATTACACTACTGGCCGCGAATCAATGGAACCAGTATCCGTCGTAATCTAGGAATGACCATCCGGCTTGAGTTAAAGTGGAATGACCTCATAAAACTAATGGTAGGAGAAGAAGATGCCTGACTGAGATTCATTTGGAGATTCTCAAGGAAATATAATCCATACAAGAAAGGAGTGACTTACACAACATTTGTTGGATCCGCTCTTGAGTTTTATTCATCTGTCTGGGACCCTTGTCGGTGCGTGAGTGCTACGGAGATATTCAACAAACACCAATGGCAGGCACTACAAGAGAGGCACTGTGCAACAAACTGTTGAAATTTCGAGAGCGTGCGTTCCAAGAAGAATCAGTGAAGGCATTACTTCCTCCCACATACGAGTCATGAAATGGTCTTGACGAGAAAATCGGAGAAATCGTTCTTCCTACACGGATTCCGTGAATGGAATAGGAAAGGGAATGTACAGATAGTAGTACAACAAGTACTCTCTCACACGTAACGTCATAGTAGATGTCGATGCAACGACCACATTAACTCTAAGTTTGAGACATCAACACCGTCATCATAATTTTCTGCTTGTCGTACAGTGCTGTATTAAGGCCTCTTCCATACATTCCTCATTTAGATCTTCAAATGCACTGCCTGTTTTGTAATGTCATGTATCCGCCTTCTTTAAAGCCTTCTTCTCGGTTTGTCCTTATTTCCTGTTATCCAGTAACGCAGTATTTTGTTTCTTCGAATATTCATTCGACTGGTTACCTCACCCACCCATCTCCTTTTTAATCACAATACGCTCAACAATTAAGGCTTCCTCACCCATTCGTCCCATAACACTTTTCTGCGTTTTCCTACATCTCATAGAAATCCCCAAAACGCATCAGTCGAATACTCACTGAGCTGTCGTAATTGTTCCTTTGTGTTAAGTATTAAAAGTCTACGTCTCACTGCCAGAACTAACTGACAAACATTCCCTACGATAAACGCCGGGAAAGCGCTTCTAAATGCTTTGTTTACCAAGAGCATTTCAAATGGTTTAAATGGCTCTGAGCATGATGGGACTTAACATCCGAGGTCATCAGTCCCCTAGAACTTAGAACTACTTAAACTTAACTAACCTAAGGACATCACACACATCCATGCACGAAGCAGGATTCGAACGTGCGACCGTAGCGGTCGCGTGGTTCCAGACTGAAGCGCCTAGAACCGCTTGGCTATACCGTCCGGCCTCAGAAGCATTTCATGTCATTTATATCATTCTGCTTATTTTTCTTCGCAACTATACAGTCATTGTTTACAACTCCACAACGCACAAAAATTCTCAACTGATTCTTTGGCATCATTATTAATTTCCAGAATTTTATTTTCAGTGATTGTTATACATTAATTTAACGTTATCATAATTCATTTCTTTCATACCTCCAAATTTGCTGTATTACGCTAATCTATTGATCGTTGAAATTTATCTTCACTGTCACCAAACAGTGAAACGTAATCAGCAAAATGAAAATAGTTCGGAAATGTTCCGTTAACATGTATTCTGAATAGTTCTTCTAAGGCAGCTTAGAATCTCCTTATCTGATTTTTCTTTCAATTCAGAGTGTTTCTCTATTCCTATAAATACTAATGTAAGTTATGTCATTAGTACAAATTTAGTTTAAACTCTTGCTGCGAAACGTTACGATCTAGAACTGAATGATTTTATTTGATTTGCATTTCTTAGTCTCTTGTATTGTGCGTCAGTGCCCTAAACTGTGTGATTGACGACAATTCCGGTCATTTAAATGAAGATTCTGGAGGTTTAATCCTTGTGGGTTGATAACTAGGTATAGGGCTGTTCACATTTCATAAACCGATGAGAACTTAATGGCTTCGTAGAGCCTCAGACCGATGTTCGTATTGCAGACGTACCAGTCTGAACTAACAATGACATGCTGCACTTTGTTCTGCAAGTGGTGGGATGCCAGGCTATAGCTGACATGCAACTAGTAAAGCTAGATGCAGACGTTGAACTGAAACCGTTCAGAGTGGATTAACTATAAATTGATCGAAGTTGACAATATATTCGTTTTTCACATCGTTTCCATAGTTCTTCATCGCTATATGGTTGTTACTGATACTGGAAAAAGTGAATCACTTGATCACCGGATAAAAAAAAGAATGACTGCTTCAGCAGTAACTGAGTCAGTTACCAAAACTTTTCACAATACTTTGAAAAGCAAGTATACAGGTTTGCAAAAGGAAAAGTCACAAAAATAACAACTAGTTAAATCCATGCATGAAACTTATAGGGAAAAAAACGCACGTTGTAGAACCATGTCATGGCATACGTAGACAGTTGAAAAGCAATTCGAAACTCGCATGATCCAAATTACCCAATGTTTGAAACGAAGAAATAGATGTGTAATTTTATTATGGAACAAGTAATATTTATATGGAATATTATTACCACGAGCAGCAAAGAAGCAAGCATTCCAACATTAATGCTGTTGATGGAAATGTACGGTATATGTAATTTTCATAAGAAGTGACTGTCAATTCTGTTGGAAAGCTGTTTGAGAGGAAGCAATAAAACCCCTCACGATGTAATCCCAAGCATGCTCTGTGACGTTTAGTTAAAGTGATGCAGCTCGCTGGCCTTTGAGCTCCGTTCGTCGCTACGCAGTTACACGTCTTTGAATCAGCTCTGCTTCATCTATCGTTGTTGTCTTGTGAGATGAAATCATCACACATTCCTGTAAAATGAAAATGCATATAAGCTTCAAGTATGTCAACTCAATAGTTCGGCGACGTCACAATTCCGCACTGAAACATATCTACGTTCGTCCATCCAGCCTATACATATAACCAAATACAGAAACACCGTCGCGTGAAATAGCTTACCATTCACACATTTCAAATGGATGATAACTGTTCCCAGACTATTTAGTATGAAAGACACATATGAAATTCTTCCCAAGGTAAACTTCGGCTGACATGTAAATAAAATATTTTCAGTGGATTTGGAGTTTAGCGTTTGTGCTCTCGTGCACTGTGCAGCAGCTTACTGCCGTAATATATGGTGAGCCGTATCTACCGCTGTATTTTTCGTGTGATTTGGAAAAACCGGAATATGAGACATCTGTTGCAAATAGAATCTGACGCAGTGCAGCTTATCTCTTATAATGGATAATTAACTCACCGCATGTAGACAGACAGTGTCGCTTTCTGTGACGTGCTTGCTCAAAGGTTATGTCCCAAAGGATTTTCTTGCTGTGACCGAGGAATGATGGACCTCCACACTAAAATATTAAGAAAGTGAAAAAAGATTTCAATAATCGTATTCATTGCTCATCCGTAAAGTTACATGCTATTCAATGATTTGTCGTATAATCTACTCAGTTTTGAAACGACTATCGCATGGTGACTCGTTTTTGGATATTCTGTTAAAAAAATTTCATCAAGCACAGAAGAGAGGCCAGTAGATTAATAACTTCTCAGTCTCGTTAATACTGCGTTTTTCTTAAGCTGCTGACCATATGACTGTACACTGAATACCAACTGACGGTGTGCCACTGGAAACGCCTCTGGCATACAAACTACCTCTCAGAACGAGTAAGTGCGCTGACAAGTCATAGAAGTCACTTAAACAGGGCTCTTCAGAAGTAACACGGGGGGTTGAGAAGAAGAGTGCGCGAAAACTGGATACATGCCGAAAATAGATACGCCAAGTTTGTAGCTCACATTACAGGCGCGGATAATGAGCACCGTTTGTAGTGCGGCAAATATCAGTACGTATGTACGACTTGCGTGTGTGCGCGACGACAACAGCCCGCTTTGTAAATTTTTTCTCTGGGTTAAGTTTCTGCAGGCGCGTTCTAATTCGATGCGACAGTAGGGAGCAGTAATATGTGCACGCGTTCTGACAGCCCTACTCTCTCGTGCTGCGCTCTACAACCTCGCCAAGGCTCCTGTTACGAACTGAAATTTTGCAAGATGCTCTGTCCATCGATATGACTCATTATCCTGTATGCCTTATAGTTTTCGCGCTATAGTCTTTTGAAATCCCACAGATACTTAAGAGCAATCCTTTATATAAATATCACGGGAATTGTGTTATGAGTTGAAGCTTCCTGGAACTTTAACGCCTGATAACTTTGTAACAACGATCTCCCGAGTATATATGTGATTGTTTCTACCACAGCTAGTGAAAATTCATCTAGGATACAGGTATTATGTCGCAGCATTAATTTTATCAAAGGCAGTGGCGCAGTAATGTCGGCTGTATGTGATGCATGCACGTTGTCTTCCACAGTACCTCAAACAGCTAACTAATAAATAAAATGCATATTTGTCTAGCCAAAGCTATGATCTTTGCGTGGGTCACGCGCGAAACGGCACCGGTATCGTAACTTATTCCCAAAACATCAACAGAGTTTACTGCACCTTTTATCATCAAATAATGTTAATAAACGATTCATTAACACGAAAACAGTAAAGGAAAGTGGCTGATAATATTTTGAGCATTTCTACAGTTTTCACGCTATGTCAGACGAAAAAGGACACTGAATAGAGAGTGCAACAACAGAAATTATTGTATGATTATTAGAAAAAAAATAGTTCCGCAATTCCTGATGCTGTAACTTTCAAAGCCTTGCTGTGAAGATCTGTTCTCCGCGCAGTCAGTACTTCGGAAGACGTGGTCAATGTAGGATGTTGTGGCGCTCTAGCTGTTGGGTGGTGTTTAGAGATTGATACTACGACCATCTATCTTTTTCCTTTCTCCAGATCCTGAGCTCTTCTGAAAGGATTAAAGTCACTCACTCAGGCGAAATCTCCCGTAATACGTTCCTAACATTCAAGCTCTTCCAAAAGGACGATGTTTTATTAAACTGATGGCCCTAATTAATGATCTGGTTGTCGTACCACGGTGACCAACAGCACTCCACTGTCTAAGACTATTCCGAGCAGTACGAGCACAGTGAGAACTCGCAGCTCTGATGCGCCAGTTATCTAACGACGCCCGAAGCCCCATAGCACCTTGTGGCTACAACTACGCAACAGACTGGGAACGAGCTTTGGTGCGAGTGTTAAGCCCGAGCCGATTGGCCTTAATTAGGGCCCATTGATTGCCATCGATGGTCACTGCTGTATTCGTGCTCCGTATGATCAGTTGCTGCCTTCGATGCAATGTCTGAAAAAAGTAACATTTCAGAACACCAATGTTCCACAACGATAGCTGTTCAATCCAAAGGAACAGAAGTGATTAGTTCCAGGAGAATTCAGTTCCACAAAATTCGCCATCTCCTTGAATCTTGTTTCATGTGACAATAGGAGTACACTGATTGTATTATTAAAGAATAGCTCGTGGGTTGAGCAGATTGTTTGCCACAAGGGTAATGGTGTATGACGCCTTAATGACGGCTTTTAACTGATTTTTAACAAATGAGAATTTTGTTTGAATTAAACAATAAATGAAATCACTGTTTATTCACTTGGGTCTAGACAGAAACGTACCACCTTCTGCTAACGAAGTGTGACAAAAGGAAATAGTAAGTAGGGAATAAAGTTCAGTTATCTTGAATGTTCATACTGATGATAAGTTGGATCGGAATAGCTTCTGTCAAAACAGTTTCTGATACTTTGACATAAATGTTACTGCCAGCCTTGGAACTTCAGAAAGCTGATAGCATGCTTGTCCCGTCGACCAATACTTTTGACCAATTCTACGCTAAAGCAAACATGACCAAAGAAGTAGAGAAATAATTAGAAGTATCTCTTCGGATTACACACGTTTATGTTTCAGGCTTGTCCGTAAGTAGCACTGCCTTTAAATAGTCTAAAATTACTAAAAAGTGAAATTTGTTGCGAAATGTCAGTTAAAACTTGTCACTAATATTGATATTCATAACTACACAGCATTAAGGACACTCATGTGTATCCACAGGACATGTGGCCTGTAATTGAAAAGATGCCATTACTATCTCTCCATTAGCAAAAGATTCCGGACTACTCCCCCATTCGAATCACCGGGAGGGTGCAGCCATAGAAAAATGTGTCCATGAGAAAAAGGTAGAATCACCATCGAAAGGGTAACGTTCTACGTGTTGGGGCGTGAAATGTCAGCTGTTTGAACATGGTAGGGAAGCTAGAAAATCTTAAAAGAGAAATTCAAAGGCTCAGTACAGATGTAGAGGGGGTCAGTGAAGCGTAATGGAAAGAAGACAAGAATTTCTCCAGGTTACCTTCCATTCGCAAGGTGGGTGCACTCAGCGACTGTTATGTGGCTTATAAATAATGTAGTGCAGCAATCAGTGGTACATTTTTAGATTGTATTTCGAAAATCCAGATTTCAGCTAGTGGCTAGCCATTCTCAGAGGACTATTTTCTATTCTCAATGCATGTAAGTCCCTGTTGTTCGGGCGTCAGTCACATTTCTTTGAATGACTCCCGATCAACAGGTACTTACATGCACCGAGAATAGAAAATAGTGCATTGAGGATGGCTAGAGTAGCCAAAATCTGGATTTGGGTAATACAGTCTAAAATAAGGACGACTGATTGCTGCACTCTTGTAAGTTATAAGACAAGTATTTCTGGTCAGATGGGCAAAGGGTAACAATATTCAAGGCAGCAGAAAGTGGTGTAACGGGAGTGAGATTCGTTATGAATAAGAACGTAGGGCAGGAAGTGTGTTACTGTGAACAGTTCGGTGACAGGGCTGCTCTTATCAGAAGCGACAGCAAACCAGTACCGACAACGATAGTTCATTTATGCATGACGACATCGCAATCCGTAGATGAAGAGACAGAGAAAGTATAGTGAGCCCTGACGGCTAATTCTATGTTCTTATATCCCTGCCTGCTGGTGCGATCCGTCTTGGTCTAGTCGCCGGGTGGCGCTTCGGTTGCCTGCTATAGTTCAATTCTTTTATCTTGGCGGTTCGCGCATGCCCGCCCAGACGCGGGAGATTGCTGCGTTGCCAGTTGTTCGCGGCCAGAGAAGCAGCGCCATAGTATAGTTCGCAAACTTACGTTTAGGGGGGAGCGCGCAGTTTATCAAGTAAAGCCACCACGGTCACATTAACCCTTCCGCTGCTACAGAGACGTGCTCCCCGCATTCCGCGATGTTCGCGATTTTGTCATCATTGCACTGCTCGTCTGTGCACACACATAGTGTTTCGACTGCTTTGACACAGTTTATCATTCGATTTCACAAAAACTATTTGGCCCAAAAATTTGATTTTTACACATCTTCTTGACTGATACCTCCCCCCCCCCCCCCCCATAAATGACTTAATTTTCTTTCGAAATTCAACGCAGTTATTGTGCAGCATTAGATGTAGTAAACTATTGGACGAAATTTCAAGTTTGCAGAGGTAAAAGTCCATAGCGTATACTTTCCGTATGGTCGATTTTACTTGCTACTAGAAATTTCAAAAAAATACATTCAAAGGAATAAAATTCATGAAGACACTTCGATATTGTTTCTAAACAAAGAAAATATTAAGCACCAAGCAAGGCTTGAACTCGGCACCTTTCGCCTAGCAGCCCTACACTCTAACCACTACGCTACCACTGCTCCTCATTTGATACATGTCCCCCAGGACTTTAAAATGTTGTGCAAAATGCCGACAAACACTGTTGGTATGACTATGAATTACTCACGTTTCGTCGAAGTACAATAGGAAATAAACAATTACCGCTGTTCTTTATTGCGAAAAAGCGGTTAGTGAGAATGATACAAACACCTTTTCTTGCTATCGCCTGAATTAGGAGGCTTATTGCTTGTTTGGTTTAATTAATTAATAGAATATGAAGCAATTGGTATAAATAATGCTTTTTCCAAACTTTCTATTAAAGAAAGTCCGCTATCAAGACACTGCTTTTGTTCAATTACTTTATTTATGACTGAACGTTTCTAAAACTGAAGACACTCGTCCGTGCTCTGCACTGCAGTCGAGCTCTGGCAACGTCGTTCTCTGTTCATTGGCTGACTGTGTTTTGTGACATCAGATGCGCAGAACGAACCTAAACTCGGCCGCCGTCATAAATGACGCGCACTCTAGTTGAGTCCTGGGCTGTAGCTTCTTGGAGGTGGTTGTTGACCACACGGGCAGGCACTCGGTCGCAGTCAGGGAGAGAGAGAGATAAGAGGGCCATATGACACACCGTGAGCTGTTCACAGGCTCACGATTGTATAAGCGACTGGTAGTCGATAGAAATGAATTGAAATAAGAAATGGTCGTATGGCATTGTTGGCCGGGAGGCCCCATGAGGGGGAGTTTGGCCGCCGTATTGCAAGTCCTTTTTAGTTGACTCCACTTGGGCGACTTTTGAGTCAATGATGATGAAATGATGATGAAGGACACACAACACCCAGTCATCTCGAGTTGTGCTGATTGGCAATACTTGTGGGTAATGTGCTAACAGCAGGTTTATTTCGGATTAAGGAGGCATAGTTGCTGGTGTGGCTGCTGGAGTGCAGTTCATTTCCTGGTACCGTCTGTTCTGCCCTTTGGGGGTAAGGTACTCGTCGCTTGATTGACACATGGCTCCCGTGCTGAAATTGCTCCTAACACGCTGGATTGCCTATGGTTCTCCATCACTCTGTCTCGCGTTAATTTTACCTTGTGGTGCCTCTGTTTGAAATTATTTGAGTGGCACATTTGTGTGTTTTAGATTTTCCTTTAATTTTAACTTGGTCAGTGTCTGCTTGTCTTGTCATTGGAGCCTGAAATTAATTGTGTCAGATGTTTTAAGTCGCCACCTGCATTAGTGACTACTGAGTAGAGATTGAGTCTTATTTGCATTGGAAGAAGTTGTTTCCCTCACCGATGTAGCAACGGCCCTGATAAGCAAACGATAGTGGCCCAGTGAATACTGGCTCATTTGGGCAATTAATTTTCATAATTTAGGTGAGATTTTAGCCCTTTCAGGAAAATTAAAAATTATTGTAGTTGTTTGAGTGTTAGCCCTCAAGATTTTCCTGTTATCTTTTAACTCACACCTTATGTGTGTTTGAATAACCTGATTTCTTGGTTATTACAATTACTCGTTGTTATATTTTATTGTAAGATTAACCAGTTAATCCTTTTAGTAATTCCTAGTGTAATATTCTTGTTGTAATAAGTGCGGTTTGGTTGGGGTTTTGGGCGACGTTCATACTGAATTTCATATCTTGGTCTGAGCATTTTCATATGCTCTATGATTATTATGCATGAATTATATTGATTCTGAACTTCGTTTTAACGTAATAGTTTACATATTGCTGTAATGTTCAACTTTTAAAATTGTATTTTATTATTTTTCCACTTCAGTGCCTTCATTATGCCCCAGGGGCCCCTCTGATCAAATATTGGTTATCTGTGTTGATACCAGACTTCAAGAATTTTATGTTTCTACACATGTTTTATTCGTTAACAACATACCGTGAAATTAAAAGCGACAGTGGGAACATTAAGGGTGCAATGGCAGTGCCACTGTTAAATACAGAGGAGACTGGGTAAGTGGAAAGACTACAATGAAGGCCCCTATAAGGGAAAAGGCTTGTGTGATGTGGTAGAACAAGAAACAGGAATCGATGTGGAAAAGGTTGGTCATCGAGTATTAGAATTAGAATTTAAAAGAGCTTTGGAAGAATTAAGCTCAAATAAGGCAGAATAGATAGACAACATTCCATAAGAATTTTTAAAGTCATTGGGGGAAATGGCAACAAACGACAATTCACGTTGTTGTGCAGAATGTATGCGTCTGGTTATTTACCATTTGACTTTCGGAAAAACATCATCCACATAGCTCGAAGATTGCAAGAGCCAACAAGTGCGAGAATTATCCCACAGTCAGCTTAACAACTCATGCATCCAAGCTGCTGACAAGGATTATCTATAGAAGAATGGAAAAGAAATTGAGGGTGTGTTATATGACGATCATTTTGGCTTTAGGAAAGGTAAAGGCACCAGAAAGAGAGTTCTGACGTTGCAGTTGATAATGGAAGCAAGACTAAAGAAAAATCAAGACACGTTCATAGGATTTATTGACCTGGAGAAAGCATTCTAAACGTAAAACAGTGCAAGTATCAGAAAAAATAGGGGTAAACTGCAGGTAGAGTCGGGTAACATATAACTTTTACAAGAGCCGAGAGGAATAATAAGAGCGGAAAACCAAGAACGAAGTGCACAGATTATAACGGGTGTAAGGCAGGGATGTAGTCTTTCGCTCCTAATGTTCAATCAATACATCGAACGATGGAAATATAAGAAAAGTTTAAGAGAATGGAATTAGAATTCAACGGAAAAGGATATCAATGAAAAGATTCTCAAATGAAATTTGCTATCTTCAGTGAAAATGTGAGGAATTACGGGATCTGCTGAATGGAGTGAACGGTATAATGAATTTAGAATATGGACTGAAGGTAAATCGAAGGAAAATGAAAGTAGCAAAAAGGAGCAGAAATGAGAACAGCGAGAAACTTAACATCAGAATTCATGGTCATGAAATAGATGAAATTAAGGAAGCACCTAGGCAGCAAAATAACCCACAACGGGCGGAACAAGGTGGGAATCAAAAACAGAGTAGTACTGGCATAATGGGCATTACTGGCTAAGTGAAGTCTACTAGTATCAAACATGGGCCTTAATTTGAGGAAGAAATTTCTGAGAATGTACGTTGTAGAACAGCATTATGTTTCAGTAAAACATGGGCTCCAGGAAAACTGGAAGGAAAGTGAATCAAAGCATCTGAGATGTGATGTTACAGACGAATGTTGAAAATAATGTAGTCTGACAAAGTAAAGAATGAGGAGGTTCTGCACAGAACCGGAGAGGAAGGGAGTATACGGAAAACACTGACAAGAAAAAGGATTAAAATGATAGAACATCTGTTAAGACATTAGGGAATAATTTCCACGGTACTAGAGGGAGCCGTAGTGCACAAGCCGGCCGCGGTGGCCAAGCGGTTTTAGTCACTTCAGTCCGGACCACGAGGCTGCTACGGTCACAGGTTCAAATCCTGCCTTGGACACGGATGTGTGTGATGTCTTTAGGTTAGTTAGGTTTAAGAAGTTCTAAGTCTAGGGGACTGATGACCCCAGATGTTAGGTACCATAGTGCTTACAGCCATCTGAACCAACGTAGAGCGTAAAAATTGTAGAGGAAGACAGTGATTGGAATACGTACAGCAAATAATTGAGGATATAGGTTACAAGGGCTACTCTGAGATGAAGAGGTTGGCACAGAAGACAAATTCGTGGTTGTTCGCATCGGACGTGTCAGGAGACAGATGACACAAGAAGCAGGAAAAAACATTACACTGACTGATGGTCTCTAAGGAACAGAGACATTCTTGGACAGGAATAAGCACATGCAATGATGGACTGCACGAACGCAGTGCATACGTAATAGAGTGGCATATTTACAAAGGAAAACGGTAAAGATTTCACCACAAGCGCCATCAGCAAAACAAACACAGATAACTTTCATTTTTGACACAGGTCAGACCCACAAGTAAAGGTCGATATCACACTTAGTCACGAATATCCCCTCCTCAGTCACAAAAGCACATTTTGCATTGCTATTCCCGCTGGCTATCAAACTTTTGAGGAGTTCCTGAGGAATATTGCCCCACTCTTCTCTCAAGGTGGTTTTCAGTTCTTGCACGGTTCGGAGAGGGTATCTTTGATGAGAAACATGTCCACCGAAGGCATCCCAGGTCAGTGGCGGATACATTGCCACCCGCGCCGCCCCCATCAGCCAGCCAAGCTATTCGTTCGTTTCTTCCGTCAGTCGACTCGACTGAATCTACTTAATCGAGTAGTTGTACTTTTTCCTTCGTAGCAAGCGCGTCCGCGTCGTAGTATTTTATACGATTCTGTCTGGCTCATAGATAGACCCGCCAGGTTAGACGAGAGCGCTAATGCGCTGCTTCCTGGACTCGGGTAGACTCGCCGGCCGCCGATCGAATTCGTCCGGCGGATTAACGACGAGAGCCAGTGTGCCGGCAAACCTGGATGTGCTTTTTAGACGGTTTTCCACATCCCACTAGTTGAATACCGGGCTGGTCCCTACGTTCCGCCTCAGTTACACAACTCCCAGGCATTTGAAACACATTCGTACTATTTCATGATTTACACTGGACGCAGACAGCTGGGGTACACTGATTCCATCCAGGGGTGTACAGGGTGGCGACAGGAAAGGCATCTGACCAACACTTCAAATTAACCTCGCCAAATCCATTGAAACCACTCTGACCTTGCGAAATCTGCGGGACAAAGGTGGCAGCAAACGAAACGTCTGGCCCATAAGTGGCTAACACATACCTACGAGGAAAGTCGCGACCATTCTATTGATCTCGATACGTTATTCTGTTTGCCATTTGTTCGAGAAAAGTCGCGAATATTCTACTGTTTTCTTGTACAAAGAACCTTTGGTATGTTGCGTTATATATACTGACTATTCGCCGAATAGGAAGCCAGTTTACATTCAGAAGCAGAAATATTAAGACTGAAGAATGAATAAGTAAAAATTCCTAGTTGTAGCAAGTGCAAGTGTGAAGATCAGCCAAGAGTGAGAGTTATCAGTCGATTGTGAAGTATTAATAATAGTAATTCATAGTAGGTTCTGAGAAAAAATATTGTTACGAGACTCGTGACAATATTTTTAATAATAACGTAACAATAGTTTCCATACTTAACTCGTAATACGAGTCTGGTATGGGTAACTATTCATGCGTATATCTCAGGTAATGGTGACTTTCGAGAAGATTCCTAAAAATTTATTGATACTATACAGGTCCTTTATCAAATGCTCTAGAAAAAGACGGAATCGACAACAAAATTTCCACACACATTATTTGCCGGGTGACATCATCATTGGAAACTCGCCCTTATATTATACGTCGTAAGGTACATATCGGCTTGTCGCTTCCACAGTACGTATTTGTTCACACTCCATAAAAGTCTGGAAATGAATAACCTGGCAGCGAATGTTCTAGAAACAACCAAGCCACATATATAAGGGAAGCAGAGTCGCTGCCAGGTAGTCAGTTTGAAAGCTATAATCGTCGCGATAACTTAGAAGTGATTAAAAGTGAACAAATGCGATTATTGGCTATTACCACGGACTTAAGTGTGCTAGTGTTGCATTTTTCAGTGCGAATAAAGTGCTTGTCCGCTAATTTGCCTACGTCGTAACAGTGTAATAAAATGGATCGCTACGTAATAAGAAAAAGAAAAGTAGAAACACCTGAAGATTCTGGTCACCATTCAGCCGCAATAACACCACCACATGTACAGGCAGAGCCCAGTACTTTGTCGAAAGTTCCACAGCGAAGTTTTTTGGCAAATATTTGGATATATTAGCGTCAGAAAATATTAGTAATGATATAAAACACAAACTTCTCACAGCTCCAAGGAAACCTGAAAAAGCACAACAAGAGGGGACGGGTTGAATGCAGACAAGTGCACGATAATCACTTTGAACAGTATCCATGGCTGGTGTTCTCAAGTTAAAAAGGGACTTCTTTGCTTTAACTTGTCCGCCCCCGGTAGCTGAATGGTCAGCGTGACGGATTGCCAATCCTCTGGGCCCGAGTTCGATTCCCGGCTGAGTCGGGGAATTTTCTCCGCCCAGGGACTGGTGTTGTACTGTTCTCATCATCCTATCATCCCCATCGACTGTAGGTCGCCGAAGTGGCGTCTAATTGAAAGACCGGCACCCGACGAACTGTCTGCCCAGCGGGGGGCCCTAGCCATACGATTAAATAAAACAAATAAATTTGCATTAACTATTCAATTTTTTGTACGGATGGAGGAAAGAAATCCATTATCGCCACGAAACTGGTGTCTGAACCACGAACAAAGCTTTCCAAACTTACTGGTAAAGACCGACTCTTAACTCAAGTACCACGCTAAAGCATCAACAGATGCAAAATTATTTTTGGCGACGCGAGACAACTGCAAACCTGAGGTAATAAATAAGTTATCAAGAAGAGACTGGAAAGTATTCGGGAAAACAGAGAATGTCTTGTACCTAAAATTAAAAAAAAATCATATTTCATGGGAAGCAGAATATTCCTCTGCGCGGGCGTAGAGATGATGGAAGTCTATTAGAAAACAAAAATTATCGTGAAAGTATAGAGAGTAACGAGGGAAACTATAGAGCTCTTCTAAGGTTTAGAATTGACTTTGGAGACTTGCAACTAAAACATCACCATGAGACTACTAAAGCGAATGCCACTGACATAAGTAAAACAATGTGTAACGAACTTATTTCATGCTGTGAAACAGTGATGTTATCGAGAATACTGGAGGAAATCAGATTCTTTTTATTAAAGCATAATCTTCGATGAGACTACGGACACACTGCACATCGCCCAACTGAGATTAGCTGCAAGATATTTTGATGGTGACGGCAAATTACACGAAAGATTTTTAGGTTTCGTTGACATCCATAAAGACAATGATTGTAGTGGAAACATTGACGATGAACGTAAAGAGAGTCAAGATGAAGAGCGTAGCGCTACTGGTGAAGTATTAGGTACTCCGATTCTAAGGAGAATGGAATGCCTTTCTCTGTCACTGGAGAGCTTTGTGGGTATAGGCTGTGATGGTTGCTCAGTTAATATGTCAGAACTGAAAGAAGCTGTGGCTACAATAAAAAAAGAAAGCTATCAACGGGCAAGCAGCACCCTTGTCTCTCGCAGTTGCAAAGTTGCAAGTGTGAGAAACTTGGTTGATTGGCGACTCTATGGTGTCCTGTGCACTACGACCAGATAATGTGTATACTTAGAAGGAGAGACAGCATTGGTCGTATATTTTTGTTTATTATCGCAAAATCGATTTTCGGTCACTTAGTGACCATCTTCAGTGCTGTAATATATAACTTAAATTAGTAAGCACTGGTGTCAATGACATGTGATCGCCGTAAGCTTATTGACACCAGTGCTTACTAATTTAAGTTATATATTACAGCACTGAAGATGGTCACTAAGTGACCGAAAATCGATTTTGCGATAATAAAGAAAAATATACGACCAATGCTGTCTCTCCTTCTAAGTAAAAACTCACTTGGTACTACTGAAGGAGTATTATCGTACTTCACAGCGTCTAGCAAGCGGTTCGCAACTTTGAAGAGTCACCTAAAACACTCGTTGCAGTCACATTGTCAAACGAGATGGGTTGAGCGACATGTTGCGGTTGTTCAGTTCGCAGCTGATCTCGGAACAGTTTGCAAAATTCTTAAAGAAATACAGTGCTGGAGGGATAGAACAATTGCTGCCAAAGCCAATATTCTCCTTCGAGCTCTCTCTAACTGTGAGTTTATCACTCTGTTTACACTGACTGACATTAAGAGCATAATACATCCAGCCAGCAAAATCTTACAAGACCCTAGCTTGGACATCGCGATATCAAAAGCAAAATAAAATTCGACGCCAAGTGTGTACGACGGCATGAGAGCTAATGCTGATAGCCATTTTGCTCGTGTTGTTGAAGAGGCGAAGGCAGTTATGGAATAGTTAGAGGTGGAGATGAATGTTCTTCGTCTTACAGGCAGACAAAGCACAGGGAAAATTGCGATCATAATGATGATGCTATGACATATTGGAAAAGAACTGATTTTCTTTTCCTCCAACACTGGATCATGTTACCCATAAAATCCGAAAGACGTGGGAGATGCAGCTTTCTTACTTTTAGAAAGGTCGAATTCTTGGCATCAGGGAAATGGGCGCATTAAAACAATTGGCTTAGTTCAAATGGTTCAAATGGCTCTGAGCACTATGGGACTTAAACCCTGAGGTCATCAGCCCCCTAGAACTTAGAACTACGTAAACCTAACTAACCTAAGGCATCACACACATCCATGCCAGAGGCAGGAATCGAACCTACAACCGTAGTGGTAGCGCGGTTCCAGACTGAAGTGCCTAGAAGATCTCGGCCACAGCAGCCGGCAGGCTGAGTTCAGTGAATGCAAAATGAATAGTGACGAGATTAATTATAAGGACAACAGCGTGGTGAAAGCAGTAGGCGAACTGTAACGCGAGAAAGTCGTAGCGTAGGTCAACTGGCTCTGGCAAATTGATTGCGACAGCTGAATTCGAGGAACATCTTAGAACGAACTGTCGGGATGATTTATGGAAACTGGATTTAGATCGCCAGTTGCATTCGTGAGTGATGGAACAACAAGTAACAAGAGGCTCGAGTAATTAAAGAGGTTTATTCCTCTACAAGTGAAGACAAAAAACAGAATAATACGAAACTTCAGTAACTTAGCTATCTATCATTGCCACTGGAACGGCGATCAGCGAAGCCGCTGGATGAACCCGCTGACTTTAGTGCCGGGTAGTAGAAGACACAGAATTTTCCAGTTCCAGGGGTAGTCGTTAGTGCAGATGAAGTCAATCCAAATTATATGTCGTCGAGGTACCGGCAACGGTGAACTCTAAGAGGACACTCCAGAGTGAGGCGCCGTGTGCGCTTATGCAGCCCTGGTGGCCAAGGGATATGCTCACTGTCTACTCACTGTCGATGAGTCTACGATGACGCAGCGTAGCGTGGTTGGTGCACTACAGTCTCGCAGCTGTTTGACGTGGTCACGCCGGCAGGGCGTTTCTACATTACCGGAGGCATCTACGCTGTTAGAGAAAATAAATCGCAACACCAAAAAATAATTAATGTAGGGTAATGAAGTTTCGGAAATACTTTGCATAGGTAACGTAGTTCAGTGATTAACATTGTTGGATCACTGGTTAATGTAAGCGCGAGATAAGAAATTGCAAATATGAAATGCTGGCGTATTAATAACCAGTATAACCGACTGAATTTTGAATACAATCATGTGGACATGCATGGTTAGTGTTGTACAGTTACCAGACGTCAATTTGTGGGTTGGAGCTCCATACCCATTTCAATCGTTTGGTCAATACAAGGCTAGTTAATGCTCTTTGTGGATGAAGCTGGAGTTGTCGTCGGATGATGTGCCATATGTGCTCGAATGGAGACAGATCTGGTGATCAAGCACACATGACAACATGTCGACACTGTGTAGGGCATGTTGGGTTACAACAGAGGTATGTGGGCGAACGTTATCCTGTTGGAAAACATCCTCTGGAATGCTGTTCATGAATGGTGGCACAACAGGTTCGAATCACCCGAGTGACCTACAATTTTATACTTAAGAGAGGGCTCGTGCTCTCATACGAAATATCACCCCGGACCATAACTCCATGTGCATGTCCAGTGTATCAAGCATGCAGACAGGTTGGTTGCAGGCCCTCAATTGGCCTCCTTCTAACCAACACACGGCCATCAGTTGCTCGGAGGGAGAACCAGCTTTCTTCAGAAAACTCTAGTCATCCACTCTGCTTCCAACGAGCTCTCACGTGACACCAATGAAGTCGCAAATGATGGTGGTTGGGGTCAGTGGAAGCATGCTACAGAGCGTCTGGCTCGAATCTGTCCTTGAAGTAACAGATTCTTAACAGTTCATTGTGTCATTGTCGTGTCAACTGGTGCTCATATTCCTCCTAAAGATGCAGTACGATGCGCCAGAGCCGCACGCAAAACTCGATGGTCTTCTCACTCGGTAGTGCTACGTGGACATCTGGAGCCCAGCCTTCTTGCGATCGCACATTCTCGTGACCACTGCTCCCAGAAATCAGGTACAGTGGCTACACTCTGCCATGTCTTTCCACGGTATCGCAGAACGAGCATCCAGTTTCTCACAGCGGTATTAGACGGCCTTGTTAAAAATCAGTAAGATGTTGATAAAGGCATCTCTGTCGGCTTAAAGACATTCTTGACCAATATGAACATCCAGGACCAACCTCAAAGGAAACTGACGCTCGCAGCCACTACAGCGTGTATTTAAAGAAAACCTGTTTTTCATTCTCATGGTGACGCTACTACTGCCACTCGTAACCGACCGGAGCGAAGTTTGAATAGATATAATCTTTCAGATGTCGAAAGACGCCTACCAACTTTCGTGTAGGTCGCAACTCTTCCAACAATGTACTTGCACGGGGCGCATCTGACTCTCCAGCTGGGCGGTACTGTGCATGAGCTGGGAATGGCCGAGTGTCGGCAGTGTGTCATGTGACTTGCAACCGCGTCGCGGCTTGCGTCATGATAAAGGCACTGTTGGCACCACATTCTCCAGCCCCTGGAGTATGTATTAATGAGGGCATTCTTGGTCACGAGAAGTCTACTAGTATCGAACATAAGCTTTAATTTGAGGAAGAAATTTCCAAGGATGTACATCTGGAGTGGGCACTGCATACCACTGAATCTTGGACTGTGGTAAAACGGCAAGGAATTCGAATCAATTGACGTTTAGAGCCACAGCTGTCTGTTAAAATTTAGGAGTCCTGATAAGATGAGGAATGAAGAGGCTTTCTGCATAACCGAGGATGAAAGGGATATACAGAAACCTGCGCAATGGATTCTAAACTATTTGTCAGGTTCGTTCTAGTCTCTGTCTTCCCTTCAGTTTTCTCTACAGCTTCTTTTAGTACCATGAAAGTAACGTGCCAGTGTCTTAACGTGTGCCACACTGTACTTCAAACCGCAAACGCCGTGAGGAAATTAGGGATTGTCACCGACAGAGCATGTATGGCATGCGATTGGAATACGTAAACTTTTATACCAATCAAAAGTCACCAGTCTCCGTGAACACAGCACATATTTCAGGCGTGGCAAGATATTCATAAGGATGACATTCTTAAGTTGATGGCTTCCATGTCACAGTGAATATCTGTCTTCGTTCCCATGGGGTTACTGCCGTTGTTGCTGGACAGCAGTTCCAATCGAAAGAGATTTTAGTCATTTAATATCCGTTGTGTGGTGGACGTTTCCATTCAGCTTGAAAAGTATCACATTGGTGCTTCGTGGTTTAACACTTTTTATTTCCGTCGCTATAACTACATTTAATAAATGAATATTCAGGTAATTCATCTGCACAACATTGTCTCTCTGTTTCTAATGTCTCCTTTGGTTTAAGTCTGAGGAGACCTGACCATCGCTCCATTTTTGCCTGGTAATTTCAGAAACGAAAGCTGAAAGGAGTTTCGATAATAGTTTGGATTGCATTTCTTCCTGCTCTGAAGTTACAGCATTTACTAATCCTCAGACATTAATACAAGTTAAACATTCAGCTTTTTGAGTGGAGGAAACATTTAAAGCCCACAAGAAAATAAACGAAGTGAAAGGAAGTGACATTTGAAGCTGCAGAACTGGAGCTTCTGTCACAGACGGCAGTCGGTGACATTTGATAATGATATAACTTCTTCCACACTACGTGGTTCTCTAGTGGATACAGAAGAGAAGTACAGATACTGTTCATGAATGGAGAAATCAGATATTAATTTATTATATATCTAATACCAAATAGTGAAAAAAAATACATACCATTGTTGCCGTAGTTGCAGCATCAGTTGCTAACATTAGCTTTCAATGATGATTTTCAGGGGTTTGCAGCCGGGTTCCATCGTCCTGACGACAACACGATATTTCGGCGGACCATCTAGCCCCATCTTCAGGTGAGATTTAGTGCGCAATCACGCTGGAACTGAAGAAACCTCAGATTCGGCGGCTCCTTTATACCGCGGGTACTGGCCGTTGCGCGTGCGCGAACAACGGAAGAGCTGCCCTCTGTGAGGCGAAGAATTGCAGCGGCGCCAGCGGTGAAAACTATCAAAAGCGAGGAATCGCAAAATTAAAATGCAGCCGGTCGGAAACCAGACCGTTGTTGTTTTATCTGTGATAAAATAGGATTCCACGTCTTGCTTAAAGGAAAACCTTTATCTCCGTTAATAATATCATCAGACAGACGTATGATTTGGGACTGAGGAAACCTGGGGTATACAAGATTCCCTGTCGCTGCGGCAAGGCCTACATTGGACAGACTATTCGTACAGTTCAAAATCGACGTGTGGAACATCAACGGCATACACGTCTGCTCCAGTCGGATAAATCAGCCGTTTCTGAACACTGTCTTAATGAAGGGCACAATATGTCTTTCAAAGAGACGCAAATTATTGCCTCGGCTTCCCGTTACTGGGATTGTGTATTGAAAGAATCAATTGAAATACGTCTGTCTGACGATATTATTAACAGAGATAAAGGTTTTCCTTTAAGGAAGACGTGGAATCCTATTTTATCACAGATAAAACAACAACGGTCTGGTTTCCGACCGGCTGCATTTTAATTTTGCGATTCCTCGCTTTTGACAGTTTTCACCGCTGGCTCCGCTGCAATTCTTCGCCTCACAGAGGGCAGCTCTTCCGTTGCTCGCGCACGCGCAACGGCCAGTACCCGCGGTATAAAGGAGCCGCCGAATCTGAAGTTTCTTCAGTTCCGGCGTGATTGCGCACTCAATCTCACCTGAAGATAGCGGCCAGATGGTCCGCCGAAATATCGTGTTGTCGTCAGGACGATGGAACCCGGCTGCAAACCCGTGAAAATCATCAGTATTTGATACGCCGGGAAAATCTACGTTATCACATTAGCTTTGAATGTTTAAAAGTATATAGATACTGCAGATTTACAGACCAGTCAGCCTTCAATACAGAAAGTATTCAGTAAACCATGAACCCTGGTCGCTAAGATAATCTTTAAATGTTATTCTATTCGCAACCACACCAAATGGGATCAGTGAATGGATGTTCGAATTTATGTACTCCCGCCGATGCTCCGGAGAGGAGTTGCTTGCACGTCGTTGGCAGCGGCGTAATCGTTTGTGGCAGCGCCCTCGTACCACGCTTGCCGCTGTACGAAACGTGGCGGCTTAGAGTCCACGCAGGATATCCTGGCCGGATGGTGCGCGGTCGGCGAACATGCGTGGGGAGAGCGGTAGTGGTGGGGGTTGTGAGCAGACTCTGTACGGGAAATACCGAGTGCTGGAGGGTAAGTGACGTTCTAAACTGAAGCCTACGCCCACATTTCGTGTAAATATTAAATGTAGCCGCTCCACGCCCACAGTTCCATGGCGACCATCCAAAAAGATCTACTGTCACCGCTGCTCGCGTTAGTACCTAAAAATCATTCTGTAGAAATGGCAACAAAAGTGGCAATTTATTTTCGCGTGGCTTTTTAACCACAGAAGCATTATGAGTGGCGAACATTGAATGAAATTTACACATTTCTGTTGATGGTATGTTAAAATTTGCTTCTTTTACCAAAACACAGCGGTAATTTACACAGTGTCATCTGAATAGCATATTGTGCCAACATAATTGCGTGGGAATTCTGAAACAGTGGTTTATTAAGTTTATTAAGTGAGGAACTGAGAAAGAGTAACTTCAGTAAGTTATGAAAAAGCACATCCTCACTACAAAATAAATGTACAGTGAATTCATTTATGTTATTCCAAAACCCACAGAATTTCTCGTTTCACCAGCAGTTGACAGACCCTAAAAATTACAGTCTTTCATTTATAAAGTCTGCATTTAGTGGAATAACACGGAGTACAATGAATTTTTCTTTAATAACCATATGACAAAATTCTCTCCTTTTTGTGTGCTATCACTTGCCAAAATCTCATTTAGATATCTAAGGCCATTTATTAAATACGAGTAATTTATGGATATTTCACTTTGGTTTTGTCCCTAGCATAGCGCGAACGCAAATGAGTGTGCTACATCAGATCAGTTTCCTCAAGATTGGTGGCATCCAGAGACCTCCCTCTAAGTATAAAGAAAAATTCGATATGTCAGCTAAATTGCATATGCAGCAACGTATTGTATAATATGCACCAAACGCAAAATCATAGCGATTCCTGTTTTTCATTGCAAACTTTTTCAAATTTCGCGCTGTGTCTAAACTGCATGTAAATATCACAATAACTGGTACCATTAACGAAATGATAGGCACATCATCAAGAACCTGACATATAAAGCTCAAGTAACGCAAAAATGAAATTGTTTTACTGAATAGTTTCTGCAAAATCATTTGAAAAAGATTTCGGGGTGTGTGCTGGTATTCTTTATTGCCGGCCAGCTGAAAAGTGGCAAACAAACCAATGTACTCGCCCAGCGCTTTGGACGAAAACCGTCACTGCACATCGGCCCCTATCCTGCGCGGTCTCTAACTGTCGGTTCACGTATCTGAAAGTGGACAGCGGCCGATAGTGCTGATAATAACGTGGGAAAGTTTCATTATTGTTCAAAGACGATCACATCCAGGGATATCTCAGATGTCACCTTATACTTCTATTAATTCCCAGATGGTTAATATTCCTTAAAGTTAACTTAAAATACCTTTATTAACCCATGAACTCAATGCCCCTTTCATACAGCTATTTGATGCTAAAAGTACAGCAAAGAAAAGGAAGTGTTCAGAAGAACATTGTACTCCTCTGTCGATCACGTGAGAGTCGCATGTTTTGTTGCTGCCAACCTTTGTGATGTGTTCACGTGATTTCGGCATAAGACGTGGGCAGAGGCAACATGTTACATAGAGTCCAACTCGCTTTGAGTCGCACAGTAGCAGTGAGAGCAAGGAGGTGGGCATGAATATTATGGGAATCCATGTGAAGAACTGCTAAATCTAACATCTGAGATCTAATGTTGAGGGAGCAAGAAAGACATGAGTACTAAGAGTAAAATGATGAAACTAGTGCAGAGTTGTAATACAATTGCCTAACATTCCGTGATTAGAGTCAGCAGACAAAGGCAATGCCACCCATCATGGACACCGTGCAGCATGAAGACAAAATGAAATAATTATTGAAAGATCCTATCTACAATGAACTAAGGGTGGAACCCACGGCCAAACCAATTCATAAGATGCAGAGCTCAGTCAAGAATGCCATAACTGACACTGACACACCCAAGAGATTCACGCCCAGAGTACCATGTGCTCCTAGAATTCATGGAGTACCAAAAGTATATTAAAAAATATCCTCTAAGACCAACGAAGGACGGGATCAAGTCGACAACATATAGGCGAAGAACATAGATACCCTCCAGGCTAAGACTTCTAGTTGGCGAAACCACTCTTATGTGAAGAAGTCGACGCACTTCACTTCATAGAACGCACAAAGAGAGAATTTTACCCACGAAAATAATGGTCAGCTTCGACGTAAGGTTATTATGCACAAGCATGACAATAGACGAAACTTTTGGCCTCGTAAAAGAGCATACATGTGAACTCACTGCGCTATGTTTGCTTCTACATACTTCAAATGGCAAGAGAAAAACTACGAGTAGACAGACAGCGTAGCAATTGGGTCTCCCTTACCCCGCTAGCAGCAGATGTATTCATGGAGGTCTTTGAGCAAGGCCACTGTGTTCCACTTCTCTTTACGCACACATCGATGTATCAGATATGTGGAAGTTGCGTTCCCTATAGAGCCTCATAGTGAAACGGAACTACACAAGTTAATGAATATTTGGATAAAATACACCGGGATATTCAATTCATGCTCGAGGTAGAGAAGAACGGCGCAATTCCATACTTGGGCGTGGAACCATAGACAGAACAACATGCGGTGGCACACAAGGACGCAGAGTGTGTCAGTAGCTTACACGAAAGGACAGATATCTGCGTGCCCAGTCCCACCACCATCCAGCACGGAAGAACTCATTCATCCCATTCTTTGGCTTCTATGCGCAGCACCTAAGCGATGATCATACCGCAAGTCATGAGATCAAAAGACTGAGCGTACAACAATGGTGGCTAAACCATAAATCCAAACAGTCGTGGCAACAATCAAAAAGAAGAGAGATAGGCAAGAAATCGAGTATCTGCAGCCAGAATCACGCTTACATTATGTGAAAAATGTCACTGAGCGGATTGGTAACCTCCTTAATGGGGTCCAGCCTGTCTACCACAGCAGCCGCGACATCCAAGATGTGCCATGCTCTAAAAAGAGCAAGAAAGGTACTTTACACGCTGCAGGTGTGTACAAGTTGGAATGTCAGTGAGGACAAATTTGTATCGCTAAAACCAGCAGGTCAGTAGGAAAGCACATACGAGGAAACAAACGCTACTTTCACCTGAACGCCGGTAAGACTGCGAGAAGGAAATAAAATTTAACGAAACTTACATACTGCCCAAACAGTCGGGCGTGATTAAACACCAGGTCAGGGAAGACACAGAAATAATAAATACCCTAACAACATCGACGGAGAGGATGGCAAGTTTGCCCCACCCTGGCTTCATGATTCTGACAGGCCGCACCAACACGCATGTGACACGACCGCTACCACTTACGGGGCCCACGAGAAATACGGGCCCCGCAACGAGCTCGGGACTTCACACTAGTGGGCTTGTCCGACACACTTGGCGAACGCTCGACTCCGTGGAGGGCTCTTGGGAAATCTATATGTAACTGAAAAGGTACCTACTAAAGGTTTTAATTTCGTCATGTGCTATAGAGAGCTTGCATGTATTTAAACTCGCACCCATTAATTGTTAAACTCGTCTGAAATAGTTTCTCAATCCCCACTGGAGACAGGTATTGGAATTCACTCGTAAGACCTTCAATGTCACGTGCTGTGACGTATGCGCCACGGCATGTCTTTTCTCGTTTATCTCGTACCAGCGAGTAAATACTGCCGCACAGCCTGCGTCCAGTAGAAGCAACGCTACAGCCCACACCTCATTCGACAATGAGCACCAGTCATATGAAACTGTGCAGTAAGCAATAGATCCCCACTCCCTCCACAATAGCAACCTAATATAATGAAGTTCCCGCTCCTTATGCTTCAGGTGACCAATCATAACAAGAACCTTTTGAGATTGAGACGTGACGTCATGCCTTGTGCGCAGGAATAACAATATGTAAGTGACTGCAATCAGATAAAGTACAACAGTAGACCCAGAAGAAGGCCATTGTAACTGTGGTCGAAGCCTTGGTTTGTGCAGTATAGTTCTTTACATTATGAAGCGGCATGCTTTCCAGAAAAGTCTTATGACAACTGCAGAAGTTATTTCAATCTTCGACGACGGGTCTAGTATGATTGATTAAGGTTGTGCAATTGGTAATACCTCTGTATATTAACAGTTGTGTGTGAGGTGCAAAGTGAACACACAAAGAAAAGTAATTGTGGTTTTCTCCTTTAATTTAATCATCTTCCCACGAAAATTACTGTAAGAAGAAATTACGATGACGTCACCATGAAAGAAGTGAGGCACTCAACCAGGGGTCGTCAGCACGATGCAGGTAAAACAAATCACGTTTTTGGCAGGCTCTGGAAACTATCACTTCAAGCCTAGAGGATAGATCAACACAAAGTTTGACATAAAGACTGTGGGATTCTGTGTTGTAGGACAGATATTACATTTTGCAGCTTTTCTATGTGCATATTTCCTTTTGCAGTCAGATTCGATCATACAAAGGCCGTGCACACCAGTTCTGGTAAGGTTATGATGACTACAAGGGCCCAGTGACTGTCGAGTTCCTGGAACGGGGAACCGCCATCAATGCCCAGCGTTATCAAGCCATTTTACAGAACCTTAGACGAGCCATCAAGTCGAAACGCCGAGGCAAGTTGACCACTGGCGCAATCCTCCTGCATGATAATGCCAGCCCACACACGGCCAATGCGGTGAAGACGACATTGCAGCAGTTTAGGTGGTTTAGGTGGGAAACGCTGGAACATCCACGGTACAGTGCCGACCTTTCACCGTGTGACTTTCATGTGTTTGGACGTCTCAAAACTAGCTATTCGCAGACATCGATTAGCGACGGACGACGAAGTGTGTGACTGGGTCCAGGCCTGGATCTGAGAGCAGCCTACTAGCTTCTTCAAGGATGGAATCGACCGGCCGATGTCGCAATGGGATAAATGAGCCAACAGTTTTGGCGACTATTTTTGGGTATGTGTACTGTGTATAAATACAATTTTGAGTTAATAAAATCGTTACCGTTACTTTACTCTAGTGACCGTATTTCAGTGGAATGCCCTATAGATGATTCACCTGAAAGTGAGCGAAAGTTTTCTAACTATTTGCGAGGCGTGTAACTGAGGAGGGACTTCGGTGCCAGTCCGTTATTCGCTAATTGGTATGAGGGAAACAGCCTAAAAACCACATCCATGCTGGCTGGCACACCTACCTTGTTGTTATCCGCTAAGCGGATTGGTTGCAGTGCAGACGCAGCTCCCCGTCCCGAAAGCAGCCCTTTAACAAGCATGACTTCCCGGTTTGGGACATTGACAGGCCGTATACTATAAAATAAACATTTAAACGTCAAGAAGTTAATTAATTACACAGGAATCGCAGCAACAACTTCACATCGCAGAACTGCAGTCCCAGCATAGTGCTCTATACGGACTACGTAACAGTGACACAGATGTCCAGAGCAAATTTTTCCGAGTCTGTCAACTGCAGTAGACCACTGTTGACGCAGTCGAAGTCCTATGGCAGTGCATCAGCGTCCAACGGAATTGTGATGTGCCAGAGTCTAGCGGCAACGGCAATGAGAAGACGGTGCTTAGCGTCACCAGCGAAGATCCACTTGGGATGGCTGCCTGAAGAGACGTCACTTCTCCCGGCTCTGCGGCCGCATAAATTGAAATCTGCTTAGTTCTACTGGCGGTCGACTCGCGTGATGGGCAATCAGGTGGCGTAATCACCGCGGCCTGTGATGTGACTCTGCCACCGATGCATCGTCGTCAATTGATGGCAAGTGTCTAAGACGTCCGGCTGTTTACTGACGCAGCTAAAGTCTTAGAAAGCGTGCCAGAGATCGGTAACTGGTCGAGTACGTCGCAGCCCGCAGTGGACGAAGAAAAGCCGGGAAAAGAGCAGCGGCGCGCCTGCAGCGGCCGTGGGCTCTCCGTGAGCAGGCCTCGCCGCCACGGCTTAGCCCCTGGAGCCTCGGATATTAACTAGGTAAGTCGAGGACTCGCGGCGCTCCAGCAACTTGGCTAACTCTATTAGGCGTCCACGCCGGGCGGCGGCCACCCCGCGTCTGCGGCCCGCTATCTCCGACGTCACGACGCCAGCCGGGGCAAAATTTTAAAGCATTCTCTGGTTGGTTCGCCGCAATCAAGCACCAGCGTCAGGGAAGTCTTCCAAAAGCAGAATGTAGGGGTTGGGGGGGGGGAGGGGGGGGGGGCGTCGCTGAGTATTAAAATGCGTTCCTTTCACAAAGTGCTGCTTTGATTTTCAAGAACCATTAAGGGCGCTTCAACAAGTCTTACAGAACACTTGCGACCTGGCCCGTCTTCGCCGGCGAGCACCAAATATCTAAGGCCCGACGATACATGTGGCATAGCGATAGCAAATTAGAGCCGGCCGAAGTGGCCGTGCGGTTAAAGGCGCTGCAGTCTGGAACCGCAAGACCGCTACGGTCGCAGGTTCGAATCCTGCCTCGGGCATGGATGTTTGTGATGTCCTTAGGTTAGTTAGGTTTAACTAGTTCTAAGTTCTAGGGGACTAATGACCTCAGCAGTTGAGTCCCATAGTGCTCAGAGCCATTTGAACCATTTGATAGCAAATTAGACACACAAACCGTCCACGTGACTCACAAGGGGAGGGCACGACATTTGGAACGCGGATTTACTGCAAATTTCCTACACTTGTAGTACTCCAAGAGGACAACAAAATGTGTAAGCAGTAGCTTAAATTTACAATGTTATTTGGCAGTCTACTAATTTTTATTATCACAAATAGTGTTATATTCATAACTATCGACTAGTAAATGACCAAACACATAAAGTGATACTGAATATGTATGCTTGCCCATGATTGGAGAAATCCCTTATACCTGGAAGGAGCCCGAAACGACTTGTTACCTCCAAGTTTTGACCGACACAGACGGCTTTCGAAAGATGTACAATTAATTGTCGCTTTCGACATTACGAGCACAAGTTGCAGGATGGTATTTTTCTTAAAAACATGGAAAATTTTGTGTTGGCAGAAGAGCCAACACCGTGTTACGAGTGGAGGCCGAAATGCACGCGTTTTAACTCACGCAGGCTGGCGTGAGGAGGGAAGATCTATACTGACGTGAGGTCTGGAACAGCACAAGGAATGAGAATTCAGAAAGCGGACACAATTAGTTTGAAACTTAACTTTAATCCATTAATGATGAACGTCGCTCTTGACGGCACATGATTCACAATATTATCTGTTCAGAATACATTCATGAAGTAATTATAGTAACAATATGGCGCCTTGCTAGGTCGTAACAAATGACGTAGCTGAAGGCTATACTAAACTGTCGTCTCTGGAATTGAGAGCTTATGTAGACAGTGAACCATCGCTAGCAATGTCGGCTGTACAACTGCGGCGAGTGCTAGGGAGTCTCTCTAGGCTAGACCTGCCGTGTGGCGGCGCTCGGTCTGCAATCACTGATAGTGGCGACACGCGGGTCCGACGTATACTAACGGACCGCGGCCGATTTAAAGGCTACCACCTAGCAAGTGTGGTGTCTGGCGATGACACCACAGAAAACATTAAGTTAAACGGCACCAGCTGCATTGAATGAATGCTATGTTTCCGCATAAGCAAGGTCTTTCGATATTTTCCGTGGAAAAACAAACCTCGTTAACATTTTCAAAAACCTCTCTTTCAGACAATAATTTGGAAGTAAACCATTCATAACGCTATATTTCCTTAAAAATCGGCACTGATAATTGGTTATGCAGTATCGAGTGTATTTTGATAGCGTTTTCCGAGAAGCAATTTCTCGTTTTCTTTCGATTAAATACGAACAGTTTTGAAGACACGGACAAGCATAATTTTCAGTATCACTTTATGCGTTTGGTCGTTTACTAGTCGATAGTTATGTATATTATAATATTTGTGATAGTAAAAATTAGTAGACTGACAAATAACATCGTAAATTTAATAAAAGTTCATCCGATTACACGTATTTTTCCCATTACACCAATTGAAATATAAATAGTAAAGAAAATGACTGTTAAAAATAAAAAAACTGACGAACGGAACTCGATCCAGCGATATAGCGGCTTGAACGCCAACCACGTAAAAACAAAATTGTTTCACATTGTTCGCTGCATTTGTTCAGGGCGGACGTCCGGTGACACCCGTTCAGTTTGTTCGTTGATCCGTTCGCTCTGTTTTTCTTTTATTATTACAAAGGGAAGCTAACGCTCTGACCGAACACGCTGAGCTACCGTGCCGTCACCACTGGACTGCAGCCGCTTCACGGCAAAAATGGCCACGCACAGATATATAATTGACGACCGAAATTATCTTGCGATTTTCTCAGTAACGCTTGAGAAGTAAGCGCTACTGTTACACATTTTGTTGTCCTCATGGAGTACTACGAGTGTACAATGTTTACAGTAAATCCGCGATCCAGTGGCCTGACCTTGTCAGTCTATCTATTAGATTGGAGCATACGTTTGAACTGTTTTTGTTTTTCCCTTTGGTATTCCGGTTGCTATGGGTTTATTTACCGATTTTCGTTTTTCATTTGTAATTCACTGTTGCTGTTTGAGTTTACATATTACCATTTTGTCTTTTGGAGAGACTAAGTGGAGCTGAGGACGCTAGAAAAGGGAGTACCGAGTGAAGGAAACGGAACATTTACGACATGTTCTACTGTTTGAGTTCAGTAGAAAGATGACAGTAGCGGATGTAGACAGTAACATTTTTACCGTGTATAAGGAGGATCGTTTTGACCTTAGTGACTCATCACGTTCAAGAACACTTTCGATGGAGATCGTTTAAACACATTAATGCACAACGATCCACAGCACTGTATTCGAGAACTGACCAATGTGAATAGTTGTGATCATTCCACTATCGTGCGACGTTTTCACGCAATGGGAAGCTTCAAAAGTCGGTGTACAGGTACCGCATGACCTAAGCCAAAATCACAAAATCAGCAAGTGGCCATATGTGCATCTCTGCTTCTCCTTCAGACGAATATACGACAAATGTTAAGAAAGTGAAATTCATTTAGCTGGCTCAACTAGAGTTGAAGCAAATTAATCGGTTTCACGACGTTTGCACGATTAGAACAGCTATTAACTCTCCTCCAGACGAATATGGTACAACTGTTAAGATACTAGAACACGTTAGGGTACCGAACCATGTCAGCTGAACTTAACATTCAATCATCTAGTGTCCATATGAATTACCAAGTCTCACTATTGAGATAATCATGGTGGTTTGTCAGATAATTATCACATCTTCAGTGCTGTCTATCTGCATACTTAATTCATAAGCTTGCACATCCAAGGAATCATTCATATTCAGGTAAGCTGTTTCCTTTCTCTCTAAACATTAAAGGACTACGTTCTTTCTGTTATGATGAGGACGAACGAGTCGTCGCCAATGTTGAATGGTGGCCAATGCCAAATAGAAACGTATAAATGACATCAGGTCTGTATCTGCAACGACTAAAATAATTAGAAGTTGTTGAAAAAACATAATATATATTGTACTTAACAGGTTGTACAGGATTCTTCTTGACTACATACATATAATAATAAACATATAGCTATGGAGGCCTCACTTTGACCAGACGTTACTAAGCGCCTTGTTAGAGGTTGCTTCCTATCAGCTGAAGGCTATGCTACTTTACTACTTGACGTCCCCAGCAAGAGTGGACGAGAGCTCGCTACAAACTTGAACAAGACGCGGAGCGGCGCTAGCTGCGCTGGTCGTGACTCGCGGGTCCAACGATACTAATACGGACCGCGGTCGACAACTGCAACCCCTAACAAGTGTGATGTTGAACGTTGATACCACACTTTCTGCCACAAAACAGTGAAACAATTGTGAAGACGATGGGAGTTCTCGCGTTGTCAGTGTGTTCAACTTCCATGCAATAGGCTTTGAGCCCATATGCTGACTGCCAAGAAATTAAAAAAATTTAAATTCACTAAACTACTAGTGTAAAAAAATTGGGAAACATATTTAAAAAGTTAAAGCAGCAACAATACTCGTAATTTTTTAATGTCATTAGTCCACCTTCCAATTATAATTGTAAAATTAGAATGAACCAGTACGAAAACAACATGCCCTAAAAGCAGGAAACGAAGTGTAAATGCGTTGGAAGGACCTGTGGGACTCAGAGATTTTCAGCCCTGTCGAAATGCAAATTGATATCCCCCCGTTTCGATGGTGTCTTAATGCGTCGGCGATTACTGGAGAGAAGGGTAATATGTACGGAGTAAATATGGGTTGCAATGGTTCATATCAACAACTTACAGTTTTAAAAGGAGAGAGATGTAGTGTAATACAGAATGAACTGTTGCCATCATTTGTTCATGATAAACATAGCCCAAATAACATCATGCACCGACTGGAATTCGCGTTACATCACATGAGTCCGCAAGAAAACTGGTAACCAGAACGGTTGCATAAAGCTAATGTCTCAAGAAATTTAGTTGTGAGATCCTAATGAGAACATGTGTGATCATATAGTGCTAGTTACTACCATAGTTGATTGTTCCCCTTAATAATATTGGCTATGCTTTTGAAAGTCGATACTCTCTCGGTTAGTCTGTTTCTGCTCTATGACAAGTGTCTGTCTGTTGAATAGAGCAGGAGTGAAAGCAAACACAGCCACCGTATTTCTTGAGTAAGTCAGCTGGAGAGGGGGAATGATCTACTGACATTCTCTAGGACCTTCAATCCGGATAAAAAATACTACTGGCTAAGGGTCATAACGCAGATAGAGTATTGCACTTTTTTCCAGAGGTGCGCTTGTATAATCAAGTTTAGAGCGTTTTCTATCACTTACTTACTCATTAGTCAGATACATTTGCACTGGTTCCAAGTCTATCTACACTCTGAGACAAAAGAAAAGAAAAAAGCGACCCGCCACGAAGGAATTACCAGAGTGAGGGGAAAATCGGTAAACGTGACGTACATGTACAGACAGACAAATGATTACAGTTTCAGAAATACTGGATGGATTTTTGAAGAGAGAGAGCTTCACACATTGAGCAAGTCAGTAACGCATTGGTGCACTTCTGACCCTCATGCAAGCAGCTATTCGTCTTGGCATTGACCTACTGAGTTGTTGTGTGCCCTTTTGAGGGATACCATGTCATACTCTGTCCAAGTGATGCATTAAATCGCCAAAATCCCGAGCTGGTTGGAGTACCCTGGGCAAGGTAGGGTTTTAAAAGCATGAAGACGAGCAATAGAGCAGTAAAAACTCGGGGGGGGGGGGGAGGTTAGGATATTATTTTGCTGAAATATAAGCCTAGGATCGCTTTCCATGATGCGCAACAAAGAGGATGTACAATACAGTCGACGAGTCGTTGCGCAGTAAGGGTGCCGCGGACGATAACTTAAGGGATCCTGCAATGAATGAAATGGCATCCCAGACCATCACTTCCAGCTGTCGGGCAGTATGGGGGGTGGCAGTCAGGTAGGTATCCCACAGCTGTCCAGGGCATCTCAAGTCACGTCTTCGCTACCTATCGTGGCCTGAAAACTCATTGACTAGAGTAGTGTTCAGTGATAAGTCTCGCATCGAATCAGTTCATCATTTCGTGGATAGAAATAAAAGAAAGATATTTATGAGGTTTAATTTTTGATATAATAATTATTCTAGGGTTATTAAAACTTTATGGATAAAATTTATACTTCAGTAACGTTCGAAAGAGCCAGAAGAAGTATCAATATCATCCCCAGATACAGGAGCCATCGTACCAAAAGTTCATCTTATGACATTAAACTTAATTATTTAACAAAAACCGACAAAAATGGTTCAAATGGCTCTAAGCACTATGGGACTTAACATCTGAGGTCATCAGTTCCCTAGAATTAGAACTGATTAAACCTAACGAACCTAAGGTCATCACACACATCCATGCCCGAGGCAGGATTCGAACCAGCGACCGTAACAGCAACGCGGTTCCGGACTGACGCGCCCAGAACCGCTCGGCCACAGCGGCCGGCCAAAAACCGACAAGATGGTGGCCAAAAGAAGCGACCGTCACCCAGTTTGAAAGTAGCCACATCGTTAAATTCCCCTCTCATCCCCCACCCCGCGCTATTGTTGAGATTGGACGCAGCTAGTTCGTTAAAAGCTCCACTCCAATGGATCCAGTCAATGCCAGCTGAATGCCGTTTTCAGTGCCTCCTCCTGGGCAGTGGGGTGGTTGTAGGTGCTGGCGCCTTGCTCAGGAGAAATTTGGAGAAATACCGATTTGAGCAGGCTCATCTCTTTCCTAAAAAAAAAAAAAGCCGATAAAATTTCGAGCATGTCTCGACTCATCCTTCCTTTCTGCATCGACAATTCATCTCGTCTGGATCAGACTGTGGTAGATACATGCGAGTCGCACTACTATATATGGCCGGGGAGATGGACCGTTGGGTCGACGATATTAACAGAGGGCACCCATTTTTGTTTTATACATATATGGTTAACAAGTGTCGCCGAGTCGAGGAAAATTATTCATTGGCGCATTAAGCCATGTGATGTAGAATATTACTTTCACCAAACGTGCAGCGAAGTTTTTCGTAATCCATCGACGTCGACGCTGCCCCAAAGCCGGGTGCCGCTTCATTCTCTCGACAACTCGCATCCAAGTGAAGTAACAACAACGTCGGGTGTTCAGTTTTTCACAGTTCTCATTCTAGAAGAGTTTTCTTTCTTTTTCCTAAGTTTTCTTTATGCTTCGGCCCTAAATATTAATGTAAAAACAGTAAAAAGTTGGAAGCTGGCCACGGTCAAAAGTAAAGATTACTGCGCTAATTAATTTACCTGCGAGAAGGACAGATCCTATTATGAATTCTTAATTAAATTTCCTATGGAAGATTATCAAGCATCGTTATGAGGAAGTACATATTGTGTACAGTCGACACAGTCATTATTCGTCAGTGATATAATTTCTACATTTTTGAAAAAACCTCTTCTTATTCCGTATGTCTATCTTCGTATTGTGTTTGTTGAACCCATTATCCTGGTGCTCGATTAATGTCTGATGAGTAATTAATCCACCCACAGTCATATACTCGAACGATAAACCACGCCTGCAAGGGTAAGTTACCAATTTCCAAATGCCAGCAGGTTCAGTATATAACCAGAGCTGCTAGCTTACCGAGCACATAGGGAATCATGGTGTCAGCCGCTCAAACCAACCTACCGTTCAACAGAATTCTTCCAGCTAGGTTTTCAATATGCAGAACGTGTAACAAAGTAGAACGAGTCGAACGATGTCTGAGGTCAGATGGTAGAAGGACGATGAGAATAATCAGTAATGAGCTAAAGCTGAACGTATCTGGCATCAGTCGGATTTTAATGTGGATAGATATTGTGCTTCTGGTTCTTCTAATGAACCTCATGACTGAAAAAACAAACGGATGTGTATTTTGATCTTCAGGACTGCATTCAGAGCAGTCATAATTCTACAGCCGCATTGTGAATAGGAATTTTGCGAATAGGACAACGAGATAAAACGTAAATATCGGATTTCTCACACTTCACTCGTCCCAGGGAAGCTTCTATTACAATATCCAGAACGAAATCCTGACGATCGGAGGATCTTTCATTGAGAAATTGTGCCTCCAGGACAAACTGAAACGTTGCCATGAAGTTTGAGTAATTCAGGAAAACGGTGTCACCTGTGGGATCAGGTATCGTTCGCAACTGATATGCTGCAATATGATTTTGGTTTCTCCACATGACAATCTCTGTCAATGATTTCCGGGAAAGCAAAGAATTCTGGCGGATCCTGAGCTCCCCTCCTATTCACCGAGTGACTCTCCCTGTGACTCTCTTTTACTTTCAGGGACAAAAAACCCTTGGACAGAAGTCACTCTGGTGTTTCGGATAATATCTATAAGAGTATAAACGACGAGCTGAAATGTTTCAAGCAGAAGCCACTCGGAATTACTACGAACACCAGAAACATCGTTTCTGTCGCTGAGTAACTGCCGAACGGCATTCTATTTTTGTGCAGAATAAAATTCATGGTTTCCAAAAATCAGTCTCATTACTTTCTTACACATCTCGGTTTACAAGAACCTTAAGGAAAACCAAATCCCAGAAATAACTGTTGTGTGAAGTACATTTGAACAAGCGACTTTGGATTTCATTCGTTTTCCTGTGGGCAACATGCTGCTAACTAACAGCTCGAGAGATATGTGTCGCCACAACCGAGCAGCACCACGGGGCAGTTAAAAAAGCATGCTGATGGATGTATGTACTCGTATATGTGGCCGCTCCCACTCATTCACACATTTACGCGGTTTTAGCGGCTGGGCTCATTAGGGGCCACTAATTGGTAGGCTGTGTTCCACGGGCCGCCCTTCTGTGCTAGTTTTTAATAAACGGCGCGTGGGTGAAATTTGGTTTCATTTTGCGAAATTTCTGTATAATGTCAAAACGACATACTGTTGAAATTATTTTTTGAAGCATTTTTGCAGCATATGTAAACCCCTGGTGGAGATAGAAGGTTTACCACCTGACAAGTTCTTATCAGAGTTCAGAGTGCTATTTAATTAATTTCTCTTCATAATAATATCAGCTTCAGTAAATATGTTGCCAAGGTACTGGAATTAATAATGCGGGAGTATCAGATGGGCGGAACCGAAACTAATTTTCGCTTTGATATTCAGTTCCCTGCAACGAGGTATCTTCAAAAAGTAAATCACGTATGTCGTACCACACTAAGATCAGAGCAGTATGCAGAAAGACTGGCGTATTGTAAGAAGAGAGTATATGTTCTTATTTTCCTGCAGACACAATTATGCCACGGTACAGACAACAACTGCGTATCAGTGTGGCAGTGAAATTGAGTGGCAAATTGAAATGTACTCTAAAGTTGTAGTATGCGGAACAATACGATTCTCGTGTAGAAAACGTATAAATTGCCCATAGATTCACGGTGAAATTCTGATAGTATCTGGACAAAATGCAAAGTCGTGACCAGCTGTGGTAAAATGGTGCCAAAAGTTTGACTAAGGCCGCACATACGTCGATGATGCTAATCGAGAATGGAGACCATCGACATCGTCCACAGATGACAATGTTCACTGAGGAACTGATTCGCAACAGCTACAGACTTTTCGACGACGAGGATATTCACACAGTGGTTATCGAATGACTCCGTGACCGACGACGGATATGGCTCAAATGGCTCTGAGCACTATGGGACTTAACATCTATGGTCATTAGTCCCCTAGAACTTAGAACTACTTAAACCTAACTAACCTAAGAACATCACACAACACCCAGTCATCACGAGGCAGAGAAAATCCCTGACCCCGCCGGGAATCGAACCCTGGAACCCGGGCGTGGGAAGTGAGAACGCTTCCGCACGACCACGAGCTGCGGACCAACGGATATCTTCGAGCAATATTCTGTATCATACGATTTTTTGCAGCTCAAATTTTGGTCCTTGTATTACACCTATTTCTCAACTAATCATTCCAGTGATAATCATTGGGTTTCCTACAGTCAACAAGAACATATTTTGTAATCAAAAACGCAACAAATTCAGAAGAATGACGGTAATATTCTATGTAACAAAAGAACAAATTTACGTCCAATTCGTCGAATTCAACTTCGCATGCTAAACGAAACTCTCAACTCGGGTCCAAACTCTCTCATGTTAGCGAACATATTGACATCAACACTTAAAATGAGAACCACACAAACAGAATATGAGGAAGGTGGAACTACAAACTTCTATACTGGCAAGTCTACGCGAATGACACAATTTTCTTACGGGATGAGATTTATATACACAAGACAAACCAAAACATTCGCTTCGCAACGTGAATATCAACAAATCAGACATTACACTTCTCACTCCTGGCCGTCTATCATATCAGCACAACTAAATGATTTTCAGAAATGTTCATCCACAGACATGATAATTCAAACCACCCACTGTCTTAGAAACTGAAATCTATTTGTTATTTGGTTCAAATGGCTCTGAGCACTATGGGACTCAACTGCTGAGGTCATTAGTCCCCTAGAACTTAGAACTAGTTAAACCTAACTAACCTAAGAACATCACAAACATCCATGCCCGAGGCAGGATTCGAACCTGCGACCGTAGCGGTCTTGCGGTTCCAGACTGCAGCGCCCTTAACCGCACGGCCACTTCGGCCGGCCTATTTGTTATTTGTACAAGTTTTATAGACAGTGAAATACATCCTTCACAATGGAACAACCACCAAGCACAGAACAAAAATTGAAACCAGGAAGTCACAAATCCGCCATTGACAGAATAAGAGAAACATACAACAGAAAGACGAACACTAACTAACGTATAAAAGGAGATAGAAAAGTTCCAGTTAGAGCACGTTGTTGTAGCGTAAAAGCAACGTAGCCTGACTCTGACGCGGGTATATAAGCACCGACATGTAGGCAAGGAATTAGTGTGGCATTTGTGTCTTTCCGACGTGCGGAGGGTAAGTGTGGAAACGTGGACTGTGGCGATGTTAGTACTAAATGCTTCCAAAACAGGACCAAGATGCTGTTATTCTTGTCTTGGCTGCCGAAGACATCCATCGGACGATGAAGAATGTATATGGAGCAGCATGACGGTCGAAAACCACAATTGTGAACTGGTGCGGCATGTTCCGCCCTGGTCGCGTTGCGACAGAAGACGCCGGTCTATCTGGGAGGCCAGCCTCATACACTGTGGGCAACAAGTGGGAAATATTCGAGCACCCGCCGTATACTTCTGATCTCTCCCTACGCGTCTATCACGCCTTCGTTCGCTTAAAAAAGGCGTTGATGTGTCGGAGATTCCCGTAGGACGAGGATGTGCAGTAGGTAGTTATGGAATTCTCAATACAGCAGGACACGGTGAGTTACCTAATGGGTACCTTCAACTTGGTGACTCGGTGGGGTGACTGCTTCTCTGCTCACGGCCATGATGTCCGACTAGCATACCAATTCTGGACAGTACAGCCTTCGATCGGAAACTTTTGATCGCACCATATACAATGACCAAAGTGCACAAATACACAAGACAGTGACACATACCTGAACAAAACACAAACAATAAAGGTAGATACTGCGCAATGACAAGCCATAGAAAATTCACACTGTGCTCAGAAGACAAGGAGATAAGCAAGCGTTCAAAGCCGACATTATTTCAAACCTCATACTAATCTTGTCAGAGCGTGTTGGGGGCTGTTCCGAGTGCTACGAGGTTCGTGACTCACCGACCCAGGACATAAAAGTAGAGTAGTGATTTAAATACCGAAGCCACGTCTGTTCATGTTGTCCCCTTAGTTGGTGGTTCGCTGTTGGTGGTATTCCTGGGAACAACAGCTAGTGTTCCAGTTGGTGAAGATTTAGCCGCTCTGTGGTGGAATTAACTACTTTTGTCAGTTTAAAATTCAAGTGCACCAGCGGAATTTTCTGCCTTATGTCCGTTAGCGTTCCGGTTGCCTGTCCTGGTAGCTGACGTAAATTCAGGCAGTGTCCTTCCCTCACCTGTTTTCACTATCCCACATGGTGTGTAGTTTTTGACAGCTTAATGTATTTTTGGTTGTGGGCGGCTATGTCTGTAACGTTTTGGCTTTGAAATTCTCGCATACTGGTCGGTGGTTAGCAAGTCGTCTTGTCGGCGGGTCCCTGACTGTCTCTTGGTTGTGTTGCCGGTGGATCGAGTATAGCTAGGCCGACTTCTTGTCTTACCAAAGCGAACGTTAAGATTTCAAGGACAGACCGAGCTCCCTGGAAACTTCTGAGCGCCGTTGCCTATACTGCCTTTCTTCTTGGCGTTTAATTGTGTACTTTTAATAGCTCATAGCCGATGGTTGGAATTTGTATGCTTGTAATTGTGTTTAAAATCAAAGGCCTTCACCCTTTTTAAAAGTGCGTTTTCCTAATTGGGCAAATCTTACATATTCTGAAGATAAAGCTTGGGCCTTCTGCCTTTGAAAATTTATTGTATTGTTTTAAAGCATCGGCCTTCAGCTGCTTTAAGTTTTAAGGATCTTACTTATCAAGTATTACCTTTTGAAAGATAAAGCTGTGGGCTTTCTGCCTGTTGAAAATTTATTGTAGTGTATTGTTTTTAAAAGCATCGGCATTCAGCCGCTTTAAGTTTTAAGGTTCTTACTTATGAAGTATTACATTCTCTCACGATAAAGCTGTGGGCCTTCTGCCGGTTGAAAATTTATCAAAGTTGTATTGTTCTTAAAATGATGGGCCTTCAGCCGCTTTAAAATTTTGTATTTTTAATGATCAAGTCTTAGATCACTTGGGCTTAAATACTATTTAAAGTTAAAAGCTTTGGGCCCTCTGCCTTGGAAAATTGGTTGCAGTATTTTTTCAAAGGCCTTCATCCGTTTTGGAGTAAGGTTTCTTATTGGTCACAAAGCTTGAGCCTTCTGCCTATTCAAAGGTTATTGTAGTTATGTTGTTTGAAATTTATCGGCCTTCAGCCACTGTTATGAAACTTAATATATCTGACTAGTCAAATATTACATCGCTTGACCTTAAATATACTATTTAAGATTAAAGCCTAGAGCCTTCTGTCTAAAAAAAAAATATTTATAGTAGTTGTATTTAATTCATGGGCCTTCCGCCATTTTAGAATTAAAGACGTTTTCTGTCGATAGTCAAGCTTAGAAGTTGCGCTGTAATGTTTGGACAACTAAATAAAGTGTTATGTTTGGGCCTAACTGACAGCCGCTCATTCTGCCCCTCTTCCACAATTCCTACTACTTGTCCTTTCCTGCGGGTTTAGCAGGGCGTCTCAAGTAGCTTTCTCTTAAACGGTTATAGACATTCCATTCTCTTAAAAAAATTGATTTATACAGTATTATACCTCCGGTACTCAATGTTGTAAAATTATTTTCTTCAATAAAGGAACGATTTGTGATTTCTAAACACCATATTCAACGTATCCTCGAACGAGATGTCTGCACGACCTAGTGCTGAGTTCCGATTTTTTTTTTTCAATAATGCTGTAATTTTCGTTTACTTCATTTTTACCGCCTAAAATAGTAGTGCCTTTATACCCACTGCAATATATAATCTTTAGTTATCAGAAATTGTTCATTGTAATAGTTGATAAAAGTTTCCAAAAACTCCCAATATATATTTTGTAGTTCATGCACTGCATTAAAAATCCTCTCGTATCTCTCTGAAATGCCCACGATATTATATTATACACGAACAACGGATACGAGATGGGTCTGACTTAAGCATTTGATTTCTAAAGAAGCAGTCGTCGAATCTCTGGGTTGCCGAATTGAAGTTACTTCGCAAGTAATGAAACTGATTTTAGATATGAACGTATGAAATATTACTTCGATGACAGAGCTACATTCGCTTCCTGCTAAACTGACCGCAACCAGTCAGAGATAAAGCAGATCAGTGCTGCCATCAGTGTGGTGAATCGTATTTCTGTCCAACAAAATTCACATCACCTTTTGTAGAGCTGTGCGAATTCGGAGAGACAAATACGTAGATTTTCAGCAGGCAGTGGGTATGTTCTTTTATTAGATTTTGTTGCCTCCATTCAGGAGGCAATGAATCGGAATTCGCTGGATGAGAATTCGAGAGGGCACGACGTAACAGGATCACATCTGCCGTGTATACGTGACGATAGGTAACAAACAGACCTGACAAAGTGAGTAATAGATCAATGCTGGAAAATGTCTGACTGCGAAGGACTGTCGGAAAAAAAAAATCGTGTATGTGCGTCACTGGTATAATAAATGCAATTTGAAAAATTACTCAGCAGACAAAAATCCATAACTACTAAAGTAACAGAATGATAGGGCAACATAAAATAACGGCTCGCAGTTTCAGTTACGTCGACTGTAATGCAAAGATTCATACAGTTTACCAACTTCACTTTTTCTATAACTCAATTTTTCTTTCGGAATTACTCTACACAGGACTGTCTGAGAGGAAATAACTTTCACTTTTCAGTATATGAAGCGCTTTGAGTTAATATCGCCTCCCTCCAAGACATGCTTATGTAAAAATTGTTGGTGACTGGAGTAACGGGTCCTCAAATAGAAATACTTTTGTAAGGGGATTATCAGTTCCAACATTTACCTGATAACAGGGGAGACCTGACAGAACCATTTCTCTGACGATATTAACTAATAGTACCTCTTAGATAAAGGCGTTGTAACACTACGCTCGGGCGCACGATACTCATTAAAGCCTGTACTATGGTAAGTTGACGGGCTTCACCTTATAAGAAAGGATTTTGGTATATATGTTGATAGCGTGTACCTGAATGGAGGCAAAATCAGACTCACACCCACTCAGTAACAACAATGATACGCCAAGCAAGTCTGAAGTGCAACTACTCCTCAGGACGGATAAGAAACAACACAGCAGATGCTACCAATTGTTAATAATACGGTCGCCAGCCTAATTAGGCATTAACTGAGTTTCTTCCCTGTACAAGTGGGTGTACGTTCAAGCATAACAACACGTAGTAACACTGCATTATATGGTAAATTTTAGAACCAGAAAATCTACTGAACTAATAATTTCACTTTCTGTACTAACATGAACAAGCCAGAAATAGACAACAATACACTATAATGTTTACTACAAACTTCGTACTGTCTATTGATCTGATTAAAATCGGGCATAGGTTACCCTAGAAATAGCACTTTCGAAACACACATACATGTCAATTTTGAAAAAGGTAAAATACTGATAAATTTTGGTTTTATATTGACTTTAACTTTGCTGCTCAAATCAGATCAGTACACTTCAGAATTCAAATGAATAGAAAAAAAAGGGGGGGAGGACCCTGAAACTGTTATGATCACTGTATTGAAAATTTTGATTATTGAAATCATTAAGCACTCAAGATTTCCAATATGTGAGTTACTAATCAATATGTGAGTTAATCTTATTTCCTGCTCATTTAACTACCATTATTTTTGTCTCAAATTAATTAAACTTCATTACTAAACCAATTTCCACATCATCTTCCAACTTTGTCAGACCTATATTATTTACCTATATATTCATTAACAACAAAGTTCTTTAAACATCATTCTAACATAGATAGGTCGGCAGGTAATTATTATTAACATAAATTTTAAATCTTCATTTCGGGACACTCGGATTGCACAACATGTGGAAAGGACCCTGTCTAGGTTATTTGTGAGGATAATTAACTGATAGGACAGTTCTGGTAAAATTTAAGTTGTTATTGAACAGTATGAAACAAATGTAACACTGGTCCACACGAATACAGTACTAAAAGTTTCAACCTGTTTGTATCGATGTGGCGGTTGGCGGGCGGCGAGATTGCGAGGCACAGAGCACACATACAATCACAGCAATGGCTCTTGATGTATCGGCACTTTGCTTCTTCTTAGCGTCGCAATACTTTTCCGTTTAGTGCCTATGGAATATTGCATGCTGTATAGGTGTCGGAAACGGCACATCCGAGGCTCAATGAAACCTCGTCTTCCAGGAGTGCCTCCTCGATCCAGAACATGTTTCTCAGACCGATGCCCAACTCCGACTGAGCCCGTTATGCCGTGCAGCACCCGTGTGTGTTTTCCCGCGCTCGCCTGCCATCCACCTTTTACCGCTCCCCTACAGACAGGGTATTCACCCGAGGTTTTGCATTCTACATATCCTAATACATTGCCTACGTATGGACCAGGCGCACAATTACAACTTTAACATCTTACAACAGTTTCAACATTTCATACATTTCAATTTTGTTATTATATTGCTTGCAATTTGCCAAAAACATTAATATTCACATCGAGAATTGTTTACAGTTTCTTTAACATAATGACATGAAAAGAAAAGAAATGAAATCAGAACATCGATTACACTAATTTATCGAAAACCAGAAGAAAAAATTATTATATGTACAATAGTACAGCGTTGGTGTTGTTACAGCCTCTACTACATTTTTCTAGCATTACACATTCTTCTCGAAGAGGCGGTCATAGTTCATACGAAATAAGTTCACGTTTAGGAGTCAGAAGAAACGAACATGAAGTAATATGTTACGTATTAGACTGTTTTATTTAAAATGCAATGTCACTTAAATGACACAGTATGTGTCCAAATTCGGTTGCAATTGCAGTGCACTTCCTGTTCATATGCGTATAACACACCAAATGAAATTTATATATTTGTATTTGGATTTTTATACGTTCACCCGGGTACGACGCCACGAAACCTCAAGACGTTCCGTTACCACACACTTGCCAACGGCAAGATTAGAAGCAATTGACGGCGTTGCGAGCACTTGACGCGGTACGGGAAGTGTATCAACGGAGTTCAGACGAATGGGAGAATCAGTACAGCACGATACGGTCCACAAATTGGGAAATTCACTGCCACAGGCGACTTTGACAAACATCAGATTGTTGATGTCCGACTCCTGGAACTGAGTTTCTCGGAATCGGCGAATTTGGACGGCTGTTAGGTTGCCTGTTGTACGCATCGATGCAGAGTGGTTGAAGGACGATGAGTTACTGGACGTCTAAGTCTCATATCTGAACATCTACATCTACAGATACATGATTACTCTACGACTCACAGTTAAATGTCTGGGACAGGGTTAATCGAACCACCTTCGAGCTATTTCTCTACTCTTCCACTCTCGAACACCACGTGCGAAGAATGAACACTTAAAACTTTCCGTGCGAGCTCTGATTTCTCTTATTTTATTACGATGATCATTTTTCCCGATGTAGGTGGGTACCAACAGAAAATTTTAGCTTTCGGAGGAAAATGTTGGTGATTGAAATTTCGTGGAAAGATCTCGACGCAACGGAAAACGTCCTTTTTTTTAATGAGTTACACTCCATCTCGCTAATCATTTCCGTATAATACAAAATGAGCTGCTCTTCTATGAATTTTTTTCGATATTCGCCATCAGTCTACATCTATATCTGTACATAGATGCTCGCTAGCCACCGTACGGTGCGTGGCGGAGGGTGCACTATACCACTTCTAGTTATTTTATTTCCAGTTCCACACGCAGTCAGAGGGAATGAAAAACGACTGTCTATATGCCTCCGTATCAGTATCTATTTCTCACTTCTTATCTTCGTCATCTTTACGCGAAATGTATGTTGCCGGCAGTAGATTCGTTCTTCGGTTAATGTCGGTTCCCAAAATTTTCTCAATAGTTTTACTCGAAAAGAACGCCTTCCCTGCAGTGATTCCCTTTTGAGTTCCTGAAGCATATCCGTAACACTTACATGTTGTTCGAATCTGCCGGTTTAAAAATATAACAGCCCCTCTTTGAAATGTTTCGAGGTCTTTGTTTAATCTGACCCGGTACGGATCACAAACACTCGAGCAGCACTCAAGAATACGTCGTACTAGCGTCCTACATGCGATCTCCTTTACAGATGAACCACACGTTCCCAAAATCTACCAATAAACCGAAGTCGACCATTGGCCTTCCATACCACAGTCCTCATATGTTCGTCCCATTTCATGTCGCTTTGCAGCGTAACGCCCAGACACTTAAACGACATGACTGTGTCAAGCAAGACACTACTAGTGTTGAAGCCGAACATCAGGTGTTTGTTTCTCCCACTGATCCACACCAACTTAAATCTTACATTTTTCTGCATTTAGAGCTAGCTACCATTCATCACACCAACTAGAAGTTTTGTCTGTGTCATTTTGTAACCTCTTACCGTCACTCAACTTCAACACCTGCCCGTATACCACAGCTTCATCAGCGAACATTCCTGCCCACCCAGTCCGCTAGATCAGTTATGTATACAGAAAATAACAGGGGTCCTATCACACTCCGGTGGAGCACTCCTGCGATACTCTTCTCTCTGATGATCACTCGCCGTCAAGAATAACGTAGTAGGTTCTGCTACTCAAATGTCTGCGGGCCTGTTCCATAAGCTTACATCTTCACTAACAGTCTGAATCTTAAGTTCAATAATGCAATTAGAATAGTCAAGAATCAGATAAAAAAACTAGCTACGTAAAGCTTGTAAGGAAGTCTATCAGTTGTGACGTAGAAATGCTTTCCGGAAACCTAGAAATATGGAATGTGCCTTCTGCCCTTCATCCATACTTCGCAGAATGTCGTATGAGCACAGGAGAAGCTAAGTTTCGGACGAATGACGCTTTCTATAAACTTGTTGACTCACGCCCATAAGATTCTCGTCCAAGCAAATTTATTATATTCGAATATGCTGGACCTTTCTGCAGGAAGCCGATGTTAGGGAAATTGGTCTGCAATTTTGCTGATCCGTTCTTTTACCCCTGTTATATTTAGGAGTCACCTGCTCTTTTAGCAGACGCTTGAGACATTGCGCTGTGAGAGAGATGCAAACTAGGTTAGGGGCCAGTGCTATACAGTACGCTTTGTAAAATCAAATTAGTATTCCATCTGGACCTGGCGACTTATTTGTTTTCAACCCTTTCAGCTGCTTCTCTACGCTCTGCATGCTTATTACTGCTTCGACCATATGGAGGGGTAAGGGGGTAGGGGCTGTTCAATGGCCAAACGACTGACTGTTTGTACCATCCTCCTGCGTGAACGATTTCCTAAACACGCATTTTAAAACATCGGCTTTAATTTTGTTGTCTTCAGGCGCCACAACACAGCCATCAACAAGTGACTAGATGGAAGCATTAGACCGCTTAGCGACTGTACATAGGATCAGAATTTTCTCTCGTTCAAAAATGGTTCAAATTGCTCTGAACACTATGGGACTTAACTGCTGAGGTCATCAGTCCCCTAGAACTCAGAACTACTTAAACCTAACTAACCTAAGGACATCACACACCTCCATGCCCGAGGCAGGATTCGAACCTGCGACCGTAGCGATCGCGCGGTTCCAAACTGATGCGCCTAGAACCGTTCGACCACAGCGGCCGGCTTTTCTCTGGTCCTCGGCCAGATATTTTCCTAACGTATGGCAATGGTAGTTGTTGGGTGCTTCGCGCGCAGATCTTTTCATAGACGTACGAACCTCTGACAATCTTTGCCTGTCGCCATTTGCGCGTTCCCTTTTAAATGGAGTGTGCAACCGCCTTTGTTTTCTCAGATTTTCCGAATTTCGTTGTTAAGCCACGGTGGGTGTTTTATGTCCTTTACTAGGCACTTACTAGGTTCATAGTTCTCCAGATCACGATTTACAATCTGCTTAAAATTTATCCGTAATTTTTCTGTGTCCATGTCACTGGAACTAAGTGCTACCCGTTCACTGAGTGAGATGCTAACAATGTTTATATGCCCTTTCTAGAAGAAATACTCTCCTAGTCTTCTTAACTGATTTATAAACTTTCGTAACTATGGTTCTTATAATAACATCATGATCACTTATCCCGCTCTCTATACTGACGCCGTCGATATGGTCTGGCCTGCTTTTAGCCTCAAAGTCTAAGATATTTCCAGTGCGTGTGGCCAGCCAAACTAGCTACTCAACACAATTACTAGAAAACGTGTTCAAAAATACTTCGCGAGAGTGACTGTCACTACCACCGCAATGAATCCATAGACGTCCCAGTCTATGATAAAGTCATCTCCAAGTAGTATTGTATAGTGTAATTATTTACACGCTAGTGACCGTACACATTCTTTGAATGACTCTACAATTGTGTCAGAGGATTGGTAAAAACATTCAACAGTTAACTGGATTCCACCTCGACCTGTTATACTCTGCCACATAACATCATGTCACACTCAACTCCGACCTCAATAGAGACAATATTTTTGTAAACTGCACTGAACCCTCCCCCTCCTATGGCGTCTAATCTATCTATGCAGTGTTCATTCTGTGACTCTCTAAGTACCTCACAGCTTTCTGCTTCATGTCTCTGCCATCTCTCGATCCCGAGAATACTTTGAGCACGATAATTGTCTTGGAGGCAGTAAATTCCAGAAATTTTGTTACGAGTACTTCGACGTTAGTCTGATAAAATTTTGACAGTCGAAGTGTCCACTCTGAACGTGGTCTGACTTCCCTTTCTGCGATTATTCACCAGAATATCTCAAACTAACGTTTAGCCTAAGAAAAAAAGAAGTCTACTCTACAAGTACTCTGCTACCTGAGTAGCAGTTTCCTTTTCGAAGTGCATCCTTGTCCTGTTAAGCAAGTCCCACAACAGACCCTCCACACGGCTCCAAACCAAAGGACAATGCAGGAAATTGAGAGCTCTGCTTGCACCACAGCCTTCACCATCTCAGCCAGCCTCCCATATGAACTGATGGTTTCCTCATGTGGCAGGTGACAGAAACATATATATGCCACTTGTTGCCTTCTGATGTGTCGCCAGTGAACGCTGATACCTTAATGAACAGTGTAGCTGGGTATTCAGCAGAAATGACAACTGCGTTACAGACTGCTGAATTTACATGAGCCACAACTTGCAGACTTTCAGACGCCTCCACAACTCGAATGAGGCCACTCGGCAGACAAACCGAGAGCACATTAGCTGCCTTTCCAGCCCTGACCTTTCTAACGGGCTCCACAACGCGCCTAGCGTTGGAGTTCCAGCTCACGTAAACCTGCTCGGACCCTGTTGAAGGAACGGTCACATGTTCACGCACAGTGCAAATAGGCCTTCATATTGGCCCTCTGCCTCGAGAGACGCGAACTCATTACCACCCACCACTCACCCGTCTGTGAGGTCGGGTCCATTGTTTCGGGTACAGAAGTAGGTGCCTCGTCAGCAGAGTCCGTGGGCGAAACAAGTGACATTTGGGGTGTCCCATCCGACGCGACAGATTCTCTGCCACCGCTGCATCCCAAGGCCTGGAGACAGCTGACCATAGCCAAAAGTGCATTCACCTGTCCGCGAAATGAATGCAACACCTCCTGCATCTGCACGCAACATGCACGCATTCTACCCATTCTAGGAAGACTAATTGAAGCAGTAAACTATAAAAGCAGACAGAAACCTATATATGCCACTTGTTGCCTTCTGATGTGTCGCCAGTGAACGCTGATACCTTAATGAACAGTGTAGCTGGGTATTCAGCAGAAATGACAACTGCTTTACAGACTACAGACTGCTGAATTTACACTTACAGTTAAAAACACGAGATTTACCAGATTAAGATGCTTACTAGGAAAAAACTAACGAAATTTAAGATATATGCTACAAACGAAACACAGGAAAAGCAAAATATGTAACTTGTCTCTCTGTACATGGGAGCTCGCGACAGGAGAGGACCTGATGTGGATCTCATAAAGCGCAGCAACACTCGAAGTGACAACGGACAAGCGTAGTTTAGGTAGTCTCTTGAGAAGACCTATTGCATCTTCTAAGTAATGTGCCAATAGAACGCAGTGCTTGGTTCGCTTTCCGCGCCGCATTATCAATGTAACTGTTCCAATTTAATTTATTCATAACCGTAATCCCTAATTATTTACTTGAGCTTACAGCCTTTACATTTGTGTGATTTATCATGAAACGGAAATTAGTCATGTGAATGATGTCGCTCTGTTCATTACTTACAGTCAATTGCCACTTTTCACATCGCACAGATATCCTGTCTGTATCATTTTGCAATTAGTTTTGATTTTCTATTGATTTTAAGTGGTGGTAAATGACAGCATCATCTGAAAACAGTTTAAGAGGGCTTCTCATGTAGTCTCCTAAATTGCTTACATAAATTAGGAACAGCAGGGGCCTGTAACACTTCCTTGTGGAACGCCAGATGTCACTTCCGACTTTCCGTCGGTTACTACGAAGTACGTCATTTCTAACAGGGAATCACGAATCCAGTTGCAAACTGAGACAATACCCATAGACAATCAGTTAGATTGGATGTTTCTTGTGGGCAACAGTGTCAAATGCCATCTAGAAATCTTGAAACAAACATCAGTTTGATACCCCTGCGGATAGAACTCATTAATCCGTGTGAATAAAGAGATAGAAACTACAGGTTGAAAGCCTGTCCGCTCTTTAAATATGGACAGGCGGCGACCTATGGCAGTTCAGACGACAGTTTGCAATGTTGGCGCAGGTGTAAGAGTCTTGCGGCGCACCGTTCAGCTCACATTGTTTACATCTGGCTCCGCAGCAAACGTCTAGTGTTATTTAATGAACATTGCTTGGCTGGATCATCACTGGCATACTCGATCACTGACAAGTCAAAGGGCCATACAGGCAATTCAGGGATCCGTATAATCGTCAAGACTTTCTGGTAATAGCTGCAGTGCGGCGTCTCGCAGTCTCCTGCAGGAAAATGCCATTTGCTACTCCGGTGATGAAGGGTAGGACAACAGAGTTTATTATTGTTGACACACACTCTAAGACAAGAAAAAGGACGCAACACGAAGGAATCTTCCGAATAGGATGGAAATCGGTGTCGTGTGTTGTACATGTGCAAACAAACAAATGATTACAGTTTCAGAAAAAATGGATGAGTCATTCAAGAGAAAGTGCTGTAAGGTTGCCATGGACAGCATCCCAGATCAACACTCCTGGTTGTCGGACCGTATATCGGACGACGTGCAGGTTCATTATCCAGCGTTGCCTGGAATCACATTGACTGGAGCAAAATTGTCTTCAGTGATGAGTCCTGCTCCGAAGCGGGTCCCGAGGAACAGCGAAGACATTTCTGGAGACTCTCTGGACAGCGGAGGATACCTAATTGTGTGTCGCTGGACGGAAGTCAGTAGATGTGATACACCTTCACAGACAAAAAAGTTCTGAAGAAAATGGATGATTTATTCAAAAGAAAGTGCTTCAGTAACGCGTTGGTCCGCCTGTGGCGTTTATACAAGCAGTAATTCGGCTTGACATTAATTGATATGGTTGTTGGCGGTCTTCCTGAGGGATATCGTGTAACTTTGTGCTCAACTGGCGCGTTAAGTCGTCAAAATCCCGAGCTAGTTGGAGGGCATTGTCCACAATGCTCCAAATGTTCTCAGTTAGAACGCGGTCACCTTGTTGGCCAGGGTAGGATTTGGCAAGCAAGAAGAAGAACAGTAGAAACTTTCGCCTTGCGGGGCGGACACTATTTTCCTGAAATGTAAGGTCAAGATGGCTTGCCATGAAAGGCAACAGAACGGGACGTAGAATATCGTTGGCGTATAGCTGTGCTGAAGGATGCCAGGAATGACAGCCGAAGCAGTCCGGTTATGAAATGAGATAGCACACCAGACATTCACTCCTGGTTGTCAGTCGGTATAGCGGGTGAAAGTCAGGCTGCTATTCCACTACGGTCTGGGGCGTTTGTAGACACGTCTTCTCTAGTCATCAGGACTCAATTCGAAGCGAGACTTTGAAGACAATTCTACTGCGGTCAATGAGGTTTCAGGCCGAAGATGGGTCCGCAGACGTCCCGAACAGCAGTGCGATACCAACCTGACTGCCTGACTTATAATACTTACGTATATGACTCTTCCCTAACTACCTAACCTTTAGTCCCGTCACGCGAAAGGCAGATATAACACTCTAATGTATTTCACTCTAACGAGCCGTGAACACGCTAATGTTACACTCCCAGAGACTTTACAAGTTTGACCTCGCGTGTGTCTAATGGACAAAGGTATCGGACTATAATTTCGAATTTGATGAAATTAATAGAAAAACCAAACGGACTTTAGCCTTGGGACTTAATGGAAGTGGTAAAATCATAAATGAATGAAAAAATGAACGGTCGCCAGCCCAATTAGGGACATTAACTTGGAAATATATATTTGAGAAAATTGAATATTGGTTATTGACATTGCTTTTATTGAGATTTATTTTCGAATAGCAAACAGCATACAAACTGACACAGTGGACTCTGTAACGTGTGTAGCAACAGTTACCAATAACATACGCACCAGTAAATTATGGAGATCAACTTTACACCAAATTCAAAATAATCACAGCCACACTCAAGAGCATTACATAATCAAATACTGAAATGTAACTGCATGAAGTGCAGAACTATTTTTGGACATGAGGGGTTTCTATCTTGACTGACAAGAAAAACACAAAGATGAATAAAATTATAAATATACTGTTTAAGATCCTCTACAAATATCAGCTTTCCTTAGTAACAGTAACAGTTCAATTTTTTCCTAATAGGTGGAAACTATGATGGGGACCCACAAATTAGCATAGTTTCACTAGTCTTTGATTATTAGAGTAGTACAGACTAACTCAAAAAGCTCATCATTCACTTCACTTGGAGTAGTTCACAAATTACTTTTCAAGGCAATAAAATACAACACTGGGGTCAATTAACCTCAAAAAAGGAAGCATTCGTGATAGAAACCAAAACCACACTATTTTTGAAAATGAGCATAACTTCTCTTCTAACATTACTATCGTACACATCTGTTCATTCTTTATTTGTATGTATTTGTCTTTCAATCACCTGTGAAGCAGGTACTCTAGACAATAATATTTACGCAATCTTACATTGTAATCCTACAAAATTATATTTTCTAATTAAACTATGACTACTTTAGCAAAAGACTGTCCAACTTCCCTTCTGTGGTTTTAGCTTTAACGTTTGCTACTCCATTTGCTTTAGACAAAGAATCACTTTTAAGCACATGAATGCAAGAACTGTTCATTTAAATCGGGATACTAGGTCTTAGGTGAGGGTCCCGCGGAGGTTCGTGATCAGGATTGAAAATATGGTTCCGGTCACAAATTTATTTTTAATGTGGTGATTATCGAAACAACACACAAATTATCTGGTCCATGCCCATATACATACTTAACTGAACGTATGAAGTGTGTTAAGTAGTGTTGAAGAATGGTGGCAGGCGACATGGCGGCTAACTGTACTCACAGCATTTGATGTGTGACTGCTCTATAAAATCTCTTCTTGGCGCCAGATTTTTAACATATTAGAGCCATTCGATTATGCCGTGAACATCAAATAATTGTCAGATCCTCATCCGAGGCAAATCCTATATAATGCAGCTTCCAATTGCCTTTCTTAGCAGCGTCGAAGTGTACCGTGCTAAGGCTAGCCACATGCTGCGTGTCGCTCACACAAAGGAGCCGCTAAGTTCGATCGCCAAACCCACCTTTTACATCGCGTCATGCCACTTCCGTTGCGGAGGGACGTTCCTACAGCTTTTACATGTTAAAAATACAATTGCCCTAAGCGTGAAAGAGCTTTTAATAAACATTTACTTTTTATGAACATACTCATATTATAATAGTTTATCATTTCAACATATTCTTTCGCTTTTTTCATATATATATTAGAAAACTGCAAATCTCTTGCCACAGATCAAAGAGTTTAAACAACACAGAATACACACTTCATAAACTGCAGATACACAGTTACATATTGTAAACCAACTTCTAATCGACATACATGTTACAGACTGTCGCTCTCCTTCGCTTTTCTTTCTTTCTGCTCTATTTTTTAGAGTGTATACCGGTGGGCATTCAGCTTCACTTCAACAATTTTCAAAATTGTTAGACGAGCCTCAATGTGATATAAAATCGCTACGCACACAGTCATCAAGGAGTTGGGCAGGTATTGGTCTCTAGTATCTTTCCCATTTAACCCCCCTGGCGTCGATCTTACGGCCACAAAGAGAAGTGCGACTCGCCGCTGACCTCCGCAGAGTGTCACTCAGTGTCCCAGTTGTCTCTATCTCTACACAACGAAGCTCTCTGTTGTCTTTGGCACGTTCGCAGCCGTAAGCGGTGTATAGCAACTTGAGACCTCACCCCAGCTTCCAGTAATATGTTCCCGACCGTTCATGGTGACTCTCTGCCTGTAATCTCTCCTCGGATTTCAGCGGTTGTCATCCATGTATTGAGATAAGCTAGTCGAACAACACTAGAATATTCTGTGATGCTACGAGAAACTGTGCCCAGTTGCCACAATGTTACCCTCAGTCAATCTCGTCACCACTTGTTCCCCAGTCACCGCACTACAGTGCACTGTGCAGTCTGTTGTATGTAAGGTGCCCCCATATTCCTGATTCCAATGTTCTGTCCTTTCTCAAAGTTCAAAAGCTGGCAATGTGCTGCAAGAGTACATCGTCTGGGCATTCCGTGTTGCGTTCACCGTCTGAAGAATTCCAGTACAGTCAGACGTACGCAGTAGCCATCACGTACTCATATTACTCTTCAACTGCAGAAAAGGCTTTGCTTTTTGAATGAAAACACCAAGCTCACATCAGGATGAAATTAAAATTCAAGGAGAATGGATGTCAATGATAAGATTCTTGATGACATTGATTCCTCAGTGAAAGTGAAGAAGAATTACAGGATTTTCTGAATGGAATGAACAGTTTAATGAGTATACAATATGGATTGAGAGTAAATCGAAGAAAGGCGAAAGTAAAGAGCAGTAGCAGAAATGAGAACAGCGAGAAATTTATGCTGGGGGTTGCTGCTCACAAAGTAGATGAAGTAAAGTAATTCGGCTTCCTAGGCAGCAAAATAACCCATGAGGGTCGGAGCAAGGAAGACATAAAAAGCAGCCAGTTTTGTTTTTGAGTCACCAGTCTTCTGACTAGTTTGTTGCACCCCGCCCTCCCCCGCCGGAAGTTCGAGTCCTCCCTCGGGCATGGGTGTGTGTGTAGTTCTTAGTATAAGTTAGTTTAAGTCGTGCGCAAGTCTAGGGACTGATGACCTCCACAGTTTGGTCCCTTAGGAATTCACACTCATTTCAACATTTGCACCCCGCCACGAGGTCCTGTCCAGTGCCAACTTCTTCATCTCAGAGTAGGACTTGCAAACTGTTCAAATGGTTCAAATGGCTCTGAACACTACGGGACTTAACATCTGAGGTCATCAGTCCCCTAGAACGTAGAACTACTTAAACCGAACTAACCCAAGGACGTCACACACATCCATGTCCGAGGCAGGATTCGAACCTGCTACCGTAGTGGCCTCGCGGTTCCAGACCGAAGCGCCTAGAATGGCTCGGCCACAACGGCCGGCACTTGAAAACTGTATCCTCAATTATTTCCTGGTTTTATTCCAACGTCTGCCTTCTACAGCTTCCTCTAGTACGATGGAAGTCATTCCCTGATGTCTTAATAAATGTCATACCATCATGTGCCTTCTAGTTGTCAGGGTTTTCCACATATTCCTTGCCCATCCGGCCAGCCGCTCGGTCTAACGCGCTGCTTCCGGAGCAGGAAGACGTGTATACCAGTCCACGGCACGAATCCGCTCGGCGGATTTTTGTCGAGGTCCGGTATGCCGGCCTGCCTGTGGATGATTTTTAATGCGGTTTTCCATCTACCTCGGTGGATGTGGGATGGTTCCCCTTATTCCGCCTCAGTTTCACTGTGTCTGAGATTGCTGCGCAAACACCGTTTCCACGTACGCTAGACCATAAATATTCTCCCACGCAAATATTTGGGGTTACACTCGTCTGGTATGAGACGTTCCCGGGGGGTTCCACTGTGGGCCGAACCGCACAATAATCCTGGGTTCCGTGTGGGGCGGCGGTGGGGTGGGTGGACTGCTGTGACCGGTTGTGGGGTTGTCAACCACTGACAGCTAAGGAGGGACGAGGACTCTCCGTCGTTTCTAGGTCCCTTGTTCGATACATATGTACATAAATACACACTCCTTTCCTCTCCGAATCTGATCAGAATCTCCTCATTCCTTACCTTATCGGTCCATCTAATTTTCAACATACGTCTGTAGCACCACATCTCAAATGACTCGAGTCGGGATTTCCCAGAGTCCACGTTTCACTGGTTTTGAAGTCCTCCTCGCTCCGTCCACCATTCTTTATTTTGATGCCTAGGCAGTAGAATTCCTCAAATTTCTTAACTTTAGACTAGTACTAGCAAAAAGGGCATTCCTGGCCAAGAGAAATCTAATGGCATCAAAGATGGACCTTAATTTGAGAAAGATATTTCTGAGAACATACATACGGAGCACAGCATTTTATGGTAGTGAGACATCGACTTTGGGAAAACCCGGAAAGAAGAGAATCGAATCATTTGAGATGTAGTGCTGCAGAAGAATGTTCAAAATTAGGCGGACTGATAAAGTAAGGAAAGAGGAAACTCTCCTGAGAATGAGCGAGAAATGTAAATATATGGAAAACACGGAGAGAGTTCAAACGGTTCAAATGGCTCTGAGCACTATGGGACTTAACTGCTGTGGTCATCAGTCCCCTAGAACTTAGAACTACTTAAACCTAACTAACCTAAGTACATTACACACATCCATGCCCGAGGCAGGATTCGAACCTGCGACGGTAGCGGTCGCACGGTTCTAGACTGTAGCGCCTAGAACCGCTCGGCCACTCCGGCCGGCCACGGAGAAGGAAAAGGGGCAGGATGACACGACATCTGTTGAGCCGTGAGGGAAGAAGTTGCGTGTTACTTAAGCGAAATGTAGAGGGTAAAAACCTGTAGATGGAAACAGAAATTGGAATATGTCCAGCAAATAAATGAGGAAAACTTTGGAAATTTGTGGTAAGGTTCTATGGGACCAAACTGCTGAAGTCATCGTTCCCTAGGCTTAAACACTAATTAATCTAACTTAAGGTCACTTACGCTAAGGGAAACACACATTCCCAAGGGAGGACTCGAACCTCCGACGGGGGAGCCCCGCGAACCGTGACAAGATGCCCCAGACCGAGCCGCTACCCAGCGTGGGCCAAATAAATGAGCACGTAGGTTGTAAGTGCTACTCTGAGATGAAGGGGTTGTAGCAGAGGAGAGGAATTCATGGCGGGATGCGTGAAAAAAAAAGAAAAAAAAACCCGGCACGGAAACACTAAGGCGGATGTTTGGTAGCGTTCTGTCAAGGTTCATCGTGTAATACTTAGTGTATACCTTTGACTCTTTCATCTAGCAGGCCAGTGTCTCATAGTTGAGAATGTTAAATGCCGAAGCACATAAATCGAGTTGACTTTGATCGTAACGTACAACAGCCTGCGATATTAATTGATGAGAGCTTTCAAGCGCTCAGCGTGTAATAAGGAACAAGAGACACAAGAAATGTTGTCGTAATTCAGCTGACGATGTACACCGGCAGTGGAAACGAGGTCGGGTCCAGACATGCGCAGACGGTCAGCGGCTTCATTGACAGCATTAACACAAATCAGAGGCGCGCCGCTGCTCGCAGTTAGCGAGTGGCGCGTGGCGCTGGCTGCCGCGGCCCTGGTAATCCCATTACCCTCGGCGCCGGCCACTACCGGTTACCGCGGATGCTGCCTCGCTCCGTTATCGTCCACTAGCTGTGGTCGGCTCTCCATTCCGTCTGGCCGTTGTCCTACAACCGCTCCGTCATTAGCTGTGTCTGATTCCGTAGCTACATCATACGAGATCAGAGCCACGCTATTATTGTCTCTCTCAACTTCACATGGTTCACTTTAACACGTCGATGCTTTGTTCAGTTATTTACATTGTAACCTCCCAACAGAAAAAATATAATTATATCATTTGCATTCAGCGTAACCTCCCAATAATACAACATAAAAATTATAAAAAAATGTGACTCATATATAACTTTTCAATAATTATCTGACTGCGAATCTAAACTGGTAAACTTGGACGTCAGCAGTGCTGCGTCATGGTCCTGAAAGATCATCCTGAATAAATTGAAAATTCGTACCTCAATAAGGTCGCCGGATAACGCGTATATATCTGCTCTTATAAGAAATTTTTCTAGCACGAAAAAATGGTTCAAATGGTTCTGAGCACTATGGGACTTAACTTCTGAGATCATCAGTCCCCTAGAACTTAGAACTACTTAAATTAACTAACCTAAGGACATCACATACAGCCATGCCCGAGGCAGGATTCGACCTGCGACCGTAGCGGTCTCGCGGTTCCAGACTGAAGCGCCTAGAACCGCTTGGCCACACCGACCGGATTTGTGGCACAGCCCAGTTCAATGGTGGCCGATAGATTTGTCATGTATAAAAAGAATAGATTGCAGAAAATTGTAATGAAAAGAAATCTGTCAGATCAAGAGTCCAGAAAATGGAGACGGCGTTTCAATAACAAAAAGAATCTCTCGTGGAACTTCAAACTACGACACTACACGACAGTAATCAAACCCGAAGCTCTCTACGCATCTGAGACACTAAACCTTCAACACAGAGCACTAAAAGAGGAATTAGAAATGAAAGAACGTAAAATAATAAGGAAAATCCTAGGACCAAGAACCAAGGATGGTGTGCATTATCCAAAATCCAATGCAGAAATATATAAAAATATCTCCAAAATAACAGACACAATGCGCATGAGAAGAATCCAATTCATGGGGCATTTAGAAAGAATGGACTCAAACAGGTTAACGCACAAAATCCACACATTTTTAAAGAACAAAACTACAGGACCGAACTGGTACAAACAGACGGAAAAAGACCTGAGAGAATTAGGGTTTCCAAATCCACATGATAGAAATGAAATCAGAAAAACACGGGGTTTTGAGGAAGAAGAGAGAAAAACTAACCGACGTACGTGGTCTACGCAACGAAAGCTACCCCATTCGTTGTTTATGAAGGAATACTGGGCGAAAAGGAAGGCCAACAAATGTTGATTACGCGTGGTCCTAATTGATCCATCCGCGAAGAAGAAGAAGAAGAAGAAGAAGAAGAAGAAGAAACAATTGATTTTTCTTTACAATAATCTGGATGCCGGCCGATAGTGGCCGCGTGGTTCTAGCCGCTTCAGTCTGGAACCGCGTGACCGTTACGGTCGCAGGTTCGAATCCTGCCTCGGGCATGGATGTGTGTGATGTCCTTAGGTTAGTTAGGGTTACGTAGTTCTAAGTTCTAGGGGACTGATGACCTCAGATGTTAAGTTCCATAGTGCTCAGAGCCATTTTTTAATCGGGATGACCATGGATTGGAGAAATTAGTAAATTCTTTAAATTGAGATGAATGATTGTCAAATGTTAATTTTTATAAGAAAGATTATTACTAAGAGATTTTTTAAAATCATTTACATGGGGCTTGATATAACAATAGTACATACGCGCGACGCTGCTTTTATCTTATACTACAACGCTCAGGCACCGCCATCGCTCCCCACGACCGGCCCAGCCAACTCCATACACACGACTCCTAGCTACTACTTACTCTTACTGCCACACAGTTCCTACTGCATACAACACTGCTCTGTGGTCTGAAATTGTCTTATAGCTTACATATCGCAGGCAGCGCGTGAGCAATCCATCGAAATTACATCTGCTCGAGTGCGCTAGCAACAAATTCCTTAGTCATTGACCTCTTACAACATTGTCGGCATGAAAGATTTCCGAGTACCGTACCGTGTCATAACCTAAGAAGCCAACGTTCAGACCACGGTTATAGTGGCCTCCTCTGGGTATATTGGTGTGCTTTAGCAGTGTGGAGTCGTTATATTTTGTCATTGCTCCTCACTCAGCATGACGCTTTGTCATGATTTAAAAAAAAGTCTGTGCTATTATGTAGTTCTTACGTTCCGGTTTTTTTGCTCTCACAGTGGCGGTTCAGATACGTGGAAGATACTTTCGGTATATGGCCTCATGGTGAGACGAAGCAACACAGGTCTCACGAATATTTGAATGAAATGCATTTCACGCTCGAAATAGAGAAGAATGGCGCAATTCCATTACTGAACGTGAATACATATAGGACAACGGACGGCACAGTAAGACATAGGGTATACCAGAAGCCTGTACATACGGACAAGTATTCGCACGCCCAATCCAACCACCAGCCAGCGCAGAGGAACTCGTTTCTCATTCGCGCGCAGGGCGTATGTGATGCTCAAAGCGTAACGTATGAGCTCAAAAGGCTTCGTGCAATGTTCATGGCCAGTGGCTACAACCTTAAACAACAAACTAAAGGAAACAAAAAGAACAAGAAATCGAGAAACTGCAGCCAGCGGCGCTTTTAATTTACTTGAAAAATATCACTGAGCAGATTGGTAAACTTCTCCGTAGGGCTGGTGTCCAGCCTGTCTATCACAGCAGCCGCAAGATCCAGGCTGTGCCACGCTCCAAAACGGACAAGATAAATGCTTTACACAGCGCACGTGTGTTCGAGACGGACCGTCAGTGTGTAAAATTGTATAGCTGTGATACCGGCAGGCCGATAGCAACACACACACGAGGAAATGAGCGCTACATGGCACAAGGCAAGTCGCTTCAAGTCTGTGAATTAAATCTGGAGGGTCTATGCTTTTTATATGTTCTGTGGTGCACGCTAACGAGTAGCCGAAAAATTATTTGATTTTGTAAAAGGCTGAAGGACTAAAAATATTGTATAGTCCAAAACACTTGACTTGAATTAACTTTGCCAAATTTGAGTTCCAACAGAAAAAATCATTGTTTTCAGTATCTTTTGTGTTGTGGCCAGACGAAACTACCTCTGTCTGGCCCTGAATATGAGTTCTTCGATTGTTCTGGGTGAAGGTTCATCAAACTCGAAAACTTGAAGAGTCAGTTCACTTCATTAAACAAATGAATAAAAGATCTATATAATTATGAGAGACTTCTTTGCCATGGTATTGTTATATAACATACAACTGTTGTTAACTAGCAGAGTATCACTTGATGCACTTATTAACAAACTGTTCTCTTGCAGTACAAAATGCAACATTTATAAAAGTACATTTCACCAGATTCTTTAACAACTGTTATTGCCCTATGCTGTACGTTGACTGCTGTAGCTGAGGTCGCGAACTGGGATCAGTTCTTTCATGCTGAACTCTATATTGACCTCAGTGTGACAGCGCTATTATTCTGAGAAGGAGATGTGATCTTCTGCAGTGGCTCCCACGAGCTGTTGCGAATTGGAGTGGATGCTCGCTAATGCATGTTCTATTGATTCGCCGAATTTGGTGTGGCACTGTGACCTCAGAACGATACCACATTCCTCCCCCTCCATTCCCCGAAACCTCCGCACTGTCATTGTGTAGGGTTGACGCACGAGACGACGGCGGGGAAATGAAGCGTGTGGTGTGCGGTTTACTGAATCGGTCGCAATGAGGAGGCAGGGGGGGGGGGGGGGGTAAAAATTGTGGCTGAAGACACTGCCCAGCCTACACCCCAGTAGCCACCATGTGGGCGTCTGAAAATATCAGTCGAAAAATCATATCCGTGTGCAGGCCCGCATCCAGAAAAGCACACGCTGTGGTCACCTGGTCGGCGAGGGAATCTGACCCTCCGGAGATAGGATGTCCATGGATTTCATGTCAGGCAGCTGGGCGTCAACCGGTACCAGTGATGTCAGTGGCGTTGACGGCGGTGGCTGCGGCATTGGCGGAGTATCCACCTCCATTGGCACAACAGTGTGCGGCTCTGAGCACTATTGGGCTTAACTTCTGAGGTCATCAGTCCCCTAGAACTTGGAACTACTTAAGCCTAACTAACCTAAGGACATCACACACATCCATGCCTGAGGCAGGATGCGAACCTGCGACCGTAGCGGTCGCGCGGTACCAGACTGTAGCGCCTAGAACCACTCGGCCACCTCGGCCGGCACAACAGTGTGTGGTGTTTGCCACGACTGGTGGAGAGATGGCTGAGACTGCAGGTGTGGACCTCAGCGTCATGCTACGTCTGTGGACAAACATTCTACGGCAGAACCAGTAACATACTAGCGCGCGCGGCGCAGATGGTTTTGGTGGTGCGTCATCTGCACAGAAGAACCACGGACGACGTAAGAAGAACGTCCGATTGTTGTGGAAATGACTCCACGCCCCCAAATCTATTGCTTACAACAGACTTTGTAAATAACTTCATCTTGCAGCTGAAACTTTGTCCGACTTTGAGGAGAAAATTGTTTCTGTGAAAGCCACAGCAGACCTAACAAAGTAACTGTGTAACAATTCTGCTGGCGACTCCCGTCACATTGTAAAGAACGATAAGAGGACAGAAAAATTTTCAGTGTTTTGTAATGTGTGTGAGAGGAACAGTGTCTTTCCATGTGACTTCTGAATGTTCCAAGGAATTTTCAGCTTCACCGTCAGTCTGTAGGTGAAAAGATGCAGTGTGCACAAGGTGTGTGCCATTGTTGGCACAATACTGTTGGAAATCGGGTGACACGAATGGTTTACCATGTCTGAGACAGTAACTCCAGGAAGGCATTCAAGACAGGAAATAGAAAAAAAGGTATCATACTTGCAGTAGTGGTGTCTGTCATGGGGATTGTAAAAGGAAACCTCCTGCAAGCGTTTACACTAACAACCATTGCGTGTCCCAGAATGACCCACGAAACCAGTATCACGCACTGCCACAGTCCGGAAGGACGTACCTACTCAATGGCTACTCCGTGGCAGAGCTGACTGATTTTCCGCAGAAACTTTGCAACTAGCGGCAATTTGCTCAATCTGAGGGGCAATGGCCTGCCAAGAACAGTGACGACTGGAGTGTTGCTTCGTGCGAGCTATATTCCAATTACCCTTGCACAACAAACACAGAACTTTCCGCTGTAAACATTGGAGAATCACAGCGTCGTTCTATGTATGCAACAGCAGAAAATCTGATAGCGCAGAAAGCGCGCGACGACGTGAAAAATAGCACCGGGCCACTGGGTGGAGTATTTCCTTCAAACTGCAGGGCCACCAACCACGCACGTATTGCAAATCAACCTGAAGAGCTGTGTCAAAAGCAACTGGTGTGGCAACACGCCGAAAGTACACAAGAAAATTCTGAAGACATTCAATTTCCTGAGAATCGATTTGAAAACGTGATTCCCCACACGAATCAAACGCTGTGTCGGCACCAGCCGGTAACTGTTGCAACACGTCATCTGTCGAATGTTGTGCATTGGACCTGTACAACAACTCATACTGATAATTAGACCATATCAAAGGCCAGTTGCACTTTCCAAGCTTGGGCGAGCTTGGCAGGACTGATAAAGTCTATCAAAATCCAGTGATCTATCAGCAAATAGAACTTCCGACGATACAAATTCTGGTGGAATTTTTTAACACCATAGATAATGATGACCATCTCTTTTTTTCAAGCTGACTGTAGTTACACTACGCTTTATTGAAAGTTCTAGAGGTAAAAGCAATTGATCTGCCAGAAGAGCCAATCTTGTGGGAGCGCACTTGTCGATCCGATAAGAAGAAGTATCCACAGCTAACACAACAGGCAGGGTTTCGCAGTGTTACAATAAATTTTATATTATACATGAGCTTCCCAATGACTGATTGGAGCTGCTTAATGTAACGAGGTGCTGGGAAATCGCTAATTACAAGTATCTAATAACAGCCAAGTGCGATTTAGCCCTGTGCATGGCATGAATAGTTCTATTCTTCCTGGAAGATCCAGTACTCTCTCATCCCTGCTTATCATCCTGTTGGACCAAAACTCGTATTACTGTCACTGGAAGATATCCTGCATGTGCCAGAAAGTCACAGTAACAATTTGAGGTAATGGAGACCCCTCTTGTCTGCAAAGGAAACGTAACTGGACACAGTCTCTCCTCAACACTGTTAGACACAAGTTTGGATTTTCAGTAGGACAGTTGTCATGTACTTCAGTGTGTAATACATCTCATGAAGTGCTCGAAACGCTAATTGCTTTGATGTTTCATTTATAATATATCATTTCTGGCCCTTGACTTTGTACTCGTCAGATGCCTCTTCTGGCGAAGAAGGCGTTCTCCAGCGTGCAGATTATGGGGCGGTCTTTCGCAAATACTTCTAAATGAGTAGTGGCGGTGTTGGTGATTTTCCGTGATAGCTGATATGTTTCGATACCTGTTCCAAAAAAAGTTCTACATTTTCACATGCAATGAAATGTTTCACATTTTCGTAGTTGTGTCTATTAGTTTAGGGATCTTCGATGTCCATGAAAAAACATTGCGCTACGTCAACTCTGTGCTGGCCATGTGGCGGGACAAGATGGAAACACGTGGTGCACATCACACGTCAGCAGGTGACAGCTTATCGTGCCTCCAGCAATCCCTGCCGACAGATGCGGCGCACTGGTTAAGGCAAATGACTGTCCGTCCGTCCACAATTAGGTTTTATGTGTTTTTTCGTAAATCGATTAAGCCTAATTACGGGATGAAAGGAAAACAAGAAGACCGATTTCCTTCCCGAACCTTATCCTCATGTACTCTGTAATGACGTTGACGCCGACAATATGTTAAAACCTACCTCTCACTTTCTTTTCCCAAACGTCTCAGTAGGTAGATATCTACTGTATAATAGTACTCTTTGTTTGTGGTGTATCTGAAGCTGGAATCTTTGTGAAGCAGGGTGGTGCACCGAACACATTTGGAGGGATTATCGCCACGTCAGAGATCGCACACAATCAGCGCGATGTGGCTTATCGTTAATCACAGTTGGACCGAAATAAGGATAGCAACTTATAATACGGAGAGTCAATAGGATTACTTTCTTCGGATGACCCTATGTGCGGTCTTGTGTAGACATTTTTATCTTTGATAGTCTGTGGGTCCTGTCACAGACATTAAGAAAGCAGAAAGTTGACATGTGAAACATAGCGAGAATAATTTGTCAGAAATTGTTTCACGGGACAGTGATTTCGACACTGCCAATACTTTTGTGGAAAAGGGGAGTGAAATATAAATTGATCTATATTTTCAATACGTGATCGTTCTTGCCATGGCTTCTACTTACTCAAAATTCACTTATAGTAAAGATCGGCCGATAACATTTTTTGTGATTTGCAGCGGTCAGTGTACTGAATAGCTGTCTTGGCAAATAGTGTTGCTTACTACAATTAAGCGATATTTTGCTCCTAAATGATCATTAGCGGGTTCTCTACTTTCACGAAGTTAGTTATCACTTGCTTTGTGGTGCGATGTTTGTCTTGACCCCTGCATTTACGTCATTGGTGTTAACAATTCGACAGCAGCTGAATATTTCGCACAAGCAAGATGATAAACGTCATTCTGCTCGTTTCAAGCACACCAATTTCAACTGCGCTGTTTGTTTCTTGCCCTGACGTACACTATGTGATTAAAAGTATCCGGGCAGCTGGCTGAAAATGACTTACAACTTCGTGGTGCCTTCCATCGGTAATGCTGAAATTCAATATGAAGTTGACCCACCCTTAGCCTTGATAACAGCTTCCACTTTTACAGGCATAAGTTCAACCAGGTGCTGCAAGGTTTCTTGGGGAATGACAGCCCATTCTTTACGGAGTGCTGCACTGAGGAGAGGTATCAATGTCGGTCGGTAAGGCCTGGTATGAAGTCGGCGTTCCAAAACATCCCAGAGGTGTTCAATAGGATTCAGGTCAGGACTCTGCGTAGGCTAGTCCATTACAGGGATGTTATTGTAAAGTAACCACTCTACCTCAGGCCGTGCATTATAAACAGGTGGTCGATCGTGTTGAATGATGCAATTGCCATCCCCAAATTGCTCTTCAATAGTGGGAAGTACGATGGTGCTTAAAACATCAATGTAGGCCTGTGATCTGATAGTGCCACGAGAAACAACAAGGGGTTCAAACCCCTCAATGAAAACCACGACCGCACCATAACACCACCGCCTCCGAATTTTACTGTTGCCACTACACACGCTGGCAGATGACGTTCACTGGGCATTCGCCATACCCACATACTGCCATCGGATCGCCACAGTGTGTACCGTGATTCCTCACTCCACACAACGTCTTCCCACTGTTCAATCGTCCAATGTTTACGCTCCTTACATCAAGCGAGACGTCGTTTGGTATTTACCGGCGTAATGTGGGGCTTATGAGCAGTCGCTCGACCATTAAATCCAAGTTTTCTCACCTCCCGCCTCTCATAGACTTGCAGTGGATCCTAATGCAGTTTGGAACTACCGGGCTGTAGGTATCGTGCAATGCACCTGATATAAAAAACATTTTTTGGGTGTGTCCGGATACTTTTGATTACATAGTGTAGCTTCGGAAATCGCGACTCGTTCATAATAAACACAAAGCATTTCTGATGAATAACACAATTTTGGTTTCACCCTCAGCAATTTAAGGTGTCCTCTTTGGTTCCTTACTATCCACACCCTCGGAAATTGCGAAATATTCGGAATATTTGTAATTAGACATGATTCTCTTAAGAAGCGCTCCTAAATACAAATTTATTTCAAATTTATTTGATTTCAGTACATAGTCCAGCCATAGTCGCAGCAAATGAGACGCTCGTATCTCTACTAACCTTCACTTGTCGTCATTTATGCGTTCCTTTTTGAACCGAAAATGCAACTGCCTCTGCCTCCTCAGAATTTACCGAATTTCGGTATTAAACCATGGTGGATCTTTTCCATCCTTTATCCACTTACTAGGCACATAACATAAATTTTGCCCATTATTACTCTTCACGCATATTATTGGCACTAAGTGAAGTCATTTCATTCAGTGATATGTTAATAACTGCTTATCTGCTCTACCTAGTTAAACACTCTCCTAGCCTTCTTCACTGATTTATTAACTTTCGTAATCATAGTTGCTATAATGATATCATAATCGCTAGTCTCCGTTTTCGTACTGACATTTTCGATAGGATCCGGCCTCTTTGTAATACAAGGTCTAAGATATTTCCATTCCGTGTGGGCTGACGCAGCTAGCTGCTCAAGACAATTCTCAGAAAACGTTTCCAAAGTATTTCGCATTACTCTCTCTCTCTGTACCCCCCACAATGAATCCATGAAAATTCCAGTCTATACTTGGCACGTTAAAGTCGCCTCCAACCAGTACTGCATGTACTGGGTATTTACGCGCTATGGACCGTAGATTTGATTTGACTGACTCTAGAACTGTCGCAGGAGAATCGGGTGGCTGGTAAAAACATTTAACAATTAACTTGGTTTCACTTAAACCTGCTGTACACGACCAGATAACTTTATTGTCACGCTCATCTTCGTCCTCAACAGGGACACAAATTTTGTCATCTGCAGTGAACACACCTCCTCTATAGCCTCTAACCTGTATTTGCGAGCCGGCCGAAGTGGCCGTGCGGTTAAAGGCGCTGCAGTCTGGAACCGCAAGACCGCTACGGTCACAGGTTCGAATCCTGCCTCGGGCATGGATGTTTGTGATGTCCTTAGGTTAGTTAGGTTTAACTAGTTCTAAGTTCTAGGGGACTAATGACCTCAGCAGTTCAGTCCCATAGTGCTCAGAGCCATTTGAACCATTTTTTTTTTTTTTGTATTTACGATGTACATTCCATGACCCGCTAAATATTTCAGATTCTTCCACCTCCGGTTTCAGCCAGCTGTCAGTCCCAAGATTAGTTTGAGTGGGAGAACTTTCCTTGAGGGCAGTAAATTTGGGAACTTTACAGTGAAAACTTTGACAGTTTAGTGATAAAGTTGTGATAGTCGAATTGTCTTTATTCTGAACGCCATCTGACTTCTCTTGCTGCATATTGAGCGGTGAGTGTCCATCAGAGCGTCTCAAACTACTGTCTAGTCTAAAAACCCTCAGGTGCACTCCACAGTTACTCTGTTTCCCAAGTAACTGCATCCTTCACGTAGTGCACCCGTGACCTATCAAGGGGAGTCCTACAAATCCCCACACGATAACACAGGTGTAAAAATCTGCAGCCAAGACTTTCACAAAGTCGGCGAAGCCTTTGGTTGAGACCCTCCACTCGGCTCCAAACCCAAGGACTCCAATCAACTTTGGGAACGATCCTGCAAATTGCAAGCTCTGCTTTCATTCGGCGCACCAGGCCAGCAGCTTTCACTCCCTCCGCCAGTCACCCATACGAATGTAGGACCGCGTCAGAACCCACGCGACAGGCGTCAAGATCTACAACTTCCAAACGATTGCATTCTGCACGGATAGCCAGTCAAGGCCGCCTCCACATCTCGGATGAGGCTCTCCAGCAGATATGCCGAGTGCACATTGGCTTTATATCCAGCCGCGAATGCTATCTGTCTGAGATGCTCCGTGGTGTGCCTAATATTGGAGCTACCAATAACTAGGAACCCCTTCCCCCGTTTGCCTGCTCAGACTCTGCTGAAGGAGCGACCACCTGTCGACTCACAGGGTGAATGGGCGAGGCTAGGTGACCAGTCCTCACCCCAGTCCTCCACCTCGATGATGTGAGTGCATTAACACCCCCCCCCCCCCCCCGCACCCTGCTGTGAGGATGGATCCACTAGGACGTGCCTCGGAAGCACAGTCTGTGGGCAAAACAAGTGACACCTGAGATGTCCCATGCAATGCGTCATATTCTCCGCCACAGCTACACCTCGAGACAGCAGCTTGAAGGTGACTAACCGCAGCAAAAGCAGATTCAGCTGTTTGTGAACTGTGGGCCGATCCTCCTGCGTCATACACAGTGTGGGCAAATCCTAGACATCCTAGCAAGGGTAAGTGAAGAAGTGAACTATAAAAGCAGACAATCCTAGGTATTAGTCTTGCTACCCCCGTGATGTGTCATCAATGGATGCTGATGCGTTAATGAGCTATGGAGCTGGCTGTTCAGTGAGCAACTATTTGGCTACAAACTGAATGAATTTACATTTATACAAACACGAGACTGAACTTCCTAAGCACAGAAACAAGCACGAAATTTAATAAATGTACTACGTGGGTAACACAGAAAAAGATAAACAAATTGCCGGTCTGTTGATGTGTATCAGTTAAGAGCTGGAGCCTTACTGACTGGCGTACTAAGCGAATGAACAGTTGCTTTCAAAATAGAACAAACGCGCAACTACTGTACTATAGATTGAAAGAACTTACACTTACAAAAACACGCGATTAAACCTCTTACGCACAAAAACACGCACGAAATTTTTAAAAAATCCTATGTGGAAAACACCGAAACAGATAAGCCTTTAACTTGCCGCTCTGTAGACACGTACCAGCTGAGAGCTGGAGCCTTACTGACTGGCTTACCAAACGAACGGACAGTTGTGTTCAAAAGAAAACAAATGAGCAACTAATGCGCCAATGATTGAATGAATTTACTCTTACAAAATCGCGAGATTAAACCTCCTACCCAGAGAAGCACGACGAAATTTAATAAATATACTACGTGGAAAACGCAGCAAAAGATAAAGACTTAACTTGCCGCTCTATAGGTACGTGTCAGGTGAGATCTCGAGCCTTATTTGTTGGATTAGGATTGGCGTTGTCCAACTACACTCCTGGAAATGGAAAAAAGAACACATTGACACCGGTGTGTCAGACCCACCATACTTGCTCCGGACACTGCGAGAGGGCTGTACAAGCAATGATCACACGCACGGCACAGCGGACACACCAGGAACCGCGATGTTGGCCGTCGAATGGCGCTAGCTGCGCAGCATTTGTGCACCGCCGCCGTCAGTGTCAGCCAGTTTGCCGTGGCATACGGAGCTCCATCGCAGTCTTTAACACTGGTAGCATGCCGCGACAGCGTGGACGTGAACCGTATGTGCAGTTGACGGACTTTGAGCGAGGGCGTATAGTGGGCATGCGGGAGGCCGGGTGGACGTACCGCCGAATTGCTCAACACGTGAGGCGTGAGGTCTCCACAGTACATCGATGTTGTCGCCAGTGGTCGGCGGAAGGTGCACGTGCCCGTCGACCTGGGACCGGACCGCAGCGACGCACGGATGCACGCCAAGACCGTAGGATCCTACGCAGTGCCGTAGGGGACCGCACCGCCACTTCCCAGCAAATTAGGGACACTGTTGCTCCTGGGGTATCGGCGAGGACCATTCGCAACCGTCTCCATGAAGCTGGGCTACGGTCCCGCACACCGTTAGGCCGTCTTCCGCTCACGCCCCAACATCGTGCAGCCCGCCTCCAGTGGTGTCGCGACAGGCGTGAATGGAGGGACGAATGGAGACGTGTCGTCTTCAGCGATGAGAGTCGCTTCTGCCTTGGTGCCAATGATGGTCGTATGCGTGTTTGGCGCCGTGCAGGTGAGCGCCACAATCAGGACTGCATACGACCGAGGCACACAGGGCCAACACCCGGCATCATGGTGTGGGGAGCGATCTCCTACACTGGCCGTACACCACTGGTGATCGTCGAGGGGACACTGAATAGTGCACGGTACTTCCAAACCGTCATCGAACCCATCGTTCTACCATTCCTAGACCGGCAAGGGAACTTGCTGTTCCAACAGGACAATGCACGTCCGCATGTATCCCGTGCCATCCAACGTGCTCTAGAAGGTGTAAGTCAACTACCCTGGCCAGCAAGATCTCCGGATCTGTACCCCATTGAGCATGTTTGGGACTGGATGAAGCGTCGTCTCACGCGGTCTGCACGTCCAGCACGAACGCTGGTCCAACTGAGACGCCAGGTGGAAATGGCATGGCAAGCCGTTCCACAGGACTACATCCAGCATCTCTACGATCGTCTCCATGGGAGAATAGCAGCCTGCATTGCTGCGAAAGGTGGATATACACTGTACTAGTGCCGACATTGTGCATGCTCTGTTGCCTGTGTCTATGTGCCTGTGGTTCTGTCAGTGTGATCATGTGATGTATCTGACCCCAGGAATGTGTCAATAAAGTTTCCCCTTCCTGGGACAATGAATTCACGGTGTTCTTATTTCAATTTCCAGGAGTGTACTTGCATAACGAACCGGACAAGTGACATTCTTGTCGCATTAATCTTAGCAATTCTGGTGTTATTCTGAAACATACATCGCTCAAGTATGAGGTGGAACAGTTAACTGAAGTATCAGAACGCACCTTGACAAAGTAAATGAAATAACAGCATCCATGCATGAATACTGCGTATTATTATCGGTATATATTGTCTCTAAACCAATTGGTCAGCTCTGAGACAAAAATCTCCACATCTCAAAGCCTTACAGTTGAAAATAAATAGCTTGTATTCTTTAACACAGCACTCAATAGAACTGTGTCCAAGAAACAACTGTTTGGACGACATGAGGTGACCGTATCGCTGAACAACATGATGGATGCTGCCTAGTTGGCGAGAATTTTTTTTTAATCAGACTGAAGTCACAAAATCGACAATGCTCTTTCCTGAGGGAGCATGCGCTTGCACTTGAGTAACATCGAATACTGCAGAATATACTTGTTTCACATTAGTAAGAGGGAACTAGAACCTATTACAAACGCGAAAATGGAGAAAGAAATATCAGCATTCAGCAAGACGAGAGGCTACCTCCTCCAACTCCGTATCCACATGCCCCTAATCACATGTCCCTAACCCTTCACATAAAACTCCGTGCATTAGTATCATCCATCTTAGGATCTCCTAAGGCCTTTTACCGCTGACATGTCGTTAACTAAAATTTAATTTCTACCAAAAGTGACGTTTCTGGTAAATGCAACATTGCCTCTAAATGACATACTCACGAACACAGAAGCTGTAATGTAGAAATAAGAAAATACGACGAAATCCAATACAGAGACTACTAAGTACCAAGCGAGAGGCGACACGTGACTCCACCGGAATTCCGTGATATGCTATTGGTTTTTCTTGTTTCAGTCTGAGCTGTCGCGATATGTGTCAAGAGTGTACACTGACGGTACTGACGGCTGTGAATACGATTCTAGGGCAAAGAACACGTTCAACAGCAGCACTGGAAATGCCGCCCGTCTCTTATAGCGCAGTCGCAGTATCGTTATATTGCCTTTTTAAGAACCCGAAGATTCGTAACTGCCCTCGCTTTACTGTGCAACGTATGAGTTTCTGGCCGCGTCCGTAGACCAGTGGTGGTTTCTGTTGTGGACGCCAGAGCCTGTTTCCCAGTTTCCGGGGACTTGAGCTGTGGTCTTCAAATGGTTCAAATGGCTCTGACCATTATGGGACTTAACATCTGAGATCAGCAGTCACCTAGAACTCAGAACTACTTCAACCTAATTAACCTAAGGACATCACACACATCTATTCACGAAGCAGGATTCGAACCTGCGACCGTAGCGGTCGTGCGGTTCTAGACTGGAACCGGTCTTCTCTCAATCCGCTAAACTTGGAGTGTCTGAGCTGAACCTGCTGTATTCAGAGCCGTGTGATTTCCGCAGGATGGACTGTGTTTGCTAGTAATCTCTGGAAAAGAGTCTTCTCAGAGGACTGGCAGAAAGCAGCGCCTTACAGAGAGAACTTAGTGCATTAGCACACAGTCGGCCGGAGTGGCCGAGCGGTTCTAGGCGCAACAGTCTGGAACCGCGCAACCGCTACGGTCGCAGTTTCGAATCCTGCCTCGGGCATGGATGTGTGTGATGTCCTTAGGTTAGTTAGGTTTAAGTAGTTCTAAGTTCTAGGGGACTGATGACCTCAGAAGTTAAGTCCCATAGTGCTCAGAGCCATTTGAACCATTAGCACACAATGGACAACTCAAATGCCTGCATTCTGTTCTGGAGACAGAATGGACCAAAGAATCGCAAGTTAAATAATTTCTAGGGGTGATTTTGGTGCTTGCGAAATTAAGAGATCTGGTAGTCCTCGCGACTGCAGGAAGTATGACGGTGCCAAGAATTTAATATTGTTGGGTACATGAAGTCGGCAATGAATGATCGTTGGCAATCAATATAGTTGTTTTCAAGTTTTTGTGAGAAAGAGGGTGACTTCATGAGCGAGCACTTGCTAAGTGGACAGAGGTCTCGTGTTATAACATGGAGATACCATATATCAGGAAGTGGTGTTTGATAACAACGAGACTGACGAGACTGACTTGATGAAGTCTTATGGAAGACCATAAATTCCACTTGAACCTGTGGAGGTTGTGGTGGTTCAAATGGCTCTGAGCACTATGGGACTCAACTGCTGAGGTCATTAGTCCCCTAGAACTTAGAACTAGTTAAACCTAACTAACCTAAGGACATCACAAACATCCATGCCCGAGGCAGGATTCGAACCTGCGACCGTAGCGGTCTTGCGGTTCCAGACTGCAGCGCCTTTAACCGCACGGCTACTTCGGCCGGCGGTTGTGGTGTTTTCCGGTGTTTTCTCCCTTTTAACTTAAGAGTGCAATCCAGTTTTGTTTATGGCGGTACTAAACGATAGAATCATATTAACGTCACCTTCGCCTATGGAAGACATCGCTGTGCAGTAACCACTCACAAACGGCAGGATACAGCATAGCAGTGGAGGTTATATACAGCGTATCAGGGAAAGCGGCAGAGAGTGCAGCCGTCGTCGTAATGCGGAAACGAAGCGATTCATCTGACGTTAAGAAAGGCGTCATCGTTAACTTTCGGGCCAAGCGTGGAAGCGTTTCCGAAGCAGCTAACTGCTCATATGCCGACTTGGTTGAAACATACCGTGCATAGCAAAATAGCAGTGTCCAAAATTGGCGACGAGGCGGCTGTGGTGCATGTCTACCAAAGGCCCACACTGCAAAACGTGTTTACTCAGGCTTTTGATAGGTGGTCACATTGCTATGACTAGCCCATGTATAAACTGACTAGTGACGTTGTAGTCACTGTCTGACTTGCTTATTTTGCACTTTATTGGTCGGACCTAAGAGTCTTTTTAAAGTAGTTGGATAGCTAAATGGCCCAGATTAGTAGAAGTGATTATTCTAACGCTTTCGCCCTTCAAAGGGACGCTGGCGACTCATATTTAGACCGATTGTATGGCGATAGCACTGTAGTGAAATGATTCAGGCCTAAAAAGAGACGTTTCTGAAGAAATTTACAGAGGAATGCAGCTAGTAATTTGCCTTGCACACTACTCTCTGGTAAATATATTGTCGATTCTGGCCACGGCTGCCAGTGGATCCTTGTCACACGCTATGGTGACTCTGTGATGATGGACGAGAATGAACGTTTCAACAAAATCTTCCCAGTTCACAAGCAGCTTCATTTCGAATATAACTCGAGCAGTCGATAGCTTTCTCCACCATCCTCATCAGGGATTGAAGTCACTGACTGCTGGAGATGGTTTTGTCTTTATTGTAATTTCATTCCCCTGCCCCATATGGCCAGGAGAGGGGCGACAGCGGCATAGTCCCTAAGCTTACACATTTCTTAACCTAAATCATCCCAAGGACAAACACACACAATCATGCCCAAGGGAGGACTTGAACCTCCACCAGGAGCAGCCGCACAGCCCATGACTGCAGTGGCTAAGACCGCTCGGCTAATCCTGCGTGGCACAAAAATACAGAAAGGGTGACACTTACATGAAAAGGGGGACTCAAAATGCACAGTAAATGTAGATGATGGGAGTTGAAATATACACTAATACGGGGACATGCACTGGGTGACAGCTAAAAAATCGACATAATGTTAAAATAACACAGCTGGCAATTCAAAGTGAACTTAAAAAACAGTGGAGTCAAACAAGTTAAAAGTCAGCCACAGTATGAAAATCACACAGGGTGAGACACTTAAAAAAACACTGGGAACAACGGAGCACTCATGAAGAAGTAAAAACCGCTAGTGGGCACCTGAAAAGGGACTGGAGGCTGGAGAGGACAGAAAAAGAGAGGAGGAAGGTGCAGTGGGGGGGGGGGGGTGCGAGAGGAAGAGAAAAAGAGGGGGCAGGAAGTGCACCAAGGGGCAGGAGACGGGCGAAGTGGGAAATGAATAAGGAAGACAAGGCAGGAGGGAGCACAGAAAAACAGAAGGGGGGATGGGAGAGGGTGGTGGTGGGGGAACGCAAATACCACTCAGAGGAATGGAGCTAAGAGGAGCAGGGGGAGGAAGGTGGGTTTATAGTTGGTAGATGGGTTAGATGTCAGTGCGAAGCTGATCATCTGGGAGGGGTAGGTGATGGAAGCTGCTGTGGGGAAGGAGGTGGAGGATGCGGAGGTGGAGAGAGGGTGGGACACAACAGTAAAGGTGCGCCAGTGGGCTACAGGTGGAGAGGAAGGGTAACACCAGGGGATTGGGGGATCATGTCAGCAGACAATATACAGGGTGTGGGTGTGTTCAGGGATAAGAAGAAGTTGGGAGAAGAGGATGAGGTCATTGAGGATGTTCATGGGGGATGGAAGGTGGATATGGAAAGTGAGGCAGAGAGTGTGGCGTTCTAGGATTTGGAGGACTTTATAGAATCCGGGAGGGGCATAAATCCAAGTGATGCTGGCATAGCAAAGGATGGGACGGATCAAGGATTTGTATGAAGGTTGGTGGAAGGATCCAGTCCCCATGTCCAGCCAGACAAGAGATTCAGGAGGTGGAGTCTGTTATGGGCTTTGTGTTGGATTGTAAGGAGATAGGGAGTCCAGGTGAGGTGGCGGTCAAGGGTGAGGCAAGGGTATTTTACGGTAGGAGTGAGGTGGATAGGACGACTATAAGTGGTTAGGTAGAAATCATTGAGCAGGTGGTGCAACCTATGATGATCGCCTGGCTCTTGGCCAGGGATGGCATGGTATTATGTTTATATAGCTACAATGTCAGTATGTGCAACGTTCCACAGATGCGTGGAAGGAAGGGTTAGGCAGCTCTTAACAGCTCCGACCCGCCTCGGGAGTGAGTACCACAAGAAGGACAGACCATGACGCTTACGTCACATCATGTGACACTGTACATCTTACGAGTGCCAGCATCTGTCTCCGACGGATGTTGATGATGATGTTTGATTTGTGGGGTGCTCAACTCTGCGCTCATCAGTGCCTCTACAAAGTCCCAATTATGTACGTAGTCCATTTTCTTTTCACAATCCAATCTAGTCACTCTCACAAATTATGATCATGAAATGATGAGAACAACACAAACACCCAGTCCCCAGGCAGAGAAAATCACCAACATGGCTGGGAATCGAACCCGGTACCCCATGATCCAGAGGCAGCAACGCCAGCCACTAGATCGCGAGCTGTGGAACTGACGGGGAGTGAGTAACTATTTCAGATGAGTTTAATAATTCTTGACTGTGTGTTTAAATGCATGGATGTTCTCTATAGCACAAGGCAAAATTAAGACCTTTAGTGGGTACCTTTTCACTTGATTTCCATGGGCTCTGCACAGCATTGAGCGCTTGCGAGCTGTGGTGGGCAAACCGACTAGTGTGACTTCAAAAGTCCGCTGCAGGGCCCATGCATCTCGTTGGCCCTGCTCCAGATCGTCGTCGTCGGAAGTGATCTTTTTCCTGCGTACTAACGTGTTCAGTAACGCTTTTTTGTGTACAGGGTGGTGGAAACTGTTGGCGTTTAAGTACCAGTCTTTGTGAATAGATTTCCTGTACGTTGAATGACCAAGCCGACTGACGACGAGCCTCTGGAGCATGAATTTCAGCATTTGAAGCGCTTGTTCAGAGAAATTTGTTACAGCAAAGGAGAAATTGGTGAAGTGCTACTGACGAAAGACGTCTCGTGAATTAGTGAAAGAGGCCAAGTCAGGTACATTCCTTACAAACCGTGGAGCAGCTACTAATAAGATAGGATGCGTCTGAGGAGTCATGGATTGGAACCAGTGTTCTGGCCTGCCCCCAAGATAGGAGATACGTGACTCCTCATTAAAGACAATGTAGGTCTTCTAGTTCCTGGCGTTTATGGTGTCGCCTATGAATGTGGTAGAGTTTACATAGGTCAAACGATTCGCAGTGTTGTCAAGTGATGTTCAGAGCATTCACGACATAGCAAACAAAGTGAAGTGGAAAAGATGACCGTGACTGAACATTGCCTAGGTACTGTGCATAAAATTGGAAAAAGAAAGCAAGAATTTTAGCTCAAAGAAGGTCAGAAAGTCACTCGGTTCCGAGGTGGGTCGGTGTTGCTAGGAGCTGCCCATATTGCATTCCTCGCATTCGAAATGACGCGGATTGAAAACTGATACGATTTTATTGATGTGTGTCAATGTGAAACACTTCGAGGAGTAGGAACGTATCACGTTGTTCTCAAAGAATCTGTAATATATATTTTGGAGTATTTAACATCGGTACAGATTTTATAGGAAACGGTGCTGATGTTTTCGTTGAATGTCCTACACGCTGTCTTTTGACAGCAAGTGTCATTTACATAAAAACTTGAAAACATACGCCGACTGATTCGACGAAATGTACATATCCTACGCGCATTCGTGGTCAGAGCAGATACTTCTCAGCACTGGATCGAGCTGTGTGTTCCCATTAAGTGACGCGTCTCTCTGGCGGCGCTGGCGGCGCCGGAGATCCGCCGTTTCGTGTCTGGCTGGGGGGAGGGCTGTGAGTAGCGGGGGGGTGCTGTGGCGATCCTCGTTAAGGTTGCGCGATTACCGCCAAACACGCGAAGTGGTGCCCCCGCCCCGTGTCATGGCGCTTCCCGCTTTTGTCTCGTCCGCTGCTCGTGTATTCCAACAAAGGGACAGACAGGTCAATAAAAACTGCGGGTTCTCATTACGCTCGTCTCCCCATAGAAGCCTTCATTATTTCGTACCTCCTCTACGGCTGATGTATACGTGATTGCAGAGACCACCATCCTTTGTCTCGATAATACCGCAAATTGCCTTACTGGGAACGGTCATTCACTGTCTGAGACAAACCGGAACTGAGCATTTTACCGCTGGCGTTAGTCTTTTAGACTTCCATGGTCAATCGTGGTATGATACTAATTACATTTAGTTGTGTCGTTTTCGTCGCACCTAACAAAAAGTCCTACATCATAATAAAATGAAATAACAAGTACATATTACAATAAAAATACCTTTAGTGATAGATTTATACGAGAATGGACGTCACATATTATCAAAACCGATAACATAAGAGAACACTGATACGTAAGTAATCGATATTACACTAGACACTGAAAGCTCTAGATATCAAGGACATCATTACCTAAGTTAGTTAAAAGGCTACATTGGTACCTGCTACTGCTACATCTATGCTCCACACGTCGCAAGCCTCCGTGTGGGTTCGAATAGTTTTATCTTCATGGTCTTTTCGCAGACTATACGTAGGAGGAAACAATACATTTATTCATTTATTATTATAGGAACTACCACCCTCGGAGTTTTATCAACAGACCATGCCGTGATCTAGGTCGCCTCTGTTGCGGCGTCTGCCACTGGAAACAACTGTACATCTCCGTGACGCTTTTAGGCGTACTAAATGAATCTGCAACGAAACGCGCTGCTCTTCTTTGAATCTTCCCTATTCCCTCTATCACTGTTATCTGGTGCAGGTACCAGCCTGATGAGCAGCAGTCAAGTATTAACTGATCAAGCGTTTTGTAAGCTACTTCTTCTGCTGATGGACTACATTTCCTATGGGTTTTTCCAACGATGTTAAAAAATATATCGGCTCAACCACTTGTTTATAGTGTAAAACATTAAGATTGACGCGTTTCGGAAGTCAAGCTTCCATCATCAGAATCATAAAAAGTAAAAGAACCTGTTAAAACTCGCCAAAATGGAACATGCACCAGGCACAATAAAATTGACAATAAAATTAAAACGTCGTGGCTACTTCCCTTGTGGCAGCCGTGTCTTCCTAGGTGCATCTCCACATAGTCATCAAAATATAAAAAATTCTAAAATGGTGTCGCCTATGGTGTTCAACATCTAACCACATGGCTCTCTCCTCTATCGTCGTAGACCACCCATGCTTCTTCGTTGATACCACACACCACGTAGCCAAACACGACACTGAAACGCGAGTGAGCTCACGCGCAAGTAAACAACCAAGTCACAGAGATGTCCATACAAACATATAACGTATACATGTTCCAAGGACCTCATGAAATGATGGTATCATGCCAATTGCTAAAAATTTAGTTACTAAAAAAACAAGTGAAATGTTTGAAAAAGTTATTTGTATCACCAGTTAGCTGTTCATTCAGTGTGTTCTGATTATCCACGCTATGTACCGTAATTTACAGCTGTTCTAGTAGATCCAGCTTTTTGCCTTTGTCCTGTCTATGTAAAATAACGAGATCCTGATCTATTCCCAACATGGGGTGTCCTGTTTCCCAAATATGCGTGGCTAGAGCTGACTTTTCGACGTTATTAAGCCGGAAAGCATCGCTATGTTCTTTGTAACGTACTTTAAAGGACCTACCAGTTTGGCCTACATAGCTTGCCTTGCACGTGTTACACTGAATTTTATAGACCCCAGTTCTCTCATATTTATCGCTTTCCTGCTGTAAATTATTTCTTAGTTTAAATCGCAGCGTATTATTGGTGTGAAAAGCGGTATCACCTTTAAAAGATTTGAAAATGTTAGCCACTTTTTGCGAAATATCACCGAAGTATGGCATTGTGACTCTCGTAATATTATTTGCGGTATTTTTCCTTGCATTCGCGCGCTGTTTCTGTCGTATTAATTTATTGACAACGTTTTGGTGATATCCATTAGATCTGGCTAGTTGTTTCACTATGTTCAGCTCAGTCATTCTGTCTTCTTCATTCATAGGCACTCTAAAGGCTCTATCTGTCAAAGATCTAAAAGCAGAAAGTTTCTGGCTATTAGGGTGGCAGGAATTATTTTGTATCAACACATCAGTTGTGGCTGGTTTCCTAAATATTTTAAAAACATGCCTACCATTTCGTTTCCCAATACTTAGGTCGATAAATTGCAGTTGACCATTTTTCTCTTCTTCCTCAGTGAATTTAATTTTACCGTGTAACTCGTTAAATTTATTTACTAGTTCTGCAACATCTTTTTCTTGTCCATCAGTAAGAAGCAGCGTATCATCTACATAGCGTTTGCAATATACAATTTTATCCACGGGATGTTGCGGGTTAACTAGGAGTCTTTTTTTCCAAATGATTTATAAAGATGCCTGCTATGGTTCCAGAAATACTGGAACCCTGATTTATAAAGATGTCTGCTATGGTTCCAGAAATGCTGGAACCCATAGCCAGTCCATTTTTGCATATAAAAGTTATTGTTAAAAGAAAAATAATTATATTTCAGAACGAATTCTAACAGTTCGATGAATTCGACTATTTCTTGCTGAGACAGAGTTTTGTACTTAAGCAAATTTTCTTTGATGACCTTAGCGGCCTCATTTACCGGCACATTCGCATAAAGGTTTTTAATGTCTAGAGATACTAGCCGGGCCGTGTCAGCGATAGGCTTATCCTTAATTTCATTTATCAAAGCTGAATTATTAGAGATTGAAAACTTATCCTCGAACACGAAAGATTCTTTTAAAATTTTATCGAGCATTTTAGTAATTTTGCATAAAGGACTGTTCATAGAATTCACAATTACTCTATCAGGACAATTTTCCTTATGTACCTTAAACTGGGATCTAAGTCGTGGAGCTTTCGGATTCATGACGGAGCAGCGTATTTTTTCTTTTTCTGTGAAGAGGAAGAAAGTCCTCTTCAATAGCTTTTTTAACTCGGCTTGTACCTTTTTTGTTAAATCCATGCCGATTTCTGTAATATCGTTTTCCGAAAAGAACTGCAATGTGTTATTAATGTACTGCTCTTCACTAACAATAACAATAGAATTTGATTTGTCCGCTTTGGTAACGATTGCGTTATTTGAATCAAGCTTTTCGTTAATAGAAGTAACAGTTTTATAATCTTTAGTATGACTGAATGCTTTATTTGAAATTTTATTTTGTTCAGCTTTAATTGCTTTTGCTAATTTATGCCCCACATGCCCTTTTTAACATTGACATTCACAACCACGACCTCTGATCCAGTATGCATAAAATCAAAATTTTCCAACGAGTTCCATTACAGCATCTGTCTTACTCGCGATTAATTTCGAGTGGTCGTTCAGTTTCAAATCAGTCCGTACGCATACTGTTACATTTTTTGGAAGTAACTATTTCCAGTTATTGTTCTGCAATAGTGTAATCATGCAACAACCGGCCTTTCTGTCTATGTATTCGCAATACGTTATACTTATTTATGCTGAGGATAAGTTGCCATTCCCTGCTCTGAGTGTCGACCCTCTGCAGGACGTCCTGCATTTCGCTACACTTTTCTGTTGTTGCGCCCCCCTATACAGGGTGTTACAAAAAGGTACGGCCAAACTTTCAGGAAACATTCCTCACACACAAAGAAAGAAAATGTGTTATGTGGACATGTGTCCGGAAACGCTTACTTTCCATCTTAGAGCCCATATTATTACTACTCTTCAAATCACATTAACCGTGGAATGGAAACATACAGCAACAGAACGTACCAGCGTGACTTCAAACACTTTGTTACAGGAAATGTTCAAAATGTCCTTCGTTAGCGAGGATACATGCGTCCACCCTCCGTCGCATGGAATCCCTGATGCGCTGATGCAGCCCTGGACAATGGCGTATTGTATCACAGCCGTCCACAATACGAGCACGAAGAGTCTCTACATTTGGTACTGGGGTTGCGTAGACAAGAGCTTTCAAATGCCCCCATAAATGAAAGTCAAGAGGGTTGAGGTCAGGAGAGCGTGGAGGCCATGGAATTGGTCCGCCTCTACCAATCCATCGGTCACCGAATCTGTTGTTGAGAAGCGTACGAACACTTCGACTGAAATGTGCAGGAGCTCCATCGTGCATGAACCACATGTTGTGTAGTACTTGTAAAGGCACATGTTCTAGCAGCACAGGTAGAGTATCCCGTATGAAATGATGATAACGTGCTCCACTGAGCGTAGGTGGAAGAACATGGGGCCCAATCGAGACATCACCAACAATGCCTGCCCAAACTCGCACAGAAAATTTGTGTTGATGGCGTGATTGCACAATTGCGTGCGGATTCTCGTCAGCCCACAAATGTTGATTGTGAAAATTTACAATTTGATCACGTTGGAATGAAGCCTCGTCCGTAAAGAGAACATTTGCACTGAAATGAGGATTGACACATTGTTGGATGAACCATTCGCAAAACTGTACCCGCAGAGGCCAATCAGTTGCTGATAGTGCCTGCACACGCTGTACATGGTACGGAAACAACTGGTTCTCCCGTAGCACTCTCCATACAGTGACGTGGTCAACGTTACCTTGTACAGCAGCAACTTCTCTGACGCTGACATTAGGGTTGACGTCAACTGCAAGAAAAATTGCCTCGTCCATTGCAGGTGTCCTCGTCGTTCTAGGTCTTCCCCAGTCGCGAGTCATAGGCTGGAATGTTCCATGCTCCCTAAGACGCCGATCAATTGCTTCGAACGTCTTCCTGTCGGGTCACCTACGTTCTGGAAATCTGTCTCGATACAAACGTACCGCGCCACGGCTATTGCCGCGTGCTAATCCATACATCAAATGGGCATCTGGCAACTCGGCATTTGTAAACATTGCACTGGCTGCAAAACCACGTTCGTGATGAACACTAACCTGCTGATGCTACGCACTGATGTGCTTGATGCTAGTACTGTAGAGCAGTGAGTCGCGTGTCAACACAAGCACCGAAGTCAACATTACCTTCCTTCAATTGAGCTAACTGGCGGTGAATCGAGGAAGTACAGTACATACTGACGAAACTAAAATGAGCTCTAACATGGAAATTAAGCGTTTCCGGACACATGTCCACATAACATCTTTCCTTTATTTGTGTGTGAGGAATGTTTCCTGAAAGTTTGGTCGTACCTTTTTGTAACACCCTGTATACAACAGCATCATCCGCGAAATTTCTCATAGAAGTTCCGACGCCACCTACAAGTTTATTTATGTGTATTGTGAAAAGTAGTGCGGTTGTAACACTCATATGCATTTTGTGCCATTTAAGGAAGTGGGGTAGGTAATCAAAATTATAAGCTTAAAAAAAACCTTTATTATGTGTGCATTTCTTATGCACTTGACACGTTCCACATCGTAACGGTTAAGTTGAAATTGATCATTGGAACAAGTAACCTACTAACTAACTGCGCCACGTCCGGAGTTAGTTTTAGGACTACTAACAATGAAGTAGCGGAATATTCCTGGGTAACCAGTCAATAGTGTGCTAATATACGATAGTGGTGGATACTGATGTAATTATCACCGAGCAAGCGGCCAATGATCGAAGAAAGAGATAAGTTACATGGAAAGAAACGTCAAGACATGGTGATTCTTATTACGAAACGTAATAAAGAGAGATACAGGTAGTAAATATCTTACAATAATTATAATAATAATAATAGTAATATAAATGCGAAGAAGCCAAAACAGAGGAATAAAAAGTGGGGAAAATGCAATGCTCAAAGAAAATTTAAGATCATGATCAATTTAAACAACAAAGAAAGGAGACAGCCAAATAAATTAGGAGAACCAAACGACCCTCTGAAAAGGAGAAACCTTTGCAAATAGACAAAAAATTTGTAAAAAATTATACTGATAATTTTTATCAAACTTTTATGAACAAATTAAATGGGTACCAAACTCCAAATGTCTGTTTCAAAAATGAAAACGTAAAAATTGGGTTAAGCAATACTGAAAATTATGAAGTACTAGCAAGATATTTCATTAGTTTCTGAACTGTCCTGAACCAAGTCATAAATGGGAATTCTCAGATATTAAAGAACCAAGAACTGAAATTGGAACGTGTTCCTTAGCTAGCCTAGTCCCAATAAAAAAAAATAATAAAACAAATTTCAGTGGCATAAATAATACGAATGAATTACAAGGCGACATTCGTACTTACTAACCAAAAAGAATACTGCTGGTACGAAATAAATATTTAATTAACTCATGATAGTTGTAGACAGCAGCGGAATTATTAAAGAGGAGAGGTGTAGCTTTTAAAAGGGAGAACGGGGGATGTGAATAGTAAGCGAGAAAGGAACCTGTGATTTGGCTCATTATAGTTCGAAAGTCATGAATGTCAACAATGACTCTTGGATACACCGAACGATTAGATATTCATTTAGGTCAGATCAGGAGCCGCTGTCGGCCGTGGCCGGCATTTGGACGGGTGACCATCCGGGCCGCCATGCGCTGTTGCCGTTTTTCGGGGTGCACTCAGCCTCGTAACGCCAACTGAGGAGCTACTCGACCGAATTGTATCGTCTCCGGTCAAAGAAAATCTTCATAACGACCGGGAGTGAGGTGCGCTGACCACACACCCCTCCTATCCGCATCCACGGTTGAGGATGACACGGCGGTCGATTGGTCCTGATGGACCACTTGTGGCCTGAAGACGGAGTGCTTTTTTACAACTTAGGAGCAGCATAGAAGAAAGTTGTAGAGACATTTAAGGAAAGCATCCCCCAATACTTTTTTTGAATTTTCCTCCACGTCGTAGTTCTAATTTGACAAAAGTCGGAAGCCTTTGAACAAACCGTGTATATACATCGACACCAGGTTTTCCAGCGATTTTTATGAAAGTAGCAGACACATCTCTGTCGTTGTGAATGAGAGACCTGTGGGGACGCCAGATAATTAATTCGAATACAGTCATGTAACATTAGCCACATTAGGATAGCCGTCTCTTTGGTAATCGTTGTTTTATAGTGAAGAAACTTTGATATCGTTTCTAGTCGAAATAGCCCCCATTTCAGAAAATCGTACACTGCTTCAGAAAACGGAACTAGGAGCCAGCGTCAATTCCAGATCACTACTCAGTTTCAAGAGAAACGTTGTAGTTGAACACGTGTTTTTCTGAAGCACTCTAGATCACGACACGTAAAATAAGTGCCCCTTTGCGACTAATACTGAATCTGTTTCTTTGGTATAAGGGTTGTGCATTAAGGGTGTAAAATGTTGATATGGGTCTCAGTTTTACGGACAATAATCAAGAATCTATGGTCTTTCGATACTGCTACTTTCGTACAAGAATTACGTTTTCCCGGCGTTCTTTGAGTTAATTTTCAGACATCTACTACGTTTGTATGTGATCGCTCTAGTCACGTACTTCTGGTTGTTTTAGAGAGGGACAATTTATAGTTAATACTTTACAATATAGTCATCTAAAAGTAACAGGTTTTAATTTGTGCACAAAATAGATCTTTCTGTATTTCGCTACAAGACTGTTTTATTGTTAAATCGCTCCATAACAGCATCATCCGTGTACTGACTTTCGGTACCACCAAGTATAGCCACCATACTTAGCAAACCGACCTCCTCAAGGTACACCCGAAAATGCTTTGTCGTACTGTATTCTTCCGGGTGTGCAGTTTTTTATCATTCCAACATAATTAGGTTAATTAGAGACCAGCAAGCCTTCGACGCCAGCAACCATACACATACATCATGTAATTAATTTCGATTATAATTTGATTCGTGAATTTATGTATGTTGTGAGGGCAGAAGACATATACTACATAGACTGTAATGATACGACGATGTAAGGGTCATGTCAATAATTTTTGCTGGTCACAGTTTCAAATAATTCAGGAGTTAGTACTTGCCGCCAAGATGGCGTCTTCCGGTGTAAGGGAGCCATTACAGTTGCATTTGAACGGTCCTTCCTGCGTGAACTCATCGCATGGGTGCCAAAGAAGCTACTCTGGCTATTAGGAGACGTCAGTGCCTAACCGCCTAATGTAACTGAGCAGCCAGCCCAAAAGCGTTCAGACGAGAACAATCAAGTTGGCTACGACAAGTTGAAATATCTATGAATTCAGAGATTTTCTTGGCAATCACCGATTTTAAATAGCCCGCACAACATGAGATCTGCCTGACTGGGCCCCGAGTTTTTCTGCCCTTAAGACGTGTTTTCGTGGATGATGCAGTCAGTCTCTTGATCACATGGTCCTACTCTTTAGCGATCAGGTGAAACTAGTTTAACTGACTGCTGTGGACGTCAGAAGTTCGATGAAAGTTAATGGTGTCGTTGCTCGTTAGTTGCGATAACAATGTCATCCAGAATTATAGTGGCAACTCGTAATTACGATCGCATCTGACCACCGACTACTCCGTGCCGCTGCTAGGGCAATCTGCCACGTCATTATTCATTGTGCCATCATTAGACACTATGCTTCTCACGTAAAAGTTTTAGTTCTTCACTAGCTAACAAAGCCTTATTGCCCGGTCACTCATTTTGAAATTTTCTATTAGAAACATATCCTTACACAACGAGGTGACGAAAGTCATGGGATACCTCCTAATACCGTGTAAAACTTCCTTTTCCCCCACGTAGTGAAGCAAGTCGATGTGGCATGGACTCAACAAGTTGTTGGAATTCCCCTGCGGAAATATTGAGCCACGCTGCCTCTAAAGCCATTGATAATTTTGAAAGTGTTGCCGGTGCAGGATTTTGTGCTTGAACGGACCTCGGGATTATGTTCCATAAACGGTCTATTGGAGTCACGTCCGGTAATCTGGATTGCCAAATCATTCGCTGGAATTGTGGAGATATTCTCCTAACCTAACGCAAACAGTTGTGGCCCGGTGACATGGTGCACCGTTGTTTGGGAACATATAGTCCATGAATCGCTGTTAATAATCTCTAAGTAGCCAAATATAATCATTTCCTGTCAATGATCGGTTCAGTTAGACCAGAGGACCAAGTTCATACCATGTAAACACAGTCCACACCACCAGCTTGCATGGTGCCTTCTTGACAACTTGCGCTCATGGCTTCATGGTGTCTGCGCCGCACTCGAACCATACCATTAGTTCTTGTCAACTGAAATCGTGATTCATCTCACCAGCGCACGGTTTTCCAGTCCTCTAGGGTGCAATCGATGCGGTCACGAGTCAAGTAGAGGCGCTGCAGTTGAAATCGTGCTGTTAGCAAAGTCAATCGCTTCGGCCGTCTCCTGGCGTAGCCCATTTGGCAGTCATAGCCCATTAACGTCAAATTTCGCCGCACTGTCATAACGGATACGTTCGTCGTGCGTCCCACATTGACTTCTGCCTTATGTAATGTCGCCTGTCTGTTAGCACTGACAACTCTACGCAACTGCTCGTGCTCGGTCGTTAAGTGAAGGCCGTCGGCCACTACGTTGTTGATGGTGAGAGTTGATGCCAGAAATTAGGTATTCTCGTAACACCCTTGACACTCTGAATCTCGGAATATCGAATTCCCTAAAGATTTCAGAAGTGGAATGTACCATGCGCCTAGCTCCTACCATTCTTCGCTCAACTTGTGTTAATTTCCATAATCACATCTGACACCTTTTCACATGAATGACATCTCCGCCAGTGCACTGCCTTTTTACACCTTGTGTACTCGATACTACAGACATTCGTGCGGCTATACGTGTACATCTCTATCCCATGTGAAAAAGATTCTACCAGGGGAAAGATAAAGGCCAGCACAAGGGCTGTGGTGTGGAAGGGAAACCCCAAGGGTAGCATAATAGCAACACCATTCCTTAAAGATGTAAAAAAATTTTTAAACACCTTGTATCAGAAACAGCTTTCACAAATCCCAAGAAAATATTCAAAATAGTGATATTATAGGTAACATGTTTGTCTCACATGCCTAGCAACTATTAAGACAATCAGTATCATGAACTACTAGGAACTCCCTGAATACGTGCCAAACCGTATGTGTAATAAGTATTGACGTTAACAAAATGACTGATTAAATTTATAAAATCAAAAATGTCGTCACAAGTGAGACCTTTAGTCACTTCATTTCAGGAACAATCATTTGTCAAGACACACAAATGGCTAAAACCATGAAACCAACATTTAGTAACTGCTTACTAATAATTTACAGAGATTAAAACGAGGTTAAATGAATTTCGCACATTCGCGCAGAATGTAAGAAAATACTTTTAGGCACACATTTAAATCCAGTTAGGTTGCCAAGAGGCAAGCAAATTAAGGACGGCCCTTAAACAGAAACCTTTAAACATAATAACTTAAACAACACTGTTATGTACATAACTTACAAGGGGACCCTCCATATTGCAAACCACGGGTTTTGATGCGCTTCAAATATGTTGTAGAGGCACTTATCCTGAGTACCTGTCTATTCGGTATTTTAGCGACGGGCCTTGGTTTTTGAGAAAATCGAATTTTAAGTCCATTGCGCGATTTGTATACCCGTAACATTACATATCTTCTGAGCAAGTCAGCGTAGCACAGCAGTAAAGGCTCACGGCTACCGCGCGGGAGGTACCGTGTTCGAATCCTTCTCCCAAATGTTTTTTTTTATGTAATCAAGAACCGTCCGGAAAATTTGGTCTTAACTTTCAAAAACAAGTAGACGAATTAACTGGGAAATACAGGAATGTAGTCGTGTCCCGCAGGAAATCCGGGAAGTTCAACAAACTAGTGTACGAAGAATTTTTGCGTTCTGTAATTCTTCCGTATGTGGGACAGAAAAAAGTGCACTCCTTATCGCCAGACCTGCGACGTTTATTTTTACCGACAGGTGAAAATCTTCACGAAAATTATTCAGAATTCTCCCGACTTGATGAAGGGCAATAGAGACATCGCTTTTAGAGAAGATTCGATAAATTTACATTCACTAATCCTACATCAATTCGGGGCACCTAATTTTGAAAGCATGATTAGATACGCATGGTTCACACCGAAATTAGCAAATGAATGAGAAATCTTTTTTAATGCAAAATAATTGTGTTTCCCGGTATCGCTCAGAAAGAAACCGTGCGCCAGCAAGACGGCTGCTTTCATAAAGTGCGCGTGGTGCTGCGAAAATTTGTGCTTCAGTTGTTTCTATGGTAAGTACCACAGTACTGTTCTGGCACATAAAGCAGCAATGTGGACGATGAAAAATAAGATTTTGTAACATTGTATGACAGAAAAAATTAATAACTGAATGTGTCTTTATAATTTCGCACACATTACACTTTTTGTTGATATTCTTTTAAATGAAATTAAATAATTCGGTCGATCTAAAAAAAAATTACGTGTGCAGGATTCTAACACGATACCTCCAGTGAAGTAGCCGTGAACCTTTACCGCTGCGCTACGCTGACTAGCTCAGAATATATGTAATGTTACGGGTATACAAAGCGCGCAATGAACTTCAAAATCGTTTTTCTCAAAAACCAAGGCCGGTCGCTAAAAAACCGGATATCCAGGTAATCAGGGTAAGTGCCTCTACAACTTATTTGAAGCACATCAAAATCCGTGATTTACAGTATGGGAGGTTATAACACTACAACAGCATTTACGTAGCTTGTACAATCAAATACCAAGTCTGGCTTATTACGTACTATGCCACAACAGAACAAAGTCCTGTCACGGAAAAGCCACGTATAACACTACCTGTCTGCTACTACTATACCATAACCTCAAAGCCTATGGCAGCTCATATAAAGAAATTATTCTTAAGCTCATATAAAGAAATTATTCTTATTCTAGTAATTATAGTATGAAGAAGCAGAGCAGTGTTACCCTCTGAGAAGAATTTTGTTATACTGACAGCGTTGTACGTAATGGAGGTGGCTTATCGGAAGTGAAAGTCCGAATTACGTAAATATTCAAACAGTAACAAATAAGGTTTTACCTACCTACACTCTTTAAATAGTAAGGTAAACGGTCGCCAGCCTAATTAGGATAGAGAAAGATTAACGTTCTTGTTTAAGAAAGTAGGTATGAGTAACTTGAACGGACAAACACAACCTATACTTTGCCACACGCGATTGCAATGAACCCTGACACATACATATGTTCACGGTAAGATTGAAGCTAACAGCTAGAGCAGCACAAACTATTTGCAAAAATATAACAGACAACGGAACACACTTTTACTTTCAGGGCTTGTTCAAACTGAATGGTCTTTCTAACATTAGTAATAATACTCACTGTAGAATCATAAATTGGACATAGGTTTAGTATTACTTTTCAAATATTTTCCTAGCTGACATAAAATTATAAATGTAGTTCACTGCAAAATTATGAACTGGTCACAGGTTAAATATATCTCAACTACATACTATTCTATTTAGAATGAAAGTTAAATGGAATCCACTAACAGGTGGCTTCTCACTATCTTTGAATAAAGAAATTATTAAAACTTCCTGGCAGATTAAAACTGTGTGCTGGACCGAGACTCTAACTCGGGACCTTTGCCTTTCGCGGGCAAGTGCTCTACCAACTGAGCTACCCAAGCACTACTCACGTCCCGTCCTCACAGCTTTACTTCACGGGGCATGAGTCGTGCTTGGGTAGCTCAGTTGGTAGAGCACCTGCCCGCGGAAGGCAAAGGTCCCGAGTTCGAGTCTTGGTCCGGCACGCAGTTTTAATTTGCCAGGAAGTTTCATATCAGCGCACACTCCGCTGCAGAGTGAAAATCTCATACTGGAAAGAAATCATTGTTTTCATAAATAGCGGTCTTTCCGTTACTTGTTACCTAGCATTAGCACAATAGGCAAACTGTGGATCCTGTTATACTATTAATATGCACTTCCAATTCACAAGAGATACAAACACTTAGCAAACATGAATATATAACTATCCACTGTTGCAGCTCTCCACTTTTACTACAGTGAAACTTAATGTTGACAAATTTGCAAGAACTGACTCACCTTTAAAATATACTACAGGCAGCACTATGATCATTAACTAAGCAACACTTTATAAGCCTCAGTTTTTAGAGCTTTTAATCTTTAAAAGAAACTGCAAATTGTCTTTATTACCACAGTCTTCTACTTTCAAGTAAATGATTAAATAGGTGACTTTGACACTCCAAAAAAACTTTAAACTGGACTGTTTCAATCACTGGGAGGCTTTCATTTTTTTCACTAACTAGGATACTCGGTAATCATAGTTCAAACGGAGAGGAACCTGAGAGGTGTTGTGATAGGGAAAAAATCAAGGTAGGTACATAAATTCAGTTGTAAGTTACCTTATATTTGTGCACACTAAAACATCCAATAAGCTGATCCTTCATTGTACATTATTATAGTATTCCGTTACAGTGATTGCGCAATGTGGTGGCAACTGCAGGCAGAATTGCTGGACTCTGTGCTTTCTCGGTGGCGATGATGGATACAAATCCCAGAATCATTCCAGCTATTTATCCATCCATCCGAGGCATTTGTAAGCTGCAGGAAAAGCCTCTCTCTGAACCAGCACAATATACAACTTTTACATGGTAGTGCACAGTTTGGTAGCTCGTCCCCGACTGACTGTTGTTCCACCTTTCCTACTTAGGCCAACCACAATTTGTGCGCGCTACAAAGTTCCGCTCCCGAGGGGAACCACAAGACGTTTTACGTACAAAATAACTAAGAACGCTAAGTGAAGGTCAGCGGTTTACATAACAGAGAACAAACATTCTAAATAAAACAGAACCTTTGCACATATTGGTATTTCTACAAAAAATTATTTAAACAAAATGACAATAATATACATTAAGTTTGGTCTCCCTCCAATTGGGACAAAGAATTTAAATGACAGATATACTACATTGCGTAGAATCAAACCATGACATCAAAGTTTTTTTTACAAAGAAAGGAGTATACAATTTTGTGTTATCTATTCAATCAAACACATTTACAGAAGCTCAACGATGTAACATTAAATAAAACAAAATGCAAAATTTAATCAATAGAGTATTAGAGCAATGGTGTTACAAGGTCCCATTGTTAGTCTATAGTACTGCAAGACCAATACGCCGACCTGTTCTCCTTTGTCACAGCAATATTACCAATACGTTTACCGCATTGGGCAGTCTCCTTCGTCCATCAGCTGATCGGTCCAGACCATTTGGACCGCCGTAAACAGCTTGAAATGCTTGACCAACAACATGGAAGGGAAAGGCGACCAATTACAGGACCCGAGGAGTAGTGTACTAAAACAGACTAAGTTTATAACGTTACTAAGGACAAATAGTTGGCCCCACCGAAAGCTTATATTGCTTAATGGGTCGTTTGGCATATGAACATTGACAAGTATAAGCTCCATTATCTAACAAGAATTAAACCTGAATATTCCAAATTACTGCAGACAGCACTAATAAGATTCAATGAATGTAATTACAGCAAATTAGACATGTGAACGGAGCGTTTACATTTGTAAATACTAACAGACTAGCCCTTGTCATTCAGCTGACCAAGCTATGCCTCATAGTCACGTGCAAACGTATGTTCAGCCTACTACACTTGTCACACCTTTAATCAGAGTACGCAGGTCCAAGCATCAAGCTCGATTCATGAGAAACATTCACAATCAGCTTGCGATCCAGCTCGCCACTTTACAGAGATTCGTTACGCTCACATTTGTCAGATACGCAGAAAGCCCACCGTTCTCAGTTGCCGGCACTGGACCCTTCGGGTAGCGTACGCAGTGTTATCAATAGATACGAGGCCATCATTTCACATCTGCACGAACCACCTCAGTGAAGGACAATTGTAGCCGGCCAAGGCAGCAGGAGCCGACTGACAACGGGCTTTTGTCACCACACTATATGTACTTCTGCAGACTTGACGTAATCTGATCCAGGACGCTGGACCCAGGTGCTACGTGTGTCTAGAGCGAGATTTTGTTGACGTCTCTACGGCAACGCCTTTTAAAATTATATATATATATATATATATATATGATTTCGTACATGTTCTCTAATTTTTTGTACACTGTGTCTCAGGAGAAATGATCACTATCAAGGGATGTGACAGGAACGATTATCTGAAGCAAAAAACTACATACTGACATTTGCCCTATTCGAAATGGTTTCCGAAAAAATGGTTCAAATGGCTCTGAGCACTATGGGACTTAACATCTGTGATCATCATTCCCTTAGCACTTAGAACTACTTAAACCTAACTAACCTGTGGACATCACACACATCCATTCCCGAGGCAGGATTCGAGCCTGCGACCGGAGCGGTCGCGCGTTCCCAGACTGTAGCACCTAGAACCGCTCGGCGAAATGGTTTTCGAGACAGAACACATTTAATGTAGTTATTCTCTGTGTTATTCAACACATTGTCATTGTCTACAGCGTGCCACAGTAGTTGTGATTTACCAAGTCGCGAAACAACCTCATAATGGCCTACAAAAGCTAACCAAGCTACGATGTATTCGCGTTGCGCTGATTTTCCTTGTTCGCTCGCTCTTTTCTTACGAACTGTTAAATGTGACGTAGTTTAATTTTCTACGACGACACTTTTTGGCTATAGACCACAGTTTACGAGTCATACAAAAGAAATGTATAATAGAATTAAACGTGTTCTATCTCGCAAACCATTCAGAATGTGACATATGTCCATTTGAAGTTGTTTGCTTCAAATGAGTTATCCTGTCATAGCCCTGAATGTTGGCTACTCCTCCTCGGACGCCTAGTATATGTGCGAGTTTCTTTTTTTATTTATTTTTTATTTATTTATTTATTTTATTTTTATTTTTTTACTGAACGAGAGTTGTCTCCCGATATACTGGTAACATTTTACCCCATTCATTTTTATGTATTTTTGGGAATTTTATCAAAATACACAGTCACGTTATGTCACTACCACCTATGTTTGGTGTCAACGTGCAACAACGACTTATAGACGGCAGATGGCTGCACTTGCTGTGGACGGCATATAAGCGTGACGGGGCGACACGAAAACCAGTGCAGTCGTTGCCATAATGCAGCAATGGTGCGATTTATTTAACGTCCAAAAGGGCATGATCATTGATTTTCTGGCCAAGGGTGGAATAATTTCCAAAACGGCTACCTTTGTACACTCTTCCCGGACTGCCGTGGTCGAAGTATACCGAGGATCGCAAAATGGCGCCATCCAAAACCGTTGCCGAGGGAACTGTAGTGCCCGACGGGCTACAGATGACAAGGGTGAATGACGACCGCGAAGATGTGTATGGCAACTGTTGAACAAATGACCGCCCAGATGAACCAAGGGGCCACCAACAATGTCTCCTCAACAACCATTCAGCGCTGTATATGGACCTCCACAACAGACGCCTGGTCCGTGCACCCATAATGACTGCTGTTGATCGGCGACGAAGATTGTAATTTGCATGCCAATATCGCAACTGGACGTCGACTGAATGGCGACAGTTGGCCTTTTGGGATGAATCACGTTTTACGCACCATCGGACAGATGGTCGTTGGCTTGTATTGCGTGGAAGTTTAAAAGCGAAACACCCTACAACAATGTTCGGGAGGGAGTAGGCAGAGGGCCTACCCCAGGTGATGCATCTCTCCTTGGGTACCATTTCTATTCATACAGGCAGATTGTTCTTCCTCAGCACGATGGTATCTTCAAGCACGACAATTCAACGTGTCACACAGCTCACAGTGTAAGTACAAGGTTCCAAGAGCACCAGAAAGGGTTTACCTTGCTCCTCTGGCCACTAAACTGGCCTAATTCAAACCCAGTCGAGAATGTGTGGGACTTCCCCCTTCCCCCCTCCCCAAATCGGGTGCCATGAGTAATCGAGAAAACTAGCGCAGCTGGCTGCGGTACTAGAGTCGGCAAAGCTTCACATTCCTGTCAGTACCTTCCAGAACTTCACTGACTCTCTTCCTGCACGCTTTGCAGTGGTCCACGCTGCTGGTAAATTCCATGGTGCTGACGAGGTACAAACTGCATATATGAATGGAAATGGTCCCGAAGGATAAATGCATACTTCCATGCTGCTAAATACGGTTATTCAGGATTTTGATAGGTGGTCGCATTAATGTGACTGGGCCGTTTACGTGAGTATGTAGACAAGTCTTACGTCAGTAATGTTGTGCTATCTCCTTCTGTCATCGATCTTCCATCGCATTTGGTCTACTTCACTGTGATTGTGAAGGCAAGGTTAAATAACACCAGTAGTAGGTGATGAATTTTATGCTTTAGACACACTCAGGGCAGTGAGTGGGGCCGTGGGTCCTCATTTCGAAGTCGCACAGCTGGGGATGCGATTTAATCTTTTAACGGCTATTATTCCCCCCATGAACCATGGACCTTGCCGTTGGTGGGGAGGCTTGACTGCCTCAGCGATACAGATAGCCGTACTGTAGGTGCAACCACAACGGAGGGGTATCTGTTGAGAGGCCAGACAAACGTGTGGTTCCTGAAGAGGGGCAGCAGCCATTTCAGTAGTTGCAAGGGCAACAGTCTGGATGATTGATCTGGCCTTGTAACAATAACCAAATCGGCCTTGCTGTCCTGGTACTGCGAACGGCTGAAAGCAAGGGGAAACTACAGCCGTAATTTTTCCCGAGGGCATGCAGCTTTACTGTATGATTAAATGATGATGGCGTCCTCTTGGGTAAAATATTCCGGAGGTAAAATAGCCCCCATTCGGATCTCCGGGCGGGGACTACTCAGGAGGATGTGGGTAAGCTACTACAAACAGCATAGTGAACGCATTATTGTGGCCAAGATAGATACGAAGCCCACACCTACTACAGTAGTACAAGTTTATATGCCAACTAGCTCTGCAGATGACGAAGAAATTGAAGAAATGTATGATGATATAAAAGACATTATTCAGATAGTGAAGGGAGACGAAAATTTAATAGTCATGGGTGACTGGAATTCGATTGTAGGAAAAGGGAGAGAAGGAAACATAGTCGGTGAATATGGATTGGGGCGAAGAAACGAAAGAGGAAGCCGCCTGGTAGAATTTTGCACAGAGCACAACATAATCATAGCTAACACTTGGTTTAAGAATCATGAAAGAAGGTTGTATACATGGAAGAACCCTGGAGATACTAAAAGGTATGAGATAGATTATATAATGGTAAGACAGAGATTTAGGAACCAGGTTTTAAATTGTAGGACATTTACAGGGCCAAATGTGGACTCTGACCACAATCTATTGGTTATGACCTGTAGATTAAAACTTAAGAAACTGCAAAAAGGTGGGAATTTAAGGAGATGGGACCTGGATAAACTGACTAAACCAGAGGTTGTACAGAGTTTCAGGGAGAGCATGAGGGAGCAATTGACTGGAATGGGGGAAAGAAATACAGTAGTAGAAGAATGGGTAGCTTTGAGGAATAAAGTAGTGAAGGCAGCAGAGGATCAAGTAGGTAAAAAGACGAGGGCTAGTAGAAATTCTTGGGTAACAGAAGAAATATTGAATTTAGTTGATGAAAGGAGAAAATATAAAAATGCAGTAAATGAAGCAAGCAAAAAGGAATACAAACGTCTCAAAAATGAGATCGACAGGAAGTGCAAAATGGCTAAGCAGGGATGGCTAGAGGACAAATGTAAGGATGTAGAGGCTTATCTCACTAGGGGTAAGATAGATACTGCCTACAGGAAAATTAAAGAGACCTTTGGAGATAAGGGAACGACTTGTATGAATATCAAGAGCTCAGATGGAAACCCAGTTCTAAGCAAAGAGGGGAAAGCAGAAAGGTGGAAGGAGTATATAGAGGGTCTATACAAGGGCGATGTGCTTGAGGACGATATTATGGAAATGGAAGAGGATGTAGATGAAGATGAAATGGGAGATACGATACTGCGTGAAGAGTTTGACAGAGCACTGAAAGACCTGAGTCGAAACAAGGCCCCCGGAGTAGACAACATTCCATTGGAACTACTGACGGCCTTGGGAGAGCCAGTCCTGACAAAACTCTACCATCTGGTGAGAAAGATGTATGAAACAGGCGAAATACCCTCAGACTTCAAGAAGAATATAATAATTCCAATCCCAAAGAAAGCAGGCGTTGACAGATGTGAAAATTACCGAACTATCAGTTTAATAAGTCACAGCTGCAAAATACTAACACGAATTCTTTACAGACGAATGGAAAAACTAGTAGAAGCCAACCTCGGGGAAGATCAGTTTGGATTCCGTAGAAATACAGGAACACGTGAGGCAATACTGACGTTACGACTTATCTTAGAAGAAAGATTAAGGAAAGGCAAACCTACGTTTCTAGCATTTGTAGACTTAGAGAAAGCTTTTGACAATGTTGACTGGAATACTCTCTTTCAAATTCTAAAGGTGGCAGGGGTAAAATACAGGGAGCGAAAGGCTATTTACAATTTGTACACAAACCAGATGGCAGTTATAAGAGTTGAGGGGCATGAAAGGGAAGCAGTGGTTGGGAAGGGAGTAAGACAGGGTTGTAGCCTCTCCCCGATGTTGTTCAATCTGTATATTGAGCAAGCAGTAAAGGAAACAAAAGAAAAATTCGGAGTAGGTACTAAAATCCATGGAGAAGAAATAAAAACTTTGAGGTTCGCCGATGACATTGTAATTCTGTCAGAGACAGCAAAGGACTTGGAAGAGCAGTTGAATGGAATGGACAGTGTCTTGAAAGGAGGATATAAGATGAACATCAAAAAAAGCAAAACGAGGATAATGGAATGTAGTCGAATTAAGTCGGGTGATGCTGAGGGAATCAGATTAGGAAATGAGACACTTAAAGTAGTAAAGGAGTTTTGCTATTTGGGGAGCAAAATAACTGATGATGGTCAAAGTAGAGAGGATATAAAATGTAGACTGGCAATGGCAAGGAAAGCTTTTCTGAAGAAGAGAAATTTGTTAACATCGAGTAAAGATTTAAGTGTCAGGAAGTCATTTCTGAAAGTATTTGAATGGAAGTGAAACATGGACGATAAATAGTTTGGTCAAGAAGAGAATAGAAGCATTCGAAATGTGGTGCTACAGAAGAATGCTGAAGATTAGATGGGTAGATCACATAACTAATGAGGAAGTATTCAATAGGATTGGGGAGAAGAGAAGTTTGTGGCACTACTTGACCAGAAGACGTGGTCGGTTGGTAGGACATGTTCTGAGGCATCAAGGGATCACCAATTTAGTATTGGAGGGCAGCGTGGAGAGTAAAAATCGTAGAGGGAGACTAAGAGATGAATACACTAAGCAGATTCAGAAGGATGTGGGTTGCAGTAAGTACTGGGAGATGAAGAAGCTTGCACAGGATAGAGTAGCATGGAGAGCTGCATCAAACCAGTCTCAGGACTGAAGACCACGACAACAAACAATATTCTACAATTTCTGCCCGTTAAGAACCAATTATGTAGTTTTATTTTCTAGTTTCATTAGTCAATCCTGGACTCATATTTCGTAATTTCCTTCTTGTGTTCAATCGGTGACAGTACACAACTATTCTTAAACCGTTCCGGAAATCAAGGAGCTTGGAGTCACCCTGGGAGCCGCTTACTGCAAACAAAAAGAGGGAGCTGAGTTACATAAGATAGTTGTTTGACGCATGTTGTTGATTCTGACAAAGGGAAGCGTCAGTCTTAAAAAAAGGTGATTAACCCTGAGCATAAAACGTGTTTCATGATTATAGTTCAGACTAAATTAATAACAAAGACATAAGCCGATAGTTACCCTCTTTTGTCTGATGACAATTCTTGAAAACGGAAATGTCTCTCCATCTTTTTCAATTTGCTTCGAAAACTTCGTTGCGTAGTTGACCTACAACGAACTGCTGCTCAGAGAGAGAAATTTTCGTCGCGTCACCTACATAGAAATGTACAGGTATCCCACCAGCTCCATTCGGCTTTTCTCTGTTTACCTATTTTAGTTGGTTCTCTATTCCCCGATCACTCATTTCAACATCTGTCATACCGACATTAGTGTTACAGTTTGAATGAGGACACCGTAGTACTGTCTGCCACAGGGAACAAATTCCGTAGACTGAATACAGTGCTTTTGTCCTCTCTGTGTCCCACTTCGTTTCCGCTGCTGTATGGTCACTGAGCGATTGGATAGCTGACTCTGATCCGTTTATCGATTTCATTTAAAACCAAAAATTCTTCGAACTTTTCAGCAGCTCTTTGTACTTGCAATTTCATTCGAAGCTCCTCACAACGCTGTCGCTTAACTACTTCTTTTAATTTAGTTCTCATCGACAAAACTGTCTCAATCAGTGGTTTTCCCTTGGATTTCGTAGGAAGATTCTATAGTATTTATTGAATAACGGTAGTCCCCCCATCTCATACAACCTTACCCTCTGCATACATACACCTTTAAAGCGTCTAATAAAATAATTTCATACTTTAATCACTGTAAATCAACTTCTTCTGTCCTAGGGATGCGTGCTATATGTTTATTGCTCACGTAATCTGTAATATGTTAACCGTCACATTAACTAATAAGAAATAGTCGCTTATCGTTCTTGACATTTCGTTTAACGTTTGTAGTATTTGATACAATGACAGATATAACGTCAATGAATCACAGCTCCACGTAATTTTGAGTTTGTTTGTTACCTGGAGACCTAAGACGTATTCGTGACTAGTCGATTCTATGACTACTTACGGTAATTTCAGAAAAGACCTTTAGAGCCATCTAGCGCGAATCCCGGTAGGTGGCACCTACTTTAATCACAAAAGTCTGTCAGTCTATTATCATTAACAAAAAGAAAGCCGAAGCCGCACGGTAGCTGTAGCTATCGGCGTAGGTCTGCGGAGCAAATGAAGTTAGAGGGTGCCGTGTCTTACTTCGCGGTGATTCAGGAGTTGGTACCGCGCACAATTCACACTATCGAACCTTTAAGCGGATTTGTTTTTATTAGGTCAATTTGAAGTGCCGCTTTCACAACGTTAACTACTGAAAGTTCCACGATCAGGAAGCAGCGATGCTCTCTTTCGAGTCGTCTCCTAGTTTTCAGTAGTAAAATCTGGCCCATGCTTGAATTTCATCTGAATTCACTCGACCTTTCAGCACAGATTATCTCGGTCTAGGTTCAGACGCGAACTCATTTAGCTGTTCTGTTTCTCTAGCACGAATAAAAACAAACACGATGTTAGAATGGTTTCTACAGACGCTGTAGTTATTACGAGGGTCACTCCAAAAGAAATGCACATTATGTTTTATTTTCTTTTTTTTAATCCATCTTTTATTCTACATTTTTGAAAGTTTTACAGTGTGTAGATACATCCTTTAGGAACAGTACCGGTATTTTCATTTCTCCACATAATTTCCATTCCTCTCAACTGCTTTACGCCATCTTGGAGCCAGCGCCTGTATACCCGCACGGTAAAATTCTGGACCAACCTGTTGGAGCCACTGTTTGGCAGCGTGACAAGGGAGTCATCATCTTCAGACCTTGTTCCACGAAGAGAGTCTTTCAGTTCCCAAAGAGATGATAGTCACATGGAGCCAGGTCAGGACTGTAAGGCGGGTGTTTCAGTGTTGCCTATCTGAGTTTTGTGATAGCTTCCATGGCTTTTGACTGACATGTGGCCGTGCATTGTCGTGCAACAGCAAAACATCCTGCTTTTGCCAATATTGTCGAACACCACTCAGTCGAGCTTGAAGATTTTTCAGTGTCGTCACATATGCATCAGAATTTATGGTGGCTCCACTTGGCATGATGTCTACAAGTAAGAGTACTTTGGAATCGAAAAACACCGTAGCCATAACTTTTCCAGCAGAAGATGTGGTTTTGAATTTTTTTTTCTTGAGTGAATTTGCATGAAGCCACTCCATTGATTGCCTTTCGACTCTGGTGAAAAATGATGGAGCCATGTTTCGTACCTGTCACAATTCTAACAAGAAATTCATCTCCACCAATGTCGTACTGTTTCAAAAGTTCGCTGCATACTGTTTTTCTTGTTTCTTTGTGAGCCACTGTCAACATCCTGGGAACCCACCTGGCATAAACCTTTTTTAACGCCAACACTTTCAGTATTCTGCAAACACTTCCTTTCCCTATCCCAACGTAGTGTCACAATTCCTTCACTTTGATGCGTCTGTCAGCAGTCACCAATTCGTTAACACCCTGCACATTGTCTGGAATGTGTGCAGTGCGAGGCCTGCCGCTGCGAGGACAATCCTCAATGTTGCCGTGTCCGCTTTCATCACGTAACCTGCTTGCCCACCGACTAACTGTACTGTGATCGACAGCAGCATCTCCATACATCTTTTTCAACCTCTTGTGGATGTTTCCCATTGTCTCGTTTTCACAGCACAGGAATTCTAGCGAACGTAAAGTGTACCAGCCATCTTGAAGACACGCTGTGACTGCGCCACTCACAGGAACAGGTTGGACTAAGTTTGAAAACAAGCGGGAAGGATGTATCTACACACTGTAAAACTTTCACACATGCAGAATGAAAACTGTATTTTTACAAAAATAGTGTGCATTTCTTTTGGAGTGACCCTCGTAGCAATCAAAACGCTCATTCACAAACTCAAACCTTACTGTCGATGCCACCAGTATTTTTGTCGAAAAAATAAAACTAAACGCTAGGCACATCTTTGTAACTAGCGAGTCGTAGCTAAGAGCGACATGGAACTACTAACATAGTGCATTTAAGCACTGCTGTTTGATTGCAAACTTCCTTTTTGATTACGAAGCTTCGCTTTTCAGTTTTTACAACCAATGAAACGTGACGAAAATCTGTTGGATTCTATTTACCAACCTTTATTTAGTTGTAAGAAGTGCTTAGATTTTTCACTCTTACTTCGTGTGCTACTACTCCCCTGTATTTTTCCAACGACAGTAGGCTCCAGCCAGTTCCATTAACGTAGCATTCTGTCTTTGATTTGTCGCTACTTCCGTCTCAAACCATTTCTCACATTCCACTATAATATGCTACAGTTATTGTAGTAAGCGAGCGCAGCGCAGCAGCTAAGGTTGACAATTAGCATGCTGGCAATACAGTTTCGAACGCTACCGGTGTATATTCTTTTCTTTTTTAACTTCAATTTCATTGTACAAAAATCATTAAATAGTACATGTTATGCGAAATTATTCGAAAATAGTCATTTATTCCGCAAAAATTTCATTAACAAATCAATCACTATAGCATAAATTCTTCAAATGTGTATCGAAAGAGTTCACAACAATGGACGAAGTGTTAGCGGTCGCGGAAGGGTTTCAATTACAGACGGAATTGCTCATCTCTTTTGACCTCCGTTACGTGATTAATGCCGATAAAACCGGCTGCCAGTACCAGTCGACGATCAATAGGGCTCTCCAGATATAACGAGTGAAAACCGTCCCCGTGAAGAAAGATCTGAATGACATTGGTCATCCCTTCACAGCACGTGATACTATAACCGCGTCAGGAAAGATATTCTTTTACATTATCTCATGTATGTAAGACCAGCCCCCAAAATTTGTTCTGACTATTCAAGAAAGGGTTGACAGGTCGACTCATAAATTTAAAAAAGTTTAATTGTGGCCCCGCAAGAAATCAGGGAGTTCCACGAAGTTACTGTATGAAGAGTTTTTAAAATTTGTCATTCTTTCCTACGCGGGACAAGAAAAACTTCTTTACATTATTGATTCGTGGGGAGGGCTGACTGATCAGATGCTTTACGATAAAATCTTTGTAGATAAAAGAAAAGCGTGCACCCACACCGTGAAAGTTGTCCCCCCCAAACGTACTTCACTTTCCCAACCCTGTGATGTTCACTTTTACAGGCAGGTTAAAACAATCGCGAAAAACATTCAAAATGCTCCCGACTTACTAAAGATTAATACAGAAATCATTTTGGGGTAACATTACATAAAAATACCTTCCTTCAATGTTTTGCAACAATTCAGGGCACCCTTTTCCCTGGAATGGTGAAATACCCGTGTTTCCCATCGAAGTTGATCAAGTAAAGAACAATATTTTTGAGTTTCATCCAGCTGTGTTTCTCCGCATAATTTCCAGAAAATCCGGAAGTGCGTGTTGCTCTGCGACTTTGTGTTTAACAGGCGATGCAAGCGATAGCGAGTAAGACGATCCTTTAATCTATACTGTAACAAAAGGAATAATCATTCGAAGAAAATTTATACGAGTTATTGATTTATTAATGAGATTACTACAGTGAAAATAATTATTTTTAAGTAATTTTGCACGACAGACACTGTCCAGTTCTATGCTGCACGATGATATTAAAAAAAAGAAATACTCTAATGAGATTTGGACCCACACCGCCAGTACCGTAGCTGCGAACGTACGTCACTGCGGCACACTCACGCAAAACGTGACCAAAGTCACAGATATAGCAGATATGCGTACAATTCCAGTAACGGTTTCCGCGGAAGGTAGAGACCGTCGCATGAAAAGCAGCTAACGAGGTACTCAGGACAGCGCAATGCAGGCCGCACTACAACATACCCAAGAGACATCAATATACCATTGAAAGTCACCTCTACAAACGCTTTTTTTGAGTTGTCTGTCTTCTACGTGGTCTGATGCCTGATGCGGCCCGCCAGAAATTCCCCTCCCGTGCCAACCTCTTCATCGCAGAATAGCACTTGCAACCTACGTCCTCAGCTACTTGCTAGATTTATTCCAACCTCTGTTTTCCTTTAGTTTTTACCATCCAGAGCTCTCTCGAGTACCATCGCACTTATTCCCAGACACTTAACAGATGTCCTACCCTTCGGTCCCTTCTTGTTGTCTGTGTATTCCGTATATTCCTTTCCTCGCCGATTCTCTGGAGAACCTCCTCACTCATTACGTTGTCAGTCCACCTATTTTTCAACACTCTTCTGTAGCACCACATCTCAGTTGCTGCGATTGCCGTCCTTTCTTGTTTTTCCACAGTCCGTTTTTCACTACCATAAAAAGTTGTGCTCCAATTAGTAGTTTCTATTACAGGCTTCTACAAACCCTAGAAGCCGCAATACGAATTATGAAACACCGTGTACAAATTAACTAGTGGATAACGTCTGAAGTTGCATGAGACTTTCCATGTATGATTTGTATACAGAAGACTGTAGCGAAATGCAGGAAGACCGGCATAAGATCGAGGCTTAGTGCAGGGATTTTCAATTGACCTCCACCGTGAACAAAGGTGACGTAGTGCGCTTAAAAAGTCAGGAAAACACATTATTTAATATGGGGCGACTACAGAACGATCACTGGAAGCAGTCTCATCCTTTAAATATCTACAAGTGCACGTACATAGCGATTTAAAGTGGAATAAGTAAAGCAAATCACAGGTCATGCAGGTGCTAGACTGAAATTTCTTGGAAGAATTACACCCACACTGGAGGTATCTTTCAAAATCCTTGTATGACGAATACTTGAATACTGATGGTAAGTATTGGATCCGCATTAGACATGATTGCTAGAGGGAACAGAAATGTTCTAAAGAACAGAAACGCTTTCGTTGGACGTTCATTTAGTAACCATAAAAGATGCTCAGCTCGCTCCAGTGGCAGACGCTACAAGAGAGGCATTCTGCATCACGGTGTGATTGCCGTTAAAATTCCGCGAGCGTATGGGTATCGAAAGAATAACCAATACAGCACTTAGAAATTCTTCCAATTTATATGTGGCATACAGCAAACCAATGCTTAACAGTATTAGTTAAAAACAGTCTTGGTTGCAATTTTAGTTTCTTATTTTTTCAACGACGCGTTTCGCCTTATTTAGGCATCTTCAGGTTATCTTTTCTAGATGGACGCGAGAGGTACCAAGATATGCATAACGCGTTCCCGTTCACAGAAGCGAGTAACAGAGTAAGATGGGGGCTCAGTAAGATGGAGCCCCCATCTGCACAACGCGTTCCCATTCACAGGAGCGAGTAACAGAGTAAGATAGGAGCTCAGTTAGATGAAGCCCCCATCTTACTCTGTTACTCACTCCTGTGAACTGGAACGCGTTGTGCAGATCTTGGTGCCTCTCGCGTCCATCTAGAGACATAACCTGAAGATGCCTAAATAAGGCGAAACGCGTCGTTGAAAAATGAGGAACTAAAATTGCAACCAAGACTGTTTTTAACCAATACAGCACTTCCTCCTAGATCTGCTGAAGGACCATGAAGGTAATAGAGGCATTCTAGGATTCGAACTCACGTGGAGGCTTACCAGGAATCATTCACCCCACGGGCAAGTCGCGACTGGAACAGAAAAGGGAGAAGTAATAGTGGTACACCGAGTACCCTCCACCAAACATAATAAGGCAGCCCTCGGTGTATAGATGTAGATGCGGACATAGGTGATGGAAGGCGTCAGACGAGGTGAAAGAACCGATAAGTTGTTAACAGCGCAACCTCTTCACTTCCCGCCCACAGCTAGGCAGCGGCGAGAGGACTGCCAGAAAGGTGGACGTAGCCGAGATAAATGCGCCAGAGCGAAGTTCAGTTTACAAATAATGCCCCTGGACTCCTAACAAAGGTGCGCTCGCGGGGGAGTTCAACGGAAGTAGGAGGGAGTGAGTGGGGGGGTGGGGGTTCGAGTACAGGGGTGAGGAGAGCACCCGCGGGGCCCCTAGAACGAAAAAGTTTCGGCCCGCCTCTCAAACTTAATAAAGGCTGATTTCCAATCAGGGAACTTGCAGTGCAACTTGAAAACAAGCCGGAGCCAGGCGGGGCGGAGCGAAGAGGCTGAGCTGGCGGCCGGTCGCCCCGGACCAGCCGTGGCCGCCAGGTGCAGCGTTGCAGGCCAGGCGGCAGCGATCGGCCACAGATGAACGAGAGGGCTCAGCCGACCTGCCGGCACACCAGCAGTTGTCGCGGTATGACGACAACCTATTTTTTTCTGGACCAGCCTCGGTTGAAGAAACGCGGACGTTTTTGTGAAACATCGTAGAAGCCCCCGTAGTTTCGTGAAGTTCCGATAGGTGACGAAGCTACACATAGCCTTCAAAATGGTGTCCGCTGCGGAGGTGCTTTCCAAGCATCGAGTTATTCTCAGATCCTTACAGAATGTCTATGGAGACTTGACAGTCAAGAAAAGCGCGGTGAGTCGTTGGGCGAGGCGTGTGTTCCGGCAGTCGCACACAGCTGTGACTCTTGCAATGCTGGAACGCGCGGACACTCTCATTCAGGACGATAGAGAATCACAATCCTACATCTCGCTCCACAACTGGACGTCTGTTAGCAGTGCTGACACACTCGTCTATCAGTTGGGGTACTCAAAGGTGTCTGCCTGACGAGTTCCTCGTCGACTAACAGAAGACCAAAAAGAGCAACGTAGGACCATCTGTGTGGAATTTCTTGCACGTTACGAAGTTGATCGTGGCAATTATTTGTCGAAAATCGTCAGAGGCGATGATATGTAAGTTCATCACTTGGAACCGGAAACAAAGTGTCAGTCCATGGAAGGTGGCCACACCACCTCATCTCCGAAGAAAAAGTTCAAAGCCGCACACTCAGCTGGTAAAGTCAAGTCCACTGTGTTCTGGGACTTCGAAAGGGGTATTTTATTTTACGATATTGCACTGACTGTGTTATTTTGATTATGATGCAAAGTTCCTATGGACATCCATTCATGCGCAAAGGAAGAGGCACGGCTGCAATCACACCCGTTACGAAACACATTGTAAGTAGGCCGTTTATGTTTTCTTATTGGCAACGTTACGTAGCGCTCTGTATGAAGATCACTGGCTGTGCTGTTTGCAGTCTGTGGCTAGTTTGCATTGTTGTCTGCCATTGTAGTGTTGGGCAGCGCCGGCCGCGGTGGTCTAGCGGTTCTAGGCGCTCAGTCCGGAACCGCGCGACTCTTACGGTCGCAGGTTCGAATCCTGCCTCGGGCATGGCTGTGTGTGATGTCCTTAGGTTAGTTAGGTTTAAGTAGTTCTAAGTTCTAGAGGACTGATGACCACAGATGTTAAGTCCCATAGTGCTCAGAGCCATTTGTTGGGCAGCGGCAGCTGGATGTGAACAGCGCGTAGCGTTGCGCAGTTGGAGGTGAGCCGTCAGCAGTTGTGGATGTGGGGACAGAAATGGCGGAGTTTTGAAATTTGTAAGACTGGATGTCTTGAACTGCTATATATATTATGACTTTTGATAACTATTATGGCAAATACAATGTTTGTTCAATATTAAAATCTTTCATTTGCTAACTATGCCTTTCAGTAGTTAGTGCCTTCCGTAGTTTGAATCTTTTATTTAGCTGGGAGTAGTGGCGCTCGCTGTATTGCAGTAGTTCGAGGAACTAAGATTTTTGTGAGGTAAGTGATTTGTGAAACGTATAGGTTAATTTAGTCAGGGCCATTCTCTTGTAGGGATTACTGAAAGTCAGATTGCGTTGCGCTAAAAAAATATTGTGTGTCAGTTTAAGCACAGTCATGAATAATTGTTCAAAGGGGACGTTTCAACATCAAATGAATTCGAAATTGCAAATAAGGACTACCACCATCTGTAGAATGGAATGACGACAGTGAAAATTCGTGCCGGACCGTGACTCGAACCCACTTTTTTCGCTTATTGCAAGCGGTCACCTTACCATTTGACTATCCGTGCACGACTCTACCATGCGCCTACGAACAGTGGTTGACCATATGGAAATCTGTGTCTGGTCGTGAGTCGTGCACGGAAAGCCAAATGGTAAGGCGGCCGCGCGCAATAAGCGGGAAATCCAGGTTCGAGTCCCGGACCGGCACGAATTTTCACTGTCGTCTTTCCATTCTACAGCTCATAGTAGGCCTTATTCGCAACTGCGAATTCATTTGATGTGTATCTTCTAGCATTTGCTCCTTTATCGTGCAACGATCAACTCTCCGTTGTGCTACCCTCAAGCAGTTGAAGAAACAATTTAAGCGTGTTCATCGCCACAAAAATGCAAACGAACATCTTCATCTCCATGACAATGCAAGGCCTCACACAAGTCAGTGCGCTAAAGAGGAGCTCACAAAACTTCAGTGGACTGTTCTTCACCCTACAGTCCAGATATCACACCTGACGACCTCCATCTCTTTTTTTTTTTTTTTTTCAGTGAATGATGCACTCGCCAGGAAGCAGTACTTGGGTAACGCGGAGTTTTCATATACAGCTAGACGTTGGATCCGACCTCGACCAGCCGAGTGGTACCAGGCGCGCATCCAGCCCCTCCTAATAAGATGGCGTAAGGCCATCGGATTGAACGGAGATTATGTTGAAAATACAGCTGTGTAACCAAAAGAGTGGGAAATAATATGGTGTACGGGAAACCTGAATAAAGCCATCCAACTTTCAGAATAAAAGTGCTCCATTACTTATCGAACGCCTGTCGTACCTTGTAGTTTGCAATATATGAAGTGTTTTCACTTGACCCCAAGGCATGCCTATCCGTAAACTTTTGGCGAATTGAGTGATGGGTTCTGAAATAGATATACCTTTGTAAGGGGATTATTACTTCCGGCATTTACCTGATAAACAAGGGAGACCTTTCAAAACCTTTCGTTGGAAGATATGAGCTAATTGCCCCTCTTAGCTAAATGCCGCTGCTATATTTTTTCGGCATTATTCATTTTTCTAGAGGAGGCTGTCTGAGTATTTGTAATAAGTTCCCATAAAAGGCCATAACAAATGACCATTAACTAATCTGTTACATAGTGAGTTGTTCTTTTTTAACGTAATGCCGCTTAGATTACATATCATTTACACTACCAAGTGACGCAAACGTAAGTCCAGAGCTCCTATTCGTCATAATTCGGTTCCAAATGCAGTGTAGAAGCTTTGAGTAATATGCGTATAGCACAGCATATGTACTGAGTTACTTATTTGTATACGTACACCCAGGTGCGACGCTATGAAGCTTGATGACTAGTCGGGTTCTGTTAGCATACCCTCTCTATAACTAATACATTTCATAGCTCATTACAATAGGCAAAGATTGTAATTTTAAAATGAACTATCAACATGGATTTCATTGGATTCATGACAGTAATATTTAATTCGGATTGTGTAGCTCTCAGGGGCTTTTGTATACTTCATATTCGCATGTAATCTCACGACAGTAGCTCGTACTTCACGTCATACACTTATGACTCAAAACATTGTGACCAGCGCCAACAGCGAGACTAGAAGCAGACTGCTGGTCTTGGGGGCATTTGTCGTGCTAAGGAAGGTATACAGGTTGTCCCAAAAATACACCGACAAGCTTCAGATTTAATGGGTATCATGCTGATAAATAAGGATTTGTAGCCAAAATTCTGGAGATCAATATGACGTATTCGTATCCCGAATAAAACCAGCCAGCTTCCAGAAAAAATATGTGTTGCATTTGGCTTCACCGTTGCACGTGAATCGTTGTCTCGCAAGGAACGCCGTCAAAGGCCGAAAACGTGAGATATCTAGTGATGGGTTCAGTTTACATGGTGGGTGGTCGAGACTCTCCCAGTGAAATGATCGCAGCTTCTCTGCAGTTCAGATTATCATACGTGGCCTGGCACTGTCGCGGAGAATAACCAAACTGTTCACACGAGAATCCCTCAGCACTTCTTCCTGACGGCAGCTCGCAGATGTGTCAAAAAATTACTGACCGCATTGATGGTTGCACCTAGTGGAATTGATTCCAGCAGGAGCTGTCAACAGCGATCCAAGAAGACTGTTAACATCACTTTCCCAACAGATGGCATTGAACCCAAGTATTTTCTCGCAGGCATGACCGTATTTTTCCACATCACGCTCTGCTGCTTCGATTCCAGTACGCAATTTAGTATCCACGATTCATTGCCAGTAGCAATGCGTTGCAATTGTTTCACAGAAGCAATCATTAGCTTGCAGCATTTCATCATCTCATTCAACTGCTGAGGCACACACCGACGTGAAAACTTCCGGTAACACTAGGGTGCCGTAAATGACGTAGTAAATTCTCTCATGTGAAACGCATGGCTCCCGGAAAATGTCCATGAGGTGAGCAAGTCTATCCACTTTCACCACGGCATCCACGCGAGACACATTGTTGTCAGTCATCGACGAACGCGGCCTCCCCGAAAGCTCATTGTCATGCAGGTCTTCAGGGCCTTTTGTGACCTCACAACACTATCTCACACTTCTCAAAGTGAGAGACTCTTCCCGATTTCTCTGTGGATTTCGATGGGTGTTCGTCACTTGCTCCACAGAAAGTGAATCACACTTCATTGCACGTACGTGTGAGGCACAGCAATCATCTGGAACAATGCAGAGATACCAGTAGATAAGACCAGGCCGGTGCAAGAAAGGTCCACCGCAGGAAATTGATACATCAGCAGTACCCACACGGCCAAATGACCTTGCAGACATTTTTTCCTGTTTGCTGTTTGCAAAAACCTTATAACATTGCTTCTTGTTGAACTCTGTGTTCATGTTGGTGGAGGACATTTCTCGTGGTGTATTCGCGCTTTCAGCATCTTATTTCTCGCGTCTCTACGCCGCCGATCTCTGTGGCCGAGCGGTTCTAGACGCTTCAGTCCGGAACCGCGCTGCTGCTGCGGTCGCAGGTTCGAATCCTGTCTCGGGCATGGATGTGGGTGATATCCTTAGGTTAGTTAGGTTTAAGTAGTTCTAAGTCTACGCGACTGTTGACCTCAGATGTTAAGTCCCATAGTGCTCAGAGCCATTTGAACCACTTTTTTTCTTTTTTTGGGTCTCTACGATACGTGTAGTTAAGAGGAAGTACAGTGGTTGGACAAAAATACTGACACAGAGTGAGAAGTGCATGCTTCAACATCAGTGCAGAAGCTAGCTAAGACTGTAGATTGAGCTGTTATATTTTGCCACGTACGACACTTCTGCAATGCTAGTCGTGGTCAGAACAATGTCTTGTGTAGTTGCGAGTGCCTCATGTCGGAGCTAAGCTTTCTGGAACGTGGACAAAATTGGCGGGTTATTACGTAACCAACGCAGCCGAACTATTTGATATTTCAAGAGGTACCTTATCGAAGCCATACACCGAATACAGGGAAAGCGGAATAACATGATCCACTAAGTTACAAAGCAGAGACAGCGTGTATTGAATGACCGTGACAGACGGTCATTGAGAAGATTGTGACGAAAAATAACAGGACGCCAGCTGCAGTAGTCACTGTAGAATTGAATTCTCAGTCGGTGATCCCGGTAGATGCGAAAACAACAAGTAGGGAGCTGAAATGTTCAAATGTGTGTGAATTCTTAAGGGAACAAACTGCTGAGGTCATCGGAGCCTAGACTTACACACTACGTAATCCATCTTATACTGACTTATGCTAAGAACAACACACACCCATGGCCGAGAGAGGACCTCGAACCTCCGGCGAGAGGGGCTGCGCAATCCGTGACATGGTGCTTCAAACCACGCGGCCACTACGCGTGGCCGTAGGGAGATCCAGAAGCCGGGAGAGCGGGTAATCTGAAACTAATCATCAGTGATGCAAATGCCTGTAATAGCGAAGTGTATTGCCGACGACATAAGACCTAGACAATGGAGAAATGAAAGAAAATCATTTAACCGAATCAGTTTTGTTTCACACTCATTCCATGTTCTGGCCGATTTCATGTCCGAAGAGTGGTTCGGTGATGATTTCGGCACCATCTCGTAGTATTCCATGGGCTTCATGGTTACTCTGCAAGGTCGCATTACTGCCCGGGACTATGTGACTATTTTGGCTGATCAGGTCGATCGTGTGGTACAGTGTTTGTTCACCAGTGATGATGTCGCGCCGGCCGCGGTGGTCTAGCGGTTCTAGGCGCTCAGTCCGGAACCGGGTGACTGCTACGGTCGCCGGTTCGAATCCTGCCTCGGGCTTGGATGTGTGTGATGTCCTTAGGTTAGTTAGATTTAAGTAGTTCTACGTTCAAGGGACTGATGACCACAGATGTTAAGTCCCATAGCGCTCAGAGCCATTTGAACCATTTGATGATATCGTGCCACTATTTTTCGTGAGATTCATTTGAAAATCATACAGAAAATCATACAGAATCTGTATTTAACCATTCCAAGACGACTGGAAGCTATTTTGAATGCCAGTGGTTTTCCCGTGAACCGAAGACTTTCTGTTAATTTGCAGATTCATTTCAGAGCACTGTATATTTATTTTGTCCCGTGAATTAGCGATTCTTGGCACATCTATATCCCTGCCCGCGCGGTAGTGGCAGAGCTTACCTGCAACAAAAGAACAGCCGCTCACAGAGCCATGCTGTGGGGTGAAGTGGCGTGTTGTCACAGTAAGGAGCAGTCTGGCAAACAGAAGTGAACTGGCGGTATCAACATGAAGCCAGCGTTGGGCACCGTGAACGGGAGTGGACGAATACTCAATCTTGGCTCCGGGACATGCATGGCATGGTAGTCGAGTTTGTTTTCGTCGCTTGGTGTGGCTGACCCAAGGAGTTGCCCATTGATAGCATCTGTGTGTATGTGAGACGGAGCAGCCATTATTCTCATCAGATTGGATAATCGATGGAGCAGAGAAGCAAATGGACGACAGCCACCTACAAGGCAACACAGCTAGCAACTTCCGAAGAGAGCAGACGGCTAGATGTGGCGAAGCAGAAAGCCGCGGAGCAGAGCAGCCAGGGGGCCGGGTGGTGTTACAGTCGGGACTGGCAGTGGGTTGCTGTGAACTTGGAGCACCGTTCCAGGCTGTAACAGCGGACAGTGCTTGGCTTCGCGGATCCAGGGAGCGCATTGTGGCCAGGATTACAGTTTTGTCACATGTGGTGTATTTTCGGCTTCGACAGTTATAGGAAATTATGGCGATTATGATTAACATACGCCAGTGCACCGGGATTGGGCAAATTAAGTTACTAAGAGAGTAAAATTTTCAACTTAGCGAGGCAGCAGCAGGGATTCGTGTCTCTAGTGAATTACGAACCCTTTTAAACTCCTCCGGATCAGCTAAGACATCTTGACGAAACTGTGCAATTCTCTGCTCCAGTTCTTCAACCATATCAACGTTATTTTTGTACGCCTCACATCTGAGATGACCCCAGTTGGAGCATCTGGGGGACTGTCGTCAGATCATCTTGGAAGAACGCGTTATATTTCGTCTTACTTCAGCAACCAACAGGAGCAGTACGGAATCGTTCATGTACCATTTCCCCAAACATGGGCCGTAGGTGAAACTTAGGTCCAATTACATGGGGACTTCATCAAGATGTTTACGTATCAAACACATTTATACTGACTAGGACTACAGTCCATACTAAAATCAATGACATATAGTAACCTGACATTAGGAGATGCTCTTTGACACTCGTTTACTGAAGTGTTTTTGCTTCTGTCCACGTATACTTTCAGTTTTCGCTTTTGATTATGATAAACTCTTTACGCAAATGACCTATTTGTGGAATTCTTAAACTGTCATAGGCTACCTTATCCTATAGTAAATAAATGTAGATTGCAGTAATTTCCTAATAGCTTATGTCAGTTAAAGTCGTACCCACGTTCCCTGCGTGTTAGCTGTGTTGCATACTTCTTGGGCGTTACCTCATAACAATCGCCTTCTTTCATTATCCGACCATTGTCCTACTAGATTCCCACAAAAACCAGAAGCGATGAAAAGTCTAGAATCTGAGTGATGATATATAAAGGGCCAGGCAACACAGGCTTATTTTTGTTGTACTAAGTTATCTTGCAAACTGTTACTTAAAGACAAACGGTATTTATAACAAAATTGAAATTGCGAATGTTTCATTCCTCCCTTACAGGAAAATTGTTGATTTGGAAAGCGAAACAGAGGGATGTTGTCTAAAAGATTTAAAATATAGTCACATAAAACGCAATTTCCTCAACAAAAAGGTAAAATAAAACAAACTGTAAAAGAAAATCAAACATCCTTTCATTACTTCATCGAACTTAAATAAAAAATTTCTGTAATTCATAAACAACTCTCACACTATCAATAATAACAGAAAAATCCTGCCTTGATCAACATAAATAACGTTCTTTTGAGTACAACATAACAACCATCATTACATATATTATTTATGTTTGAGCATGCTCACTGTACCTGCATCAAACGTAAATGATTTGGTTACATAAAAGCGCAGAAGTTACGCTATCACCTGATTTTGTTACTTCTTGAAGGAATTTTATATCCTGTAAAAATATAAAATACGTACTGGAGTAACACTAACCGAAATGTGGTTCTAATTATCTGCAAAACAAAGAAAAAACAAAGAGATGTCGTCGGCCCCCAGTTTCTCTCTCACACATTCATTTATAATTCTTCTCTACCAATGCTGCCGATGTTGTTGTTGTTGTTGTTCTTGTTGTTGTGGTCTTCAGTCCTGAGACTGGTTTGATGCAGCTCTCCATGCTACTCTATCCTGTGCAAGCTTTTTCATCTCCCAGTACCTACTGCAACCTACATCCTTCTGAATATGCTTAGTGTATTCATCTCTTGGTCTCCCTCTACGATTTTTACCCTCCACGCTGCCCTCCAATACTAAATTGGTGATCCCTTGATGCCTCAGAACATGTCCTACCAACCGATCCCTTCTTCTGGTCAAGTTGTGCCACAAACTTCTCTTCTCCCGAATCCTATTCAATACTTCCTCATTAGTTATGTGATCTACCCATCTAATCTTCAGCATTCTTCTGTAGCACCACATTTCGAAAGCTTCTATTCTCTTCTTGTCCAAACTATTTATCGTCCATGTTTCACTTCCATACATGGCTACACTCCATACGAATACTTTCAGAAATGACTTCCTGACACATCTATACTCGATGTTAACAAATTTCTCTTCTTCAGAAACGCTTTCCTTGCCATTACCAGCCTACATTTTATATCCTCTCTACTTCGACCATCATCAGTTGTTTTGCTCCCCAAATAGCAAAACTCCTTTACTACTTTAAGTGCCTCATTTCCTAATCTAATTCCCTCAGCATCACCCGACTTGATTAGACTACATTCCATTATCCTTGTTTTGCTTTTGTTGATGTTCATCTTATATCCTTATATGCTGCCAATACAACCACTAATCCTACCATTTACTACGTCAACTCGATCTATTGAATAACATCCAGAAGAGTTTTCGCGAATGATGCTGTTGTGTACATAGAAGTGTCAACGCCTGAAAATTTTAGCGATACACTGCCCTGGCCAGCACATTCTCCAGATCTCTCACCAACTGAAAACGTCTAGTCAATTGTGGCCGAGAAACTGGCTCGTCACAATACGCCAGTCACTACTCTTGATGAACTGTGGTATCGTGTTGAAGCTGCATAGGCAGCTGTACCTGTGCTCGCCATCCAAACTCTCTTTGACTCAATGCGCAGGCGTAGCAAGGCCGTTATTACGGCCAAAGGTGGTTGTTGTGGGTACTAATTTCTCGGGATCTGTGCACCCAAACTGCGCGAAAATGTAATCACATGTCAGTATAATATATTTGTTCAATGAATACCCGTTTATCATCTGCATTTCCTCTTGGTGTAGCAATTTTTTTGGACATTAGTGTAGCTCTAAGACAGCGAGATTAACGTAGTTTAGTTACAAGGTATTGCGCATAGCTCTTGGTCAATAATTGTATAGAATTTTGTGAATAGCCTACAAAATTTAGCTGATTTTTTAAAACATGCATTCAATACCGCCTTCGAAATGGCAAGTTCATTGGAACAACAGGTGTATATAGTCCACTGTACTCAGTCGTGATGCGTAGTACGTACGTGTGGTGCAAGAATTACAGCTTTCTCCAACTACCTGTTTCATAGCAGCGGGGTCCCGGGTTGTGATCGCTTCAGGCAAATGCCGGGATGGTTCCTTTGAAAGGGCACGGCCGGTTTCCTTCCCCATCCTTCCCTCACCCGAGCTTGCGCTCCGTCTCTAATGACCTCGTTGTCGATGGGACGTTAAACACTAATCTCCTCCTCCTCCTCCTCCAGCTTATGAGTACAGTTCTGTCCCCCTCGGATGTTCATCTCGCGTATTTTTGTACCTCGCGCTTCTCGTTATATAGTGCCGTATAGCGGAAAGTAGGTGGTAGGGGGAGAAGTTTGCTGTTTCTGAGTCTCCGTAGCAATATCTGCAACTATTCGCGCCCTTTGATCAAAGCTCTGGCGGCCGGCAGGTTGTCATCGCGACACGGGTTGCCGCGCTACACCCCAGCTAATGAGTACCGCGTTCATCCGCTCCCAGCACCATCAGACGTCGCTAACAGTCAGTCCTGTTCCGCAATTAGCCGATACTAAAATCTCATCTACTGCGTCCAGCTGCCTTATAAATTTCGTTTGATTCTGGATCTGTGAGAGTAGAATCTCGCTCTTGCTGGATATTTAATCGGAATACCAAATACAGCTGCTCATGTGGATTAAGGTTCTCCTATTGAAGTATTAAATTACACGGTCCAGTTACGTTTACGTGTCCACCGACCACCTTCAACGTGCAATAACCACTCGCAAACGGCATGTGGCAGCACTACTAATGGAAAGTATATGAAGCGTGCTGGGGAGAGGTGGAGAACAGTGCAGTCGTCTTTTAGGCAGAAATGGAGTGATTTATCTTAAGCCTAAAGAGGCATGATCATTGGCTTTTGTGTAAAGGGTGGAAGCATATCTGAAACGTTTAAGTTTGTATATTATTCGTGTGTTACCGTGGTTAATGTATACCATGTACGGCAAAATTGCGCTATCCAGAGCCGGAGCTGTGATAACTGAGGTGCACTATGGGCCATACCATAGACAACAAGGGTAAATGGCGACTGCGGTACTGTTCATGGGCAAGTAGACGGGCAACTACTGAGCAACTTACTGTCCAGATGAACTAGGAGCCTACCGACAACAAACGTTGCTCTGTATGAGTCTCCGCAACTGGCGCTCGGTTCTTGCACCCATGCAGGTTGATGTTCATGAGCGACGAAGTCTGGAATTTGCAAACCAATACCACCTCTGGACGTCCACTCAGTTGCGACGGGCGGTCATTGTAGATGAATAACGCTTAATGCTCCTTCGTACAGATGGCCGTTGGCGTGCACTGTGAGTAACGTCAGGAAGTCAACACTGTGCTACAATCCTCGAAACAGTACAGGCCGTACGCTATCCCTGGAAGGCACTATTGATCGACATAAGTAAGCATTTATCCTAAGGAACCATGACCGTCCCTATATGGACGTTGTTTGATCCTCGTCACGATGACATGTACCACCAGGACAGTACAATGTGTCATACAGCTCAAGGCGTGTGTTCGTTGTTCGAAGAGCTTCAGGATGAGTTTACTGTACTCCCCTGGCCACCAAACTCATCTGATTTAAATTCGGTCGGGAATCTGTGGGTGTACCTCAACGGCCTGTGACTGTTCGCGATATGGATCCTCAACAGAGAAAGTTAGAGCAGCTGGCCACTGCACTGGAATCGGCGTGGCTCCACATACGAGGGTTGGAACTTTTATAGTGGCAACTATTTATTTACAGCTCGTACAAACCAGATAAGTATTTCAAAGTTTTACTGGCCTTCAGAATAGTCACCAGCATTGTGTATAGCCCGTTGCCAGCGTTGTGAAAGTCATAGGATACTCTTAGAAGTGCCAGTTGTGTTTACAGTTCGAGCAGCGCACTCTAGTGCCCGACAAATTTGTGGCAGTTCTGAAGCGAATGCCGTGAAGTTTGTCCTTCAGTTTAGAAATCGAGTTGAACGTAGGAGTGCTTAAGTCAGGGGAGTGCAGTAGGTGGTCTAGAACTTATCAGCCCCATCAGTCAAACAAATTAGTAACAGCTTGCACTGTACGTGCTTGGGCATTGTCCTGCAAAATAATGGTCAGATCCTGCAGAAAGTGTCATAACTTCTGTCTCTAAATTGGTCGTTGGTTGTGTTCCAAAAATAAACAGTTTAGAGACAGAAGTGATGACAGTTTCTGCAGAACCTGGCCATCATTTTGCAAGGCAATGCTCAAGCACGTATAGTGAAGGCTGTTACTGATTTGTTTGACTGATGGGGCTCATAAGTGCTATACCACCTACTGCACTCCCCTGACATAAGCCCTCCTGAGTTCAACTCCATTTCTTCACTTCACGGCATTCGCTTCAGAACTGCTACAAATTCGTTGGGAAATAGGCCGCGCCGCTCTAACTGTCAACAAAACTGGCACTGCTAAAAGTATCCTACGACTTCCTTATCACTGGCAACGGTTTATACATAATGTACATAATGCTGGTGACTACTTTGAAGGTCAGTAAAACCCTGAAACACGTATCTATTATGTACAAGCTGTGATTAAATAGTTGCCACTATTAAAGTTCCAACTCTCGTACATTCCAGAACCTATCTGATGCTGTTCCTGCACTTCTTGCAGCGATCCGCGCTGCAAAACATGGATATTAAGGATTTTGACATATTGTCACAATAATGTCAGTGGACGGTTTATATCTTTACCGTATTTTGAAAATAATAATCACACACTAAGCGTCCAATGAGACTGCTCTAAGGGAATACTTCCATCCTCTCCTTTCATATCATGTTTATTTTGTACGTTCTTAAGATGGTTGTTATAATGCATTAACAGCAACGACAGACATATTCTCCTTTTAATTTCTGCTGAAGTTGTGAATACATAGACAGTATACTGTTGAGTATCTAAAAAGTAACTCAACATACACAAACGTTTGTGAACACTGCATGACCATAAAAATAACCCTATAAATCAACAGTGTCAAGAGAACAGTCTACCTGCAGTTACATATGGAGACAGCAGAGACAAGATTTACGTGCAGGCCTACCAGTGCCGTCTATTGTGTAACTGGAACAGTTATTGTTACGTAAGATCAATTTAATAGTTACCAACGTAAATGTGAGCAACAGCATGCATCTTCCACGCCACCGTGTCATTTCAAACAGTATGATGACAATGAAATTATCTTACCATAACAATGCACATTGTGCAAGGAATGTTGCTGCATCAACGATTTGTGTGTAGCACCACAAGATAAAGGACAACCGTGTGCAGCAACGATCGAAAATAATGGATGCTGCAGCATGAGCTAACAGACACCTGGCCTCTGCGGCTGTAACAGATCGTCTAGTGTTTTTCGAAGTATTTGTTCAATGATAGAGTGCTCCAGTGCATGTGCACATTGAATGTGAAAGTGAAGTTTCTATGGCAACTAGACAATATGTCACAAGTGAAGTTATGGCACCCTCAAAAATAGGTTATTGGCACCGGCAGAAGGTGGTGTGCGTTTCTGGTGTCAACAGCCAGGTCACTGGGTCAAAAAATTGTATGCAGCTGCATGAGAGACAATGACATCAAGATGCAGTGAACGTAAAAGTCCTGGGTGCGGACACTGCATAGTTACATAACATAGAAGGTATTAAGGCTAATTGGTTGCCTTTTATTTGCGTTAATTTAAATTCTGAATTTTTGTGTGCTCCGCTTGCTTACTACTCTTGTGATTTGTGTATATATATATATATATATATATATATATATATATATATATATATATATATATATATATATTGTTATGCTTGATTAGGTAGATAGAAAATGTATATTTAAGTTTGTGGACACTATTAAATTTCAATTTTGTCACCGTAAACTGATATACGGCCGGAAGAGCGGTGTGCTGACCACATGCCCCTCCAAATCCGCATCCAGTGACGCCTGTGGACTGAATCTGACACGGCGGCCGGACAGTACTGTTGGGCCTTCCAGGGCCTGTTCGGACGGAGTAAGGCTGTTGGAGCAGGGCATTGTTTGTCTGTTGATTACAGGGTTCTCAAGCAGAAATTTGTACTTGAGTCGGTCCCCATACCTAATTTACATATTGTTTTTCTTGGTTCTCTGCGGCTATGATCTTTAGTGTCACTGATTTAAACCAGGCACACTACGAGATCCTGTTAACCAAGGAATCCAAAGTGTTACAGCCTTTTGTACCGATTACAACTTGTATGAGTTCAGCTGTGTGCCCTTGGGCCTGGCAACGGAAGCAACGGTGGTGGCAACATTGCTAGATTTGGTGCGGGGCTCTCAAGTTCTCCTGTGTGTACAATTAAACATATGATGCTGTGATAGGTAGTCAAAATAGGTAGTCAAACCTTTGAGAAGCACCTGGATCATTTGTCATTTGCCTCAAGCCCTGAATAGGCTAAACGAGATGGGACTTACTGTCAAATTGTCAAATGTGACTCTTGTTGACAGCCAAATTTCCAAATTCCGTAGTCCTCATTACATATAATATTACGTTTTTTTTTCTTTTTCGTGTAATTCTGTCTCTGTCAGGTTAACTAAATGTGGGTGAAACGTGTTTTGGTGTTCTTGTGGTTTTACATTCCAAATGTAAATGACCACTGAAGACCACAGAAGATACTTTGAAAAGGTGGAAGGCGAAACTCATATGGCACAAAATTGTGTTTCATGCGGCTGTAAATAGATGGTCCAAAAGTAAAAATTATCAGCATACCGAAATAAGCCATATTTCCTTTTTGGGACATACTGTGTTGAATGCTGGCATTGCAGTTGACCAGCCCCAGACTCAAGCCGTTAATGATTACAGGCCTCCTGCAGAGAAGAACAGGTCGGGCGTTTTTTAGGGATGGTCAATTTTTTCTAAAATATATTCCAAATTTTGCCCTCTTTAATCAGCCTCACAGCACGAACGAGCGGTTTTTCTGGACGCTGGTCCATCAGGCCAGGACTTTACTGTCCGGACCGATCAGACTCATGCCTCTCATTTATGTGTAACTGTGGTCCTCCTTCAGCGCAAGGAGGTGAATAGCGACCTTTTGCCTATGCGTCACGGTGTTTCTCAGAGGCCGAAAGCAAGTAGTACGCAATTCGTGGGTAGGAACTGCTAGCGGTACTGTTTGAGTTGGGTAAGTTCCACTTCTATCTGGAGCTCAAGACTTTGTGTTTGAAGAGGGACAGTCAAGCACTTATTTGGATGCTTGCGAAACCACTGGTGACCAGATGCACTTATATGGATGCTTGCGAAATCACTCATGACCAGATGTATAGCGCCTTAGGCAGTGCGAATTTCTGTTTTTAAGTTTACTGTCAAGCGTATACACGGCATTGAAAATCAAGTCGCTGGTGGATTAAGTAGGACGTTTCAGGAGGACGAAGACGAAACTGTTGATAGCACTGAAGAGTGCAGGTTGATCAAAGAGAGGGTTATTAATGTTTTGTCGGAGGTCCCCTCCCTGTTTAGTTATTTGAAGGAGCAATAAGCTCAGGATCTTAGCTAGCACAGGTTCAGAAGAGGATCGATTGGGAAGACGTGGTGGACCCAGGTATCTTGAAGTTTTCTTTGTACTAGACCCGTTAAGATGAGAGGTTAAAAACTTGCGTTTCTAAAAGATTGGTCCTGCCGATCTCCAGCTATTTCCGTGCATCTCTCTGCAGCGGGCATTTGGGCTTAGCTATAACTGTCCAGAGAATGAAACAGCTTCTTACACGGAATGGTTTATTAAAAGATGTTAAAACGTATTATTCTAAATGTCAGGCAAACGCAACCAAATTTCCACATGGGTAATAAAGCCAGTGCAGAACTTTTTTCACCAAGACCGTAAAAGATCTATAGCACAATATGAGATGTGCAAGACGGCAAAACCTAACTTGAAATCTCGCCAGTGTCTTTTGAGTTCTTCCTGTGACGATAGTCTGATGGATCAAATCTCATCCACTATGATGAGTGGTTACCAAGCACCAACGAGGGTTGATGCTACATTTTTGTGGCCGTTGATGTGTTCAGCAAGTCTGTGGGACTCATTCCAAGTAGGCTGTTTATAGCGGTGACCACGATTCACGGTCTTATTAGTATCTTTTCCTAGTTCCTTATTTCCAATGGATAAAATCTCATGAACTATGCTGAGCCATTATCATGCATCAGTGAGGGTGGTCGCTACATTTTTGTGGCCGTTAAGGCTTTCAGCCGGTTTTTGGGGCTTATTCCGCACCCACTTTCCTTTCAGCACTTGTTAAGAAGTTTTTGCTACAACTACGCCACCAAACACGTAACGACCGTCCCCTACTATCTTCAACCATACTTTGTCAATTGGATTAGCTGTAATCTAAAGGCAGTCTTAATTATGTACTGAGCTAAGAGTTAGGGTTTTTGGGACAAGTCAGTAAGGTACATGAAATATATTCGCAGTTGCGAATTTAGACAACGATCAACTACATAATGACTGATTTATTTTGGGGAGGGGACCAAACAGCGAGGTCTTCGGTCCCATCGGCTAAGGAACGATGTGGAAGGAAATTGGCAGTGCCTTTTCAAAGGAAGCATCATGGCATTTGCCTGAAGCGATTTAGGGAAATCACGGAAAACCTAAATCAGTATGGCTGAACGCGGGTTTGAACCATCGTCCTCCCGAATGAGAGTCCAGTATGATAACCACTGCGCCACCTCGCTCGGTCTGTATAACGGAATATCGACAACGAAACATGGTGCTCGACCAGGATTCGAACCCAGATTTTCTGCTTATCACGAGCCGTCACTTTTCGATTTGGCTATCCCAGCACGTCTCATAGCCAGACCTAAACATCCACATGTCGTGAACCACATGTCCATAATACGTGCCTACGACGTATGGAAGTTTGAGCTTGTCTTGGGTCATGCTCGGACAACTAAATAGTAAGACGACCGCTCATGGTAAGCAAGTAATCCGGGTTTGAGGCCAGGTCCGGTACAATTTTTTTCGTTATCATCATTGCATTACACAGCTAATGGTTGTCCATATTTGCAACAGAGTATATATTTCATGTCTTTCATAACGGCTGAAGTCACCGCAGTGTCTGTTCGTCGGAAATGCATGCGTGTGCAAAGGAACATTGCATCTTAATTCAGAGCAAAACAGACACTGCAATATCGCAGTTGTTAAGGTGGATGCGGTTAGTCTCTAACACTGCTCTTCACGAACCACACCGACCATTTTGTGATCGATTGCAGAGGTTATTTTGCTTCCTTACAGCGATGATTCGCTCGCTACTAGTTGGCAGGCGTTGAGTGCCAAAGGATGAAGGGACGAGACGCAGACGGTCTGGGAGAGAGAAATTCCGGATAGGTAAATAAATGTCGCCTTCGCCCGTAGTACAGGAGCAGCGTCTTTGATTAGTGACCAAAACTTTCCTGATCCCGGGTTCGAAAACGGCCACCGCTTACATTTTGATTAATAATCAGCATTGGCGGCCGAAGACTTCCAGCATATGAAGTCACCCTCATTCTGCCAATGTTCTTGTCAAAGAGGGCGGAGGAGCAGTCAGAGGTTAAGGACACTCTTCTGTCCTTGGGGTAGCAAACTGCCCCTGAACGCGGTAGGATCATCAACGATCAGCCGAATGAAGATACAGAAGGCACTGAATTATAAACACATAACGTGTATCCACGGGACAGGTGGCCTGTAGTTGAGGAAGTTTCACAGTGATGTCTCCATTGGCAAAAGATTCCGGAATAGTCCCCCATTTGAATCTCTAGGAGGACACTGCCATAGGGGAGGTGACCGTGAGAAAACGATTGTATAACTAACGAAAGGCTAACGTTCTACGGGACGGGGCGTGGAATGTCACAAGCTTGAACGTGGTAGGGAAGCTAAAACATCTGAAAAGGGAAATGCAGTCTACATATAATAGGTGTCACTAAAGTAAAATGGAAAGAAGGCAAGGATTTCTGGTCTGAGAGTGTAGGGTAATACAAACAGCAGAAGAAAATTGCGTAACGGTGGTAGGATTCAATAAGAATAGGGAGGTACTGCAGAGAGTGTGTTACTGTGAACAGTTCACGATAGGATTGTTCTTATCAGAATCGACAGCAAACCCACACCGACAACGAAAGCTCAGGATCCATGCTGACATCGCAAGCTGGAGATGAAGAGATTAGTCATGGGGGATTGGAATACAGTTGTAGGGGAAGGAGTAGAAGGAAAGATAGCAGGAGAATACAGGCCTGGGACAGGGAATCAGAGAGGAGAAAGACTAACTGAGTTCTGCAATAAATCTCTGTTAGTAATAGTGAACACCCTGTTCCAGCATCACAAGAGGAGAAGACATGCTTGCAAAAGGCTAGGTGAATGGGGAAAGTTCATTTAGTTTACATCATCCTCAGACAGAGACTCCAAAACCAGATACTGGAATGTAAGGCGTACCCAGGGGCAGATATAGATTCAGATCACAATGTAGAAGTGATGAGGAGTAGGCTGAAATTCAAGAGATTAGTCAGAAAAAAAAGTACGCGAAGAATTGGAATACTGAAATACTAAGGTATGGTGACATATGCTTGAAGTTTTCTAATGCTATAGATATAGCTATAAGGAATAGCTCAGTAGGCAGCATGTTTGATGATGAATGGACACTCCTAAAATGGTCAACCACAGATGTTGGAATGAGAAACACAGGTACAAAGAAGATAACTGCCAAGAAACTATGGGTAACAGAAGAAATACTTCAGCAGATCGATAAATGAAGGAAGTAAAAAAATGTTTATAAAAATACAAGTCTCTGAGGAATGAAAAAAAATTGGTAGTGCAGAGAAGCTACGACAAAATGGCTGCATAGAAACTGTGAAGAAATTGATAAATAAATGACTGTCGGAAGGACTGACTCAGCATATAGGGAAGTCAATTCGGTGAAATTATGAGGGCTGTGCAGAAAGTAAGTTCTGATCTATCGTGAAATGGTAACCACAATGAAATCCAGAAACGTTTTATTTGCAACAGTTAGGTACACCTTCCAGCTACTTCCCTACATAGTCGCCGCTCCAACTTCGAGTTTTGTCATTGTGTTGTATCAGCCTTACAATATCCCCGTCATAGAAAGCAGCCGCCTCTGCTTTCAGTCAGTTATATGCACTGGTCTGCAGCTCATTATCTATGGAAAAATTGTGTCTTCATAGCCAGCATCTCTTGTGAGCAGAGATGAGACTCAGGGGGAGCCAATTACGGACTGTATTTTGGGTGATCAAACACTTCTCATCAGAAACGCTGCAGGAGCGTCTTCATTGCCCCTGCAGTGTGCGGCCGAGAATTGGCATGAAGAAGGAACTGCTCGACAGTTGTGTTATGTGGGCTGCATGACACAGGCGAAATCTCTAACCAGGCCCTCTTAATTGGCGGAAGATGCTATTCCCTACACATCTTTACGTGCTCACTGTTCACTCAGAACTGTAAAGATCGACGCGACACATTCGACGGAGAATACTAGAGACACTGCCCAACACATCTGTGCAAGGCTTTATCGTATTATCACAGTGATTTCCATTTCGCGACCGATCGAAAATTACTTTCTGGACAACCCTCGTAAGAGAAAGGGTGGTAACATTAAGAGTGTAACGGAAATTCTATTGATAAATGTAGAGGGGAGAGCAGATATGTGGAAAGAGTACATTGATGGCCTCTATGGGATGGAAGATTTGTCAGCTGTAATAAAATAATGAAGAGGAGTCGATTTACAAGAGAAGGGGGTCAATTATTAGAATCAAATTTTACAGGAGATTTGGAAGACTTAAAAACAAATAAGGCAGAAGGGACGGATAACATTCAATCACTGCGGAAAGTGGAAAAAAATGGCTGTTCACGTTGGTGTGTAGAATGTGTAAGTCTGGCAACATATCATCTGACTTTCGGAAAAATATCATCCACACATTTCCGAAGCCTGCAAGAGGTCACAAGTGCGAGAATTATCGCACAATCAGCTTAACTGCTCATGCATCCAAGATGCTGAGAAGAATAAAACACATAATAATGGAAAAGAACATTGAGTATGTGTTGAATGAGTATCAGTTTGGCTTTAGGAAAGAAAGAGGCACCTGAATGGCAATGCTGACGTTGCAGTTAATCGTGGGAGCAAGAGAGGCACACTCCTAGGATTTGTCAAATTGGAAAAAACGTGCGAATTATAAAATTGTGGAAGACGTCTGAAGTTCTAAGAAAAGTAGGGATAACCTACAGGGAGAGACAAGTAATAAACAATATGTACAATAAACAAGCGGCGTGGAGTGGCAGCGCGGTTTGAGGCTCCATGAGCGGATTGCGCAGCTGCTTCCGCCGGAGGTTCGAGTCCTCCTCGGGCATGGGCGTGTTCTTAGTATAAGTTAGTTTAAATTACTTTAAGTAATGTGTAAATCTAGGGACCGGTGACTTCATCAGTTTGGTCCCCTAGGAATTCACACACATTTGAACAAAAATCAAGAGGGAGCAACAAGTGTGGACGAACAAGAACGTTTGGCTCGGATTAAAAAGTGTGTTAGAACGGGATGTAGTATTTCGGCCATGCTGTTCAAACTGTTCATTGATGAAGGAATGACAGAAATAAAAGAAAGTTTCACGAGCAGAATTAAAATTCAAGGTAAATTCAAGGTGAAAGGACACCAATGAAACGATTTGCTGCTGACTTTACTATTTTGAGTGAAAGTGAAGAGGGATTACTTGATCTGTTGAATGGAAGGAACAGTCTAATGAGTTCAGAATACTGACAGAGTAAATCGAAAAAAAAAAAAAGTAATGAGAAGTGGCAGAAATCAGGACAGCGAGCGAGAAACTTAACATCAGGATTGATAGTCACAAAGTAGATGAAGTTAAGGAATATTACTACCTAGGCAGCAAAATAACCTATGACAGACGGAGCAAGGAGGACATCAAAAGCAGACTAGTACTGGCAAAAAGGGCATTCCTGGCCAAGAACATCTGCTAATATCAAATACAGGCCTTAATTTGAGGAAGAAATTTTTGAGAATGTATGTTTGGGACACAGTGCTGTATTGTAGTGTACGTGGATTGTGGAGAAACCGGATCAGAAGAGAATTGAAGCATTTGCGATGTGGTGTTACAGAAGAATGTCGAAAATTTGGTGGACTGATAAGGTAAGGAATGAGGTTCTACAGAGAATCGGCAAGGAAAGGAATATTTGGTAAACACTGGCAAGAAGAAGGGATCGGAGTATATGATGTCTGTTCAGATATCAGGGAATAACCACAGGAGAGAATTTCGTGGTGGGACGCGTCAAACAAGTCAGAAGACTGTTGACTCAAAAACTATCCCTGAACAAGTACTTACCTTCGTAGGAAGTCTATCAAAGTTCAGTTCTTAACCTCTTCATTGTATCAGCTACATAACCAAATAATTGTAATCTATAGCGGCTGTCAAATGGTAGGAGATGGTATAATAGAAGTTTCCTTCTCCATTCTTCCCTCATCCGATGGAAGCGATGACCTCCCTGTTTGGTCCCCTCGAAAAAAATCAACCAATAAACCATGAAGTCAAGTGAAGTGAGGTACCGGAGGGGGGCTGGTCTCCAGCCTATTGCACTGTGGTCGTTGCCAACTGTCCCTACGAGGGGCTTTCAATAAGTAATGCAACATATTTTTTCCTGAAAGCAGGTTAGTTTTGTTCAGGTTTACCATACACCATAACTTCCTCACTCTTTTTATTGTAAAACCCTATTTTGCTACATAATCATCGTTCAATGAGGCGGCCTTACTGGGTGGATCGGTATGCCCGAATGGTACCACTCCACTGGTGGACATCGGAGAGAACTGCTTCCTGCGGAGTGCATCCTCGGTGAGTCAAATACATGGAGGTCGAAAGGTATGAGATCCGGGCTATAGATTGGATGAACAAAAACAGTCCAGTGAAGTTATGTGAGCTCGTCTCGGGTGCGCAGACCTATATGAAGCCTTGCGTTGTCACGGATAAGAAATTCGTCTGAACTTTTGTGTCGAGAAACGTGCTGAAAGCGTTTCTTCAGATTCCTGTGGGTATATACAGCCGGCCGGCAGGCGGGACATCGGACTAGTTTGCTCAACGATGATGACGGGCATGCGATTGCAATCTTTCTCGGCGTATTCCAATGATGAATTCTTCTCGGGTTACCAGCCGAGTGGTGGCGTGTCTTGTAGCAACATTTCGATGAGTTTCGTACCCATCATCTTCTGGCGGAGTGACTTCGCTTCGCCCAACGACTCACGGTGCTTTTGTTCACTACCAGGTCACTGTAGACATTCTGCAAGTGGCTATGAACATCTACGATGCTCTGGTTTTCTGCCAAAAGAACCTCGATGACACTTGTCTGCTGGGAGCGCACCCCCATTATAGTCATCATTTTGAAGGCTAGCTGTGGCACCACCATCTGTTGCAGTGGTGCCCAACCTTTGTTAGACTTTTACCTCTGTGTGCAAGCAGACATTAGCTAGTACCAGGCCCTCTCATCCCCACCCACCCCCGCCACTATCTGTTGCGCCCTCCCCCATCCTCCTCAACATTATCTCAACTTAAGCATCTAATTAAACTGTAGAATGAAAGACTTTTTTGGAACACTTTTATTTTTAAAATAATGAAAGATGAATAATATTTAGTCTCTCTCTCTCTCTCTCTCTCTCTCTCTCTCTCTCTCTCTCTCTCTGTGTGTGTGTGTGTGTGTGTTTGTGTGTGTGTGTGTGTGTGTGTGTGTGTGTGTGTGTGTTACAATGATTTGACGAATAAGTTCATTGTGCGCCTCTAGTGCTGCCGACAACTCCTTCTCTGAAAAGAAAGCTAACTATCCACAACCAGGATACATACTTGTCACGAAACTGCATTACTCCTGTCCATTGTGGCACTTGTTTGATCTGCGCATTGCAACCCCATTTAAAATCAAATAAGTTCGGATGTGTGCACTATACTTAATGTTCGTAAATCACTTCATTGCGACACTCCTTACTTCTGAATTGGCAGGAATTGGAAGAGTTCAGACTGTTAATACTTTGTATCTAATCACTCTAATAATAACAACAAAACTGCCTACAGCACTATAGTCTGGTCTTCAGTCCTGAGAAGAACTGAAGACCAGAGAATAGTGCTGTAGGCAGTTTTGTTATTATTGTTAACAAAACTGCCTAGTAGCCCTTATATAATTACTGTTGTGTCATGCTGCCAATTAATTCATTTATCTATTTCGAAGCGAGTAATCAAGCTATTTCTGGACTACTGGAGGTACTATCTACATCTTGGAGAAGACGTTGATCTGAGATATTTAGCATTTGTTATATACATGTCTCATTTTTATCATTAGCGATGTACGGGACAAAGCACAACGTACACGTGTAGTGGGCCGACTATGTGAAGAACCTGTAACCTCCACCGTACTAATGCAACAAACTCAGGAAAAGTAATTAATGATAATTTATATAATCAATATCAGAGTCTTACAAAATTGTGATAATAGTAACGGTCTTTTGAAAAAGGTTCAGTTTCATGACTGGAACAGAATCGAATCGTTTAGTTTCTACCCCTCACAAAATTTCGTTTTACCCCTCAGAGGGTTGGGAATCACTGACCTATTGAAACTGCATGAAACTATAGGAGTTGAAATAAGTATATTTCACCATGTCCCACAACAAATGTCGCATTTTTTCAACCGAAATTGGCAGAGAAAAATATATACTGCATTACTCACTGAACGCAACTCGTATGCCGCACCGCCAGTTGTCAGAATGAGTACATAGTCTCACTCTCTGAGATGCTGGATACAGCACTGACAGTACAGTTGCTAATACTAGTTTGCGTAGTAATTCCTCGCAATAAAGTACTTAAGTTTTGAATGTATTAGTTTATTATTTCTACTGTTAATGCTGCATTGGCACAAGGGCGATGTACTTGATGGCAGTATTATGGAACGGAAGAGGACGTAGATGAAGATGAAATGAGAGATATGATATTGCGTAAAGAATTTGACAGAGCACTGAAAGGCCTAAGCCGAAACAAGGCCCCGGGAGTAGACAACATTCCATAGAATCCCTAAGAAACTATGTGTTGACAGGTGTGAAAACTACAGAACTATTAGTTTAATAAGTCACGACTGCAAAATACTAACAGGAATTCTTTAGGCAGGCGAATGGAAAACCTGGTAGAAGCCGACCTCGTGGAAGATCAGTTTGGATTCCGTAGAAATGTTGAAACACGCGACGCACTATCGAACCTACGACTTATCTTAGAAGATAGGTTAAGGAAAGTCAAACGTACGTCTCTAGCATTTGTAGATTTAGAGAAAGCTTTTGACAATGTTGACTGGCATACTCTCTTTCAAATTGTAAAGATGGGAGCGGTAAAATACAGGGAGCGAAAAGCTATTTACAATTTGTACAGTAACCGGATGGCAGTTATATGAATCTAGGGGCATGAAAGGGAAACAGTGGTTGGGAAGGGAGTGAGGCAGGGTTTCAGCCTATCCCCGATGTTATTCAATCTGTATATTGAGCAAGAAAAGGAAACAAAAGAAAAATATGGACTAGGAATTAAAATCCATGGAGAAGAAATAAAAATATTGAGGTTTGCCGATGACATTGTAATTCTTTCATAGACAACGAAGGACTGGAAGAGTAGTTGAACGGGATGGACAGTGTCTTGAAAGGAGAACATAAGATGAACATCAAAAAACGCAAAACGAAGATAATGGGACGTAGTCGAATTAAATCGGGTGATGCTGACGGATTAAATTAGGAAATGAGACATTTAAAGTAGAAGATGAGTTTTCTCCTTTTGGGGAAAAAAATAATTGATGATGGTCGACGTAGAGAGAACATAAAATATAGACTGGCAATGGCAAGGAAAGCGTTTCTGAAGAACAGAAACTGTTAACATCTAGTATAGATTTAAGCGTCAGGAATTTTATTGCTGAAAGTATTTGCATGGAGTGTAGCTATGTATGGAAATGAAACATGGACAATAAATAGTTTAGACAACAAGAGAACAGAAGCTTACGAACGTGATGCTGTAGAAGGATACTGAAGATTCGATGGGTAGATGATGTAGCTAATGAGGAGGAACTGAATGAAATTGGGAAGAACAGGAATTTGTTTCACAACTTGACTAGAAGAATGGATCGGTTTGTAAGACACGTTCTGAGGCATCAAGGGATTACCAATTTAGTATTGGAGGGAAGCGTGGAGGGTAAAACACGTAGAGAGAGACCAAGAATTGAATTCTTAAAGCAGATTCAGAAGGATGTATGTAGCAGTAGTTGCTCGGAGATGAAGCCGCTTGTACAGGATAGAATAGCATGGAGAGCTGTATCAAACCAGTCTCTGGACTGAAGACCACAACAACAACAATGCTGCATTCTGTGTTTCCCTTTTTCTTCATGATTTGCGTAAAATAGCCCCATAGCATGCGTAATGTACGAGGGCTGCGTCCGAGAACCAAAGGAAGTGGCAGCCCCTGACGACAAAAATCGCTCTCTGTCACCTTGGTCGTGGACGGGACCTGCCGCAGCAGCTGGTCATAGTGTATCCGGCAGCTGTAACGACTCGCTCCGGGGCCGGACTGGACCGTAAAGCAGCGCGGCAGCCAGCCGGCGGCAGTGCTGTGGGCACTGGCGCGCCACTCAGCGTGATTGGCGGCCCGCTCCGATGGCCGGAAGTCGTCCATCACCGCGCCTCACCGGCCGCCCGTAAAACCGGCATAAAGCTTTACTGACTTGTCGGCAAAAATGTGACGGCCCAGACCCGCTGCAGCGGTCGCAATAGGGAGAGCCAGCTGGCCGCAGCCGCTGCACAGATTGATGGCGCCATAAAGTGCGGCGCGACGCTAAGTACGCGAGCGCGCGCACAGCGCGGCACACCGCTGCGATTGAAACACTCGATGTGAAAATCGCCATGCGGCGCCGCCGTCAGTGCTACAGCGCGCGTAGGTAGGCGGCGAGCAGCGGCACGACAAAGCGAGGTAAATGCGTTTGACGAAAAAATTCTTCTAACATATTTGCGTTTCTGCTGATACGATTTATCTTGGAATAAGGATGGCTCGTTTGTAGCAGCCAGAGGGGCCGAATCCCTCCAAATATTTTGCGACATAATTTTAGTGTCTATTTTTCCAGTGTTACATCAAACAGTATTCTTTCCATTCCATCGTTAGACATTGATACAGCAACCGGTTTTCATGATTATATCAAAAATAAAACAGCCGCGGTCGTGAAGATATTTATATTTAAAACTAACTTTTTTCACCCAGGTTGGGCATCATGAGATTATATAAAACCGTCAAATGAAGTTCATTACGCTGTTATGACCAGCATTGTATCTAAAACTGGACGACCCTTTTTCTATGGGCGCTTGACTCAACGGAATTTCGTCAACGCGGTGGGTCCTAGTCTGTAAATAATCGTGCTTGTAGCGGAGGGGGTGACAGGATGAGGCATATATAACAGTCACTTGTATGGTTGGTTTCTGGTATACATGAAATCGAATAAAATCCTCACTGAGCCGTACTTGCAAATCCAAGTAGCTCTGTACCATTTCATGACTGAATTTCAATTCTGTGTGCGGGTTATTAAAATCATCTACCAACATCTGAACCTCAGCCACCGACCCATTTATAATAATAAAAATGCCGTCGACGTATCTACGATAGAAGGTTTTCTTTGAACTCCCTTTGTTTTTATCGAAGTACTCACACTGTAAATGGTTTACGAAGACGTCAGCAATAAAACGTGATAGGCAACTGCCCGTGGCTCAGCCATCAGTTTGTATTCTTTATTGCTTATTGAAAGGAAATCAATTATACGCCTTAAGTACCATCAAAATGGAAATACTTTCTTTGGTCTGCACCAGCCTAAGCTAGCTATGTATAGATTTTCTCGCATGAGGGTGATAGCATCATTGATGAACATGTTTTCATTATATCAAACAGTTTGAGTATGACATGATTTTGGAGTAGCACGAGTGACTGAGACCAGAGGTAATCCGGCCCAATTTCCACTGCCCCATTTCAGAGACAAGACTTTACTCTGAGCTGCCAGTGGCGGATAAGGCCTCGCCCGCTAAAACTCTCTCACCCTGCCCCTCAGTGAGCCTTGACAAATGAGGAACTTTCTTTCACTCCCCAAACTATACACCCAGCGACATGTCGCCTATACGTCCTCCGCACGTCCAGATCCGAAAAATGCAGTCACTATGACGTATCCAAGATGTTTCCCTTTGTCCACCTAGTCCCTCGCCATTGCATCGCTTAGGACGACCTCAGGGGCGACCGCTGGACATACCACCTCACACATACCCCCCTAACCCCTTACTCCTGCGAACCCTGCTGTCACTCTCCTATTCTTGCCCCCTAGTGCTATCGTCCACACAATTTTTGAGGTTTGTAGGGTCGTACTCCGAATTTCCACTAGCATTACGTTTTGCAACTACCTGCAGTCACTGCCACATGCATTACTCCATTACTGCACAACCCCTGACACTCCAACACCCTCCAAAAACCCACTGTCTTTCATCAGTGGGAAATGTCGCAGACAGCAAATGAGACCAACTGTCAATAGTGTTTCATATCCTGGAACTCTCTGCTTTCATCTAGTATATTTACAATTACTTTAAAATGAATAAAGTCGATATTTCGCTAAAAATTCTCTTTATTTTATTCAGGGAGCTCACCCATCAACCAACTACAACATTATACACAGAACACAAAAGAAAAAAAGGTCACGTTCACTTCAATATATACTTCATTATCAGCTACAGTATTTCATGCATTACGCCTATGTTCATAATTGTAGTGTCCTTGTCGCCACTGTAGAGTCTTGTACTGCAAGGAAGAGGATGGTGTGTGTGGCCAGTATCCTCTTTCTACAACACATATGCACCCGTGGATCAGTATGGTTCTCTATTTACATGACGCTGTTACTTAAATTGAATTGTGGTACAAGCTCATCAGTAACAGTCGTCTTGTAGACAATATCGGTAATCTTAGTATAGTCACAACTCTCGCCACTCTGTACTGTCGTATCCTGTGATGTGAACTGAGCCCGCTCTGCGAATGGAAGACAGACACCAAACTCGATGAGTGAATCAGTAATGCCCTTCATGAGCGGAGGCGGCCTAAATACATGCGGTAGACAGGGCGTTGGCGGCTTGTTACTTGTTGGTGTGTCTCTGGCCTCTCTCATGAGAGGCGCGCTTGATCCAGCACCTACTATCGATCTTCACACTACACTTTTGCCGACCCGTGTGCTGGCGACGGCTTACGCCAGCACAATAATTTTATAATTGTCACATTTAAAATTTTTCGAACATTTTTGAGCGGTATGAGATAGACAAATGTGGTATAACAGACAATTCGACACCATTCTTCATAAAGTCCATTGACTCTTCATCAGAGAACCGCCACCGAAAATCCACATCAGCTGCCACTTCTTTGGAGATAGGTTGAAGAAAGGCAAACCTATAGTTATGCCATTTATAGACTTGTAGAACGCTTTTGAGAATGATGACTGGAATATTCTGACCATAGTGGCATTATCATATGGGGACCGATAGCTTATTTCCAACTCCTACGCAAACCAGACGGAAGTTGTAAGAGTGCCGGCCGCGGTGGTCTAGCGGTTCTAGGCGCGCAGTCCGGAACCACGCGACTGCTACGGTCCCAGGTTCGAATCCTGCCTTGGGCATGGATGTGTGTGATGTCCTTAGTTTAGTAAGGTTTAAGTAGTTCTAAGTTCTAGGGGACTGATGACCACAGATGTTAAGTCCCATAGTGCTCAGAGTCATTTGAACCATTTGAAGTTGTAAGAGTCGACTGCCATGAAACCGAAACAGTGGTTGAGGAGGGAGTGAGACAAGGTTGTAGGCTATCCCCGATGTTATTATATCTGTACACTGAACAAGAATTTGTAGAACGAATCAAAGTTTACATAGAAGAAATAAAAACTTTGAGGTTTGACGATGACATGGTAATTTTGCCAGAGAGAGCTAAACACTTGGAAGAGCAGGTGAATGGAGTGGACTGAGTACTGACAAGAGAATATAAGCTGAACATAAACAGGTGTAATGGAATGTAGTCGGATTAAACCAGGTGATAGTGAGGGAATTAGTTTACGACACGAAACAATAAAAGCAGTGGACAGGAAAATAACCCATGATTGTTGCATTACAAAATGTAGGCTACAAACTGTAGACTGGCAATACCAACAAAAAGATTTGCGAAGAAGAGAAATTTGTTAATATCGAATATAGATTTACGTGGTAGGAAGTCTTCTCTGAAGGTACTTGTTTGGAGTGTACGCTGTACTGAAGTGAAGTGTGTACGATAAGCAAGTCCAAAAAGAAGACAATAGATGCATTTAAAATGCGGTGTTACAGAAGAATACTGGATATTAGGTGGATAAGTCAGGTGACAAATGAGGGGGTGTTGAACAGAATTGGGGAGAAGAGTAATTTGTGGCACAACGTAACTGAAAGAAACAATCGGTTGATAGGGTAGATTCTAAGACAAGGGGATATCACGAATTTAGTGTTGGAGGAAAGTGTGGGAAATAAATATTGTAGAGGGAGGCCAACAGATGAATACAGTAAGCAGGTACAAAAGGTTGAAGGTTGCAATAGATATTTGGAGATGAAGAGCCTTTCACAGGATAGAGCAGCGTGGAAAGCTGCACCAAACCAGTCTTCGAATAGAAGAACATAATAGCAAGAACCACAACAGCAACAAAAAACAAACAACGACAACAACTGAAAAAAGTTTATTTAAGTTCTTTGATAGAAGCACTGGATATTTAGTCACATACAATGATAAGGTAGAGCACCACAGCGGTCGTACGTTAAAGAGAAACCTGTAGGATGTTTCCAAGTAAGACGATGTAAAAGTACTACTTTCTCAGTAAACTTAACACCTGCCTCACAGATTCCTGTCCAAACGGTGAACCAGAAATCACCTTTCTCCAGTAATTACCCTAGGTCTCTCGTTTCATCACTGTGAATATGATCAAGTTACTAACAGAAATTAAAGACATCGTTTTCAGTGTTACATTACACTATCCTTGTCATGTTGTTGCTTTAATTTGTTCTGAAAGTGGTGCTGATATTCAAGACCATAAAAGTGGGTTAAAAGCTGTGAGCTTTCTGAGGAAGTTAACCTTGCATTAGTGCGCAACTGTTTCACCAGATATCCAGTCTAGCTTACCAAATTCCCAACCAGACTAACATTAATTATAATCTTTTAGTACTCATCCTACGATAACCGGTGATATATATACATATATAAAGACAATTTAAATAAAAAGAAATAAATCAGTTTATATTTGGACATTTATTTTAACATTGATCATTGTTCCGTTAAAATTTCAGCATATCAAACTTGATTCATAACTAAACTGGTGCTTTATTTAGGATTGTGAAAATGTGAGTTGATAATCTTACGGAAGACATCAAATAGGGAGCCAAGATTGGGAGACTACATACAATGCTGCATTCATAAAATAACACATGAAGAACATTGAAACATATCCAAGAGGAAATTAACCACAACCAACCAATTCAATTTTCACCCAAAGAAGTTACGTCCGTAGCACAATCCTATCCATCATGAAATTACCATACACTGGTATACTAAATTTATACTAACTCTCTGTGAAATCTTCCCGAAAAGAATAGCTGAGGGCTACTTTGATGCTTACACCATATGCTTCACGTGGCCAACTTGGTTTACACAAAGAGTGTAACTCCACAATAATTTTGATAATTAAAATAAATTACATCGAAACGCAATTTACAAAAGAAAAACCTCGAACTGGTTACTATCATCTTATTATTAATCTGATGGGTCAAACAATTGTATAAGCACGTGGTACTGGTCTCACAAAGTACGCCCCATGTGCGTTGAACATAAAGAAAAGTTTCTACATTGAAAAATACTGTCAAGACGAGACATTATAATCTCACGCACATTTGCTTTTAAGATTGATGATCTTAGAGTTACTGATCAACACGTGGTTCCACTTTACTCACAAATTAGTGACAAAGCAACTACCGGAAGATATTCTGAACTTCACACTCGAATTACACTGCGTTGCAATTTAAGATAACATTAGATACTCTACAGCTAAACCTGAAATAAAGGTGATTAAATTTTCAGTTAGGCTGAACTTGAGAAATCCATTGTCCTACGGACTTAGCAGACACGCACTTAGCCGGAGATCTTCCCACTTCAGACGCTCGCCACGGACAGACTGCCGTGGGTCCCTACCGAGCGTGCTTAACAGATACAAACGGAAGTGACCAGAGAGGCAGCTTCCTATACCAACATGACAAGGGACGGACAGGACCATACTAAGAATAGAAACCTCTCTGCTTTTAGAAAGCGTAGCTACCTGTTCCGACATTGGTTCTACTGTTCTCTAGCAGACAGGCTTGTCTGCTACCATCAAGCATGCAACTAGAAATACATTTGCTCATTCATTCTTTCACACATAAGGGAAGGGGGTTGACAGTATCTTATTATATACAGTATACAAAAGGAAGCAGATGTAGGTTCCGTATGACACTGTGTGACATGAATTACATATAAACTGTGTTTTAAAGTGTAGTAGTGTGACAGATCGTTCTTGTTTATGTGTAAAAGTAACACGTTTCACTGCTCAGTCTCCTCCCAGATAGTCAGAAACACCACAGTAAATTTAGAAGAGGAATTTATGCCGTAAATGACAACAGATTTAACAAATTAACATGAAAGGAATCCAACAGAGACCTTTCATCCTCATCCTCTGTATGGAACCAGGTGATCATGTAGACAGCGGGTAATCACCATTACGCACCTAATAGACGGAAAAAAATCAATGACCGCTGTGCCATACCTTTTTTCCTGTTTATGGTGTGTACTGTGGCAGCCCGTTTTACATCCTTCCCATGGTCTATCCTGGACATTGCTACTGGGCTTATGAAGAAGAGGTGCCGCCTCCCACCAACTGCCCCCCCCCCCCCCCGGCCACAAACAACAAACAAAAGAAAGTCTCGCTCCCAACCTTGTATTTATCCATTTCGAGTTGACTGAAAGCTGCTTTGAATGCCAACGGGTTTCCTACACCGCATTAGACAAGGTAACATGTTGTGTCTTAGGTGTTCCAATATTTTTATTCTTCCCCTGTATGTTGGCCATTGAGGGTAAAGTGCCGACCAATGAATGAAAGCAGTAGAGAAATACTTCGACGAGTTTTGCGAGGACGTCAGACTGACGTAGTCCGTATTTGGGCCGAAGAGAACACTTTTTTACCCCTTGAGTAATAACATTTATTGATCCTGGTTTTAATGAATGAAGTATATTGCAGGCACGTAAGTAGTAATATAACCTTTTTTCGTACCTGTCGCATGTGGGGTAGATGTGAAAAATAACGCTCTTTCGTATTTCAATTACCTTTTATTACCTTTTCTCATGACACTTCTCTTTCGTTTCCTACACTACTAATGTTGATAGGAACTTTTCTTAAAGCCCTCCTGATGTATCTAATAGAACCGATGGCAGCTGTAAAAGGTCAGCTTTCTTTTTCCAAGCTAACAATATTTTTGAAAATACATTCTACGAGTGTCACGAATCGTAGTCCGATTTGGAAATAGTGTCCATAGCAGAAAGGTGGAGCGTATGGTCACAGGTTCGTCTGACAGGCTAGAGACTGTAACAAAAATAATGAAAAATGTTACCTGGTACAACTCGAAATAAAATGCCATACATCTCTCTAGAAAGTGCTTGGAAAATTCCTAGACTCGCCTGTCAGCGTGGAAATTACAAATGCTTCGTAGCCCCCTACGTGTTTATTCCGAGGAGATCGTGCGGATAAGATTATCTCACATGCGATGCCGAAGGGACAGCAAACATTAATCTTCCTTCCTTCCTGTGCTCTATTCGCTAGTACGAGAGGAACAGACGTTAATGTACGATCCAGTAAAAAGTATCCATCGCTACTCATTTTACAGTGATTCGTAAAGTAAAGATGAAGATGTGGGATGTACAAGTTATGTAGAAAACTTAAGAGCAGGAACTATTAGTTTCTCTGAAATAGTTAATTATTTTGCACTTAAAAGAATGACGAAAAATCCATTTCAGTAAGACAAAAATCTAGATCACCAAAGAAATAGATTTAATTAGTAGTTTACATTTTTCCACGGATATTAACATTTTTATATTTCTTTGAAGTTTTGTATTAATTTTTGTTAATTTTTGTTGTACCTTTTTTGGACACGTCATCCAGGGTTTCAATTAATTACATTCAATTTTTTTATTCTGGACATAAAAACATTTTATCATTAGTGAAATAAAAATTCTCGTAAGGAATAGTTTAGTTTAGCATGTAATTTATTTAAATGTATTAAAATTCAGCTTGGATGGCGTGTATTATTTGTTATGGTACATCTGTTTCATGTATGGATAATTCAGCGAAAACTTACTGAGATTATATCTCGCTTCACCAGAGAGCGTCCCTGCCGCAGCGGTAACAACGGTTCCCGTCAGGTCACCGGAGTTAAGCACTCTGGGGCTGGACTAGCACGTGGGTGATCTTCCGGTCTGACGAGCGCTGTTGGCAAGCGGGGTGCACTCACACCTTGTGAGGCAAACTGAGGAGTCACATGAGTGAGAAGTAGCGGCTCCGGCCTCATAAACTGACATACGGTTGGGAGAGCGGTGTGCTGACCACATGCCCCTCCAAATCTGCATTCAGTGATGCCTGTGGGCTGAGGCTGACACGGGGGCAGTCAGTACCGTTGGGCCTTCATGGCCTGTTCGGGTGGAATTTAGTTTTAGTTTTCACCAGAGTATTTGATATAAAATACAATGTTTCTTCGTACACTTTTATTACTTACTAGAGAACCCGGCAATTCTTAAGCACTTGCTGTCCACGTCGATAGGTGAGTGGTCAGCCGCCACGGTAGATCAGCGTGTTCGGCCAGAGGGTTAGCTGACCTCTACAATAAAAAAACTGAGTGAATGGATCAAGAGTAAACTTCAATAAGCGTCATGGGAAGTCCGTCCCGAACAAATACCACTACCAATAACGAACAAAATGGGATCGACTAGTAAAAAAAGTAAAAATAGATGTAGACATACACTATGTGATCAAATGTATCCGGACACCTTACTGAAAATGACTTAGAAGTTCGTGGCGCCCTCCATTGGTAATGCTGAATTCAATATGGTGTTAGCCCACACATGGCCTGGATGACAGCTTTCACTCTCGCATGTACGCGTTCAATCAGATGCTGGAAGGTTTCTTGGGGAATGGCAGCCCATTCTTCACGGAGTGCTGCACTGTGGAGAGGTTTCGGTGTCGGTCGGTGAGGCCTGGCACTAAGTCGGCGTTCCCAAACATTCCAAAGGTGCTCTATAGGATTCAGGTCAGGACCTTGTGCACACCAGTCCATTACAGGGATGTTATTGTCGTGGTACCACTCCGCCACAGACCGTGCATAATGAACAGGTGCTCGATCGTGTTGAAAGACGCAATCGCCATCCTCGAATTGCTCTTTAACAGTCGGACGCCAGAAGGTTCTTAAAACATCAATGTAAGCCTGCGCTCTGATGGTGCCACCCGAAACAACAAGGGTTGCAAGCCCCATTCATGAGAAACACGACCACACCATAACACCACCGTCTAAGAATTTTACTATTGGCACTACACACGCTGGCAGATGATGTTCACCGGGCATTCGCCATACCCACACCCTGCCATCGGATCGCCGGATTGTGTACCGTGATTCGCCACTCCACACAACATTTTTGCACTGTTCAATCGTCCAGTCTTTACGCTCCCTACACCCGGCGAGGTGTCTTTTGGCATTTACTTGTGTGATGTGTGGCTTACGAGCAGCCGCTCGACTACGAAATCCAAGTTTTCTCACCCCTCACCTCCCACCTAACTGTAATAGTACTTGTAGTGGATCTTGATCCAGTGTGGAATTCCTGTGTGATGGTCTGGATAGATGTCTGCCTACTACACATCACGACCCTCTTTCAGTCAACAGACGATGTCGGCCTGTAGGCTTTTGTGCTTTACGTGTCCCTTCACGTTTCCACTTTACTATCACATCGGAAACAGTGGAGCTAGGGATGTTTAGGAGACGTATGACACAAGTGACCCCCTATCACCTGACCACGTTCGTAATTTGTGAGTTCCACGGAGCGCCCCACTCTGTTCTGTCACTATGACTAATGACTACTGATGTCACTGATATGGAGTACCTGGCAGTAGATGGCAGGACAACGCATCTAATAGCAAAAACGTATGTTTATGAGGGTGTCCGGATACTTTTGATCGCATAGTGTACGTTCAAGGATCTTTGTGAAGTACAATGGGTCGCGAAAAGGAAACTACAGTAAAAATCAAAAATGTTTTATTTTCAAAATTTAGCTACATCTCCCAGCTTCTCCTCGCCCTCGTCATAGAAGTCTGTGATTTCCGTCAGTTATCTACGCCGATCTGCAGCTCGCTGTCTGAGCCAAAATGCTGTTTTCATAGCCAGCAGTTCGTGGCAGCAAAGAGATGAAGATAATAGGGAGCCTTGTGCGGGCAGTATAGTGAGTGGATGGTCGAATAGCTCCCACTGAAAATGTTGGACTGTCTGTGTTGCAGCTGCAGTGTGCGTCCGAGCGATGTCACGAAGAAAGAGAAATCCTCCTCGCTTGTTCTGCACCGCCCTTCGTAGACGATTTTCTCGAATCACCTGATTCGCTGAACAACATCGTCGGGTGACACTCGCTTCCTACCCTGACCGCCTGCATCATGAACGTCTGTATGTACTGCTTCAAAGTCCCTGCACCGCTACTGTACTTCGCTATCGCGCACGACAGTTACATTACTTGGGCTGCTTGAAATCAGGTGGAGCCCTTCAACATGAAGAAATCAAATGATAACACGATATGCACCAATGGAGGGACATTATTGTTCAAGGCGTCTTCCTGTGGTCACTCTTCGCTCGGAACTGTGAAGTATGACGTGACGCGAGGACGTACGTAGAGGAATGTTGCTACCAATGGACCGTCTCCATCGACGGACTGCCTCCATTTTTCTGTAGATACTGATATTAGGCGCATGCTAGTGGTCATTAAGTATACCCCATGTTGAGAACGTTTCACCACCAGAATGGTGAGATTTTTCTTCGACGTAACTGTGGAAAACGGTAGGATTTGCGCTAACTTCTTGTAGTTGACTGGTATTAATAACTGAATCGTTGTAGTTATATGGTAACACTGATTAAGTTCCAGCAGCCATAATTAGAGAGTAGGAACAATACTCAACATTTTATCATATTCACAATATAGAGTTACGTGCGGTGGACGGAGACCATGTGTTATTAACCAATGGCATTTGAATGAGCCACCTGGCGTTTTGTCGACTCTTACGGCTAAGAAACAGACTATGAATAAAATTTAAGTAACGGTTTGATTATATGTTTTCTAATAGTTTTTAAGTGTTTTGACCAACAGCATTTTTTTTGTCTTTTCACCTTGGACGAATAAATTTCTACTTTTATCCTCCTTGGCTTCGGGTACATGTTATTCGGTTTCAGATGTCAATGATAAACTTCAGTGAACAAAAAATATGAAATATATTGACACATATTTAGATGAGTGTATTATTTAACAGCTATTACAAATAGCTCATTCACGGAACCTGCCTGCTCAACGAAGGAGACCATTCTGCTTGATTGGGCCGATAACACAAGCACTGATGTTTCAAATATTTCATTAACAGTGAATATTTACGATTTCTGTGTCTGCTATGGAGAAACGCAAAACAAAATATTCCAGTTTCCCTGAAAATGAAACATTTAGTAAAATATCCGAGGATGTTATTACGTATTTTATTTATGTGGCCCATCAGTACCTACCTTCCCTACAAAGGACACTGCCCAACACACCTACGCAAAGCTTCGTCGGAGTTTCATTGTGGTTTTAATTTCACGACCCACCGTAACCTATTAAAAACATTGCCATCGATTCATCGTTACCTTTTTTCATTCCTCGGCCGCCCATTTGTCGCGCATAAAACTGGCACGCAGTCTTTTACACTGTCAATTAATGAAACTTCTGAATTACTTTTTAGGCTCAACTGCTCTACTTTTTTGGGTACAAGTAACAGGACGTTGCAATGTGGTAGGGAGCTGGTGATGGGTGGAAGGATACTGGGCCAGAAATTGATTAACATATTTATTACATACAGGAACCAGTTTATAAATACACAGAAAATAATGCAAGACAGTTACCCCCGAATTAATTTCCAACAACACAGATTTTGCTAGCTATTACATAACTTTCAGAAATGATTGAATGAAATTAAAAGAAATAATACATTGAAAACATTCAGTTAAAAAAATTGATAGGTGCTTAGCACAGAAATCTAATCGTATCACAAGTTTCAAAAACTTGTTTAAAATCACTAACAGGTCATCAACGTCAGCCATCCACTATCACTGACTGTTTGCAGATAATTAGAAGGAAGACCACTGGTTCCAAGCAAGCAGGATAACTTGAAAAAATCAAATTCAGAATATGGTACAAGTACGAGTTGCAGAGCCAAGCAATTTCTCATCCTTCGTTTAAGTGTGAATGGAGATAGCCACTAGACATATAGGCACTCTGAGTAAGGGCATTTATCGTACTCAGGCCTCTTTAGCTGGACATACAATACAAACAACGCATACGTCAAACTATCTTGTAACATGCGAGCTAACAAGCATAGATGTAAGGGCTAACACGCGGTTCCTCTTCGTCGAAATATCTTCGCTCAAACTCGTCTAGGGGTTGAACAACACATGATCGCATTACACGCCCTAAATTAGACATCTGTGACCCTTTGGTTAAATTGCCTGTCACATTGCAAGTTTGCGACTTATGTAGTTAACATAACATATAATAACAGTGATAATAATATTGGGAACTATATTAACGACCCATAATGATGTAGGTCACACAATTGCGATTTTGTTAGAATAATGTCTATTCAGAGAGCAAAGTAATAGCGAAAGTGGTCGTATTTAGAGTTACTGTTACACTCGAGCGCATTTCGATTTGACACAGTTCGATCATGAACAATCTCATCGCTAAATGCAAGTTATATACGAGAAACGTTCGCACCAGGCAAGTGGCTGCTCACCACTCAGAGACTAAGTCCTGCGATATCATATAACGCGAAATTATCTAAGTTGTTTCACTTCCTAGCTGTCTAAAGACCGACCGTCCGCTTTCGCGTCTCCAACCGAACTGCCCCCTTTGGTGTCTCGACCACAACTGCTCTCTGCCCGTCTCGGACCGCGCTACCGCGCGCCGAACATCTTCGCTCAACTGACTAATGCAGTTTCCTTTCCTGAAGCCGTCCATCTGATTCGCTACAGCTTATTCTACATTACTTTATATTTTAACATATTTAAAGAATCAAAGCTAGACCACTTTCAGGTTCTAAATAAAGTAACAATAATATCCGTTACATAATAAACGTTAAATTCTTTTACATAAAACCAATACAATTCCCTTCTTAACTTTGAATGTCACGGCCAATAGCCTTGCACCAATGTGCTTTCTGATAAATAAATTAAGAACAAAAGTAACTATTATGCACTAAACTTTACAATAAATGTTCTAGTACAAAATGATTCAATAAGGTGTCATGCTGTCACATGTGTTTTGTGTGGAGAAAATGATGATTTGATGCTTAACTGTAAATAATGATAATTTAATTTTACTGTATCATTTAAACCAATAAAGTTGCTGAGTTTATATTTACAACGTTTGTCATTTTAATTATGCACTTCTGTATGAAATGTCGATCGTTAAGATCGACCAAAGCGTTCAGATTTTAGCATTCAGGTCTTTGTTACAAAATTTCTTAATTTCTTAATTTCTCTTTGACAGTAAATCCTAAACTATTATAGATATGATCAATATTCAAGTTTCATTGGGATCACCATGAAAATTTATGAAGGATGGTAGATTAAAATTACTGTGGCTTCATACCCTCCACTACTACCGAATTAAATAGTAAATAGTTTTCATGAATGTTTCCCTTTTTGGCCGATCTTAGGTCAACCATATTTAAACACTGCTACGTCTCTTTGGCCACAATCGGGTTCTGCTGGGTTTCTCTCACTCACACACTACAGGGCGTAGGCCTCAATAGACAATAAATGTCTGTGAATTTCCCCATCTCGTGATGAATCTGCGGTCTTTGTGGCACGCGGCCCTAGGCAACCGGCTTTGTTTCACAATTTCTGTAGGCTGACTCTGTCGGCCACATATTTAAATGAGAGAGCAATGTTCCTTAACTCACAAACATAAGAAACACTAACAAAGAAACTGAATTTACAACACAAATAGACACGGTAAATACTCTTGGAAAAGGCTAACGTTGCTCATGAAGCACCTGATTTCAAAATAAGCAAATTGCAAGTATAGGTGCGGCGAAACTTAGTCAAACAGCTCGACCACCACTACTTTAGTCGTACACATTCACAGTGAAATAACTTGAGTGAGATCATTTACAGTATTCGTGAATGAAAATGTTTACGTGTAAGGATGGCAAGTTAGAATAGCAGATGCACGCTGTAACGTAATCATGCACACGGTAATCGGACGCTCACCGTAATTTCTTGGAGATCTAAGTGTAAGTTAAGACCAACCCGACCAAGGGCTGCCATCAAGTGTGTGTTACGACGAGTTTGCTACGAATCAAGAAATAACGGTTGCTACTCACCAGACGCCCCTGCATCAGGTTCTTGAAACTGACAAGTAGGAACCCAACGTAGCATCACTGTGGACATAGGTTCCTTGCAAATTAATATTGGGTTCCGTGCATAGCGCAGAGATAGCTTCCTCAAAAGGCTGTCTTCATGACCCCAGCCGACACTTAATTTCACGTAACCCTCAGTGACCAAAAGCGCAGCTTTCAGCATCGGACCAAACCGGCAGAGCCATCTCAAAAACAGTATATTGGCTCTTGTGGCGGCATGCACTGTTCAAAGTTGATGCGCAGACTTGTACACTGCCAAAGGTCGATGGTGGCCTTGGCCTCATTGACTTTCCCCGCAAATGTGCGGCCCTTCTGATTCACCGTATCGCCACCTTGCGTGAAACTGACCCAGTTGGGAAAACAGCGGTTCTTTTCGACCGTTATCGCCCACGATCGGCGCGTGCACCAGTATGTTTGACACATATTCCATTCCGGATGACGACAGTCAAGGACTATCACCTCAATCAAAGTTACATCCTAGCAGTGGCCACTGACAAGGCACGCACATCGAAGCGCCTTTACTAGGCCCTTCGAGGCCAGCCCACACCACATAAATTAGAGGACAGACGACCGTCGGTCATCTGGCACCAAGCTTGGGCTAATATCAACAACCCAGCCCTTCCCACGGAAGTTTCAGCGGTATGGTATCGTGTCGTAAACAATTTAATACCCACTAATCATCGCCTGGCGGCCATCCGCCTGCGGCCCTCGGCTGCTTGCGGCCGGTGTGGTGACGTAGACACCAGAGAGCATTGTCTCTTATGCCCCCACGTCACAGAAGTGTGGGACCTTGCACGTGTGCTATTAGCGCTGATCGGTGTGACGACACCAGACAATGTGTCAATCGACTGGTTCCTTACCCCTGACAATCAGACAAACCCCCGACCACGACGCAACGCAATGGTGTGGCTCTTGGGCCACACCATTTTCACGATCTATGACCTTTCCCTCACCGATGCTGTCTCTTTCATGGACTACCTGTGGAGCCAGCATCGCCAGGCGGAATCTGACCGGAAATATACCACTACCTTTCCAAGATATCTGAAAGTTGCAATGGTTCATGGTTATCAAAAGGTGACTAAGGCACCTCGTCCAGCAATTGCCTGAGTTTACCCCTGGATCTATGTCACTCGGACTTTCAAACTACCCTTGACTTGCCTATACCCAAGATGCCTGGGCATCACTAGAGTAGACTGTTCTATGATACTAATGATATGGCAATTGGTAATATGGGAATTGTGTGAACCTTGTATGGAACATTATTGGGAAATCAGAAAACACGTAATCTATCTTAGAGGATTATTATTTCGTTAATTCTAAGGGCGATGGGATTATCTCGCCAGTTTCGTTAAGAAAGGGGAAAAAAAAAAGATACTGTCGGTCACGCCGTTTACTCGAGCCTCGGTCAAACATACCGCTCAACCGCCCGTCACTTCGACAGCGCCTCCTGGCCGCGACAGAGTTTAAATGCTGGTCCACCGAACTGTCCTCTGCAGGCATCAAACCGCTCAAGAAGCTATTGAGCCCAAAGAGCCTAATAGCGAGCGGGGACTATCTACAGGGGTATTCTAAATGATGGACCCATTATTCAAGGACAAACGCAGAATGAACAATCTTTATACCAATGAAAACAGGAAGTCTCAAAGTTTTTTCATAATGTTTGGTATCGATTTAATAAATTTAATAATTTGTAATTACCTGTAATTAGTTTTTAATAATTATTTAATAATTAGAAATGTGACAAATGTTGTAAATTTACAATGAGTCCACCGTTGCCTGAACGGCAAACATCGACGCGCTAGCCAAACTCGTCCCACACACGCGAAAGCGTATCTGCTGTTACTGAGCGCACGTCAGCAGTGACCCGGTTCCGCAGATCGTTCAGAATGGCTGATAGAGGCGGGACGTAAACAGCTTCCTTCACATAACCCCATAAGAAATAGTCGGAGTGTGGCCAGATGTACCGAGCCAGGGCCTCAAGTCCCATGCGACCGATCCAGCGTTGAGGAAGGGAGTCATTCTAAAAGCCTCGTACTTCACGGTGCAAATGGGGCGGAGCTCCATCCTGTTGGAAAATGAAGTCCAGGGAATCTTGTACAAATTGAGGGAACAGCCATTGTTCCAACACGTCCAGGTACGCCATTCCCGTTACAGTTCTTTCCGCAAAGAAAAATGGTCCATAAACCTTTGCACGGGATATGGCACAGAACACGTTGATCTTCGGTGAGTCTCTTTCCTGTTGTAATGGTGAATGTGTCTGTTGACTTTTCCACTAAGATGGAATGTCACTTCACCGCTAAAAATTACAATATATAGAAATGTGTCATCCTCCATCTTTGCCAGCAGATGACCAAAAAGTGCTAGACGCTTCTCTTTTTCATTGGGGTTGAGAGCCTACACAGGTAGTAATCGGTAGGGCCTGTACGGCAAACGTCGTCTCAGAACTTTCCATACAGTTGCTTGGGGTATTCCAAGTTCTCGAATGGCTCTATTGGTAGACTTTAATGGGACTGCGCAAAAAACTTGCTTGAATCTGTCGGACATCATCCTCTGATACACGCGGTCGGCCTGTGCTTTTTCTTTTGCACACACTCCCAGTCTGTTTAAACCAACGGTTAATGCTTCTGCGAGTTGGTGGTTGAATGCCGAATTTGATACGAAATGCCCGCTGCACTGCAGTTTGCAACCATCACCTCCCACCTGCCCCGCCCGCTAGAAGCTTTGAAGTTTCCTCTCTTCATTGGTATCGGTCATCTTTGGTATCCATAACAATCTTAGTAACCTAGGCTTCGGTTCACTGAAATCCTGCATGTTGAAAAATGAGATTCCGTACATACCTGGAGCAAAACATTTCCAACATGCGTACTTAGGATTACAAACAAGCGATTGTGAAGGCTGTGGAGGTCGTGCTATTTGATCCTCCACCATCCCTAATTTTTAAGTGGGTACACAATCAACCTGAAAGTTCTACTTGCCTATTTAATTAATTAGTTACTCATTTCATGGATAATGTTCGCGATAGATGTTATGATGTGGAATGTGCCTACATAAAAAGAACATGGAGCATCTAAAGAATGAAAAAATATTTATGCACGCTTACAGGCTTTTTCTGCAAAGCTGACTAATTATTTCAGTTCAAAAATTCCTGCGTAGTGCAGAAGTAATTACTGAGGGGAAACATCTCTCATATGGGTTTTAAAACAATCCTGCTCACTGTCAGACATTTCATTTACGAGGGTATATTGTCAAAGGGTTTTATAGCTGTGTATTTTATTCCTTCCCATGTCAAAGTTAGATTCATTAAAAGGTGATGCAGATCATTTTATCCTTCAAGTGCTGTACTTGTGAATATCTGTCTCCCGTTGAAACTCGATGGATTATCGACAGCAAATTTCAAAAATGAATGAATGAGCTGTGAGGCTGTGATTAACATTCTCAACTGTTTAAAGAGTCGCGTGCGTACGAACCTCTATGAATCTCACACGTAATTCTCTTTCCTTTGCGCTATGAATACTTTTTGCATTTGTAAGCATTTACCAAAGATCACCAACATGAACCAAGAGCAGTAGTGAGACAATGATTCTATTCTAATTTCTCCCCGTACACTTGTACATTTGCTGGAGCATGCACCTTTGTCTTACTTGAACAGCAACTTTCTGCGTTCTGTTTCTTAAATAATTATTAAACTTGCATCTGATGAACTAAGAATTCCGTAAAACTTAACTTGTGTGAGCAATATTACGACTGACATAATAAAATGCCTTCGAGAAGTGACAGAAGACCCCCAACTGGTGGTGTTCTGTTAGTTGAGACGCTATATTCGTTGAAACGGCACATTGGCAAATTCTGCCACTAGCCATATGACTTAACCAAAAATGAAAAATTCGGAACTATTCTGTAAGCTTTGATACTCAGTTCCCTATTGAATGAAAAACAATTGGTCTGGTCTTGAAGGTTAAATGGAGCATAAACCGCACCTTAAGTCAGCTTTAGATAGCGTATTTGGTACCTAATTAAATTCTGGAATTTGCTTTTTAATTTCACATATCACCTATCACAATTATGTATTTGTGATAAAGAGGATTATTGTTCTGAATATTCTGTCGTATCCACATTCTGATAATAAAACAAGTGTAAACAAGTAAACACTAAGGGCCCTTGTTGCGTATTTGTCTGGTTGGTTCAAATGACTCTGAGCACTATGGGACTTAACATCTGAGGCCATCAGTCCCCTAGAACTTAGAACTACTTAAACCTAACTAACCTAAGGACATCACACACATCCACGCTCGAAGCAGGATTCGAACCTGGGACCGTAGCGGTCGCGCGGTTCCGGAGTGTAGCACCTAGAACCGCTTGGCCACACTGGCCGGCTGTCTGGTTGTTCACCCAGAGGGGCACTGTGAGCATCCAATACAACACTGACGCGCTTTCATCTATGACGCTTCCATTCGAACAGGCATCAGTCCATCAGCTGTCTGTGAAGCAACAGTTGGCTTTAATTTACGGTGCGATGTGTGCATTTAGAAGAGCATTTGTATAACTAATCAGGTTCATACCGTAACACCTCCAAATTGGGCGGCAGTAGGAGACTGAAATTCAAAAACTTGCTGTAAATGTAGCTTTGCATCAGGAAGGCTATTCTAGTAGGGCAATAGCAACAAAAGTTGATATAGCACAATCTAAAGTGAAGTATACGTTGCAACGGTTCAAGCAAACTATTGCGAATGCAAGTATTTCACGATCTGGAGGAACCCGAGTAACATCATACAGGGGAAGTCACTTCATAAGTGTGCAGAGTGAACCTACAAGCACTCATACAGCACGTGAAATTTGCGAGAAAACAATTAGTATGCGAGGAGCTCCAATTTCTGTCTCAACAGTGTAACATCGTCTGCATAAACAAGGTGTAAAGGGGTCTGTAGCAGGCAAAATGAGGCGAAACGATTGCAATGGGCACAGTAACATGAAAACTGGAGCGTGCAGCGATTGTCCAAGGTGTTATTCAAGGATGAATATAAGTTTGAAATATTTGGAAGGCATCGTCGAAAGTTTATTCTTCGACTTGGGAAGAACGTTTGAAGAGTAATGTGTGATGGCACCGGTGATGCATGGTCAGTGATGATGTGGGGATGTTTTGTGAGTGAAAAAGTCGGTGGTCTACTGAGAATTAATGGAAGAGTAACAAAAGAAGAATATCATAGGATACTGATGAACAACCGTGCTTCTAAATTGTAAAGATGGTATATTAATAGAAAAGAGAAATGTGGAGAACTGAAGAATATGAGTTGACCAAGTCGGTTACCTGACTTAAATCCTACTGAACTGTTCTGGGATGAATTTGACAGGAAGGACAGAAAACTGGGGTAATTTAATGTTGAATAACAATAGAATAATCTACAGACTTGCTGGACTGCAATATCTACAAAAACACTACAAAATCTTATCTCCAGAATGCCAAGAGTTTATGCAGCTGTTCTGAGGGCAAGGGGTGGATATTTTGAAGAGGCTAAAAACGAAACCATATTGTGTTGTACTTAATAATAAAAGGAGAAAATATTTATGTTGCTGATATTTTTAGGTTGTACAACGTGTTTGTGCATTGAAATAATGTATGTAACTTTTTTAATTGATGACTGAAAACTTTTGCTGGTAGTGTGTATTGTTGGCTTTGTTAGGCTAACATTATATTTACATAATTTTTCAATGATACCCATTTCATTGTAATTTTTTTTTATGAAGAGACTCATCCGATCGCTTAAAATTTTTTACTGAAGTATCGTATAGTTTTAAGGCGGTGATTTAACAAGGCTTTTATGTGCAGCTGTTGGTCGCGTTTCAGATGATTCTTGTTTTTTGTTGATGCGAGTGATGATGGGGTGTAACTGAAGGAGTATATTTTCAAAGTATATTTTTCAAAGGACCGTTTTGTTATAACATTGTACAATACTTACCATTTATTTCATCTTCCATCATGGAAACTAAATCAGTTTCATTGTATCAGAAATTTGGATAAGCTTTTGGAAACAATAAAAATATTCTCAATGTATTGAGGGGAACCTTATGGTCAACATTCTCTCACGAGGTCTCTAGTGATCAGCAACCTCCTCACAGGTCCATAGGAGGGTGCAAGTACTGAAAAGCAGTTTAAAAGACAGTACTCAGTTAACTCATTAAAACAGTAAGCCTGGTGCTCATTTTGAGGTAACAAAGCCAGTCCGTAGAGATTTCGCAGATACAGAACCATTCGAAAGAAGAAGTCTGACTTCAAAGATTGAAAATGACAATGAGCATTTCAACAATGCTATTTGGTCACGATTCCAAAACCGTTTGTTTTGAGTGTGAAACCATCACGTCCTAGGGAATTATGCCGTTACGACATTTGACGATTGAAGTAAACGAAGAATAAAAGTTGCGAAAGAAACGGGAGTAAAGGTTAGCTGAAATACTGTAAACACTAAACACTAAAAATACTAAGTTTCGTTATGCGTTGTGAAAAAACTCATCTTGTGACTACAACTGTTCCAGAAATAACGGGTTAGGAAGATTGCTCCTTTTTCCATCGCCCGTGTAGACTATCTGCAGTCCCTGCAATCTTAACACGTAACATTTGGAAACACATTTTAGTAGAAGTGTAGACGCGGCTGTCCTTTTCAGGAATTTCATTTTGGTTATCGTTTGAGCGGTGCCGTCGAAATTCTCGAAGAGAAAAGTTGAATTTCTCGTATCGATAAGGGCGCGCTGTGCTAGCGCTGGAGCCGGTCCAACTAAGTTGCTTCTCTCTCCTCTTTCGTTTCGTTTCGTTTCGTTTCGCCGAGCAGGCGGCTCATTACTTCTTATTGTTTTGGACGTCTGCCAGGTGCCTTACAGGCACGAAATTCACAGCATATCTTGTTCTGTAACACAGAAGATATTTTCAGGATGGCGGTAAGAGATATGAAATCGTGGAAGACGACCTCCTCCGAGCTCCCTTGCATGGTTATACAAGGTTGGACAAAAATATGGGAACAACGCGCGAAATGCATGCCTGAACATAAATACAGATGCTTGCCAAGTCTGCGCATTGGACTGTTATTTGACTACGAACGGCACTTGTGCAATGTCATCAACATGTCAGAAGTGCCATTCGTGGTCAGACAAGTGTTTGTTGGTGCTGGTACGATGGTCGTATGGTGGGTGCTTCGATAACCAAGACAGCCGAAGTTTTTGGTTTTTCAAGAGGCTTCTTATCGAAAATACATACCTCATACAAGGAAAGCGCAAAAACAACATCCGTTAAGTTGCAACGCTGATGAAAGTGTGTGTTGCCTAACTGTGACAGACAGTCACTGGAGAGGATTCTAACGAAAAATAGGAGAACGACAGCAGAACAGAATGTCGCACTCGCGTACTCTTTCAGAAACGAAACAACACGAAGGGGGCTCCATATTCAGTGAATTGCAAAGTGATCTGAATGTCGCCTGGTGGCGTTGCGGGCACATGATGTGGTAACAAAAGTATGTTAGCGGAGCAGACGCTGGATCACCCTAGAAGCGGTATGGGCTGCAAACGGGAAAATCCGTTGAGATAAGCGACTTTGACGAAGGGCGGATAATTATTACTGAGAGCCTATGAACGAGTATCTCGAAAATGGCGTAACTGGTCGAATGTTGACGTCCTACTGTCGTCAGCGTTACGGAAAGGGGTAGAAGGTCACTGAAACTACGACTAGTCGCTAAATGGTTGAACGTCTACTACTACTCTGTAAAGTAGGATCGAAGGTGCTCTGTGGCATCTCTGCCAAGAGAGCACAATGCTGCTGAACGCACAAGTGTTTCGGAGCACATCCTTCATCGTACATTGTTAAACATAGAGGTCTGCAGCAGACCACCCCTACGTGTTCACATATTGACCCAACGACAGCGCCAGTTACGATTGCAATGAGCACGGGATTATCGGGCCTCGATCAGTTCTTCGTAAGAAGCACATATTTGCTGCACTAGATTGATGGTCGTCTCCACTAACACCGTCATCGAGGTGAACGGCGGATGCAGGCTGGTGGAAGCAGTATTACGCTGTGGGAGACATTCTCCTGTGCTTGCATTGGACCTGTGGCATTAATCAAAGACGTGCTGACAGTTGCGAACCACCTGCATCCCTACATGCTTGATGTCTTCCTCAACGGCGATTTCATCTTTCAGCAGTGTAATTGTCCGTGTCTCGCGGCCAAGAACCGTGCTACAGTGGTTTGAAGAGCATTGGAGTTAACTCACGTTGGATGTCTCGGTGACCAAATTCGCCTGGCATAAATCAAATGGAACCCATCTGGGTAGCTATCGGGCGCTATCACCGCGGGCGCAAAAGAGCGGGCTGTTATTTACACGAATTACATGACCTATGCGTAGAAATGCCACATACCTCCACAAATTGTCGCGTCGGTGAGGCGCAGAATCTATGATGTATTTCGTTCCAAACTCGGAAAACAAAGTACTAAATAGGTCGCCATAACGTTTTGGCTCATCAGTGCATGTGACCATTTTGACTGATGACGGTCATCGCATCGTAAAATGTTTGTTCCACGATGGTGGAGCTGTGATGCCAAGACGACGAAGTGGCTGTTCATACAACTGATATCGTCATCTTATTAGCACGAGGATGAATTGTCGCATCTCCCTCGGTCTTCACAATCAACAGATCTCAGTATTATTGAGCTTTACTTGTCCACTTTGGAGAAAAGGGTGAGTGATAGCTATCCTCTTTCACCATCGTTACGTGAAATTGCCATTATTTTGTAGGCAGAATGGTATAAGATTCCACTGATAACCGTAGATGACTGTACTTATCCATTCCGAGAGGACTGCAAACTGTTTTGAAGGCCAGCCTTTTTTTTTTACAACGTACAAAGCAAGGTAACGTGTTTCGTTTTTAGTGTTTCCGTATTTTTGTCCCACTACTATCCCGAGGTGTTTATCTTTTTCCTTCCAGCACACTTGTAATTTTAGTTTAATGTAGTGGTTGTATACATAGGGTAACCTGACAAGTATCACAATGGTCGCTTTGGAGCGCTGGAGATATTGCAAAACGCCATCTAGACGGTCATGTGACACTCCATCGCTGATATAAGTCGTGGCAGTTTTAACGCTACGTGTTTTTGGGTGACGTGCTCAAGGGAGCGATTCTAGACACTATTACGTTTGTTCTTGAAGAAGGCGGACCTGCCTGTGATATAGACCGTTATTCGGTCGTATGGGTAACAGATTCTGGGCGGTGGCTGGCCGTTGTAAGACTTTAACTTTCCAAGGGATTCTAACACTCGAGAGGTCTGAGAATGCTCCAGTGTAGAACTCTTAACATTTTCCGCTTGCTTTACGGAACTGAGAATAGACAGAGCTTGAGCTCCTGTTTGATACATCTTGTGTGTCACTGTACAACTCGGAACTATTTTGAGCTGGCAAATATTTCGTGTATTGTACTCTCGAAATTGAGTTAGTCTTGCGCCACTATTGGATGATTATTTAGCTTGGGGATCCTGCCATTATTTTCGTAACGCTCTCAAAGCAACTTTACCGTATTTACTAAGGTTATTTCTGTCTGTGTGACACTTAGTTATTGTAGGAACACCTACTGTTTATTTGAGATTTACGTTCTTAAATAACGCTATTCAGCATAATTGTCCGGGGTTTACATCAATTAGAGACGTTAGAATGGAACCCTTTTCATTAATTAATCATTTATCTTTTTCGTATGTCTGTTTATTTTATTAATTCCAATTCTATCCAATATTTAGACTTTTTGACTCCAGAATCAAAGCTAGAGATCATTATTTGAGGCGGGGTAGCTGCTAGGTATGAAAGCAGACGTTTGTGGCTCCACCCTACTACATTACCGAGCTTATCTTTTCAAAGAGCCGCACACCGGATAATTTCCAAAAGTACCACAACCACAGGTAATAATTTCGTAACCGGCTTGCTCGATTAGGAGGCTGTTTAGAGAAACTACTACTCAGCAGAATATCTGTTAGGTGAAGTCGCACAATGAAGTGGTTGGTGCGTGCTGGTCATTTGTATGGAATCAGTGCGGTACGATGATTCGACGTGAAGACTTGATAGAAAATATCGTTTCTGGACGAACCACAGCTACATCGTGAATGAACGTGCCCTATTTGTTGAAGTACAATTGCGAACTTTTAGATAACAGTTTTTATCTAACAGTCGGCATATGATGGATGAAGGTATCGCTATAGCAAGCAGAAATCTACTAACACCGGCATTGCTGGCCCCTGTTTTGATTAGAACCGAGGTGGAATCTCCCTACACGTCGGTCGGGTACTTGGAGATGGCGTAATAAATCGCCGAAACTGGTAGCCAAATAAAATAAGTTTGGAAACTAAACGGCTGTAAGGTGTTTAATTTGACATTCTGTACCGAACAGCCGAGTCCCGCAACCATCTCACAAAAGATGGACATACAGAGAGTTGCGATTTTGTTGCTTTGCAAAGGACAGAAGGCGTCGAGTACACAGCCGGAGCAATTGAGGAGTGTGTAAAGACTGTAATTCAAGTCCAAACGGTTCTGTGTTGATTTCTGGGGTGTTCGTCCGACCACGAATTGGGACCACTGTTGCGGGTAACAGTGAATACGAACCTGGATGACCAAGTGCTGATCGATCTTCTACATCTGCATGAGCAGTGCGCTCTGGACGCTCCCGGCTTGCTAGATGACGACCGCCGTCATCACGGTGCTGTTCGCACGCGCTCTTGTTTGATGAAAACCCAGACACATTGTCGCACCTCAGAATGTCCCGCTAAATCACCCCATCTCAATCCCACAGAAAATACAAGGTTCCTGAGAATACAATGAAGTGTAGAAATTAATGTTACTGAAATAGAAACTGATACTTATTTCTCCAAAAGAAGAATATGAAATACAATACCCTCATTCTGGTTTTGTGTGAATTTACCTGTAAGTAACTGCATAAAATCACAAATTTTAAGTCCATTAAATATTACAACAGCAGCTGCAGAATTTAGTGTTCACGTACACTTTGACTAAATTTTCTCACTATGACATAATTGAAGAGAGATCTGTTTGAATTGTTGGTAACCATCAAAATACAAGAAAGCACGAAGTATTTTTTATTCAAGGCAACCAGTTTCAAGAGTCATAGCTGTTATTTTCAGGTCTTAAACATTTTTTTGCTGTGGTACTACATGTTCATTTTACGCTGGCGTCATGCACAAGATGTTAAGTAGATAAAACTCAGAACTTTATAAACGTTTGTCTTCACTAAATTATTTAAAAACACACAGGCATTTTGTCCAAAAAGCCATGTCGATAAAAATTTTGCTCACAGATGCTTGTTACATAAATCTTGCTTGCCAGAAGCATCTGTGAACAATATGTATGTGCACACGGCCTTTTGGGAAGATGTGTGTTTTTTAAATATTTTGATGATGACAAATGTTTATAATGTGCTGAGTTTTATCCATTTGATAACTTTTATATGCGGTCAGCCTAAAGGGAAAATGTATTACAACCATAAATATGTTTAAGACCTGAAGATGACAGCTAAGACTGCTGAAACCGGTTGTCTTGAATAAAAAAATATTTTGTGAAATCTTGGCCTTTGAATGGTTTTTAACAATTCATATACACACTTTATGAATTAGCACCGTTTCCTAACGTAACAGCAATGTCACCAATGAATATATTAAACCCAGAAAGAATTTTTTTTTTTTTTTTTTTTTTTTGTCGTGTATGGCGATAACAACACTGGCACAGCAGAGCACGGCAAGAAACTGGGTTTGATGTTTATATATTCTATGAACACAAGAAATCTAACCATGTGACAGTTTCAATTAACATCATCGCAAATGAAACGTTTATCGTGACGGTACATAAGCCAATATGTGCTGTATAGAATTTCTTGATCTCAAACCCACAAATATCAAAAGAGGCAGACCTAGCACCGGCATCTCCAGACCACTTGACCCGGCATAAAATAAAGTTTTCTCTATGAAATTTCGCCTCGCAATTAATTTTCGGGTACCAAATATTGCCCTTCCGGCGGTTATTTATTAGGTTAGTGAACAACAGGGTAACGTTTTTATTTTGCATGTTCGTTTTTCGGTTGGTATGGGCTTATTTATCGATTGTCATTTTTATTTGTAGTTAATTGTTGCTGTCTGAATTTACATATCGTCATTTTGGCATTTGAATATAATGGGCCGAGGTATGGACATTAGAAAATGGAGTGCTAAGTGGAGAAGTCAGAATATTTGGGTTCAATAGAGCGGCGACAGCAGCTGAGGTACCCAGAAACTTTTACGTCGTGTATATGGATAATGCCATTGGACAAAGAAAGGTAAGAAAATGGTTTTCTCGTTTTGTGGAGGATCGTTTTGACATTAGCAGCTCACCCCTTTCAGGAAGACCATCGGCGTTTGATCGAGATCTTTCAGACGCATTACCGGTAACCATCAATGATACACGTCAGTGTTCTCGAGAAGTGGCAGATGTGGTGAACTCCGAGCATTCCACCATAGCATGACATTTTCATGCAAATGGGGAAGGTTCGAGAGCCGGGTGTTTGGGTACCGCGTGATCTAATCCAAAAGTCACAAAAATAGGCTGGTGGCTATATGTGCATCTTTGCTTGATCGTCATCAGCTGGCTTGTGCATAATACCGACCATTCTCATCCTGTATCGTAACTGGTGACGGTAGATGGTGTCTTTGTGCTAACATAAGGGTAGGAAACGAATCACGGAACTCAAACAAAGCTGCAACTACCCGTACAAAGACCTGCGCGCTTCCACAAAAAATTATGTTATGCCTTTCGTGGAATAGCGATGGCGTGGTGTACTACGAATTGCTTCCCCGAGTTGTAACCATAGCTGGTGACATTTATTGTCAACAACTGAGACGCCTTGCAGACGCAATCCAAGAACAACGACCAGGAGGACTGCGTGAAGTGACGCTACTCCTCGAAAATGCCCGCCCGCATTCTGGTAGACTGACAAAACACACTGTACAGGAGCTCAGTTAGAAAGTCCCCCGCATCCATCTCATTACCTGATACGACACCCTAATATTTTCACCTTTACATCTCACCAACGAACAATCTTCAAGTAACTTCCTTTCCGGATGAAAATGTGTTCTGAACATGGCTCAAGGCGTTCTTCGCCTCGAAACCACGTGATTTCTGCGATCACGAAATCGTAAAGTTACCCCAATGTTGGCAGACTGTTGTAAATAGTGGAAGAAGATATAATATTGATCACTAATGCCTCTGTTATATGTATCTGATGCGTTTATTAAAACTTACGGAACAACGCTACGTACTTATGCACCAGCCCAATAATTTAATATATGAGCGTTTTTAAATACTTTCTGTTGTGTTGATAAAACTTTCATAGCGCGTTAATTTACAACTGTGTCACATATGAACGTTTTGCCGCATTCAGTTTATCTTTTCAGTTAGGAACGCTAATTAATTTGTTTTGTGCAGCATATTCGAACAATCATAAAGATCTTAGTTATGCTTCATGTACTATATTTCTCCGACGACTGAAATTAATATAGTTCTGCTGCCGTTTCTCAGCACTGGAAGATCCGTACGTGGTGAGAAATCGCTATGTTTGTGATGTATATGATCTGGGTATGCCAAGTCTATCTGCATAACATACCGTGTGTCACACATATGGAACGCCTAAAAAAGTTGTGTAACCAATACATTCGCGGAGTTAATCTTTGGATCTCTCATGGAAACGCACAGAAACTAAACTTTTTCTGACATCAAAGGGCTGAATCCTACTGCTATGAACGTTTAGGTTGAACATTCCAGTTTCCTAGATTAAGAGCTTTCGAGGGCCTTTGAATATATTGACGAAATCCTCCACGGATCCATCGCTGGAATAACAGTAGACTATCGATGCCAGCTTAGAAGTACAAATACGTAGGATTATTTTCATCATGGGTTCTGAAACCAAACCGAGTCCGTGACATTTATTGAACTATATCAAAAAAAATCGTCATAACTTCTGAACAGTTTCCGTTAGGACGTTCAAACTGCACGGTTTGGTCGCGGAGAATGATGGGAACTAGTATTCGCATGAATGGATCGGTTTAGCGACAAAGCCCACTTACATTTGGATGGGTTCGTCAATAAGCAAAATTGGAGCATTTTTGGGACAGAATCCGCGTTTCGCCATCGAGAAGCCTCTTCACCCTCAATGCATGACTGTGCGGTGAGCAATGTCAAGTCACGGAATAATCGGTGCGATATTCCTTGATGGCACATCGAACGGTACTTGAAGGTTTTGGAAGATGATTTCATCCCCATTATCCAAAGTGACAAATCGAATGGCTCTAAGCACTATGGGACTTAACATCTGGGGTCAACAGTCCCCTAGACTTAGAACTACTTAAACCTAACCTAAGGACGTCACACACATCCATGCCAGAGGCAGGATTCGAACCTGCGACCCTAGCTGCAGTGTGGTTCTGGACTGAAGCGCCTAGAACAGCTCGGCCACAACTGCCGGCGGTGGACTAGGAGCAAATGGCATTTTCCAACTATACCGACAGTGCAACTGCATATCATCTCGGACATTCGTGTGTCACAAGGGTGAACTAATTCATCCTGAGTCGGCCGTCTGACGTCTGATAACTCTGCTATGTACCATCGTGTCTGTGAGTCAGATAGGTTTGGGCGCACCAGCGAACAGGTGCATCTCGCTTTTAAATCTGCCGGGATTTCAGGGCTCTGATACGGAAGATTCCCGCTTTCTAATAATCAGAACGTGAGTCCGCGTAGTTTGCAAATTATCGTTGACGGGTCAAAACATCACAGCCTACGCAGCGCGCCGCTCCTCGCTCTCAGAGTTCGTTTTCTGCTGCCTCGTGAGTCTACGTGAAAGGGTAAATTATTGCTGCACCGGAGTGCGGTTGTTAAATGATATCATGACTTCCTGTTCTCCGGTGTGGCATAGTTGGTGGTGTACTTGATTGCAGTTGACTCCGTTTGAATATAATTGGGCTTCACAGTGGATTCATGTAAACGAAATCAGTTTACATTGCAAGAGGGATTAATTCACGGGGGAATTTGTATAGCTTCCACAACAATCAATGCTTTGCCAAGCCATCGGCATTCCTTTTCTGATTTGCGTTTCTCATTTTTCTGTCAGATTTATCGGTTTTGTTTTAAAGATTTTTTTAAGAAAAACGGTAGTAATTCTTTAACGTCTTTAGTGTTCTCAGAATTAAAAAACAATAAACATACATGTACATAATTTAGGATTATAATTTCTTTAAATATAACTGTATAAGATCTCTCAGCCTTTCTTGACGGGTTGATGAAAGAATTACCGTTGTGGTGTTCAGTCGAATTGTTGATTCAGGTTTTTCTGAAGAAAATGGAGTTAACTATTCGACTGATCCCCCAAAAACACACCATTCCACATATATACTTTCTTGCAGCTAAAGAATGACAACAGACCGCTACCAGCGCACCTTCGCCTCTCAGCGCTAGGGAATGAAATAAGAATAAGAAAGAGTTTGAACAAACCATCGTTTAGCTGTAGCTGCTATGTATTTAGGTATTACAGAGATAAGTAGAAGCTTTCCAGAGCAACCCGTTGTCTGCCAGTTGATTCCTTGCTGGCACTTCGGGGTGGGACGGATCTGTCAGATCTACCCCATACATGTTTCTGCTATTGCAGTTCATTCTTGTTCCGCATTACCACTCGTTACTCGTTTGCGAAGGTAGCATGACTCTTGAAAGTCATTTTTATTGTCTGTATTTAAAATGATATTTCTGAACCCGTGTGCTTCCCGTACACAATTTCTGTTCTTTCATGAAGTGTGTATAACTAAGATGAATAAATGTGAGTTTCATGAGGCTGACCAGTATCTGTTGTCTGCTAGCGCAGATCTGCCGATAGTGGTAGCTTAGGGGGAAGGCAGAGATGTTAAACTTGACTTCCAGTGCAGGTGTCTGAGCAGGCAGTCACGGTTATGTTGGTAAGTGGGTGACGTGGACAATTCTGGTGGTCACCTGCATTAAGTGAGGTACCCAGGAATGGTTTCCGCTCTTCCAGTGCAACCACACTTTGCTGCTGAAAATGGGGGAATAGACGTGTCTTTGGCCAGTCTGTGAATAGAGGTACTGGAATTTACTTACAATTAGTATGTGCTGTTCATATTTAAGAGTCTCCATTTCAGCATTTTCGACATTATCAGTAATTTCGGTTGTCGATTTATCACCAAACTAGTGCTTTTGAGAGAGAGTGCTTTGTCTATGACTTAACAGACTACCATGTGGTGTTCACTAGAAAGCAAATTTATTCTCCGTTACAGTTAGTAAAGTGTAAGTGCTTATGAAGTGTGAAATTATTTCGTAGAGCACAAGCGTGCGAAATTCGGGACTGTTGTTAAAAAGCAAGTTCCTTTCTTCAATAACTTACCAGTAAATGCTTGCACCTTCAATGCTAATGTAACACACGTGCGGATTTCCAAATAGAAACTGATTTTTCTCGGAGAAGAGATGAGATATATTTGTATGAATACCGGTGTGTTAAATTGCGTGCCACTCTGACTGCACCGAAATTCTTTTCTTTGCTGATCGTTGGTTAGATCTAAAACTGCGAAACAGAATGAATATCTACATGTATGGATTGTTCTTCATTTTGGGGTTGTGTAATTTAATGAATATTTTGTGATATGGAAGTTGTATGGGATGCACTAAGATTTGGACCTCGTAATGGTTTTCAGAATAGCAAAAAAAAAGTTACTTTAATTTCTATTTTCTTAATGAATCAACGTGCGATTACAAGATTCCTATCTTAAACCAAGGTCTTTTTGTGATCGTTACCCAGATCTCCTGTATGATTATTCAGTGTAGGTGTGCTGGTAAATTTAATTTTATGTAAAGTGTGGACCATGTATATTATTGATGTTAATTGGTGTTTTTACTTTGTGTAACTCCGAATCAAATCAAATATGTTCGACAAATAAATTATTGGTATCAAATTCTTAACAGTGAACCATGACTTAAACATGACAACCCTATCCAAATTGTTAAGTATTTACGAAATACTACAATAAATATCTCTTGCATAAAGTTAGATGTGATATTCTGAAATTGTTGTTGAATGAGTTAAACAAAATAGAGTAGTTTCTACTGTGGTCTTCTGACCGAAGACAGGTTTGATGCAGTTCTCCATACTACTCTGTCCTGTGCGAAATAAAGTTATTCATTGCATTTTTATAATGCGGTCATGGTATGTAGGCCAGTAAACTGAACAAGCCGTTAACGAAAATAAAGGTATTAAATGAGCAATTCCCATTACGGCGATACTGCAAAGTGAGTCCGCTTCATATCGCAACTCTTTCCACAACTACAGAGAGGACAGAAGCGGGAACCATTTAGTAGCGTCAACCAGCCGCGGTGACCGAGTGGTTCTAGGCGCTTCAGTCCGGAACTGACCGACTGCTACGGTCGTAGGTTCGAATCCTGCCTCGGGCGTGGATGTGTGTGAGGTTAGGTTTAAGTAGTTCTAAGTTCTAGGGGACTGATGACCTCAGATGTTAACTCCCATAGTGCTCAGAGCCATTTGAACCATTTAGTAACGTCGTGCTTCGTCAATTGCTAAAAATGAAGGGTCAGTATTTTATTCCCCTACTATACTAACTCCACCTCTTCAGCGAAACTAAAAATAAATTTTATCTAGCATGAAAAACTGTTTTCTGTTACAATGGGAAATTCCTTGAAAAAACCCTGTTGGAAACCACGCAAGGTTCCCATAATGCATCAGACAAAATTTATCCAGTTTCACATGTTGCTGGTAAAATATACTCACGCCGAAATTAGCTGCTAAACACGGCAATAATACCATCATGTAAAATCAAGCAAAACAAATATCTAAAAAAAATACTACTACGTTATTCATTAACGCGTGCAATTTTGTACCGAAATTGAAGCAGCAAATATGTTGAAATTTACTCCCACGAATGCATTCTGTTTAATGCCAGCACTGTTTTGCACTTACTATTAAATGTCGAAAATTATTCTCATCACTGTACATCCATTTATTCAAAAAACAACTATTCGCCACAGACAATGAACTAAGGCTCATACAGATTTATGAAGGTAATTAGTCGTGTGTCGTACACAAAGAAAAATTGTCAAAAGTGGTTAACGGCTGCCGTTTAATTGTTACCGTTTGATCTGCTTCACTGCTACCACTCCAGGTTGAAGTATCCATCACTCTTTTTTCACACGTGTTGCTGGATTCTTGTAAACATTATTTTAAGAAATAATACTGTGTTGCTAGTTCTGCAGAACGTTTGGTGAAATACGCTGCCGGAAAAAAAAAATAGTTCACACTTCCCGAGGTTTCCAGTTCATTCAAGATTTATTGTTTAACAGTGCTTACGGAGTATTTGGAATTGTTACACTTACAGGGCAGTATCAGAAGCGGTTCTGTAGTACCAGGCATCGATCCATTCTGAAACATCCTTATTAGTATATAGTATAGCCTCCACACAAGGCAAGGCAGGCACTAACTTTGACATCCAGTCGGCCGTGCAGATGGCGAGTACTGTCCTGGATACGTTATTCGACGACTGCTCGATCTGTTCACGTAATTCTGTAAGAGTTGCTTGTTGGCGAGCTGCACGAGTCAATTCTCGTCCCACGATATAACTCGATTGGAGGTAAGACTGGAGTTCGTGGTGACCAGGTAAATTGCTGCGTGTTTTCCTGAACACATTTAGTTTCACGGGCAGCGTGTGAATGAGCTTTATCTTGTTAGAATAACACACCACCTTCCGGTTACAAGAACAGAAAAAAAAGAGTGGGTGTAACAAAATTTTGCACGTACCGAGCACTGGTTAGCGTCCCCTCGAGACCGCACCCAAGATGATAAGGCCTACGGTGGGCCACTGTGTCTCTATGAGACAGCGATCCACAACATCATACGGGCAAGTGACCATCACTTACGTGCATTTATCGCTGAAGACCACGGCGTGCCATTCCATCTTCCAAGTGATCCTCTGACGGTACCAGCCGAGCCGTGGGCGACGATGCCGTGACATCAATGGAAGACAGGCTAGATGTGTGCGTGCAGTTAGTCCCACTGCTAACAACCGATTCGCAACAGCTCGTGTTGACACGGGTGGGCTCACAAGCTGTCTTATCTGTGCTGTGTTAACTGTACGTTCTGCCACTGCAGCCCCTACAATACGAAGATCCTGGTGGGCGTCTGTGCAGTGTGGTCGTCTACGGATGTGAGAATGTTTACGTGACGCCTCATACAAGCATCGTTGTGCAACTCACGAACCACGTCCGCCTGGCGTGGCAATTCTCCGAAAGGATCATCCTGTCACCCGGAGGGCCACGTTTTGACCCTTTCGAAAGTCGCTCAGTTGACTGTACGATGCGCGATTACCTCTCCGCGGCATTGTTCCCTGCTTGCTTCACACGTTTGTACCAACTGAGCCTTCTCGTTATAAGAACTTCCTATTACAGGGTAGACACAGGTAGCAGTGTGGTAACTAAGCTAATACGGTGTCTGTTGGCGAAAGACTTTGAGACCATTATCAGTACATATGTTACTCCTTAGGTGGCATACTCCGACATAGGATCAAAATCGATGTCGCCCTTACAAATGTACTATTTTTTTCCGGAAGATTACGTGTACGTTCACACAGTCATTGTTTAACATTATTAGAAACTGATTTTCACTCTTGATTACTGAAACATGTTTGCGACGAACTGTTTTTATGCTTTGCACGCCGTATTCCGTAGCGTCAAAGAGAAACTTAGTCCGTTGATTAACCCATAATGTGTTCCAGTTCTCATTTCAAAGAGTAAAAGTTGTTTCGTTCATAAAATCACAAGTGTCTTCATTACATACCCTCTATTTGTATTTTTCCTACCATATTCACTCGCAACACTGAAATTCGTCGCTGTTCAGCACATGGATTGTACATGGTCAGTTTGTTCACTTTCAGAACAGGTTATCACACCATTTAGTAGTCCCAGTTTATGTCTCGTCGTTCTACGCGTTGCGTTAGAAGACGTCGTGGCACAATCCACTCTACAATAATGAATGCAACAGCTAAGATCTGGCGCCCTTGCTCCGAGGACTTTCCGGCCGCTCTGTTTCCGGTGCTTTCATAGGCGCCGTAGCTGCCGTGGCACTTCCGAGAACGAGTTCTGTACGGTGGCATTTCTGACCAGAGCCTTCCTCACAGTTGCAACTTCCTTTGGCGTAGGAATAAAGAGGTGAGCCGTCATTGCTACTCTTTTCACTCGTAGCAATTTGGGCTATGTTCCTAGGTTCGTGCAAATTGGCACCCGCGGATTTCACGACATTTTTGGAAACGGATGGGCTAAGATCTTCCTCTACGTCTATGTCACGACTCTGCAGCTCACGCTTAAGTACATGGCAGAGAGTTCACCGAGCCAACATCAGGCTTTTTCTCTACTGTTCCACGCTCGCACAGGGAGCAGGAAAACCTACATTTAAATCTTCCAGTGTGAGATCTGATTTCTCTTACTTGATAAAGATGACGATTTATCCCTATGTAGATGGAGGGCACAAAATAATGTTCCATTTGGGGGAAAAATTTGATGACAGAAATCTAGTTAAAAGATCTAGCCGCAACGAAAAATCTTTTGTTTTAATTATTACCACCTCAACTCGCGTAACATATACGTTACACTCTCCTATTCGCGATAATAAAAAGACGAGCTGCTTTCTTTGAGCTTTTATGATGTTCTTCGTCAATCGTATATCGTAAGAATCCAATACTGTACAGCAGCACTCTAGTAGAGGATGAACAAGCATTGTGTAGGCAGTACTTTTGTTCCTAATAAATCGGAGTTAACCTCCCCACAACATTACCTATGTGACCGTTTCAATTTAAGTTGCACGCAATCGCAATTTCTGTGTATCTAGTTTGATATATAGAAGAACTGACAGCCTTTGGATATGTGACTTATTGTGTAGCCGAAATTTAACGATTTCCTTTGAGCACTCATGTGAATGACCTCACACTTCATTATTTACAGTCAATGGCCAATTTTCGCACAATACAGATGTCTTGTCTAAATAATTATGCAGTTTGATTTGCTCTTCTCATGACATTACTAGATGATGAATAATAGAATCATCTCTAAGCAATCTAAGAGGTCTGCTCACATTGCTTCCGAAATTTTTTATATAGATTAGGAACAGCCGAGTGCCTAAACACTTCCTCGGCGAACGTCATACGAATATCAATCCTGTTGTACTGGAAGACTTTCCGTCATTCCTACGAACTGTGACCTTTCTGGCTGGAAAACAGGAACTGAGTCACACAACTGACGACAGTCCGTAGGTACACAGTTTGATAAGAGCTTGCTCGTGAGGAACGGTGTCAAAAGTCTTCAGGAAATCAAAAAATATGCAGTCAATTTGAGACCCCTGTCTATAGCACTCGTTACTTCGTGAGAATAAAGGGGTAATCGTATTTCACAAGAGTTATCTTTTCTGAATCTGTGCTGACTTTGTATTAATTGATCGTTTCCTTGATGTAATTCGTTGTGTTCGAACGGAGCAATGTTCCAGATTCCTGTTGCTGATCGACGTCAGTGATATGCGGCTGTAATTCAGAGGATTTTTGGTATGACCTGTGCAACAGTCCATTAAGTCTTTAGGTACGAATTTTTCATCAAACTAGGAGCTGTGTACGATTCTAAATATGGAGTTATTATATGAACATGCTCTGAAAGGAACCAAACTGATTCCATCGTACACCAGAAGACAAGGTCTGGTTCAAATGGCTCTGAGCACTATGGGACTTAACATCTGTGGTCATCAGTCACCAGAAGACAAGCCTTTATTAACTAACTCAAGCTGCTTCGCTACACCGAGGTACGAGGGCTATTCGGAAAGTAGGTTCCGATCCAGCGTGAAATGGAAACCACTGTCAAAATCCAATGACGTTTTGCACAGATGTGTTGATCAGTGTCTCTAGTATGAGCATCTATCGCATCACGTCGCTCGTTTCACTTCCGAGTGTACAGTGAGCACGTAAAGATGATTAGGAAAGTGTGAGTCCCGCCAAGCATGAGGGTCCAGTGAGAAATTTCGCCTGATGGCATGCAGCCCACGTAACACAACTGTCACGCCGTTCCTTCTTCATGACAATTCTCAGCTGCACTCTGCAGGGGCCATGAATTTGATCTTCCTGCAGCGTTTTCAATGGGAAGTGTTTGATCACCCACAATACAGACCACATTTGACCCCCTAAGTTTCATCTCTGCTCACGTGAGCCGCTGACTATGAAGACAACATTTTATCACTGACAACGAGGAATAGACCAGCCTAGAGACTTGGCAGAAAGCAGAGGTGGCAGCCCTCTGTGATGAGGGTATTGGAAGGTTCGTACACTGCTACGATAAGTGTCTAATTCGGAGCGGCGACTATGTAGAGAAACAGCTGGTGTCGCTCGTGTTGCATATAAAACATTTTTTATTTTCACAGTGGGTTCCATTTCGCGACCGATCGGATCTTTCTTTCTGAATAGCCCTCGTATCTACTTCTGAGTTACCCATGCTGGCAGCTTTTCCTGGTTCGAATTCTAGACTATTTACTTCGCCTTCTTTGGCGGAGAAATTTCGGAAAACAGCTTTAAAGTAACAGCAATCGACAGTATTACCATTGTTACAGCTCAGAAAAGGTATTGATTGTAATTTGCCAGTGGTGCAGTTTACATACGACCAGAACCTCCTTGGGTATTCTGTCGCATTTGTAGACAGACTTCCGTTGTGAAGACAATTAAAAGCATCTCGCGTTGAAGTCCGCAATGAATTTCGAGCTTCTGTAAAGCATGGCCAGTCGTGGAGGTTTTGCGTTCTTTTAAATTTGGAATGCTTTCTTTTTCGTTGCTTCAGAGTATTTGCGACAAGCAAAATTATAAATATCACTGCTGCTCATTCCACTCGCAGCAATTTAAGCTGTGTTCCTGGACCCCCTGCCGGCCGCGGTGGTCGTGCGGTTCTAGGCGCTCCAGTCCGGAGCCGCGCTGCTGCTACGGTCGCAGGTTCGAATCCTGCCTCGGGCATGGATGTGTGTGATGTCCTTAGGTTAGTTAGGTTTAATTAGTTCTAAGTTCTAGGGGACTGATGACCACAGCAGTTGAGTCCCATAGTACTCAGAGCCTGGACCCGTGCCTAAGCACATCTTCGGATCGCGACAAATTTAGAAGAAAACCGAAGTGCAAAAATTCAGGACGAAAGCTTTCATATGTTGCGTCACTGTCAAGTAATACAGCTCGATGAAACTTTGACCATACAGCTGCTACAGTTTATTACAGAAGGTAAGGCAAAGAAATACACATAGGGACTAGCAGAAATGACACTTTTTTTCAAGGATAATAAGTTCATCGAAGTAATCGCGGTTTTTGATGGTCCCCTGCCCATAACAAAACGCAGGACATGGTTTTTTAATTGGATGTGTGATCACAACAGATGGCAACGCATCGTCTGCAACGTGGCCCCATACTGGCCACATGGTTGGCAAGGAATCCTTGTGGTACGGTGTTCTTGTCCTCCAGGTCAGCAGCTCGTGGTCTCGCGGTCGCGTTCGCGCTTCCCGAGCACGGGGTCCCGGATTCGATTCCCGGCAAGATGAGGGATTTTCACCTGCCTCGAGATGACCAGGTGTTTGTGTTGTCCTCATCAAATCATCATCATTCATGAAAGTGGCGAATGGGGCTGAGCAAAGTTCTATAATTTGTATGGGCGCTGATAACCGTGCAGTTGAGCGCCCCACAAACCAAACATCATCATCATCATCTAATCCTCCACAGGCTCGGTTGACAATTGCTGGATGGCCGTTTAGTGTAAGTGGACGTGCTGCAACACATCTCCGCAAGTATTCCACACGTACTCGATGGGATTTAAGTCAGGGGAATGGGCAGGCCAGTCAGACCGGCGAATACCCTCTCGTTCCAGGAGCTCCTCCACCTACGCTGTGAGATGCTGTCGCGCATTGCTATCCATAAAAATGAAGTAAGGGTCGAAGGCACCTCTCAGAAGACTCACATCGGGAAGGACTAGAGAGTTACAATAACGTTGGCCAGTGAGTGTCCAAAGATTTGGAGGTCAGTACGCCCCTGCAACATTATACTTCCTCGTACCTAGGTCACCAAAATGATCAAGTTCGACAACGTTACTGAGTGCATTACGTGTTACATCTCACACTGCTTGTGGGTACGACCAGAATCATGTCGAATGTAATAGTTTTTTGTGTTCAGGTGTCATCGTATGGGGAGGAATAATGTTGTGTGGGAGTACTAACGTTAGAATCTTCCAAATGGTGCACTCACCGGTCAATTTTGTGACACTATAGGCATTCCTCGTCTTCCTATTTTGATCGGTGCTATCAGCTTTGACTTCCTATTATGGATGACACTTCTCGACCACATCGAACAGCGCTATGATAGAGCCCTTGGGACGAGACGACATCTAGCGACTGCTCTGACTTGCCATTAATCCCAACATAAATCCCACGGGCACCTGTGAGATACAGTAACGTAACACGTCCACATGCACGAACATTCACCCAGCAGGTGTCAGCGACGCTGGTGGAGGAATGCAGCGACCTTGCGAAGCGCCGGGGCTAGCAGTGCATTTAACACTAAATTCTAGAATCTACATATGTAAATGACGCTCTAAACTCCCCCCCCCCCCTATTCTAACTCCGACTTTTGCTGTTGCACAAGGATTAAAAAATATACGCGAACTGACTGTAACCAACCCTGCAAGTGGAGTAGAAAAGAGTTTTGCACCTGCAATAATTTAATTTGATAAATAAGTTAAATAAACGAAGATTTCATTAACATAGTGAGGAATGATAGGTTTGCTCTACCGATTAACAGAATGAAAGTTCTGTCCAAAATGACAATATGATTTATTAAGACTAAACACAAAATACTAAACCAAAACACATGAAACATTTACAATACATCAAATTGGCTCAAATTGGATACTCATACAAACACTGTAAAGGTGAAGTTGTCCCTAAACTAGATTGTGAGGTTTAAGACGAAGTGGTATGTGGAGCCAATTCCTTGCTACTCAAATCATAAGAGAGACACACAACTAACCCAACATTAATTGCTGGTACTCAAGACAGAACAAAGTTAGAAAAAGACGAACAGGCGCGCTCTGCTGAGCTCTGATTGTCACCTAGGAAAATCCCTATCTGCCAGTGCTGCGGACATACATTACCAAACTGTCTTCTTAACTGCCAGAACACGATCTGGCGTACCGTAGGCGATGGCTGGTTGCTTCGACGTCCTCGACCGAAAGGCGAGAGCCCACTACTCACAAGACCCCCCGTACAGGCCGAACACAGAATATTCCCGCCCCCACGACAGTGGCCGTGGTTAAACGTTCCAATCAGCAACTCGAAAACCGGCGGATAATTCCACCCCATTGCCGGAACACTACCATTCCACCAATGGAGATTCTTGGCGCCAATTTCTGCGCTGATTTTGCTACGTCAGGGAGCTATGCCCTGAGCAAGCCAATCACAGTTACTATTTTGCAGAAAGCGCGGGAATTTTCCCGCCACAACTGCCTGGGTACACAAGTCATTCCCACGCCTCGCTGGTAGCCCGCCAGAAAGTGTTTTCGCTAAGTTTCTGCGAAGTAACGGAACCTCTAGCCCAGCCGCTACTTCAGGCCCCGGCGGGCGTCTGGAAAGCATTCACTCGACTGCCTCACACACGTCGGCTTAACCCTCTCGAGATCAGTGGAGCCCACCTGTCACCGGACCACCTAGGTGACGAGAGACGCTGCGTGGGAAGTCCGCGTGTGAAGGAATAGCAACTTTCCACCACATGCAATTAGAGAGGAGAATCGTAAGATAGAAATATGAGAGGGGGCTCATGCCACCTCTCATTGCCCCTACGCCATTTTAGATTGTAATTGGTGAGCGGGTGGCTCACTTAGGAGCAAGGTAGTGAGTCAATCGCCCAAGAACAATCTTACAAACTGACTCCACATGCCGCACTCTATAAAAGAATCAATGCAACCGAAAAATGCAGCTCATAGAGGGAAGATTATTTATGATGTAGCCAACTTCTCCTTCTTAATATGGAACACTAACACTCACATCACACATCCATACCCAGGGAGCCCCTTCCAAACACCGATTCACACAGACATTCATGCTCTAAATATGGCCCGGGCATGTGAGCCAAATATGGAGCAGTTTATTCTTTACAATAAGAGTTGGAGTGCTCCGCAATTAAATGCCCAAGATTTTACAACAATTTTAATCATGAAACTAACCTGAACTCACTCACACATGATACTATTTAAGTTAACAATCTCTTTGTGAGCTTTCAGAATCTAGTTACAACCTCCGATTCATTCTGTCTCCCTGCAGCAAGAATAACCTTTACAAAATGTTCCCTGAACTGATGGTCCATTCACAATGACAGTGGTGGTATCTGCTTCAGTTTATGGGGACTTCAGGCACACTGTTTGCATACACACAACAATAAATACACAACACAAAAAAAAACATGGTGTGGAGAACAATACAGTAATTTGTAATAAGAATTACAGTGTAAAACACAAACACATACAAGGTATAACATACATTACAAAAACAATACTAGAGAAAGAAATTTAAGAAAAAATACAAGGTTCATGGGGCATCAAGATGCGCATGCACATTGCACACACGACTGTGCTGAGAATGAGGCACTAAACCACATTGTTAGAAATATTCGAAGCACTTCACAAATTCGACAGTACTGACATCTCATAGGGCTAAACGTCGGGTGTTGTTACTACGTTGTTGCAACGGCAATAGGGTGTTCTGGAGCATCTGCAGTACTCTGTTGAGATTGCACCAAGACCTACGGATATGATCACGGCAGTACGGTAGGAAGACACAGTGATAGGCTCTCCTCACGTCGATTAATTGTCTCCGAGGTCTATTTGTTGGGATACATCACTAGTCTAGGTCTCTTCTCTCGCTGGACAGTACTTTACGTTTCCCAATATTGCAGTTCGACGAGGGATGATGGCACGTGGAGTGACTCCACAAGTGTGTGAGATCATCCATACAGGATCGAACTAGGAGCGACAATTGCTAAAACTGCTCTCTAATAGAGAGGAGAAGTTAGAAATGAGACCATACATTTGTTAGTGTGGCACGATACTGCTTTGTGTATGCAGATCGGCCAATGCTAGTGAGTTGTAAAAACCCAAACAGGTGAGTATAGAGCGTCCCTTTCTGTCCTGAGGCACATGAGGCGCAGGTTCTGACATGATATGTGATCTTCTTTGTGTACTCACGACAGTACGGTTGTTCCCCGAAGATAGGTTCATATATTTGCCTATTCTACTATGTACATTACTTAAACTACTATTATTCCACGAACGTCTTTGTGTGAGAGATGTGGTGGAATCCTATGGACTAGCGCCAATCCCTTGTTAGACTCCCCCTTCTCTGCCGCAGGGAATCCCTCCAAACGGCTGTCGCGTGTGGGTCGCGTGTCAGGGTCAACGGCCAGCCTCACTTTCACTTGTGGCCCGGCGAGGATCCCGCCTAATCCCTCAGGTATACGGCCCGGTGACTGTCAGTTTGCAGGACCGGACGCTCGCCCTCCTGCAGGTAGCCGAAGACCTCTTGTTTTAGCGTTGGCTGGCCTCTGCATTGCCACGATACCCGTCATCTGCACAGTTCTGACAAAAATCTTATGCCTAACTTTTTCCCATGACCTTCTATGTTATAATAAATTTACATAATGACACATTGATGGTCTGTCATTTCAGACACTCTTATTTTACTTTTACAGTTATTTATCTGTAGCTATCATTATAACATCTAATCTAGACAAGGAAATAATTTATTTTGATGTATGTGTAGAGACCGATCTCAGTATTGTACATGGTGTGTGATAACTGATGCTATGTAATGGATGAACAATTAAATGTGCGGGCCCACACCAATATTACTATTACTTATATAGATCGACAGTAGACATGCTCAAGAATTAACTACCATATGCCAACGATCTACATTCTATGTCTTCGGAATAAATTATGTTATTATGCAGGCTGAAGTTTTACTGAGCTATAAAGAACATGCAACTATTCTACGTTCGCTCGCCGGTCGTCCCTCCATCTCGGGTCTGTTATTTGATGACCTGAAAAATAACATCCCAACAGGCGCGCGCCAAACACTTGTGGTAGAAAACCCCCACCATATTAATCTAGTTATTGTTAAATCATACAGTTTAACTTATCCTAGCATATCGTACCCTTTTTTTTATTTATTTATTTATTTATTATTTATTTTTTTTGTTTACCTTATACAATACTCTTACATAATTCCTGTTACGTTGAGATGTCTCGCTGCTCGCCGCTATTGATGACAGTGATGTGCGCGCCGTACGACATGGCCTCCGAGTTCTTACTACGCCTCACTGAAACTCCAGAGACTGGGTTAGCCATGGCTATACAAGACAATAAATTTATAGTTGCAACTTCTTTTTCTATGTTATGCAGTATTCGCGATCAAAGCACACCTTTCCAGAGGCAATGTAATATGACCAAGCCAGGACTGGTTCCTGTTGAGGATTCAGTCGCCCAACACACGCCAGCTAGACAGTATGTCACGAATAACCAAGTATCCAAGTATAAGTCCCTGGTTATTCATCTGTGATAGTCACGAGCAGCACGCTAAATCCCCAACCAGCACATTGGCATGGTAGGCTTTATGCCCGCATTTCTCTCGTCTAGGGCACCATTGGAGTCAAACGCTCACAGGTTCACCCCGACTTGCAACACAACGATGCTGGCGCATCACTGTAAAAACTATACTGCACATGTTCATCCTCGAGATCACGCAATATACCACAATCTTGCAGTGTACTGACGCGTGCCTGCAAGCATTGGTATGAACGTCTCACGAACTGGTTGTGACCGCTATGGAACGTCTCACGACTTCTCAGAACGCTTCTAAGAGCACGTTCTTGTATGCGCTCGTTTGTGCGACATCTCCTCACTCATCATTATCCCTCAACATGGACACCAGACAGGAAAGGACTAAAACATTGCTCATGGAAAGGTAGTGTCTCCAACTCCATCGACATTGCAAGTCGCGAACAGAAACAAAAAAAAGGATAGCAGCAGTAAATTCATATGTGAGACAATGCAGCGTGTTAATAATTTAACAATCTTAATCTATTAATGCAACAATTATTGTTCCCCGAAGAAAGGTTCATATATTTGCCTATTCTACTATGTACATTACTTGAACTACTATTATTCCACGAACTTCTTTGTGTGAGAGATGTGGTGGAATCCTATGGACTAGTGCCAATCCCTTGTTAGACTCCCCCTCCTCTGACGTGCATTAGGATTTGCAGGTCTAATTTCAATCTCCTGGTTCTCCTGTTGTCCTTGATTTCGCTCTCTCCAATTACGGTCGCTTTGCCGTTCGTTATTTCTCCTGTCCCAGATTCCTTGTCTAGATTGACCCTGTTCCCTGACGTTCTGGTTTCCGTGTCTCTGGTTTCCATAACCTTGAATAGCGTAACCTTGAATAGCGTAACCTTGATTTCCGTAACCTTGATTTCCGTAACCCTGGTTTCCTAACTGACGAGTGCGATTTTGCGATCTGTTGTCGTCTTCCCTTGCTGGCCCGTGGTATTTGTTATTTTGCGCCTTCTTCCTGTCCTTTGCGTCTTGTTTATCGAAGACTACTTCGATTTCGCGCAATAGACTCTTGAATGCTTCTATGTCAGATCCACACTTCCCGACAAGTGTCTGTTGATACCTAACAGGCAATTTGGAAAAGCAAAATTTAATAATTTCTTCGTTGCTATATGGACTATCTAAGAACTGATTCTTCCTGAGTAAATCATCAAAAAATTTGGTTGCGTTCCTATGCCCGGACACTTCCAGTTCAGGACAAAATATTATTTCCTCTTTAATCCTGTCTTGCGTTTCCTTTGACCAGTAGGTCCGCAGGAATGCACCAACAAATTCCTGATAAGTCCGACACGTCGCTGCCACACCCCGCATCTTTTCCGCGGCTTGGCCTTCGATGTGTCCACACATGAATTCTAATTTTGCGTGGGTTGGCCATGATGACGGTAATGAATTACTAAACTGCTCACCCAGCTCTTCGGATGCATCGCCCCTCCATTATCTTTGAACTTCTGGAATTTTAGTATCGACAGGAAGTGATTGTGATCAAAATCCTGTCCGATCCTCGCACTTCTGTTGTCACTCGTTTCCGATACTTGCACGTCTGCTGAGTGTCCTGATCTATCTTGCTGATAACAGTGATTTGCTACCTCTGTATCACAGTGGACGTGGCATTCAGCATTCACTCTTCTAAGTGGGCTGCAATTATTGGAGCTATTACTCTCTGTTTCTGCGTGTGCATTGTTAGTTTCGCACTCTGTCACTGGGCTTGAGCACGGCGGGCTTTTCCTCGGAGACACAATTCTGTGTACTCCGTCATTGGTATCCGACCGCGCAGTGCTCGTGTGCCCGTTTCGCTCTAGTTTTGATATCCGACTCTCCACTTTTTTCATTCGTTTCGTGATGTTCGTAACCACAATATTACCTTGAGTCTTTAAGACCGCTAGGGATTTTGAGTGTGCTTGTGTCGCACGTCGCAAGCGCCCTGCGAGTTGAGAAGTTACTTTTGCGATTTTCATTGCCCCTGTTGCTGCCGTTTTGGCTAGGCCTGCTACTTTTTGTGCTACCATTGACGTTTGTTTTGCTTCTCCACATTCTTTCTTTATTGTTAGTAATTCCTCACGAATTTCCCCTATATGCGAAATTATTGCCTCAGTGTCCTCCTTACGCTGTTCGTCAGCTCCTTCCTTCTCCCTCTTACGTTGTTTCTCATCTTTTTCCTTCTCCTTCTTACACTGTTCGTCAGCTTCTTTCTTCTCCTTCTTACGTTGTTTCTCATCTTCTTCCTTCTTCTTACGCTGTTCGTCAGCTTCTTCCTTCTCCTTCTCACGTTGTTTCTCTTCTTCTTCCTTCTCCCTCTTACGCTGTTCGTCAGCTTCTTCTTTCATTGATCGTAGGAAGCTCAGTATTGGGTTTACGTCATCTTTTTGATCCTCTTCAAACGTGGAAGATGTAACTCTGGACACCTGGGCGCTAGAGCTCTGACGTGGCCGAGCTAGCCCCTGTCTGCTCTCATTCGTTTGATTATAAACTTCCGCTACCGTCTCGACCTGTGTGCCTGTCTCTGTTTCATCCTCTACTTCACTATCATAATCACGGCCGCAACGCTGCTCTGAGATCGCGTCCAAATCACCTTCCTCATCAATGACCCTGGCGTCCTGTTCTGCTAAAAATGTGCCCATCTCATCTCCGAACCTATTCCCGTCAGTAAACTGCCCCTTATCCATTATGCTATCCTCTTTTGTTTTAGCTCCGCTCGATAATAGTCGTGCCTTACTTCTCGTTATCATTCATGAAAAACAAATTTATCTACAATGCACACTAAAATTAACCTACTCCATATATTTTTACACATAGACATAAAATTTCAACAACGCCTCTCCAACGCTGTAATTATACGCACGATTTGTTGTGGTACAGAAACCACACACAAACCCGACAAAGTGTGATGTGATACGGACACACCATCAAAGGAACACAAAAATAATGAACAAAAGAATATATACACTGAAAACAAAAACTGTAATCATGCGCCGCTACTTAAAACTAAACGCGGAACTACCAGAAAAAAAACTTGGGTATTAATCAATAAAAAATTAAGCAAAAAAATTCTGAATGTCCCTACTACTAATAATACTTGCTTAACAGCGATTCACAGGAAAGATCCGAGGCTAAGGGTCGTCATTTTATGCGAGGTGCCGGGGCTAGCAGTGTATTTAACACTAAATTCTAGAATCTACATATGTAAATGATGCTCTAAACCCCCCCCCCCCCCATTCTAACTCCGACTTTTGCTGTTGCACAAGGATTAAAAAATATACGTGAACTGACTGTAACCAACCCTGCAAGTGGAGTAGAAAAGAGTTTTGCACCTGCAATAATTTAATTTGATAAATAAGTTAAATAAACGAAGGTTTCATTAACATAGTGAGGAATGATAGGTTTGCTCTACCGATTAACAGAATGAAAGTTCTGTCCAAAATGACAATATGATTTATTAAGACTAAACACAAAATACTAAACCAAAACACATGAAACATTTACAATACATCAAATTGGCTCAAATTGGATACTCATACAAACACTGTAAAGGTGAAGTTGTCCCTAAACTAGATTGTGAGGTTTAAGACGAAGTGGTATGTGGAGCCAATTCCTTGCTACTCAAATCATAAGAGAGACACACAACTAACCCAACATTAATTGCTGGTACTCAAGACAGAACAAAGTTAGAAAAAGACGAACAGGCGCGCTCTGCTGAGCTCTGATTATCACCTAGGAAAATCCCTATCTGCCGGTGCTGCGGACATACATTACCAAACTGTCTTCTTAACTGCCAGAACACGATCTGGCGTACCGTAGGCGATGGCTGGTTGCTTCGACGTCCTCGACCGAAAGGCGAGAGCCCACTATTCACAAGACCCCCCGTACAGGCCGAACACAGAATATTCCCGCCCCCACAACAGTGGCCATGGTTAAACGTTCCAATCAGCAACTCGAAAACCGGCGGATAATTCCACCCCATTGCCGGAACACTACCATTCCACTAATGGAGATTCTTGGCGCCAATTTCTGCGCTGATTTTGCTACGTCAGGGAGCTATGCCCTGAGCAAGCCAATCACAGTTACTATTTTGCAGAAAGCGCGGGAATTTTCCCGCCACAACTGCCTGGGTACACAAGTCATTCCCACGCCTCGCTGGTAGCCCGCCAGAAAGTGTTTTCGCTAAGTTTCTGCGAAGTAACGGAACCTCTAGCCCAGCCGCTACTTCAGGCCCCGGCGGGCGTGTCTCTTGACAATGTCGGCGTCTGGAAAGCATTCACTCGACTGCCTCACACACGTCGGCTTAACCCTCTCGAGATCAGTAGAGCCCACCTGTCACCGGACCACCTGGGTGACGAGAGACGCTGCGTGGGAAGTCCGCGTGTGAAGGAATAGCAACTTTCCACCGCATGCAACTAGAGAGGAGAATCATAAGATAGAAATATGAGAGGGGGCTCATGCCACCTCTCAACCTGTCACAAGAACTGCCTCGCCGTCTTATGGCCAGCGTGGGAGCTCTTTGCGGAAGAGCTTGCACCGCAGTCCTTGGTGATTACACATAAAATTAATAATCATCTCCCGCCTTTTGTAATGTTCAGGAGATCATCACAAATGTAAGTGACTTCAAATTGTTGTCTTTGGATAAAACTACCAGTTCTGTCCGTATCGTTGCGTATTGGTCACAGTTACTCTCTGTCTTGTTGTTGTTGTGGTCTCCAGTCCTGACGATGGTTTGATGCAGCTCTCCATGCTACTCTATCCTGTGCAAGCTCCTTCATCTCCCAGTACCTACTACAGCCTACATCCTTCTGAATCTGCTTAGTGTATTCATCTTTTGGTCTCCCTCTACGATTTTTACCCTTCATGCTGCCCTCCGATACTAAATTGGTGATCCCCTGATGCCTCAGAACAGGTCCTACCAACCGATCCCTTCTTCTAGTCAAGTTGTGCCACAAACTCCTCTTCTCCCCAATCCTATTCAATACCTCCTCATTAGTTATGTGCTCTACCCATCTAATCTTCAGCATTCTTCTATAGCACCACATTTCGAAAGCTTCTATTCCCTTCCTATACAAACTATACTAAACTGTACAAAACAGCAGAATTTCTTTCAGTGTATGGTCCATGTTTCGTCGAGCTGTGTTTACTTGTCAGCGACACTTCATGCAAAAATTACTTTCGTCGTTAAGTTTTGCACACCATTGTATTATATGTTAACGATCATTTTACTTCTGGCATTTCGTGGGGAGCGAATATTTTTCTTAAATTATTAGCAATTTTGAGCTTGATGTCGTGCAGTATACGTTTATGACATAAACTTAGTCACTTGAAAATTGCATAAAAGGCCGAAACCCTGGTCGTAACTAAATAATCAACAATATTGTTAAAGGATTGCTTGTTTATTTAAAAATTATTGTATGACTGTTGCTCAGCAACATCAGAAACTGTTTACCGTTGTGTGATCCTCATTTGACTTACAGCACTTTCACGTTTTTATTTTATTTTTTAATCAGACCCGAAAGAAAAAGTATAACTTTTAAACATGGTTATGTGGTACACGCAGTGTTAGCCTAAGCCAGGATAAAATGTGAAGGGATGTGTTATTTCAAAGCAGTTGAAAATCCACGGCTGACACCAACCAGTTTTGGGCCCAGGGAATTCCGACAGCAGCCTCACTCACTGTTGCACGCTTCCTTAGGTTGTCGGAAAAGCTACAGCTAAAATATTTGTTGTTCGGAAACATATTTACGTCCAGAGTCCATGGCCGGAAAGCCTATGGCATCGGGCGTCGTTGTTCCGCATCGCTGCATGAAATAATTAATAAACTTTACAATTAATTACAGATAAGTGAAACTTCATTTATATTTCTTTACAGGGATTTCTTCATCACAAAATCAGTCAGAGAGGGAGAAAAACCAAGATAAAATTATCGTGCTAGATTTCAGTGCCAAAGCTACGTTACTTGCAGTGTTTTTTTTTTTGTTACTTGTGACTTGATATTATTAGTTATACTATTTCCCCTTTTCAGTACGACAGATTTACGCGACACCAAGGGCATTTAAGTCGAATGAAATACACGATAGCAACAGCATTTCCGTAACAACTATCTGTCGACAACAATAAAAACCCAGTTTGCACCATCGACGTTCCACGCACGTGGTTAGAAACTCGGCGGTGTAATTACGCTACATTCTCTGGTAAGCGGAACTTTGGAACCGCACTGGGCCGTCGCTTCGGTACGTGAACGGAGCTGCTGGCTGCTCGTTAGGGGCAGGCCGAGCGAGAATTTATCACAGCGCGAATTTCCCGGTAGAAGTTTCGCGGAGACTCCGCGCCGGAAATTAGCTTATGCTCAGAGAGCGCGGCGCGCAGGCGCAGATAGAAATAAGATTCCGAGGCGATACAGTAATTTATAATTCCATTCATTCTGCGCCGCCGCTGCCGCTCCATGCAGCTGCCGTGCGCTCTCGTGGCGCCGCGGCGCGCCGAGCGAAATATAAAAATATTGTCTTTGTGAGCGGCGCGGCGTGGAAGAAAAACTATCAATGACTTGCAGAGAGGCGGGAGAGTCAACTAGCGAACGAGCGAGTGGGAGATTAATACAGGCGAGCTCGGCGGTGGGCAGGCAAGTTGTGCCAAGTTTGTTAGCGGCGTAACGAAGCGGAACGAGCGCCGCGCGGCGGCAGCGGCGGTGGCGGGAACTTCGCATGCGGCAGGATGAGGCGGGACGATATTAAATCACGTGGCCGCAGCAGAAGCCACAGCTAGCGAGGCGCCGCCTACCGTAACGCCGACTGACACCTCTCACCTCAAGGCAGGGGGGTCCTGCAGTCTTCTCGACCTGTGTTTCAATTAAGTGCCGCTTCCGTCTGAAGCCCCGCGTGCTAATAACCATTTCAGTGCTAGTTATTACATCTTCCTAGACGCCAAGATCCACTTGATATTGGCTCATGTACTTATTCGTCAGAGAATAGCTATGTCCGTTTGAAACATCCCCTTCGAAAAATTATAAATGACTGTGCTTAAACTGACACACAATATTTTTAGCGCAACGCAATCTGAATTTCAAAAATCCCTACGAAAGAATGGCCCTGACTAACAATAACCTATACCTTTCATGAATCACTTACCTCACAAAAATCTTCGTTACTCAAACTACTGCAATACATCGTGCACCAATACTGCCAGCTGAATAAAACACTCTAACTACTGAAGGCACTAACTACTGATATGCATAGTAAGCAAATGAAAGATTTTGATAGAAAACATACACTATATTTACCTTAATAGTGTTCAAAAGTCATTATATCCATATATCAGTTCATGACATCCAGTCTTACAAATTTACTGTCTCTGATGGCCACACGTCCAGATCATCCGCTGTCAAAACTCCAACTGCGCAGCGCTACGCGCTGTTCTCATCCAACTGCCCAGCACTACAATAGCAAATTCCAACAATGCAAACCAGCCACAGACTGCACACGGCTCAGTCAGTGATTTTCATATAGAGCGCTACATGGCGTAACCAACATAAAAACCAAAACAGCCTACTTACACGTTCACAAATTGAAAAGCAAGTGCACGAGTTTGTCCTCATTGTCAAGGTCATGAAACATAAGGTTGTTTCGATAATGTTCCCCACTCCGGTAAGTAAAAGTACACAGAGCTGACAAAAGTCATGGGATAACTCCCAATATCGAGTCAGACTCGACGTTCACTGTAAGTCCTCTGGAGAAAAATCGCCTCTATAGCCGTCGACAATTACGACAGTGTTGCTGGTGCAGGAGCGTATTGACCTCTCGATTATGTTTCATAAATGTTAGAGGGGACTCATGTCAAGCGATCTGGATGCACATATCATTCGATCGAATTGTCCACAATGTTCTTCAAACCAGTAGCGAACAGTTGTGGCCCAGTCACATGGAGTATTGTCATTTTTAAGTATTCCATCTTTCTTTGGGAACATGAAGTCCATGAATGGCTGAAAAGAGTCTCCTAGTATCGGAACATAAGCATTTCCAGTCAGCCATGGGTTGGCTTGGTCCAGAGGACCCAGTGCATTCCATGTAAACACAGCCCACACCACCACGGAGCCACCAGCATCTTGTACAGTGCTTTTTGGACAACTTAGGTCCATGGCTTCGTGGGGTCTGCGCCACACTCGAAGCCTACCATCATGTATCGCAACTCATCTGACCAGGCCACGGTTTTCCAGTCGTCTAGTGTCCAACCGATGTGGTCCAGAACCCCGGAGAGGTCCTGTAGGCGATGTGCCTAAAGCAAAAGCACTCGCGTCGGTCGTCTGATGCCATTGTCCATTAACGCCATATTTCGCCACACTGTCCTAACGGATACGTTCGTCATACGTCCTACAGTGATTTCTGCTGTTATTTCACGCAGTGTCGCTTGTCTTTTAGCACTGGTAACTCTACGCAAACGCTACTGCTCTTGGTCGTTAAGTGAAGGCCGTCGGCAACTGCGTTGTCCTTGGTGAGAGGTATTGCCTTAAATCCTGTATTCTCTTCAGAATCTTGGCACTGTGGATCTCGGAATATTGAATTCCATAATGATTTATGAAACGGAAAGTCCCAAAGGTCTAGCTCCAATTAGCATTCCTCTTTCAAAGTCTGTTACTTCCCATAGTCCAGCCATAATCCCGTCGGAAACCCTTTCACGTGACTCACCTGAGTGCAAGTGACAGCTCAGCCAATTCACTGCCCTTTTACATCCAGTGTGCTCGATACTATCGCCAACTGTATATATGCATATCGCTATCCACAGTGTAGCTGACTAATCGGTGTGCGTGTAGCGTAGTGTCGTGTTCGTGTTGAAGATGATGAGTGAAGGGAGCCGCTGAATCCGGTGCCAGCACGTAGCCTACTCCTCTCCAAGAGAACCATAGGGGACGACGTATTTAATATCCCCATCCGACGGATGGATCGCCATATACAGTGTCACATGTCCTCACTTTATGAGAAATTGCAAGAAGGTTTGAAATTTAATCCAGCATATTGGCTCATAGACTGGTGATCAGGAACTTTAAGCCACTACTTCTCCTTTTGCTGGACAAATACGGGAGAGAAAATACCATCCGTCGCCAGGATTCGAACAGGCTTACATCCTCGTTGAGTGCCACCGCACGTGCGTGCATTAGCAACTTCGGCTACGGAGGTGGGCTCCATTCTGGTCACTTGTCTATATTCTGTGTCATTTAATCTTGCAGTGCTCTTTCATTTACGACCCATACTGGGTGCCATTCAAATATGCTTTCTATAAATGCATCAATGAACATACGTTTACTGTTAAACGTGTTTGACAATCTACCAACTGTTGGGGGCGATCTGAACTGTTATATTCTTTAAAAAGACAGATTGCACAGGTGAGTCTGTATACAGTTGTCGGGTACCGCAATGTAAACAACCGTGTACATACTCTGCCAGGAAGTTTCAATGTGTGCAGTGTTTATATGAAGGTATATAGGTATTAGCTACCTTTTCTTGAAATGTTTACTTATTAAACTTTCAGATCTGAAGATCACAGCACAGATCTGTCGAAACCAGTAATCAATAAAAAGATTTACAAGGGATTTCTGCGAACATGATATTTTAAGTATGATTTACTAACATTAACCTTTTCCGGTTGCGGTGAGCGTGCCAGGTGCCTTGGAAAGGAATGATACATTAAGAGCAATTCAGAATGATTGTAGCGATTAGAAAAGGCTATATCTGTTTAATACTTACATTCTGTGATCAATGGTTTTCAGACACCCTCAAATACATACTTTCTCATGTTAGGTGCAGTGTCCTTCCACCTATTGCCAAGTAGTCCATGAGAGACGCCATAGTAGTCATTAGACATCGTGAGAGAGCAGAATAGCCGCACGGAGTGACCGGGCGGTTTGAGGCGCCATGTCGCCGATTCCGCGGCCTCCGTCACCGGAGACTCGAGTCCTCCCCGGGCCATGGGCGTGTGTGTTGTCCCTGGCGTAAGATGGTTAAGTATTGTGTAAGTCTAGGGACCGCTGACCACAGCAGTTCGGTCAGTTAGGAATTCACACACATTACATTACAGAGCAGAATGGGACGCTCTGCGGAACTGACGGACTTCGAACGTGGTTAGGTGATTGGGCGTCACTTGTGTCATACGTCTCTACGCGAGATTTCCGCACTCCTAAACATCCCTAGGTCCACTCTTTCCAATGTGATAGTGAAGTGGAAACGTGAAGGAACATCTACAGAACAAAAGCGTACCGGCCGGCCGGAGTGGACAAGCGGTTCTAGGCGCTGCAGTCTGGAACCACGCGACCGCTACGGTCGCAGGTTCGAATCCTGCCTCGGGCATGGATGTGTGTGATGTCCTTAGGTTAGTTAGGTTTAAGTAGTTCTAGGGGACTGTGTAGGCCTGTCCATTACAGGGATGTTATTGCCGTGTAACCACTCCACCACCGGCCGTGCAGTTTGAACAGGTGATGCTGTTTGGAACTGCTGTAGTGATGGTCTGGATAGATGACTGCCTATTACACATTACGAACCTCTTCAACTGCCGGCAGTCTCTGTCAGTCAGCAGACGAGGTCGGCCTGTACGATTGGTTCAAATGGCTCTGAGCACTATGGGATTTCTGAGGTTATCAGTCCTGACCTGAATCCTACAAAACACGTTTGGGATGTTTTGGAACGCCGACTTCGTGTCAGGCCTCACCGACCGACGTGGATACCTATCCTCAGTGCAGCACTCCGTGAAGAATGGGCTGCCATTCCCCAAGAAACCTTCCAGCACATGATTGAACGTATGCTTCCGAGAGTGGAAGCTATCATCAAGGCTCAGTGTGGGCCAACACCATATTGAATTCCAGCATTACCGATGGAGAGCGCCACGAACTTCAAATTCATTTTCAGCCAGGTGTCCGGATACTTTAGATCATATGGTGTAAATAATGTGACTCGACAGATTTTTTATGACAGAAATAATAAATATATATAGGACTTTGATGAAGAGGTTACTAAATTTTGTACTGCATATTTGGCTCATTATTTTAATACTACACACTGATTGGTTTGAAAGAGGAGGTGGAGGGGGTATAAAACAGATGACTAGTGTCTTTCCATTATCTTGAATTTTAATATTGCGCTTTGATTCGCTGGGGATGAGGAACGGAATAATGGAAGGGGTGAGGAGATGGTAGTTTTCATTTACGATTACTCAGACTGATTGATGATGTCATGATTTCAGGGTTATCAGTGACGTCATGCGTGAACTTCATGGTCATTTGCACTCAGGTCCATATCAAGGACAAAGTCGTAGGTCATAGGTCTTCACCCCTGCCGCTAAATGTAGCTAAACCAAAGGTCAAATGTTAGTTTGTGTCCAGGATGCCTGTAGTAATCCTAATTACATAAGAAGAAGTAATATGTGGGTTGGCTGTCACAGGAACGTACAGTCTCGGAATTGTAACTTTGAACCACATCGTGATGCATTGGAGGAGAGGAGCAAGACTTTTTTCCCTTCTATAATCGTATTGGTGTCCCATCAGGCCCAGTGGCCGTTATTCCGTAGAGCCATTTTAAATGATCAGATGATATTCTATAACGTGGCCACCAATTAAGATACGTGCCATTTTTTTGTTCGTGAGATGATTGAAGAGATAGACTGCGCTACAACCTTTCTTTCGATGCTATTACGGTTACAGAATGTTTTGGCAGGTGATCTCCATCGTTTACTGATTTAAGGTAAGACCAAAACTTATTAAGATTTCCTGTGAAACTACAGATGCCGTTGCTTGTTAGAATTTCACTGGTATAATTTTATATTACATGATTTTTAGCATGGCAGGTGTGTTTAAATTGCACGTGAGATTACATTTCTCTGAGTTGTCTACAGCACGAGGATCACTACTGGTCCTTCATTCAATCAGCTGCGAATGTGGGGATTTTCCACTCGTTTAAGGTGTATTAAAATACTTGTACTTTCTCTGTTGTTTTTTAGGAATCGTGGTATTGTATTTCCGCGTGGTCTGATGGAGGACATATCCCTTGTTTGCGAACTTCCCGCAGAATCCATACAACGAAAAACTATGTACAACAGTTCTGAGTACATCAAAAGTTAGCTGTTTTGAAATTATTGCTTCTTACTATTAGATGTTATAAACGTAACGTGCTGTCTACACCTGCACGGAACGCGTTTTATCTATATGAGAAGACGCGTCCACATGTTTAGGTTGTGTTAGAATCATTCAATATTTTTGGTTGTAATTTTGCATTACTTTTAACACATGTCACAGGCATCCTTCATACACTGAAGACCAAAGAAACTGGTACACCTGCCACGCGAGCACGCAGAAGGGCCACAACCCGACGTGGCATGGACTCGACGAATGTTTCAAGTAGGGCTGAAGGGGACTGACACCACGAATCCAGCAGGGCTGTCCACAAATCAATAAGAGTAAGAGAGGGTAGAGAGCTCTTCTGAACAGCACGTTACAAGGCATCCCAGACATGCTCAGCTATGTTCATGTCTGGTGAGTTTGGTCGCCAGCGGAAGTGTATAAACTCAGAAGAGTGTTCCTGGAACCACTCTGTAGCAATCCTGGACGTGTAGCGTGTCGCATTGGCCTTCTGGAATTGCCCAAGTCCGTCGAAATACACAACGGACATGAGTGGGTGCAGGCGATCAGACAGGGCACTTAAGAACATGCCAGCTGCCATAGTTGTATCTAGACCTAGCAGGAGTCCCATATCTCTCCAACTGCACACGCCCCACACCATTAGAGTTCCACCACCTTGAACAGTTCCCTGCTGACATACACGGTCCATGGATTCATGAGGTTGTCTCCATACCCGTATACGTCCATCTGCTAGACACAATTTCAAAAGATACTCGTCTGACCAAGCAACATGTTTCCAGTCATCAACAGTCCAATGTCGGTGTTGACGGTCCCAAGCGAAGAGAAAAGCTTTGTGTCGTGCAGTCATCAAGAGAACACGAGTAGGCCTTCGGCTCCGAAAGCCCATATCGATGATGTTTCGTCGAATAGCTCGCAGGCTGACACTTGTTGATGGCTCATAATTGAAATCTACAGCTATTTGCGGAAAGGTTGCACTTCTGTCAAACTAAATGATTCTGATTAGTCGTCTTTAGACCTGTTCTTGCAGGATCATTTTCCAGCCGCAGCTTTGTCGGACATTTAATGTTTTACCGGATTCATGATATTCACGGTACACTCGTGAAATTGTCGTACGGGAAAATCCCCACTTTATCGCTAACTCGAAGATGCTGCGTCCCATCGTTCCTGCGCCGACTATAACACCACGTTCAAACTCACTCAAATATTGATAATCTGCAACTGTAACAGCAGTAACCGATCTAGCAAATGTTCCATTCACTTGTTGCCTTCTATAGGCGCTACCGATCACAGCGCTTATTCTGCCTGTTTAAATATCTGTATATTTCAATACTTAGGCCTATACCAATACTTAGGCCTATGCCGTTGTACTGGAGAGCATGCTTGCTACCAAATATTTCACTTAGAGAACTCAAATCGCTCCGATGGGTCAAATTTCTGTAAAGGAAGGGGAATTGGTTCGAAGCATTTGTAGCAGACCCACATTATTAGTTATGAACTTAGTTTAACGGCTAACAGACAGTTGGCCTGCTTTCTGTGTATTGAGGAACAAGGTGAGACAAGCCGCCCGTCTCAGCGACGTCACAACGTTACATTTGTCTACTGATATTGATGGTAGGTGTTTGCTGTGGTTTTTCTGCTACACAGTAGTTGTCTCATTTTTGCATGATTATAAAAATCACGTAATACGAAAAGTGGGATGTTTCACAAGCGATATACAGATGTGGGCTGTTCAGTAAGATCAGAAGGCAGTCAGTGTGCCGGCCGCTGTGACCGAGCGGTTCTAGGGGCTTCAGTCCGGAACCGCGCTACTGCTACGGTCGCAGATTCGAACCCTGCCTCGGACATGGATGTGTGTGATGTCCATAGGTTAGCTAGGTTTAAGTAGTCCTAAGTCTAGGGGACTGATGACCTCAGATGTTCAGTCCCATAGTGCTTAGAGTTATATGAACCATTTGAGTAGTCAGTGTATTCAATGGGCAGCTAAGCGGACTGTCATCAAGAGAACTGTCACACAAATCCTCATCTTGTCGACAGTTTAAGCTGTTCATAAATCACTTGAAGTAAATGCTGAGTGACGCATTTCAAGCGGACAGGGTCGGCTGCATTCCTCACTGTTGTCCTATCATGGTTTTGTGCTTAATCTCTAAACACTTCGTCGTCGATGGAGCGTTAAGACCTAATGATCCGTCCTACCTGCTTCACATATAACACTTGAAGAAGCGAGTATATTGTGTTTATATCCAACACTCCCCATTCTGTATGGACAAAACCCCTCCGCGTAACTTCTTCCTATCAGCCGACCTAAGTAATTGATTTCCTGTGTTATAGCTCTAGGAGAACCCGACTTCCAACGTTTCGACATCTACCACAAATCTATACCTGAAACTGATTTCAAATTTTCTAAATAACCATAGGAATTATTTATTTACTGTGGTCTCACTGATAGATTCAGTCCTTCCCATAAGACACACACACGCAGCTACCAAAGCAGTCGTTATCAGCTTTCTATATTTCACAGTGCACTGATTTTTAGTTCAAAGAGCTGAAAGTATTACCAGAAACATGAAACGTGCCTGATGACAGGATACCGGTACTTCCATGTATTCCTAGACGAGTGCAGGACATTCACAAAGCACACAGAAGAAATCGGTGGAGGCTGCACAAAATTTGCCAACTGAATTTTTGGCTTTTCCTTGAAACTATCATAGCACAGCACGTATGGTTAATAGCCTCTGTCGCGTTGTACTCGTACTATTATGGGTCCATCAGCTGCAGCTTGTAAGGCCACATTCAGCGTAGTTCGACTCAAACATTAAGGAAAGTACGGTCTTTTTGGGATACGAAACGCAGCATGAGACAGGATTGATGTTTTATTGATAGGGAGGAGGCAGCACATTATCTTGGCTGTAGTTATCGACAGAGGAAGTTAGCTGTAGAGAAATGCATTGGGATCCTTCCTGCTAATGTTGTACATTTATAACTGAATGGAAAAAAGCAGCAGAACTGTTTAGACATATATTGACAAGATTTCTAAGAATGAAATTGCAATGAAATCCAGACCATTAGCTGCTTACATGCGTTGATAAATATCAACGGGGAAGTTGAAAATGTGTGCCTCGAACCCGGAATACCCCTTCTTACATGGCAGATGCTCTACGCAACTGAGCCATCGAGGACACAGAGGATAGTGCGACTGCAGGGGCTAATCTCTGGCACGCTTGCCGTGAGACGCACACTTCCAACTTACTTCGGAAAAGCCCGAAAGGACAGATACCATCTTCATATAGATTATAAAGAGCTGCAAAGATTGGCAACAAGCGTTACATTTTCAGAAATGTAAAACTGTCACTTCACAAAACGAAAAGTTGATGCGCCCAATAATTACAATATCAGTGAGTCTCAGATGTAATCAATTACCACAAACATACGTGGCTGCAACAATTTGCAGCGATGTGAAAGGAAAGAATCACAGACCCTCATCTTTTGCCTTATGTTAAGCTGATGGCGTACTTCATTCCATTTGTAGGATACAAGAAATTCTATGAGTGGACAAAGAAGGATGGCTACAAAACATACTGGATACACCTATCCTAGAGTATTGCTCAAGTGTGTGGGAGCTTTGCCAAATAGAACTAACAGGAGCTATTGAACATATAAAAGGAATGGTAGCGCGTCACGATTTAATGTAAGGAAGGTATTTTTTTGCTGGTCCGATGAAGAATGTTCTAGAGAAATGTTTATGTATCGAAACTGTAAAGCAAGTTGAAGGCAGTCGACGTAATTTGTTTTTAGATTGTATAAAAGCAGGAGCTGTGAGCTCGCTCGCTCTCTCTCTCTCTCTCTCTCTCTCTCTCTCTCTCTCTCTCGTTTGTTATCGATGGCTGTTTCAAAAAATGTTTCGCTCACATATCTGTAACTTTTGGCAAATAATTACGCTAATTACAAAAGCCGTTTTTAAATTAAGGATCTACTTTTCTTTTCCATTAATTGCACATATCAAATTACTATGCTACATTGTAGAACTTTTTCATGCTGCAGCGAAGTGGAGTTGCCGACGAATTGTTTGGCGGCCACAGCCGAACGTTACTAGTGTTCAATCGGCTATTACTTTCTGAAGGTTTTATTTCAGCGTCCCTGAGATCTCTATTACCCGTCTTTTTTATCAGTAACCGGGCAATGTAATTATGCAAAATGCGTAGTTTTGAGATCGGTCACTGGTCTCTAAACATTACCGTCGGTCAACGTTTTCGTCGGTCTGGTGGGAAACTCATGAAGGTTGGCGGGACGAACAAGTTCATCAGCAACAAGTAAAAATTTTCTAAGCTCCATTTTAGCATTTCGGAAGCATTGCCACCAGAAAAAGCGATAAATATAATACTGCACTAGTCTTTTAGACACCAGTAATATTGTACCATCCTGGACTTTGCGTTGTTGGATTTTTCCTGACGGCTCTTCTTCCATCCTAACAGAGTGGTGTTTTCAAATGGCTCTGAGCACTATGGGACTCAACTGCTGAGATCATTAGTCCCCTAGAACTTAGAACTAGTTAAACCTAACTAACCTAAGGACATCACAAACATCCAAGCCCGAGGCAGGATTCGAACCTGCGACCGTAGCGGTCTTGCGGTTCCAGACTGGAGCGCCTTTAACCGCACGGCCACTTCGGCCGGCTAGAGTGGTGTTTTCTTTTGTTATTATTTTCTAATACATTACTCTACTCACTGTCTGTCTTTCTTTCTCTTCTTTCCTGTGTTTCTCTTGCCGCTTTCCAATATTTTATCTGTACTAAATTTGCGCTAGTCGTTGTTACATTTGACCTTCAACATTTTGCTTTAAATCCGTCAAGTCTCTTAAAAGACTATGTTAAACCCTGTATTTGTAATTCAAAAGCATTGTGTTCGTATGGCATCAAAATGTTGCTATCGTTGTTATATCTTGGATCTGTAATTCAAAACCAATGTGTTAGCCTGGTATCATTTTGTTGTCATTGTGTTTTACTATTGTTTTTTTTTAAGAAAATATTTTATATATGTGGATCAGTTGGCAAATAATGAGTTGTCATAACCTGGGGCCTAGCTCTTCCATGAATTCCTGATAATGTGGCTCGCTGTAGACCAGTCTTCTGTGCTGATTCCCATTTCTTCTTCTGTCATGTCATCAGACGGTTCCTCCCCCTCGTATAGGCTCTAAGTATACTCTCTCCATCTGTCTCTTTTGTCCTCTGTGTTTAACAGTATGTGCCATGATTTAGCAATTTTGTAACATGGTGTCAGAAAGAACTCCGCTTACAGCTGGCAAAATTGTTGTCTGTTGAAACTCAACCGGTTTCACGGCTTACAGGCGCATCATCAGGTGCAACCAGTTTAAAGGATCATAGGCATGCAAGTCGTTACTAGTCTGCCTAATATCATGCTTTTCAACAGCTGCGGTTGCCCAGAATGTAAAATTGTTTGTGAAATTTGTAACAGTGGTCCGGTTTATACAGGATGGGGTGGCCTGTTTTGTCATTGTCATTAGAGGACACCACAGACAGGAGTATCAATAAGGCCAGGTAAAAGAGAACACGGTTAGAAACTTTCACAAAGAGCAGCCGGCTGGACAAAGGCGAAGTAAATTGCAGAGCAGAGTCAGGTACGACACGTCATACTGCAAGTGAGCTTGATGTGTGGGCCACATGTGAGACAGCTAAGGAACAACATTCCAAGCCCAAGCAGAAACAGTTTTGAAAATCTAGTTGACGATGAAAAAGCAAAAAATTACAGCTGTCGACAAACTTAAGCCGTTGTTCTGTACATCGAGAAGCTCTTTGTGCTAAATTTGCAGGCAGCAGGAATTTGGTGGTAAAAATACCAAATTTTGTGACGCCGCACGCGTTATTCTACTGTCATTTCCAACAGTTTTTGGTGAGTATGCGCAACGAGTGTGGAAACATAATACATTACTACAAAGTACCTTGATTTCGTCAAGGGGCATACCTGGAACGTTTTTTTAGATTCAAATGCTGCTACTGTTGAATTCATGAAAGGAATGAGAGGAGAGCAGGAGCGAAAATTAAAACATGCGAAATGGATTGCAGATCTTACGTTTTGGGTGGTCTCGACTGAACACTGCCCACAGTAAGACATTGGAAGGTGAGAGATATTTCTGATTTTATGGAGATGCATTTACAGAGGATATCGCACGTGGAAGCGACAAATTCCGACGAAAATGGCTTCCATTTCCGTAAGCTCACTGGTGCTGAAGAAAACTTGAGGTTGAAAAGTTTACTGCAGCCTTGAATGATTTAAAAAAATAATTTTCCATACGTTTGAGGACATTGCCAATTTTAAATCATTTAAATCAGTTTTCCAGGTTTTTCGAGACCATCATCTGTTTCAGTTGAAAGCTCTGTTGTGCATGTGCAGACGGAACTGATGGACCTCGACAATAATACCTGTTTGAAAAATGAATTATTTTCTGTTAAAACTTACCAGAAGGTCTACGTTGTTTCCCTCAAGAAGAATTTACGCATCTCCACAATGAGGCTGCAAACTTGATAGAGGTTTTTTTGCTTATGAAACTGAATAAGTCACATTACTTGGCAACATTAGTGCAATAATTGGTAATACTGTCTGTGTCTGTCTGCATACCTGATAAAAATTATACACTGATCAGCCAGAACATTATTACAACCGATCTACTATCGATACAAATCCTTCCAGGCGATAGCAGCGTCACCTGGTGAGGAATGACTGCTAGTCAGACCCACGCACGGTGCATGTAGTATCAGAGAGCGTGCTGTCCGCGGGTAGAATTATAACAATTCCCTGCTTCCCGGGATTTGCGAAATTACAAGTTAACAATGACCGTGAATTATGAATTTTAACCCGTGTAGGGATAAGACATCCGAATCAGAAGTAAATAATGATTATTCCGCGGGAAACAGCAGACATAACTCGATCGTTATAGAATTAGTAATTTCATTCAATAACGATCGGTAAATGAAATAATGGAAATAATTTGGAAATAAATTTTGCCAGTGGAAATTTTGCCGAAAGAAATTATTAAGTTGTAAAAGCAATTAAAAAAACGGTCGCCAGCTCAACTGATGAACGACAGTAATGTTAAGTACGTGAATAAATGTGTCAAAAATAAAGTTTACCTGTTTGTAGCGCAACAGGTGGAACGGGAACTTTTACGTAAGTGCTGTGTCAGACTCAGTAGTCATATAAAATAATGTCATAATCTAACTACACTTAAACATAATGGTTAACTTTCAGTAAGTATTTTGATAATTATTTTGTTCGTAATTTGTCAGCTAAGTGCAATGCTGACAACATAATTATCTAACGAGATTTTGAATAATGGACTGTCATTCTGTATTTTAAATTACGTACTTTGCACAGTTTAACCTACTGATAATGAAATATGTTGCCAATAATTGATTAACTATGTTTTGAATGATAATAATTCATTAAGTGGGCTATTGTCAGGTGGAATAAGCTTTACAGTTTCATGAAATATCCTTGAACTAACTTCAGCTGAATATGCATTGAAATAAATCTTAATAATCAAATTTATTACTTCAGTCTATTATTAAGTTACTACGGTTGCGTAAGCTTATTAAGTGCAACAATTAACTATGATAATCAATCGTTCAAAACAGTCTGAAATTTACTCTTCACCGTCTATGCAAATAATTTCATAATTAACATATTTTCTCCTGATAATGGCGTGACACACTCGGTTCAATAAGGTAAGGATCGGAAGGAACCTACTTGGTGCTATTGTCGGGTGGAATGTAACTGCAACACTTCGATTATAAAGTGCTTGTTATTAATTGTTCAACTTCAGAGAAAAGCACAGTCACTGGCAAGCCTTCTACAATTTTATCCTACGCAAATTACGTAGATCTTACTTCCCTCGTTGTCGGTGGATCGACGGAAGTCCACGGCGGCGACACAATGTGGCAGCGAGCTTTTACTGTTGCGACTTGGGCCCACAGTGCGCTTCACATTTAAGCCCTCGTTTCTTCAGCACTATGCCCATTAACCCATAATAAAGTGCCCGGTCATGCTTCCAGATATGCCGGCCATTACTTTCCCGTCGTACTTAGACCCACACACTAGCCGTTACATGTAACACAGCTAGGAATAGCAGCACTCGACTGTACGTCTTACTCCGAGTACGGCGTCACTGCTACTACTGCCCGCGTGCGCGCTCCCGCGCCCAGCGGCACGACAAAACAATCTCTCTGACCTCAACGTTAACTATATATGCCCTAATTTGCCTGTGTTAAATATTAAATAGTTTAAACATAGTATTTACAATACATATTTACACTAGACAATACATCGTATACAAAGCTTCATGTGTGAAGTAAGCGAAAAAAATTCATGGCAAGGACTGCGTTGTAGCGTCACAGAATGAGGAAGGCACGCGGTTTATCTGAGTCTGACCGAGAGCACGTTGCATTGGCCCGGAGGCTCGACAAGCAAGTGCACTTGTCGGGTGTTCGAGGAGTGCTGTGGTGAACGTCTTCAACACGTGGCGAAACCAACGTGAAACCACGTCCAGACGTCGTGGGGTTGGGCAGCCACACCTCATTACAGATGTTGGACGTCGTAGGCTGGGCAAAATGGCAGCACAGGATAGGTAGCGAACTGTGGTGAGCTAACATCAAACATTAATGACTGACAGAGCACAAGTGTGTCTGAACACAATGACTCCTAACCCATGCATGTGCCAATGTTAACACTACGACGTCAGAACTACGACTGAAATGGGCACCTGACCGCCGGACTGGACGTTGGCGCAGAAGCACAGCGTTTCAGGGACTGATGAATCTTGACACCTTCTTCATCATGCCGATGGTAAGCTGAGAGTCCGTCGTTTCCCAGGTGAGCAGTTTCTCGACACTTGTACTGCAGGACGGAGACAAGCTGGCGTCGGCTCCATTATGCTCTGTGGAACATTCGTCTGTGCATCCATGGGTCCAGTGGAGCTCGTGCAAGGCACCATGGCAGCCAGGGACTATAGGACTCTGATTACAGACCACATACACCCCTTCATTACCGTCGGGAGACCTGTTCAGCAAGATAATGCGCCACTTCACAATGCCAGGGCTGTGATGGACTGGTTCGAAGACTCGCCAGATTTTAACCCAATCGAACCCATCTGGGATGTTATTGATCGTGGCGTCTGAGCTCATCGCCTTCCCCCCCACCTCCTCTTCTCCCTCCCCAGAATTTACTGGAATAAGGAGACTCAGGTGTGCAGATGCTGTACCAGCTCCCTGCAGCAACCTACCGTGGCCTCATTGCTTCCATGCCATGACCCGTCACCGCCGTTAACACTGCCTAAAGTGTACATATCCGCTGTTAGGTAGATGGTCATAATTTTGTAGCTGATCAGAGTATTATGGCTTCAGCGTGCCAGAATGAGTAAATAAGACCTATGTTGCTGAGAAGTGTGAATTATAAAACCAAATCATATGTACTGCGACTGCATTGTGATTCAAATGTGGCGTATTCACTGTTTCCCAAACGTCCTTCTCCTTGTACTCAGACAGTATGCCGTGATAGGGGGGGGGGGGGGGGGGGGGAGGGGGCGAGTGTGCATCCAGGCTCAAGAGCTGTGGCATTCATGCCAGAACGTGGATCGTGTGCCGAATTTTCGTTCATTTCTGTCATAGAGAAAAGCAACGAGGCAACCTGGTGCTCTTGCATTCGGGTTTAGCAATGGATTTCTGGCAGCACCAGCCATCATTCCAGTCTGCAGCAGCACATGGTGCTTGTTTTCGAGGTTCCAGAGAACACACCACGGCCAGCAGTCTCCTTTTGATTGCTGTAACGTGTTTTTGACCAGGAAGGTATAAAGAAATTGTGCTATTTGTGATTAGTGAAGTCTCGTACTGAAGCCGACTATGTCCATGCTGGTCACGATGTTTCAGTTTTCAGTTACTGTGAGGCAGTTATAAGCCCTAGTGTATTTAAATTTTAAAGTATTACTGTATTGTTGTTGTGTTCAGTTAGATTTTATTATCTTCTTGTTGCTGGCATTCACAGTTCTGTTGTTCTCATTTATTGTGGCTAGCCGAGGGCACTTTAAACTAGTATATTCAATCGTTGATTTTCACTCTCTTCATGAAAGCTTGTTTAGCATTAGCTAGGCTATTGACTTCGGTTGGGTACGTTTTAGGTTTTTGTATTCTGGGCTAAGACTGATTCCGTGTGTGTGTGTTTTTTCTCTTTTTACTTCTTTAATATTAACGTTAGCATAATATTTCTTGCTCCCTTTGTTATGAAGTTCATGAAATCCAAAGAGATACACTATTTTAGTTTTGCATTTTGGTGAACTGAGTACTGAATACCTTCCTCATGTCATCCCGTGTATTCGTGTATGAGCTTGCACTTGTTGACGCAGGTTAATAAATATATTTAAATATTATTAAGGATTTATGCCTCTTTCCACTCCCACTGTTTCCTGCACTGCAAACGTAGTTGATCTGAAGTTCTTCAGGTTGACATCTTTCTTTCATATTTGTCGAACATTGTTTTGACTTTTGTAAGCCCATAATCACTGCTTTCGGCGATCATTTCTTTTTCGATTATTTCGCAGTTTTTTTTTTTCGCAGCCATTTCGCCTTTGTTTCCCTACACTTTCCACGTGTTTCTTCTTAATTGATTTATACTGCTGTATGTTTTGTAAGTAGGCTGTTTAGGTTTTCTTATTGGTAACGCCACGTAGCGCTCTGTATGAAAAATCACTGGCTGTGCTGTGTGCAGTCTGTGGCTAGTTTGCATTGTTGTCTGCCATTGTAGTGTTGGGCAGCTGGATGTTAACAGCGCGTAGCGTTGCGCAGTTGGAGGTGAGCCGCCAGCAGTGGTGGATGTGGGGAGAGAGATGGCGGAGTTTTGAAATTTGTAAGACTGGATGTCATGAACTGCTATATATATTATGACTATTAAGGTAAATACATTGTTTGTTCCCTATTAAAATCTTTCATTTGCTAACTATGCCTATCAGTAGTTAGTGCCTTCCGTAGTTTGAATCTTTTATTTAGCTGGCAGTAGCGGCGCTCGCTGTATTGCAGTAGTTCGAGTGACGAAGATTTTTGTGAGGTAAGTGATTTGTGAAAGGTATAGGTTAATGTTAGTCAGAGCCATTCTTTTGTAGGGATTATTGAAAGTCAGGTTGCGTTGCGCTAAAGAATATTGTGTGTCAGTTTAAGCACAGTCTTGTATAATTGTTCAAAGGGGACGTTTCAGTTTCACCTTTCCTCAACATTTTGTACTTCTTTCTTCCGTTGATCTATTGAAATATTTCTTCTTTACCCATGTTTTCTTCGAAGCTGAGTTGTATAAATGTGTGTCTAACTTCTTTCGTTCCTTGCGCTGTCTATTGTGGCATTCATTATCGCCGTAGTTGCTGCCTTAGAGAGCTTGAGACGCACGTCATACTACTTCTGCGCTGATTCTTCCGGATGATTTTCCTAAACGTCAGTTTACTTTTCATCATTACTGAATTGTGATGTAAATCTATACCTGTTCCTGGGTATGCCTTGCAATCCCATTTCTGATTTCGGAACCTATGACTACAATGTAATCCAGCTGGAATCTTCACATGTCTTAAGGTGTTTTCCAAGTATACCTCCTGTTCTTGTTATTTTTGAACAGTGTATTCCCTATTAGTAGCTGAAATTTATTGCGAAACACAATTAGTCTTTCTCCTTTCGTTTTGAACTGCCAAGACTGTACTCACACTTAACTCTGTCTGTTGTTCATTTTTCTGCAGCAGCGTTCCAATTACTGATGGTTATAAGGTTCTCCAATCGCTTTACATACTGAAATATCTAACTGTTAAATACTTTCTGCACCTGTTCATCTTCAGTGTGTGACGTCGGCACGTGTACCTAGGGTATTGTTGTTGGTGTTAATTTGCTTCGTCCATAGAACACATTGAATAGAAATGTTTCAGGCTTGCTTTCCTATTTTGGAAAGATAATGAAATTTCACTAACGCTACGTGTTATCCCATATGCGGTATTTTAAAAAAAGTCTTTTTATAATGTCTCAACAACATGAAAGCGTGTTCTGTCGTCTTTTTTTTTACCGAGATCCTCCTTTTTTTTTTCGTCATCTACTTAACAGTAACAACAGCGCCCGTCGGCAGCGCCTGTGAATGACGAAGAGAACACGAGAAGTGCCACCGCTCAATTTCCCAGAGACTTCGCTCAGTGTGTAACCTCCCCCTCACTTATCGACCTTAATGACAGTGAAAAATTAAACCGCGTGTACATAATGGAAATTTGGGAAAAGCAATCGTCACCGAAGTTAATCTGTCGGTAAAGAGGGAGGAAAGGGTTACATCTAAATGAAAGGAAAAATGCAAATGAAACTGGTGGAAATTAATTTTGAAAAGGGGTAAAGTTAATGAAGAAAGTAAATGTGCGGCCGTTACGTTAACAATTAACTAGCAGTAATTAGATATTTGAGATTTGGGGGAAATTACGGTCGCCAGTCCTAAGGACAATTACTATAGTAACTGAAAAAGAAAGGTAATTACACATATAATTAGCACTAGAAGCGTGGCAAGTGAATGTTGACACGTGTAGTGTGAAACTGAAAGTTTGTCAGAAGTAATAACTTTCGCTGCACTCTGACTTAATTTAGCAAAAGAATTAATAAAACCGGAAAACTGAAAGTTAATTTAGTGACTGAAATTAATAAGAAGCTTTCTTTCTTAAGCACATCGAAATTCAGTAAAATACGGTTAGTCTTGGACTACCTCAACAATCATTTCAAAAGCTACTTGAATCTACGCAATTTAGAAATAAGAGATTTAGCTTTGAACTTGAATTAAATGATTCTGAACAATTAACAATAGTAAGATTTAGTACGTACCAAGCTGAGCTGCAGTCACAGGTAAGCTAAAATACGGTAACAAAACTCGCACTCTTAATTTGTGCTTGCGTAATCTAAATATTGTAGCCAGCTATGAATACTTAAACTGAACTTTGAAATTAAAGCAGTGAAATGGAATGATTGTACTTTAATGCTGGCGTCTGAATTTCAACGACACTCGGGTTCATTTCGGAAAAGGAAGGGACCCTGCCTGGTAATGCAATTGGGACAATGAGCAACAAAAGTTCATGCTAAGTTGCTGTAATTTTGCGAGGCCAATGGAACAGTTAGAAAAGCTGAAGTCTGCCATACAGTTCTAAAACTTTACGTGCTTCCAGTCTTCCTTGTTGGTTGATTGAAGGTTTGAAGCCGTCGATCGAGGATGTGGCGACAGTCACTCATTGTCGGCCGTCGCTGTTGCAGAAGCTGGATGTTGGCGCGCCCTCTTCTCGACACGGTCACCAGACGAAACGGGCTCTTGATGTGCGCTAGCTAATGCTTCCTGTCCGCGACACCATGTCAGAAACTATCATCGCAAGTCGAGCGCAATTACATGTTGCCAAACCCCGAAAGCGCGGCAACTCGCGGGAGCTTCACACAACACACCTGCTCCACTCGCTACCCCAGCCAGACTCTCCCTGCTCTGCCCGCGCTCCACGCGGCGGAGTTAACACTACCAAAGATCCTACACACTTTGATTCGTCACACGACCTATCGATGTAATCGTTCGATAGCAGTTTTCCCTAGGCAAGACCCAGCGTAAAAATACAAATAATATTCACATAACAAACCAATTATACATCGACATAAATGCGTAATATATATATATATATACAAATAGTAAAACAATTACAATATATAAAGACACAGAAATGTCATATCTTGAGGTAACAAAACAAGGAAAAAAAATTATAGTACAATAGATGGAAATACGAGGATATGCATTTCCGGCGTTACAAGTGGAAGAGGTATCAAAAAAAAGAGATTACGTGTCTCGTCTTATCCGTAGAAAGTCGACCGTTTCGGAGAAAACGGCGGCCGAAGTTTTCCCCGAACTGTGTACGTCTGTTAGCACGCTTGAGGTTGAAGTGGTGGCACAATGGGTAACGTCGTGGCTTCATACGTTCACGTCTCGTGTCCGAAACCCAGTTCTTCTTAATTTTATATTATTTTATTTCATTCACCTACCCACGTTCGTGGATGGTTATTACACAAATGATTCATATCAAGTTAGGGAATATAAGAACCTTACATTAACTGTAAAATTACAGATGAATTTCACTATAAGTATCATACATTCTTATACACATTACGTGATCAAAAATATCCAGACACACCGAAAAACATACGTTTCTCGTATCATGTGCATATGATACCACCTACTGCACGTACTCGATACCGACAACCTCAGCAGACATTAGAAATCGTGAGAGAGCAGTATGGGATGCTCCACGGAGCTCAAGGACTTCAAACGTGGTCAGGTGATGGGGTGTCTATACGCGAGATTCCCACACTCCTAAACATTCCTAGGTCCACTGTTTCCGATGCGATACTGATGTGGAAACATGAACGGATACGTACAGCACAAAAGAGTACAGGCCGACCTCGTCAGCTGACTGACAGAGACCGCCGACAGTTGAAGAGGGTCTTAATGTGCAATAGGCAGACATCTATCCAGACCATCACACAAGAATTCCAAACAGCATCAGGATCCACTGCAAATACTGTGGCAGTTAGGCGGGAGGTGAGAAAACTTGGATTTCATGGTCGAGCAGCTGCTTATAAGCCACACATCACGCCGGTAAATGCCAAACATCCCCTTGCTTGATGTAAGGAGCGTAATTATCGGACTATTGAACGGTGGAAAAACGTTGTGTGGAGTGACGAATCACGGTACACAATGAGTGATCCGATGACGGGGTGTGTATATAGCGAATGCCCGGTGAATGTTATCTGCCAGCGTATGTAGTGCCAAAAGTAAAATTCGGAGGCGGTGATGTAACGGTGTGGTCGTGTTTTTCATGTAGGGGGCTTGCACCCCTTGTTGTTTTGCGTGACACTATCTCAGCACACGCCTAAATTGATGTTTTAAGCACCTTCTTGCTTCCCACTGTTGAAGAGCAATTCGGAGGTGGCGATTGCATCTTTCAGCACGATCGAGCACCTGTTGATAATGCACGGCCTGTGTCGGAGTGGTTACACGACATTAACATCGTGTAATGGACTGGCCTGCACAGAGACCTGACCTGAAGCCTATAGTACACCTTTGGGATGTTTTGGATAGCTGACATCGTGCCAGGCCTCATCGACAGTCATCGATACCTCTCCTCAGCGCAGCACTACATGAAGAATGGGCTGCCTTTCCCCAAGAAACCTTCCAGCACCTGATAAAACGTATGCCTGCCATAGTAGAATCTATTATCAAAGCTAATGGTGGGCCAACACCATATTCAATTCCAGCATTACCGATGGAGGGCGCCACGAACTTTTAAGTCATTTTCGGCCAGGTGTTCGGATACGTTTGATCACATAATGTTTATGTGTCTATGGTGTTTCCAGAGGTTACAATCTCTTTAAAGTGTAATACTTTTGTATTTTATTCTTATATCAACTCTTAAAATTTATTCTTATGTTTATGCTTGAGGAATATTTGATGCATTCTCTTGGATGACAGCGATTGTAGAGACAATCTAAGCGTTGAAATTTCGAACACCTCGAATATGACGCGAAGGCAGATTTGCTACAGGGATATTTCTTCACAGTAAGCTCACTTGGGAAAGAAACATCGTTAACATTGGTGTAGATTTCAGGCATTGGACGTAATTTCGTGGCAAAGTATGCGCAACTTTTTTTCTCGAGAACTTGCACTTTTAATTGATTAAGACTCAAAATACACTAATAGGGTTTAAGCGGAAATAATTCCAAACCATTTTCTCATTCTTTTATTTCTTTAAATTCATTCAGCAGACAGACAGTTAGTACATAAATATGGAAAACTTAATTTTTACATACAATGGAAAAGATTCGCGTAGTGGTCTTCGACGGACAACTGTAGGTAAAATGAAAAAAAAAAAAAAAATAGAGATTCGAACACAGGGTGCAAAACAGGGTCGCGACGCCAGAAAGTGTGGTACCGCTTCAGTGGAAAATTACCACGATCTAAAAGGCATATAACGTACATCGAAAACCATGACCGTCGTTTCCTCAGAGTATCCACGGATAAGCCGAGAGACGTGTTCACTTATTTTGACCCCCCTTTCGCTGAGCGAAGTTTCTGGGAAATCGTGTCATGGCAGTCGAAATGTTCTGCTAGCGAGCAAATTAACTGTTATCGCTTTGTATAAAATAATCGAAGCACGTACCACTTTGCATTTGAACGTCCTTATTACACGACTAGGCTTAGTTCCTGTGTAGCTCAAAACTAATCTGGACTTGATCTGGTAATATTACACTTCCATGAAGTCTATAGATAGTATTGCAGGTATTACTCGACAAAATTAAATTACTCCATCTAGGAAACAAGTAGAGGTGAACAGACTGGAGCTCGCTTCACACGCCGGCGACACCCGCACAGGCACGCGTCGTCGCATTAGCCGCCCGCTGAAGGGATTGAAGCAAATTTTACTCGCGCTCGTAAAACGCCGGCGTACGGGCTCTAAAGAAAGGACGAGTGCGCGAATTTGTAATGTGCATAAGAGCAGACAGCGTTCTTCGTTTTCACGGCTGTAGCAGGAATTAACACCGCATGAAATATATATCAAAGCGAGCATTAATTTGTCGTATGGCAAGTTTCTCATGCATATTAAAACATCGTATGCGCCAGTCATCTCGTACAGGCGGGCGCAACGGTCGTATGAGTGCACGCTGATGGCATGTCCTCGGAAGCAGCCCTTCCGGAACTCACTGTGTGTGTGTGTGTGTGTGTGTGTGTGTGTGTGTGTGTGTGTCTACCTCCTTTTTACCTACTTTTTACTGGCTCTTACTCGCCCCACAGTATAATTGGACATAAAAAATCTTACTCTCGCACGGGCATTCCACTCTCTTTTTTCTCCTGCCAGTCGTTGCATTGTCCCCTCACATGTTGTATATCACGATTGCGAAACGAGCTACCTTCAGTTCTTAACTCGCATATTGCCAGCATTTTCAAATACTTTGGCTACTATTATTTTCAATCATTCGCCTTAGACGTAAAACTGAGCATATTTGTAGATCAGTTTCGTCTACTGAAATATCCGGACATCCTGCAACCTGTGACTGTAAATGTCGTAACATAAAACTAAACGAAGTTCGAATTAGCCACTGAACAATGCCTTACCAAGTTGTTTACAGCGTATGCTCGTAAACGAAGCGGTGAGCTGCGACCAGCAAGTTGTTGAATGACAAGCCAAGCGCACATGTACACTACGCGAACAAAAGTGTTCGGATACCTGGTTGAAAATGACTTACAAGTTCGTGGCGCCCACCATCGGTATTGCTGAAATTCAGTACGTTATTGGGCCACCCTTAGCCTTGATGATAGATTCTTCTCTGGCAGGCATACGTTCTATCAGGTGCTGGATGGTTTCTTGGGGAATGGCAGCCCATACTTCACGGAGTGCTGCGCTGAGGAGAGGCATCGATGACGGTCGGTGAGGCCTGGCACGAAGTCAGCAATCCAAAACATCCGAAAGGTGTACTATAGAATTCAGGTCAGGACTCTGTGCAGGCCAGTCCATTACACGATGTTACTGTCGTGTAACCACTCCGCCACAGGCCGTGCTCGATCGTGTTGAAAGATGCAGCGACATCCACGAATTGCTCTTCAACAGTGGGAAGCAAGAAGGTGCTTAAAACATCAAGTAGGTTTGTGCTGTGATAGCGCCACGCAAAACAACAAGGGGAGCAAGCCCTCTCCGTGGAAAACACGACCACACTACAACACCACCGCCTCCGAATTTTATTGATGGCATTACACACGCTGGCAGATGACGTTCACCGGGCATTCGCCATACGTACACCCCGCCATCGGATCGCCATGTTGTGTACCGTGATTCGTCACTCCACACAACGTTTTCCCACTATTCAATCGTCCAATTTTTACGCTCCTTACACCAAGCGACGCGTCGTTTGCCATTTACCTGCGTAATGTGTGGCTTATGAGCAGCCACTCTACCATGAAATACAAGTTTTCTCATCTCCTACCTAACTGTCATAGTACTTGCAATGGATCCTGATGCAATTTGGAATTCCTGTGTGATGGTCTGGATAGATGTCTGCCTATTACACATTACGATCCTCTTCCACAACTGTCGGCTGTCTTTGTCAGTCAATAGAAGTCGGCCAGTACGCATTTATGCTGTACGGGTCCCTTCACGGTTCTACTTCACTATCACACCGGAAACAGTGGACCTAGTTATGTTTAGGACTGTGGAAATCTCACGCACAGACGTATGACGCAAGTGACACTCAACCACCTGACCACGTTCGAAGTCCGTGAGTTCCACGAAGCGCCCCATTCTGCTCTCTCACGACGTCTAGCGACTACTGAGGTCGCTGATATGGATTACCTGGCAGTAGGTGTCAGCACAACGCACATAATATGGTAAAAGATTGTTTTGGGGGGGTCCGGATTCTTATGATCACATATTGTACGTTTCGACTGCGGTGGTACTCGTCATTATCCGAAAAAATCGTGTACCTTGTCGTCCTAAGTGGCTGGGTTTTGCCTTTCCAAAATGTGATACGTGAAGTTACCCGAACCAGTATCTAAATCTTCCTTACTATCGGAATTGTCGATTGGCCGTAATGACGCTCAACAAAGTAGGTTACAACATAGTGGTCACGCAGTGGTATGAGCCCGTTACTGCAGCACGCTTTTTGGGTCGTAGCTTCACTATAGCTTTATAGGTAACTGCCGCAATTTACGAAGCTTGTGTGACATAAATTGACGCTAAGTCGATGACCGAAAACGCCGTTGAGAACGCAGTTATGTTTTTGTATTCACTGAGTCAGTAATATTAAGATGGAAAGGTCGAGGATCACCTGTGTTTTGAAATTTCGTGACTGCTCTTTTGTGCGATGTAGGATCTCTTCCTACGTGTTTAACTTTTTTAATGATGTGTTCTGTACTGATCACTTGTTAATTCAGTTTGATCAAGCGCTTTGTCACAGAAATACGAGAGGCAGTGTGTCTTTTTCCCTGAAAGTTAAAGAGAGAGATTGAGGTGGGCTTGTGCCGTGACGATTTGTGATGGTTATGAATTGCATCACATGTGATTACCATTTCAGTGTGAATATTTCAATATGTTGTATGAGTTAACTACTTTATTGTATTTACGATTGTCTTCGTGATGACGTATTGTATCGAATATGGTTACCTGTCATATAGAGAGAAAAAAGATGGTCTATAACGACTGGAATCAGTTGTGTAGTAAATTTTGGGGTAATACACTAACGTGCAACAAGAGTTGTCAACAATGTTCAGCTGATATTGTTATTGCATTATCCGAAATATCTTAAAAGTTATCCATTGATTACAATGTACAGTGCTTGTCAGAATTAGTTCCAGAATAAATATACATCAGTTCGTTTCAAGATAGGATTTCACTTCGAGCGTAAATTACATTGACAAGGTTGAAACGTGATGATTAAATTGATTACCTATAGGAAACGGATGATATTTACTGATGTCTAGAATATTATGTGAAGTTAGAGCAGTACGACTACTTCTTGGACTTAATGTAAATTCTTTGACTCAAAAACTTTCAAGTGGGAAAGTTCCTGAGTCAAAAACAAGAAGCTCTTTACGTAGCCAAATATATTTTGAGTATTACACCTCTACTGAGTGCAGTTTCTCCTAGCAGTAAGTTTAATACACTCCTGGAAATTGAAATAAGAACACCGTGAATTCATTGTCCCAGGAAGGGGAAACTTTATTGACACATTCCTGGGGTCAGATACATCACATGATCACACTGACAGAACCACAGGCACATAGACACAGGCAACAGAGCATGCACAACGTCGGCACTAGTACAGTGTATATCCACCTTTCGCAGCAATGCAGGCTGCTATTCTCCCATGGAGACGATCGTAGAGATGCTGGATGTGGTCCTGTGGAACGGCTTGCCATGCCATTTCCACCTGGCGCCTCAGTTGGACCAGCGTTCGTGCTGGACGTGCAGACCGCGTGAGACGACGCTTCATCCAGGCCCAAACATGCTCAATGGGGGACAGATCCGGAGATCTTGCTGGCCAGGGTAGTTGACTTACACCTTCTAGAGCACGTTGGGTGGCACGGGATACATTCGGACGTGCATTGTCCTGTTGGAACAGCAAGTTCCCTTGCCGGTCTAGGAATGGTAGAACGATGGGTTCGATGACGGTTTGGACGTACCGTGCACTATTCAGTGTCCCCTCGACGATCACCAGTGGTGTACGGCCAGTGTAGGAGATCGCTCCCCACACCATGATGCCGGGTGTTGGCCCTGTGTGCCTCGGTCGTATGCAGTCCTGATTGTGACGCTCACCTGCACGGCGCCAAACACGCATACGACCATCATTGGCACCAAGGCAGAAGCGACTCTCATCGCTGAAGACGACACGTCTCCATTCGTCCCTCCATTCACGCCTGTCGCGACACCACTGGAGGCGGGCTGCACGATGTTGGGGCGCGAGCGGAAGACGGCCTAACGGTGTGCGGGACCGTAGCCCAGCTTCATGGAGACGGTTGCGAATGGTCCTCGCCGATACCCCAGGAGCAAAAGTGTCCCTAATTTGCTGGGAAGTGGCGGTGCGGTCCCCTACGGCACTGCGTAGGATCCTACGGTCTTGGCGTGCATCCGTGCGTCGCTGTGGTCCGGTCCCAGGTCGACGGGCACGTGCACCTTCCGCCGACCACTGGCGACAACATCGATGTATTGTGGAGACCTCACGCCCCACGTGTTGAGCAATTCGGCGGTACGTCCACCCGGCCTCCCGCATGCCCACTATACGCCCTCGCTCAAGGTCCGTCAACTGCACATACGGTTCACGTCCACGCTGTCGCGGCATGCTACCAGTGTTAAAGACTGCGATGGAGCTCCGTATGCCACGGCAAACTGGCTGACACTGACGGCGGCGGTGCACAAATGCTGCGCAGCTAGCGCCATTCGACGGCCAACACCGCGGTTCCTGGTGTGTCCGCTGTGCCGTGCGTGTGATCATTGCTTGTACAGCCCTCTCGCAGTGTCCGGAGCAAGAATGGTGGGTCTGACACACCGGTGTCAATGTGTTCTTTTTTCCATTTCCAGGAGTGTATGATGCAAGCACTCAGAAACGAGAGTCTGCAATAGTCAGCAGTTAGACGTAAGTTCCAAGTTAAACCGAGTCGCCATATAAGAGAAACGCCACAACGTTATAGTCGAATCGAACGTGACCCCAGAGCAGAACTGATGAACAGAGCCAGAATCGTTACATTCGATATCGGACACAATCACGATTCGAAAACAAAAACCAGCTACAGAAGAGCAACGTAACAGCGGTATTCAACGACTTGTGTCTACTGGCCTCAATTACGTTACACCAACTACTAATTCGTCCCCTGGTCTGGGTAAATACTTCGTGTAGAGGGCAAGTACGCGTGCTGTGGTAACAAGAGTCGCGGCATTCAAAAGCGGTCACTGTTGAGCCAAAAGACATTGAAGGCAGCCCATTTTAAGACTGAACATTGTCTGGTGGCATCTCGGGCACGATAGGCGGTAAGGAAAGTGTACCGAGATAAACTGAGAATCATTCTAACGACGATAAGGTTCGCAGCTGCGGAAATCCACTCCCATAAGATACTTTGACAAAAGTCCGATTGATAACACAGGACTATGAAACTAGCTGGTCGGTAAACATCTATAGAAAGTCGGTGAAAGACAGTTATACCGCAAGTAGAAGGCAAGGCGTTGGAAGACCACGTGTCACAGTCACTGCTCTGATTTACATTTCTGCCGTTACGTGGTATCAACTATCCAACACCCTCGTCAATGACGGCATCCGCCAGTAATTTCTGCCAATTCCCTAAGGTGGTCTGCAGTTCGTACTCTGTGCCAAAATGCTGTCCTCATAACCAGCGGTTCGTTTGGGGAAAGAGATGAAAATCGGAGAGAGTGAAGATTGAGCTGTTTGGTGGGTGATGAAACACTTCCAACAGAAACGCTGCAGGAGCCTTTTCGTTGACCCTGCAGTGTGCGGCCGAGAATTGCGATGAAGAAGGAAACGCATCACAGTTGCATTCAAAGCTTCGAACTTGGTGGGAGACACTATTGTCTAGATGTCTTTCGTGTTCACTGTGTGCTCAGTACTGAAAAGTGAGATGTTACGTTATATTAGAGACACGGTGCAACACATCTGTGAAAACCCGCACCTGACTTCCATTGTGGTTTCCATGTCGTGACATATAGGACGCTGAAGAAACTGGCCTTTGTATCATGCTAAGCGGAACATTGTCATCAGCGTCCATGGAACCCGGGGTAGTAACTGAAGGCAGCTTGACAGCTGTAGACTAGTTGAACATTACTGCGAATCTCGTGTGTGCCGTGGTGGTAATATTCCCGATCGATTCTCGATCGTTGGGCCTCCGAGTGGTGTTTCTTTCTCCGTTGCGGGGCGTGTCCTGGCGGCGGGTGGCGCGATCTCTGCCCAGTGGTGTGTGCGCGGTCAGTGAAGTTTGGGCGCGTGCAGCGCGAGGATTGCCTTTTGCGTCGGACGGTGGGTCCCTCCACACTGTCGCTGGCCGGGGCTGGTGTTACTTGCTGCTCCCCGGGTCGGTGGTTGGAGTCGTCGGCTGATTACCAGCTTTCCTGCCCTTTCTGACTGCGCCTTGCTGACGTCTGGGTGGCGATACTCGAGCTGGATGATCTTTCTCGCGGCGATTTACCTGGACCGCGCCTTGGCAGGAGCTTGTGGCTGTGCTGCTCCCGGATACAGTTTACGGGGGAGTACTTTTCCGTCCTCGGAAGTTTGGTGCTGTTGTGTGTTTCAGCGTGCGATGCCTAAGAAGATTATCTTAGTTGTTATGATTGTGTCGGAATCGTGGGCAAACCCAGTGTTCGTGTTTCTCGGCATTCTGTGGGGTGATGTACCTTAGTTAGTGTGTTTTTCTTGGCGTTTTATCGTGCCGTTGCTGAACTTTGTTTAACCTTTTCCCTCCTTACTCTTCTGCAGAGTGCCTTTGGAACCTGTGGCCTGTAATTTCGCTTGTGCCAAGTTCCGGAGTTTTGGGGGATAATTGATTAAGTTATGTTTTGGAATTTATGGGATTCTGTGTGTTTCCAATAAGATTTCCCGTTTCCTCGCCCGGGAGTCGTACGTAAAGTTTAAGGTGAGTGAATTTTGCTAGTTCCCGTCCAGTGGTTCAGTGCGCCGCGTGACGAATTGTTTTCTTTTTTTGCACTCTGCCTGTCCTATCTCTCTGGCTTAAGGTTGGCTCCTCTGTACCCGTGCGCGAATGTGTATGTGGGCGACGGTGATCGTTTCCTGACTTGTTTACCGTTTCTTGCCGATTTCTCTGCATAGACTGCCGAATCTGTACTTTGCTCTATGCCATGTTATAGTTGCTTCAAGATGGTTCGTTCGCACACTCCCTTTGGTAATTATATCTGCGCATCTATGAGATTGAATAATGTTTTGAACTGTTGTAAGCTGGCGGTTGTCGCCGTGTGTGTTAAATTTTAACTTGTATTTGAGTTTTGGTGTAATTGTATTTTGTTAACTGAGTTATTTTATCTTACCGACTCCTGCGATGTCAGAAATGTTAAAATCTAGCCTAGGGCTCCTTGTGAATTTTTATGTTGATAACTGATGCAGCATTTTAGTGTAATAATTTATCTTTTACGTTTTGGGAAAATTTTATCTTGGCAAAGCCTTGGGGTTAAATTGTGCAACTTGTGTCTATGATCTATGGAAATGTTGGGGTGGATTACACTTTCTCGTTGGGCCTATCACTTATTGTTTTACTAAAGGCATTAAGGGATATTTGCTGAAAGTTTTAAAAAAATTAACTATCATGAATTTTACCTGTGAAGCCATATTTGTGGAGAGTTGTTATTTAAATTTCATTGTCTACTGTTCACTCCAATAAAGCCACCCCGTTAAGAAAAAAATTTTGGTGCTACCATTTGTTTCCCCCTTGTTTCCCTATCACGGCTCAACCTGCATCCTTTCATGTTTGATGTATTTCCGATAGCATTGCCATCTTCCAGCAGTATAGCTGCCTATGTTACAAAGCCAGAAACGAGATATAGCCGTTCAAGGAGGACGTTAGTGAAAACATATCAACGTCTTGGCTACGAAGTTCGCCTGATCAGAGCCCTGTGGAAGACATCAGGTACATAATGGGGAATCAGCTTCACGGGCACCAGCCTCTGGATCGAAATTTACAGGAACTGCGTAACTTTTGTGTAGACCTATCTTGGTACATATCTCCAGAAGTCTGTCAAGTGGTTGCCGAATCCATACCACACAGAACTGCAGCTGTTTTCCTTTCCAAAGCTGGACCACCAAACTGTTAAGCAGGTGGTCATAACGTTTGGGTTCATCACAGTGTGTATCACGCTAATGATATTGAATATTGCCATACCTAACGTCAACATATTTTGTCAGTCAGTTCACATCATTGAATACGTGCCATCTGCAGTCTGAGGTTTCCTTTTTATTTCGTAGAAAAATGAAGGCAGTGCCGCAGAATTGGTCAGTAATCAAGCCCTAACCAAAGAGCTTCGAACCATGGACGCAAACAGGTCTACATTATTTACTGTTCTCCTGTGCCGTGCTGATCGCGGCTGTGTAGTCCATTACGGTCGTACAGACAGACGGTAATTATTCTGTGTCTTGGTAAATCTCTGTTGTCCGGTATACACTTGTTGACCCATTTCCTACACAATGAATCCAAACAAGCATGACTATTGTACCAGCATGTCCTGCTATGGTATGACAATTCCATATTCCTGAGGACCGAGTAGTCTGTCCCAGGTGATGTCGCTCACATTATAATATTGTTGTGCTGTCCAGTGGTCGGAAGAAAAGAACTAATGATCAAGTCTGAACACTCTTTATTAAACTAAAACGCTTTCTTGGCGTGCACTAATTTCCACACGCAGGAACAACAAGAAGCACAACAGTTCTTGTGGTGGGAAAAGCAAGATAAGAGTACAAGACAATAAAAAGATATAATAACCAAAACACTACTCTACACAATTACGAAGTGACGTTACGCTCAACAAGATACAACTTTCTACCAAAGCCTATGGTGAGTGTGTACTAGGCTAGAGTCGGCGTACATACTGGCCAGAGCTGTCCTAGCTGTAGGTACACACCGGAGGTCTGACTCTGCCGAATCGGTGTTATAAGCATGCCAGCAGAGTGCTACACGTAGTCACATTAGTTACAATTGGAGGATCTCTGTCACATGGCTTTTCAAGAAGTAGTGCCCTGTTTATGCGGAAGGTCTGTTGATGTTTACATCCACTGGCAATGTTTTGATCTGAGCTCTTGAAGGGTAGTTGGCAGCCCACCTTGCTTGTCTGTTATATGGGCCCTCTAAGTGACAAGGAGCAGCTGCAACAATTCCGATCTTTGCGGCTCAGATTGTTTAAAGGAGTCTATTTGATCTTAAAGAAGTCTCTTATACCTACCCTCCTTTCATCATTCCTCACTTCTTGCCATGATGCCAAATGTTTGTGACGATGTGAGCATTAGCGTCCTGACACACATGTATCTCTGGGGTGAGGGCCCACGTAGTGGTTAAGTTATATCTGGTGGGAACTTCCACAATGAGATTCAGAGGGAAAGTTTGGTGAAGTGTAACTTGTCTTCTGGGGACTGGGTGCATTCTTATTATCTGACATGCTGGGCTGCTGAGCGCTATGGAGTTTCATGTATTGTGTGCAGACATGATCTACTTTGTTAATTTCAATGTTTTCATATCATCATAAGAGCCAATTACACCCCCTACACGTTCTCTTAAGACGTTTCATCTGTCCAATGGATCACAAAATGTGATTCATCATCCATCTTTGTCGATGATGAACAGCAGTCACCATGGGTGCATGAACGAGGCGATCACTGCAGAGGCCAATACGCAGCAACGTTGGCTGAATGATTGTTCATGAGACACTGTTGGTAGACCCTTGGTTCATCTGGGAGGTCAGTTGCTCAACAGACGTTGCTTCAGTCGCGTTTAACTACAGCATTTGCTAAAGTGAACAACGAGACATTACACATATTTTAACAGAGTTATAATACAGTGGGTGGACAAAAGTATCGAAACAGCAAGAACACATTACGTGTACTATACGCTGCGGGAAAACCGTTAGCATTAAAAACACCTCCCAGTCCTCTCGGAATGGACAAATACTCTTCTGAAGAAGGCCACTAAATGCCCAAAAAATTTGGGAAATTTGTGGTAGAGACTTACGGGACCAAACTGCTGAGGTCATCGGTCCCCAAGTTCACACACTACTTAACCTAACTTTAACTTACACTAAGGAGAACACACACGCCCATGCCCGAGGGCAGACTCCAACCTCCAATGGGCACGAACAGTGACAAGGCGCCTGAGACCGCTCGGCAAATGCCCAAAATCGGTAAAGATATGAAATTTCTTTTATGCAAATCGTGGCTTATTATTTCATTACACACGACTACAGTTGCTGAAGATGGATAAAGTATTAAACACCGGTCAACAAAGGTTTCAAGGGAACCTTACACCATTCTTGCTGCAAAGTAGTGGCAAGTCTGATATCGATGGCGGAGGTGGATAGTAAGCACGCACGCTTCTCTACAAAGTAAACCACAAACTCTCAACCACACCGAGATTTGATCACTGAGCAGTCACTGTACGACCGACGAGAAATATGGGTTCGGAGAAAGGAGTAACTCATGCCGAAGTGTGCAGAGAACCCCAGCAAGTGTTTCATTGGTTTCATTGCATCGAACGTATTGGTGGGCCTTCTGCGGAATCAGGTGATGGCACCATGGTGCGTGCGTGCGCTGGTAAGGGCCAATTCCAATGCCAGAATCTGCTGCATCAGCGTCCAGAGACCGCCGCTCATGCTGGCTGCGCCAGTAGCCCGCAGTACAGCTGGGTCCCTCCTCAAGGGGACATAATCCAGAGCACTGAAGGGGAACAGCCAACTACTGTCGTTTTAGTGTTCCGTAGTACCTCTGGCTGTCCGCTCAAAGGCAACTCGGTCAGTGATCGCAGGTAGCTCTGCACCCGAGAAACCGGAGTTCGCGCCCTGGTTCCATTCCTGTGGATGGCAGCTAGCAGTCCACCGGACGATGTCGCCCAGACACTGGCGGCTAGCAGCCCTTTCAATCCTCGGTCCGGTGTAGCTCCAAAGTCCGCCACGCCTCAGCAATGGTGCATCCGTGCAGCAGAGGTTGGTGTTAGTTCCAGATGGCCAGTTGCCCGGTAGTATCAGTCATCGGAAGGTCGTCGCGGTTGACCTGCAACTTAAACAATCGTCATTCTCTCTGGTTCTAGACGTGGACAGAATAGTGTCACGATTATCCCTTTTAGCGTCTTGACTCGTCTATTTACACATCTTTTCGCCACGCCTTTGGAGTTGTTCCTCAGGAGAGGACAAGTGGAACATCCCATGTGACAATTGGTCCGTTAAGTACTACCTCCCAGCCATAGCTGCGTGGAATTTACGAGAATTACCCAAACCCACGGCCGTACTTACTCGTGGTGCAGCAACACATAATTAAGTTTGTATTGAACCCTCAATGTCCTATTTGCACTTGTGAGGTATTTATTTGATTACCAGCTACCAAACTGGCAACGTCCGGGTATTCATTTGCTAGTTTTCTATAGAAAACGAAAATATAAAATGAACTGTGTTTGCGGTGGAGTATGGAAAAAATTTCATTGACATGTATTCGTGAAAACACCTTAGAAATTATGAAATATCATACAAAGAAATATTCATCATGTACGAATGTATAAGTACACTATCCAGATTAAGAAAAATGTCCCAAGGACAGTTTCTGGACGCTTCTCTCATCTGCTTCAAGTGTCTACAACACGATTTTGTATGTGTCTCTGTGGCCACCCCTCTTCATAACTCTATAGACGGCTAAGATGTGACGTGACAGCGTCTTACTAGCAAATCATATATGTATTAAAACCTCTTGTATGACGCGGAAGTTTTTCACGCATCTCACTGCTTATGACTTCATAGCTCTTGAACTGCGTCGTTCAATGATGTATTTGCTTAGATACATGCAGAGGCATACGTGATTACTGCCTACAAAATATGTTGCTGATAGAGTTGGCAGCAAAAGCGTAATAAATTTAAATATTGAGCATGATGCGACAGTTTTTCACGCTTCTCATAGAGTGACAATTTTTTAGGTACGAGGATTGCCCAGAAAGTAATGCACGGCATTTTTTTCTTTCAACAATTCTTTATTCATTTATGTCTACATATGCGTGATTACTCTGCTATTCACAAAGTGCCTGGCAGAGTGTTCAATAAAATACCTTCAAGCAGTCTCTCTACCGTTCCTCTCTCGAACGGAGCCAGGGAAAAACGAACACTTAAATTTTTCTGTGCGAGCCCTGATTTCTCTTATTTTATCGTGATGATCATTTCTCCTTTTATAGGTTTTTGACAGTAGAATGTTTTCGCAATCGAAGGAGAAAATTGGTGATTGAAAATTCATGAGAAGATCCTGTCGCAAAGAAAAACTCCTGTGTTTTAATGATTGCCACTCCAATTCACGTATCATGTGTGTGGCACTATCTCTCCTATTTCGCGACAATACAAAAAAGAGCTGCCTTTCTTTGAACTTTTTCGATGTCATCCGTCAGTGCCACCTTATGCGGATTCCGTACCGAACAGCAATACTCCAGGAATGGGCGGACAAGCGTAGTGTAAGCTGTCACTTTAGTAGATCTGTTGCTCCTTTCAAGTGTGCCAACGAATCGCAGACTTTGGTTTGCTCTAGCCACAACATTATGTAATAGTTCCAATTTAGGTTATTTTTTATTGTAATCCCTAAGTATTTAGTTGAATTTCCGGCTTTAAGATTTGTGTAAGTTATTGAGTAATCGAAATTTAGCGGATTTCTTTTAGTACTCATGTGAATAACTTCACACTTTTCTTTATTCAAGGTCAATGGCCAATTTTTGCAGCGTACAGATATATGATTTAAATCATTTTGCAATTCCTTTGGTCATCTGATAACCTTAAAAGACGGTCAATGACAGAATCATCTGCGAACGATCTAAGATGGCTACTCAGATAGTCTCCTATGTCGTTAACATAGATCAGGAACAATAGAGGGCCTATAACACTTCCAGCGGCACGCAGTTTGGTTAGAAGACGCTTGTGAGGAACGGTGTCGAAATCTAAAACAATGGAATCAATTTTACGTCCTCTGTCGATAGCACTCATTACTTCACGAGTATAAAGAGCTAGTTGTGTTTCACAAGAACGATGTTTTCTGAATCCGTGCTGACTATGTGTCAATAAATCGTTTTCTTCTAGGTAATTCATAATGTTCGAACGCAGTATATGCTCCAAAACCCTACCGCCAGCTGACAGTGATATGGGTCTATAATTCAACGGATTATGCCCATTTCCCTTTTTGGGTATTGGCGTAATTTGAGCAATTTTCCAGTCCTTAAGTACGGATCTTTCTAATAGAGAGCGGTTGTGTATATCTGCTAAATATGGAGCTATTGTATCTGCATACTCTGAAAGGAGCCTGACTACTACACAATCTGGACCAGAGGCCTTGCCTTTATTAATTGATTTAAGCTGCTTTACGACACCGAGAAAATCTACTTCCATGTTTCTCATCTTGGCAGTTTTCTTGATGGGAATTTACTTCGTCTTCTGTGGTGAAGGAATTTCGGAAAACCGTGTTTAATAACTCTGCTTTAGTGGCACTGTCATTAGAGACTTCACCGTTGTCTTACCACTCGTATATTTCATGTATGGCCAGAATCTCTGTGTTTTCTGCCAGATTCCAAGACGGAGTTTCGTTGTGGATGTTATTAAAATCATGTCACATTGAAGCACGCGCTATATTTCGCACTTCTGCAAAACATTGCAAATCTTGGGGATTTTGCGTTCTTTTAAATGTGGCATCTGATCCGTTTTGTGTACCGTGGGGGTTCAATGCCATCACTCATTAGTTTATGTGGTATATATATCTCTTAACTGCCGTCGACGCTATCCCTTTGAAATCATTCCATGTGTTTTCAAGCTTACACGATCAGACCGGAAGAAGTGCAGACTGCCTTAAAAAGGCGTTACGAGCATGTTCTTGGCGTTTCTTTGTGATTGTTGTGGGTGTTACGCTATTCACCCTAGCAGCAACTGCCTTGTGATCGCTAATCCCTATATCCGTCATGATGCTCCCTATTTGTCCAGGATTATTTGTTACTAAGAGGTCAAGTATGTTTTCGCAACCCTTTACGCTTAGAATGGGCTCATGAACTAATTGTTCCAAATAATTTTCTGAGAAATCATTCAGTGCAATTTCGAATTATGATGTATGCCTACCAACGGCTTTAAACAGATAATTTCTCCAGCATATCGAGAGTAAATAGAAGTCACCCCCGACAATAATTGTATGAGTGTTGTACCTATTTGAAATGAGACTAAGGTTTTCTTTGACCTGTTCAGCAACTATATCTTCTGAGTCGGGGGGGGGGGGGGGGGGGGGGTCGGCCAGTTAACAGTTTAGTTCGATTGTCAAGTATATCCTCTGCACATACACTTCACAGAAACGATCTACTTCAATTTCACGACAAGGGAAACTATTTCTGACAGCAATAAATACTCCACCACCAACTGTATTTAATCTATACTTTGTGAACACTATCAGGTCGTTTGAAAAAATTCAGCTGAACTTATTTCCGGCTTTAGCCAGCTTTACGTACCTATACGTATTTGAGCTTCAGTGCTTTCTATTAGGTCTTGGAGCTCATGGTCTTTCCTAACACAGCTACGACAATTTACAACCACAATACCGATTGTTGCTACAACTACCTTACTTTGTTATACCTGCCCCCTTTTAGACGGACGCCTCTTCTGTTGTTTTCTGATACCCTCTAAACTAAAATATTGAACGTAATGAAAATTACACACACGAAAGAATGATCTACACACCCTATTTTTCCATGTTATCTCCATCCCGTCCTATGGCCTTCCTCCAGCGCGAAAAAAGGGCGTGTATGCCCTGTCGGTACCAATCCTTGTCCTGGTGGTGCAGTCAGTGCTTCACTGTGTGAATCACCTCCTCATCGTCCTCTAAATGTTTTCCACGAACGGCATCCTTTAATGGCCCAAACAAGTGGAAGTCCGAGGGTGCTAGGTCAGGGTTGTAGAGTGGATGGGGTAACACCGTCCAACCGTGTTCTGCGATTTGTTCAGCAGCCCTCAGACTTGTGTGGGACCGAGCGTTATCGTGTTGCAGCAAAACATCTCCTGGGTTGCTGTGGAGCTGAAGTCGTCGGAAGGGCGTCTTGAATTTTGTTAATGTGTTGACATATGCTTCTTAATTATTGGTACCACCTCTTGGCATCTCATTATTGAGAACCACATCTTCACAGTCCCAGAACACAGTGATCATGAACTTACCGGCAGAAGCAGTTGCTTTGAATTTTTTCTTCTGTGGGGTGTGGGAATGGCGCCATTCTATCGACTGTCGTTTTGTTTCGGCCTCAAAATGGTGAACCAAGGTTTCATCACCTGTCACAAGTCGGAATTAGGAGGCCTCCGCCTTAGCTTCAAAAAGTTGCAACAATTCAAGACAATTTTTTTTTCTGTGCGATTTGTGATCCACCGTTAGACTCTGCGGGACCGATCTTTCACTGAATATCCAAGAGTGCAGATAACTGCATCTACACTTCCTTTGCTGATTGACAGATGCAGCGCTAACTGCCGAATCGTAATATCGTCTGTCCTCGCGAATGACAAGAGCTCGCTGCAACATGTCAGGCGGGAGCCGGCCGTTGTGGCCGTGCGGTTCTAGGCGCTTCAGTCTGCAACCGCGTGACCGTTACGGTCGCAGGTTCGAATCCTGCCTCGGGCATGGATGTGTGTGATGTCCTTAGGTTAGTTAGGTTTAAGTAGTTCTAAGTTCCAGGGGACTGATGGCAATAGATGTTGAGTCCCATAGGTCTCAGAGCCATTTGAACCATTTTTGTCAGGCGTGACAGCCGTGGATGGTCTCCCCGATCGCTGCAAATCGTGGAGCTCCGCCGAACCGCCTTCTGATGAACTCACCCTTCGTGTCCAGCGACTAACTGTACTTGTGTCGGGAGCAGATGCTCCACAGACTTTGTGCAAGCGTTTGTGAATATTCCCCACAATTTCTTTCTCTGCAGTGAGAAATTTTCGGCTGAGAAAAAAATTGGGTGCATTAAGTTCTGGGCGAGCCACGTATATTCGTTGGAATATGTGGATACTATGCAAAAAATGTGTTGAGAGCAGGCGTAGTGGAGAAGAAGTACTAAATTTAAGCGTGATGCAACAATGCGGCAGTTTTCATGCGTATCAGTGTTTCCGACCTCATATGGTTCAAATGGCTCTGAGCACTATGAGACAACATCTGTGGTCATCAGTCCCCTAGAACTTAGAACTACTTAAACCTAACTAACCTAATGACATTACACACATCCACGCCCGAGGCAGGATTCGAATCTGCGACCGTAGCAGTCGCGCGGTTCCGGACTGTGCGCCTAGAACCGCTAGACCACCGCGGACGGCCCCGACCTCGTATATCCTGGACTATGTGTGGTACCATTATATAATGTTGTAGGTGCTTTTATCGACATATGTGAATACAGTCTACGAAATATATTGCCAATACAGTTAATACCACATTATAAATACATTTAAATGTCGCACATGTTGACAAATTTTTTCAGGGATCTTTCTGTTTATGACGTCATATCCTGTGAACTAAGTCTGGTGCCTTATCCGTACAGTGGTTGTTGAATGACAGTAAGGGATATGTGTACCAAGTTTGGTTGAAATCGCTCCAATGGTTTAGGAGGAGATGTGGAACATATGCACACAAACACACACCAATTTTTATGGTATGTACGCGTTCATGCTGAAAGATCACGTCACTAGGCTTATTTTCACGCTGAGCTTCAACCACTTAGTATTTAGTAATATTTATTATTCGTACTTCTGTATTTCTAATAATCTATTATTATCCACATCAGGACTACATGTAATCATTTTTTTTATTTTTTGTTGCGACAGTGTGAATCACGTATTAAAAGCACATACGAAAAATTTTATAATACATGGTCTATAAACCCGCGTTCCTGTGGAGAGGTAGCTTTAGCATTCTACGGGAAGTCATGAACTGGAAGGTTCTTTCATCTCAGGCTGAGGCTATGGCAGAGACAGCCGCACACAAACGCGCCGCCAGACTCACACCAAAGGCCAGCAGCTTCGTGCAGGTATAATGTGTGAATGATTGTCTGTGTGACGGTCCATGACGCAGCGAGCCGAACAAAGGAGTTAATCAGGAAGCCATCGCTCCATCAGCAACAAAAGCAGCTGCAGCAGCATTTCTCACACATGCCAGTCAGCATAACACACTCCCCTGCTTTCGACCAAGTTCAAGCAATGCTGAGAGCATCGCGCTTTCTTATTCATTTACGTAATTAACTATGAAGTTATACAAAATATGTTATCTCTTTTTGTGTAATTTGAAGTTTCCTGTATTACTTCCTGCATTACTTTCACCCGTACCCCATGACAAAAATGTAGATCTAACTTTAAATCCACGACTGGTGCACACTGAATGAAATGTTATGAGACGACAAAGAGATTATGGTAAGCGCAGAGCGATCTCAAGGACAAGGTTATTTCCTTTAGGTAATCAGGAACGTAGTTCTATAGTATTTGCAAGTCTGATTTTCAGTCACTTCCATAAAATCCACTGTATTCATAACCTAATCGCCGGCCAGTGTTGCCGAGCGGTTCTAGGCGCGTAAGTTTGGACCCACACCACCGCTATAGTCGCAGGTTCGAATTCTGCCTCGGGCATGGATGTGTGTGATGTCCTTTAGGTTAGTTAGGTTTAAGTAGTTTTAAGTTCTAGGGGACTGATGACCTCAGATGTTAAGTCCCACAGTACTCAGAGCCATTTGAAGCATAACCTAATCCAACACTACAGCTCGTCCATGTTTGTCAATCCCAGAACAACATTTGTATGTGCGTAGTTTAGATCACTAAATATTAACATTAAATGCAGTCCTTAAAACAGCCGCAAGAATAAACAATGTGTAGATTTCGCTGTATTATTACTTTCATTTTCCCGCTTCATTTGACATTTCCTCACGCAGGAGAGAGGATTACTGATCCTGCTTGCACATCATTATTCTGAAATAGTACTCGCCTATCACTAAAACACACGTCTGCATATCCCTCGATTTCGTATTCTCCCGCTCCAATCTAACTGTAGGAAGAAAATAAATTAAAGTTTAATTTCTCCGTCTCATCGACAAAGAGGTCATTAAAGATAGCCCCGCAGAAGGTCGAACTGAACAGGAATGAAAAAGATATCGGTCGTGTCCTTTTGAAAGGAACAATCCCACTATTCCCACTCAACCATTTAGGAAATCAGCATAAACTAAATTTGTATGTCCGAGTGGATGTGTGATCGACCATCCAGCTGTACGCTAGTCCATTGTTTTATCACTACACTATCCTGATCGGCCATTCTAAGGGATGTCACCATTTTCATTTTAATTGGCGTTTAATAAAGTTCATATCAAGAAGTACTTCAATGTGTCTCGTTGCTGACCCAAAAGTCTTTGTTAAATTTACAGTATTCCGTTGCTGGCATACCGCAACGTAACGTTGTGCTTTCCAAATACAACTACTAGACGCTGAGCTACATTATTTGATTGAAGATATATACTGAGATACATAAATGTCAGAGAAAGTCACTAATGATAATGGTAAGCCTTTGCCTCTAAGGTTTCACACACTAATAGATCCAATTCACACAGAGATGGTGTGGCATTGACGCCCGGTGGGAACGTGGCACTGTGGTATTTCACCTCGTTGTTAACAAATGTAGCAATCCACACAGAGGTGCCGTTACAAATGCGCGTCGCTTCGTGGTCCGCGTCACGTCCGTTCGTAGCCATCAATGGCGCGGCGAATACGGTGATGTTGAAGTGGCGAACTACTGTTTTCATTAACTTGAAATAATGAAGGAAGATTGGATTTAATGCCCCGTCTACATTCATGTCATTAGAGACGGAGCACAAGCTTGCATTGTGTTATGGATGAGGAAGAAAATCGGCCGTGTCCTTTCGAAGGAACCACCCCGCCATTTGCCTGCAGCGAAAACCTAAGTCTGGATGGCAGGACGCAGATTTGAACCGTCGACCACCCGAATGCGAGTCTAGTGAGATGACCAGTGACCCTACTCGCTCGGATTCATGAATGTGAAGTGCCCACATGCGAGATGATTTATACTTTAACGTTAACATTCGTGGAATAATAACGAAAAAGGTCTTGACTTATACAAACATAACCATGCCAACTATTGTAATCGCAGTGTGCGAGACAAAAACTGACAGTATATCCATGGAGAACTAAACTAAGCAGTTTATCCAATAACTCTCGTTATTAATAAAATTGTACATGATATGCATACTTGAATCGTGCACTTTAACAACGCTGTAATGAACAAAAAAGCAAATTTTTCTGGAGATTGGAAGAACATTTTAAGCACCCCTATTAGGCTTTTTTGATGTGGGCGGGTACATGAGATTAAATGCTAACCTGCATAATCTGTAATAATTATTACACAGTTGCATATCTATCTGTGTAAAAATAGCATGTTCTTTGTTCCTGAACGGACATACAACACTTAGCTGCTGAAACACACTCGTTTTTCTGTGTTACTTATTGCAGAAATGGAAAGCTTATTTTGAGAAAGTGCGGCCACACAGGTCAAATAACGTAACGCTTCCTGTGATGTAACTCTGCACAAGCAGTAGCAGCAGAAGATATCGTAAAATTTAACACTGTTCCAATAGTAAGTGGGACACTTGTACTGAGGGAAAATAGTATCCATCCTTTTTGTGAACCAGGTGGCAGCAAGCAGAGCACGGTAAAATTAAAAGACGGCGGCGTCGGCAGAGCAGAAACAGCCAAAATACGTCGATAAAACTCCAAAATATCAGCTAAACTAGATATTCTAGATCACGAAATTCATTATCATTATATCTAAGTTTCTTCATTCCCTTGTACATTGCCACAAAATGTCCATCTCCAAAACATTTAAGGTCTCAATTAGTAATTAATTTATAATATCCGTTTGGCAAAATAGTTTTAAATCGTTACTGAGCTCCACACAAACTTTTTCACTATATCTAGTGTGCTTACTTTTAGCTGCTCAGTTTCAGCTACTTTCAAAATGACAACTATAAAGTGAATAGCAAAAAGGTGTCGGTAATAAAGCTCTGTGCTATTAATAAACAAACAAATGAACATGAAATCGATAGCTCTGTACTTGAAATGAACACCGAAAGAAACATACAGGAGGAAAAATCACTGCTATAAATGAGCAACAAAATGGTCATGAAATCGATAGCTCTGCGCAATAAATCAACAGCAAAAAATCATCTAGGAAAAAGGCACTGCGCTCCAAATAAAAAGAAAGAAGTGAGCATCAAACCGTAGCTGTGCGCTATAAATGAACAGCAGAAACTTCATATAGGAAGAAATGTACTGCGCTAGTAAAGAACAGAAAAAAATAAGCATCAAATTGATAGCTCTGTAACATAAATGAACAGCAGAAAGAACATACAGGAAAAAAGTCACTGCATGATAAATGAGCACAAAAAATAACCATAAAATCGACAGCTTTGCACAATGAATCAACACCAAAAATCAAATAGAAAAAACACTGCTAGTAATGAACAGAAAAAACAAGCATCAGATCGATGGCACTGCTTTATAAATGAACAGCTAAAAAATAATAAAGGAGAAAAAGCACTACGCTTTAAACAAACAGAAAGAAATGAGCCTCAAATCCATAACTGCTCTTGAACAACAAAAAATTCATATAGGAAATAAGGAACTGCACTTACATTGAACATAAGAAGAGTAAACGTTAACTTGATGGTTCTGCAATATAAATGAACAGTAGAAAAAACATAAAGGAGAAACAGCACTGTGCTAAAATGAGCAGAACAAAATGACCATCGAATCGATAGCTCTGCAATATATAGAGCAAGAGCAAAAAATCTTATAGAAAAAAGCACTACGCTAGTAATGAACAGAAAGAAATAAGCATCAAATTAATAGCGCTGCACTATAAATGATCAGGAAAAAGATCATATAGGAAACATAGTACAGCGCAATAAATGAGCAGAAGAAAAGGAACATCAAATCGGTAGCTCTGCACTATAAATGAAGAGCAAAAAATTGGATTGGAAAAAGTACTGCCCTAGAAATGAAAAGAAAAAAAAAAGACCATCAAATCGATAGGAATCCATTGTAAATGAACAATAAAAAAATCATGTAGGAAAAAAGGACTGGAATTCAACTGAAGAGAAAAGAAATGAGCATCACGCCCATAGCTCTGCACTACGAATAAACAGCAAAAAAATCATACAGGAAAAACACCATTGCGCTGTAACTGAAGCAAGAAATAAATAAGCATCAAATCGCTACCACTGCACTATAAATGAACAGCAAAAAACTCATAGGATAAAAAGCACTGGACTATAAATGAACATAAAAATGTATTTCAAACTGGGAGACTGCAAGTCCCTCCCCACAAATTCACAGATAATCACCAAATTCAAATAGGTAAGAAAAGCATTAGACTATACTTTCGTATAGTTAAGAAAGCCCCGCACTATACTTTCAACTACCTAGTTTCAACTACTTTTGAAAAATATTAAACTCTTACGAATTTTTCACTGTGTTGCAAAATGTGCAGAGAAAAACCACCAACAGACGGATGGCAAAAAAATGAAAGGCAAAGGTAGAGAAGTAAATGGAAAAAAATTGTCACATGGACATGTTGACCACACTTGGAGAAAACGTCAGTGTTTATGTTTAATATACGAGTTTGTTGCTGTTTATTTTATCTATTTTTTATTTTTGTCACTTTGATGCTCATTTCTTACTATTTTTGCTGGCCATTTATTGTTAGCAATTTGCTGTCCATGATTTTGCTGTTAATTCTCTGTTATCAGTTCGATAGTCATTGTTTTGCTTTTCATTTTTTATTTTCCTTCTCATAATCTTCTTTTCTCCTCATTTTTATTTCTCTGTCCAATTGTTAATGACGTTTTGTTTCCTATTTATTAAAACACAGAGAAATACATAAAAGTTTAATACTTTTGAAAAGTAGTCTGAAGTATACTCCAATGTTGTTTTTATCTATATCTAACTATAATTCAGTGCTTTTTTGCCTATGTGAATATAGTGACTTTCTGGGAATTTGAAGGGAGGGACTGACAGTCCCCTGATGTGATGTAATTTTTTTCTGTTTATTTATAGTGCAGTACTTTGTTCCTATATGACTTGTTATTCAGTTATAGTGCAAAGCTATAATTTGATGCTCATTTCTTTTTGTCCACTTATAGCACAGTCCTGTTTTTCCTGAATGATTTTTTGCTGCTCATTTATAGTGGAGAGCTATGAATTTGATGCTCATTTCATTCTGTTTGTTTATACCGCAGTTCTTTTTAACCTATATGATTTTTTTATGTTCATTTATACTGTAAAGCTACCGATTTGATGCTCATTTATTTTTTATTTACAGCGCAGTGATTTTTTTCTGTTCACTTACAGTGATGATCTATTGATTTGTGCTTATTTTACTCACTTCGTTTATAGTGCAGTGCTTTTTTTAGCTGTGTTTTTGTTGTCCATTTGACGATACCTGGATCTGAATATCTGAAAGTATATTGAGTGTTTTTCTTACTTATATGAAGATTTTTATACTAGCTATGACGAAAAAATATGTATGAAGCTTAATAACGATTTTAAAATTATTTATTCAAACAGTTACTATAAATTATTTACTAGTTGAAATGGTCAATTATTTGAAAATTTAAATATTTAGTTGAAAAACAAGGAAAAGAAGAAACAATAACGATAATGAATTCCACTATCTAGATTTTTAGTTTAATTCAAATTTTACAATTAACCAACCAATATTTCGCTTACCGCTGCTCTGCCACCGTCGCCTGGTTCACAAAAAGGATGGTCTTTATTTTTCCCAGCTGCACTCAAGTGCTCTACTCAATAGTTATTCATCTTACAATTACACAGCATTACAAAATCTGTGGGTTTTGTCATATAGATGTGCATATCCACTACTCACTCGGTAACTGCCACATGTTAAGTAAGGCTTTCTTCTTGGCACAGGGAAATTAAAAACATACATGATGCAAAATACAGTAATAATATGACATAAAAAATCCATAAATCGTTACAACGCAGGCGTTGTCTCATAGCTTCACTGTAAATACAGAAGTAAAATAGTTAGAAAATCAATTATAAAGTAAATTATGGATTGGTATTCTATTTTTAATTTTTTTGTATGGTATCGTAGTACTAGGTTCAATATATATGTGAGCTGTCTTCCGTACCTTATTTGTAGACTGCTGTTTGGCAGTGTTCTTGAATCTCTTTGTAAGTATTGATGCAAACGCTGGCCATTGGGCATATAATTGTTTTGTGGTATTTCATACTGTAATTTCTTATTTTTCTTTTTAACGCAGCTGCGTTTCGATTACGATGTATCGAAACATGTGAATAAATTCTGCTGCGATCAAGACTTCCCAAAATTCATTAAATGCCCGCCAATGTTCATCCCTGAATACTTCGTGATTGTTACATAATCTATAGATCTGTCATCTAAGCTTATGCTGTGTATGCTTTAACTGACAGTTGCAGAATGTTATGGCTTTGTCTTCCCCTCAGTGTAGTAGGATCACCATACGAAATTTGTAGCCAGACATACTCAGTTATTTTGAATAAGCCTATGTGCAGTCATTGGTTTAGTGCACATAGAGTCCCGAAACCCTCTGGTGCCATCTTGCTGGCAAAGCATCCGTTCTTCTTCGCGTTAGCAATGACTGATATCATTTCTGTAAGAGCAAAATGTGTATCACACGGTAAGAAACTGTGCCCTGTAACGAGGAATTTCTGCTCCCTAGTTGTGGAATAATTACGGACGATAAGAATTTGGGAATGTGGTGCGTTTAGAAAATCTCTATCAGAATCTACGATATTTAAGCATACTTTCATATTAAAATCATATGAAAAATAGGGGTTGATATTAAAATAATCCGGTTATGATTGGATGTTACATTACCACATTAGAACTGGCAAATAATTCACATCAGGCTGAAACTTTTGGCTACGCGAATCACGAGAATTTTTTTTTTTTTTAAGTCATATCCACCATCCATCCGTGGCTCGTGTTTATTGACCTTCCACTCTCAAATGTTAACTTTATGTTTCCTTACTTCATTCAATTGCGCCGCTGGTGGTTCGTTACAATAAAGAATGTTGTGTAACGACATTGGTAGCACGACCGTCCAGCTTCACTGACAGCGCGACTGTAGTCAAGGCCGAGTATAGACGGGTGCGCGGAGGGCAAACCGGTGTACCTGCCCCAGGCGACCATTTACGTGGGCGGCAAATTCATATTCGCGACGAAAAAACCTTTGTTTCACGAAGTACCTAGCATCCAGCATACGTTGGTCTATCGATTATTCATATGATTTTGAAACGTATCCGTGTTGCTTTTTGACCACCACCCACCCCCCCCCCCCACTCCCCAACCAAGGGGGGCTAGCTGGCAGCAGCTTAGTATGCCGCTCTTCAGCCTACAGAATTTGTTTTAAAAAGATGAAGATAATCATTAATAAAAGCAGGCGATAAAATCGGTGACTTAAATGGTAAAATGGCGGAAAATTGTGGAACTTAAAATATAAAACAAAGGGTTGATGATGCTAATAAAACACAGGAAGCGGACAAGCGAAATAATAGACAATTAAAATACGCGGCTACAGTCTGGTTTCTGTTCGCAAGAGATATAAAATTCACAACCAGCGACACCATGATTTCTGTTCACAACACTTTGGAAAGATGCACAACACTGAACATTCACTTAAACCCTGCACTGAAAAATTGGCACAAACATGACATACCACAGTCGAGGTCAGACGGGGGGAAACTGGATCGATGATGGGAAAGAAAAGTGGGGAAGGAGAGGAAAAAACGAAGTGGGGAGGAGGAAGGAAGGAGCCGACGTAGGACGAGGACCGATAAGACAGGAGAGGGGGGGGGAGGGGGCTGGGCAGATGCGACAGGGAGTGGGGAAAGGTAGAGGAGGGGAATGCAAAAGGACTCGGGGAGGGGAGAGAGGCAGAGAGGGGTTAGGTGGGGAGAAAACAGGATGGAAGGAGGGGAAGAGGGAGACCAGGGAAAGGACAGAGGAAACGAGGGGGAGATGAGGATCAGAGTTGATAGGAGGGATAAATGGAGGCATCATCTGGGAGGGGGAATGTGCGTCTGCTCCTGTAAACTGAAGGGTAGGCCGAATGCAGGAAGTTAGTAGGACCAGGAAAAGGTAGAACACTCGGTACTGCAATTAGGTTATAACTCTTTTACTTAAATTTGCTTACAGATGAGCACGTAGGTGCGAAGCCGTTCATCCAGTTACAAAGCCACAAGTAGTGGTTCGCCCACGATGAAATCGAAACAATGTTGCTAGGTCGTCTCCTCGGAATCAAATGTGCTGAATCTGGAGCGGCGCTAGTAGAGCTGCACAGAGCTGGCTAGAGGGGGCTGTCGTATGTGTCGGTGTCTTAGTGCCAACCTACGAACTGGCACCTATGCCGAGGTATCGTAGCTATCGATACCACATTCTAAACGATTTTTGATTGCGTACTTAGCGTACTGTGATGTCTCTGCCAGGGGAGTCCCCGTCACATAAAGTAATAAAGAACTTTCTCGCAGAGAAGAGGAGATGGGGCTGCATGAGCTGAGCCGCATGAATACTAATCGCTGTTTTCTTAAAGCAGTTAACTGGTTGTGTGAATGATAAGTGTTATCGTATCTAGTAGCGAGACCCATAGATTGACACTGCCAGGTTAGAAATAAACGACTAACATAAATAACAGGTAAGTAAGGTTACATACTTTCTTCTCTGTGTATCCAAGAAAACAGAATTTTGACACAAATTTTATCTAAGAATATGACGATTCCAAATTTATATCAAAATTTCGTACTATTGCTACTTTTCGATCTCATGCTTGAAAAATGGGGGCATATGAACGAAAAGTGAAACTATTTCCTGACAGTAAACTTTTTGCTTGTAATAGGCCTAATAGGTATTTGATGTTGATACTTCATGAGTTATGTTCTTTCGTGTTATTTATGTAAATGAGGTACATAAAAATGACCATCTGTGCCAAAATAGTCTCTCTTATTTGGCATGTGTTACAACTGCTGCAATATTAGAAAGGCCTGTTTCCTTTTATCTAGCAGACAGGGACAAAATAGACCTAATCAAATCGAGAAACCATACCACTCTAGTACTATTCGTATTAACAGCTCTTTCAGCATTAGCCAACGACATTTCGATTTTCCATGTAGCAAAACATTTGACGAACTTTGATGAGGTAATATGTTCTTTCGCACAAAGAAAAGCATGCCGTGTAAACCTGTAGCAAGATTAAAGACAAAAAATGCAGGGACCTAAGAACTGAAGAATTGTGTAGTGTCGTGCTTGTCTCTTGTCTTTACTGGTTTGATGTTTCCTATATATAATTTTACGTCACACAAAAGAGACGAGGCAATAAAGAGAGCAGATTTTCTGTAGAGTTCTTATTCTCTCGGTCACAAATAACCCCAAATTGTATCAACTATGAGGTTTTTTTTTTTTAAAAAAAAAAAAAAGGAGTAGTACGTGAAACGGGCCGACTGGGAGTAGCAGAGGCACCATCGGACATTTTAATTTCCACTCTCCTGAATATAGGTTGGACAGTTTACACTACTGCGTTCCACAGAGCGAAATACAATGACGTGATAGACGAATGCTGTGTCAAGAGGCGTGGCACTGCACTGTGGCATACTTAATATCAAGTAACAGGTCTCCAATTTCCACGAACACATATGTTTAATGTATCTAACTGTTCAGGAAGATGTGCATTACAAAATGAATTTTTAATTTTTGACGTCCTACCTCAAACGCTCGAGTGTGAGGGGACGTGTCACTATTATGTTTTTGCACTGGTTCGGAAATATCGTATATCCGGGGCTGACTGCGGTGCGCACTTCTCCGTCCCACCCACTCCATGATAATTTCTCGCCGCTATCAGGCTTCTGTGTGAACTGGACCTAATAACCTGGGTCACCAGGGCCTCGGATTTTTACAGAAATTTTTGGACTTCAGCTAGTGTTCAGTATTCGATACCGAGGTAAGAGTGATTCGGCATTTTTAGTATTCCATTCATATCACTAATTTATTGACTGATTTGCAAATTCAAGTCAATAATCCTTTGCTACACTACTAACTGCCGGCGCGTCCTTCATCAGCATCCTTATCGTTGTGATGTCCGTCTTTTCCTTCACATTCGGCTGTAGCCGCCCGCGCACACCAGCCAACGGGGCACACCGGTTAACCATCTGAACCCCAGAAAAGAACGTATTTGCGATTTGACCTCACTGTGCGCAGATCTTCGTATCCGTATCCAATCTATTTGTGATTTGATAAAACAGAATGAAAAGGAAGATTCCTACTCATTTGGTAAGTTAATATTAGTGTATTAAATATCATTTTAATGGCAGATAATCCTGGCTTTATGGCCAACAATTTCTTTAGTGGTACCTATTGTGTTTGACCTCTAGAGACCAGAAATCAAACTTTATAATGTCAAATTTGTAATATTTCACTTCTAAGTATCAGTAAAAGATAATGTGTAAAAAAATTATCATTCCATGCATGATCGTACAGGTCATGTATCATATATGGTACAGCAGGTATCTATCAAGCAGAAATAAGCGTAGTCCATATATCAAATACGATACATCAGGCCACTATGAAGCTAAAACAGCCAAACATATAAAATATTTATTTATTGCTGCTTATTAGTATTTTAAGTACTTTTGAGTTAGGAAACATTAGATAACAGAAATAAGAGCTTGTATGCACCTTTTTTTTTGTTCTTTCTAGACTTCATGAAACTAAAAAGTACAGTATGTAAAAATGTCAAAGGTACAATCATTTCCGAGACTTTTGCAAAACACTATTCAGTACATATTCTTATATAATAATATATGTGATTAATAATGTACACTGAAGAACCAAAGAAACGAACACCAGCCTAATATTGTATAGCGCCCCAGTGAGCACGCCGAAGTGCTGGAGCACGAGGTGACATGGACTCGAATAACGTCTGAAGTAGTGCTGGAGGGAACTGACACCATGAATCATGAAAAACTGTACATAAAACCGTAAGAGGGCAAGGGGTCGTATCTAGACATAGCAGGGGTTCCATATCACTCCAATTGCACACAGCTCGTTCCATTACAGAGCCTCCACCAACTTCAACGGTCTCCTGCTGACATGCAGGGTCCATGGAGTCATGAGACTGTCTGCATACCCTTACACGTCCATACGTTAGATACAATTTGAAACGAGACTCGTCCGACCATGTTACCAGTCATCAAAAGTCCAATTTCTGCGTTGATGGGACCAGGCGTAGCATAAAGCTTTGTGTGGGTAGTCATCAAGGGTACATGAGCAGCCCTTAGGCTTCGAAAGCCTATATCGATGATATTCCGTAGAATGGTTCGCACAGCATTGAAATCTGCAGCAATTTGCTAAGGGTTGCACTTCTGTCACATTGAGTGTTTCTTTTCAGTCGTCGTTGGTACCATTCCTGCACGATCTTTCTCCGGCTGCAGGGATTTCACAGATTTGATGTTTTACCAGATTCCTAACATTTATGGTACACTCGTCAAATGGTCGTACGGGAAAATCCCCACTTCATCGCTACTTCGGAGTTGCTGGGTCCCATCACTCGTGCGCTGACTATAACGGCACTCATTTAAATCTCCATAACCTGCCATTGTAGCTGCCGTAACCGATCTAACAACTGCGCCAGACACTTGTTGTCTTATATACGTTTGCCGACCGCAGCGCCGTATTCTACCTGCTTACATGTCTCTATATTTGAACACGCATGGCCGGCCCAAGTGGCCGTGCGGTTCTAGGCGCTACAGTCTGGAGCCGAACGACCGCCACGGTCGCAGGTTCGAATTCTGCCTCGGGTATGGATGTGTGTGATGTCCTTAGGTTAGTTAGGTTTAATTAGTTCTAAGTTCTAGGTGACTGATGACCTCAGACGTTAAGTCGCATAGTGCTCACAGCCATTTGAACCATTTTAAACACGCATGCCTGTATCAGTTTCTTTGGCGCTTCAGGGTATGAGGATTAATGAACTTAGGATATCTGTTTGCACATCGTAAGGTGTTTCATACTGTGTGCGAACATTTCAGGCCATTTATTTTAAAGAGGAACACACGATCACATCTCAAGTCTGGCATTTCCGAAGCTTATAACTGGAACAACCTTGCATTCTGCATCTAGGTCTACATTTTTGTCTCCCAGCATAAATTTGTCGCAAATGCAATGCATTCCTATATATGCTGGTGGGATGGTCTGTATTCGTTTACGATTCTGCATCGTATCTTTCCTTTTCGTCCGAAATATTTGTGACTGAGCTCCCGCAGCACATCCAGATAATGTACAAAGTATAGACATATAGTCCGACTATATAAAATTTGATACAGCACATTTACACATGTCCTGAAACCTTTAAACGCGTTCACAAACTCAGAACGAGATAAAGTTAAGTATTTAACCTTACTTGACTATAGCTGCCATGATTATTTCTTGTAATTAATACCATTTCTGTTTCTTACCTTCTGCACGTGGCATATTCGTTTGCGCGGAAACACTGTGCTTTCCGTAAGTGCAGCCACCTTCTCGTGACTGCGAGAAACTTAAGAAAATGATGAGCCTGAAACTCATATCCTATAGCACTTGATACATACGGCTGCCAACGCAAAACATCGTTTCTCGTTGTGAGAAATATATCACCCTGATGTCTCATATTTGACACCTGGGGACGCTAGACGTTAAAACCTATTGTTGTGATACATTACATATTATTATTAATGATTGTTACTGGAATGTTGGAAAGAATATTATATACTAAATATAAAAAAATGGATTCTGCACCCAGAAAAACAAAACATCTTCATGGTTCCTGTGCTTTCAAAGACGAAATATTCTCCATTTGGATTAGTCAATCAAACAGCAGGCCAAATGTAATGTTTGTTCATCTCCTTTTAGTGTAAGAAATAGTGGGCTGAAAGGTCTTATTCAAGAAAGTGATGGCAAGAAACACCTTATGTCAATGAGGTAAGACAATGTTTCCGGCAACATTAGTAAATTACTCGTTCCATCTTCTGAAGATTTAAAAGAGAATATAACTGCAGTTGAACGCACTAGAGGCTATCATGCAGTTAAACATGGGCGGAGTTTCAGTTTCTCTGATTGTGGCAATAAATTAGATTCCATACTTTTTAATAACTCTGAGCTCAATTGATAGATGGTTTGACAATGAAATCTCGCCTTTTAAGATTTTCAGTAACTTAGAGGAAGTAACTCCTACAGAGAGAAAAATCTGTACATGCACCGAAGTGACTGGAGTCCAAGAAGACACTGATAAAGACAACTTACACAAAGAGATCCGTATTACAAAGTCAAGCTTGTACATCTTCAAATGTGTTTACGTGGAAAACGTTTTTAAACGGAGGAGAAACGTTTAACTTAAAATAAGGTATGAAATGGCGGTTCGATGCAGCAATGCCTATGCCGTGGGAGACTTTAGTCACATGAATCATTTATGGTCGGACGCTAAAATAAAAATTACGCATTCATTGTATTTTGAAGTTTGCAGCTTGCTACGACTTTAAGCAATAAAATTAAAAGTGACAGAAATGTTTTGAAAGCCGTGACCAGCAATAATAAATATAATTTTAATGTTTATTAAGTACGTTAATGTCTTGATTCCCAGTCATAAGCTCAGAAAATCCTTTCACCATTCAATGGCCGCTATTTTTAAGTTTAATCTGGCAACCCTACTACAACTTGTATGAATTGTGCTATACTCGATATGATATAAATGTTTAGCAATATCTATAAGAAGCGTGATGTTCCTTCAACGACGTCTCTAAGCTGTGCCATGTTGTTTCTTTAAAGTATAAATACATCTGTAAGCTATGCAGTATTGTTACAGTAATTCCTAGCGAGAAGTGCCAGTTAGTTACGTACCAACGTATTTCAGCTAGATGTATTGTTACATTAATGCCCGTCACCGTCTCTTATCTCTGGCACATTGTTATTTGAAAAGCAGCATGTTAAAAAATATTGGGCTGAAATTAAAGATAATTTTATCGTAGTTCAGTTCAAGCACTACAATAGACGAAGTAATCTTGAATTTTTAGCAATTAATTTGCTTCAGGCTAATCCCTTTACAAACTCATTTGTATCCTTTTTACTGGAGTATTTCAGTAGCATCCTCAAACAGAGTGCATTTCAGTCGAACGCACGTACTGACTGTACCAAATCCTAATGCGCCAACATAATGTCGTTCTGGACGCTGTTCTTTAAACAACACTGCATAGACACAGCTATGTTTCCTGAAGTTAGAAGCTTTAAACAAGTCGCACAATCAGTACTTTGTTAATGACCGAACTTGCGCTTATACGCTCGACAACGCGGTGCTCTTGAAAAGTACGGTATTGATCAGTGCTCCAGGCAGCTGCATTCTGTGTTGTATGAATGTTGTGAGATGGTCTGCTGCAGCTGTAAGCCAACGGCAGTACACAGAAACACTAAAACGGGAATGGTTAGTGATGCCTTTTAAATATAAAAATCAATCTAACAGTCATTGTTTTAAAAGTATTTATTTCTTTCCATAATGGTTCTAGCCGATTAGACCATCGTAATTTAACAACTACAACATTATTTTCTTAAGGAATTTAACGGAATTCTCTAGAAGGGACTTATTACAACGCGATGAAAGAAGCAATACTACAGTTTAACATTCGTTCAATGACGGAGCTATTACGGTCAAATCGCTAGACAAGGACGTTTCCAAACAAAGTTAACACAAAGTACCTTAACCACTGAGTCACAGCACTACCACTGAGTCACAGCACTCAATCCAGAAAAACGTTACTGTCAACTGAATAGTTCATGAAAGTCATTGTTTCTTCTATCGAAGCAGACAGACATAATCAGCGTAACTGATATGACATGCTGAATTTTCCCATCTCAAATGTTCTTAGAGTCGTGCTGTCCGTCTCATGTGTTTCAAACGACGCTTTCGGAGAGATGAAAAGAATTACATGCACTGAATTGAAATGAAAGGATTGATGTTACGATAAACTGACCTGAAATGATTTCAGTTAAGGTACGCTGAACTTGCAATGTAATGAACCTGGCCGGCCGGGGTAGCTGAGCGGTTTTAGGCGCTACAGTCTGGAACCGCGTGACCGCTACGGTCGCAAGTTCGAATCCTGCCTCGGGCATGGATGTGTGTGATGTCCTTAGGTTAGTTAGGTTTAAGTAGTTCTAAGTTCTAGGGGACTGATGACCTCAGAAGTTAAGTCCCATAGTGCTCAGAGCCACTTGAACCATTTGAACCTGTTGCGACAACCAGAAACCTGTAACAGACTGGAAACGAGGTTTGTTTCTTTATCTGTGGAAGAAATTTTCCCGCGTGTGAGTGAGTGCGATGTATAAATTTCGGATTTTTAGATCAGGACGATATTCCTAAATCAAAAATTAGTCACCCAAAACCTATATCATTATCAATTATTCTTTTTCTGTGACACCTGCTAGTCATCATCCGAGAACAGCTATATAGTAGGCCTTAGCTAACAGAGGTATAACTTCATTGATATCGTTACAGTCTAATAATGAATAGCGGGCTTGAGGGTAAACAAGTTGTGCTACTTGGCGGCGTATTATCCAGATCTGACATGGAATGATCTAGTAGTAATACGTGTAAGTAACTCTGCAAAGTAAACACAGTACACACAATGCGTAAGTCATTGACATTTCAGAAATAGAGAAAACTGACACCTTCAATGTTATTTTATCCAAGACGGATGTTGTTAACTCCGTAGGTGTTACGAATTGTGGTTGAAGAAGGCAGAAAGTCAAAAATACTTTCACCTCAATACGAGTAGGTTCTAAATGATCAATTAGAGACAATTGATACACAATTTCAACTGATTTTTCTTTGGCAGTTCACACAAATCAAACACAATGTAGACACCAAACGATCAGAAATTTTAAAATAAGTCATGTTACTGCATTAGAAAAGCATCTACACTACCTAACATCCTAACAACTATCAAAGACGAAAATGAACAGAGGCTAGAATCAACATAGTACATAGGCACTTTGAGCAGCTTAACATGATAATATTTTAATTTTTAATCTTTCCTAGGGCATATTATAATTGCAACACACACAAATTTGTACTGGAAGATACGTTAATGACGTCAGTGATAAATTAATTAAATCTAAACTCTCGTAGTGAGAGGTGTGTTGCACTACCACTACTATAATAACCTCAACTAACTGATAAACTGTAAAGGTAACACCAGCCAGCAGTTATTTGGGTGCCAGGGTATTTGGACCTAATTTCATATGGATTTGTGCTCTGTAGACACACATACCACTAGTTTTGCCTAGGAGTTCAAATTTCTAAGATGTGTCATTTTAGTTAAATAAGTTATTTTGTTTTAAGTTAATCTGTGGTTCGAATAGAAAATTACAAATCTTTTTATTATTGTATTATAAAAATATTTTATGTACAAAACGGAAGAAAAAAGTCATCAATGAAAGAAACTAGTAACTGAACGCTTCGGATTTTTCTTTCCCATGCAATTTTAGAATGTATACATATTTTGGAACAATCTTTTTTAAACTTTAACAGTAATTTGCCATCATGTGCTCATTTACCTCATCTTCCTTGGTAGCGATTCTTCACGGCTTTAATATCCTGTTTAAATCTTTCACCCTGGGCCTCATGATGCCTCCAAAATTTGCAGTAAAGCTGCCTATATGGCTTTGTACATAATTCACATTAATACTCATGTTAGGCCCAAGCGATTTGAAATTGTTAAATATCATATTTACGAGTTCAGCATAGTTTTTAGTTTTGAGTCTGTCCAGAAAATTATCGACAGTTGTAACAAATGAGGTTCAGGTTTTTCACTCACCCTCATTCACTGAATTTTCAAACCCAGGATCATTTATGACCTGGTTTATTTGTGGCCTGCCATATATTTCTTCTTTAATTTTTTCCATAGTCATTTTTTTTATTCCTCTAAGTGGTCTAGGAGTAACATTTTTGATTTATAATCAGGACGTTCTCGGTTCCGGGCTCGAAACCCGCCACTGCTTAAATTTAGATTACTAATCAGCATTGGCGGCCGAAGACTTCCGACAGAAAAAGGCACCCTGGTTCTGCCAACGGCCTTGTCAAAGAGGGCGGAAGAACGGACAAGGTTCATGGCACTCTCTTGTCCTTGGGTTTGTAAGAGGTCCATGATTAAGGAATTTGTTGCTAGTACACTCGAGCAGATGTAATTTCGATGGACTGCTCATGCGCTGCCTGCGATATGTAAGCTATAAAAGAATCTCAGACCAAAGATCAGTGTTGACTGCAGTAGGAACTGTGTGTTGGTAGGAGTAAGTAGTTGCTAGCGAGCTGTCTGGTGTATCGTGTTGGCTGGGCCGGTCGTGATGGAGCGATGGCAGAGCCTGAGCGTTGTAGTACAAGGTAAAAGCAGCCTCGCGCATATGTAGTATTGTTATATCAAGTCCCATGTAAATGTTTAAAAAATCTCTTAATAATAATCTTTCTCATAAAAAAGTAACTTTTGACAATCATTCATTTCAATTTAAAGAATTTACTAATATCTCCAATCCTTGGTCATCCCGATGATTGAAAAGAAAAATCAGTTGTTTCCTTTTATACATGACCAACCTATCGGCCAGCATTGCACTCGGCTATGCCAGAAAAATTATCCGGCGACCTTATTGAGGTAAGAATTTTCAATTTATTCAGAATGATCTTTCAGGGCCATGACGCAGCGCTGCTGACGTCCAAAATTTACCAGTTTAAATTCATAGTCAGTTATTGAAAGGTTATAAGTGAGCCACAACTTTTTATTGAGAGGTTAATCACATTTTATTATTGATAGGTTACGCAATTTATCTGTTGGGCAGTTACACTGAATGTGAAGTATATAATTAAATTTTTTACTGTTGGGAGGTTATTATATGATTATTTTTACTGTTGGGAGGTTACACTAAATGTGAATATTATTTATATTATTTTATTGTGGGGAGGTTACAGGTTGAGACGCTGCCCCTAAAGGCGTAAGAATCAGCAATGATCAACGGGCATGAGGACGCAGAAGGCAATGGAAACCACTGCAATAAACCACATAGTATGTATCCACAGGACATGTGGCTTGTAACTGTGGAAGTGTCGTGATGACCTCTCCATTGGTAAAAGATTCCGCAATAGTCGCCCATTCGCATCTCCGGGAGGGGGAGGTGAAAATAAGAAAAAGATTGATTAATCAACGAAAGGATAACGTTCTATGAATCGGGATGTGGAATGTCAGAAGCTTGAATGTGATAAGGAAGCTAGAAAATATGTAAACGAAAATGCGAAGGCTCAATCTAGATATAGTAGGGGTCAGTAATGTTAAATGGAAAGAAGACAAGGACTTCTGATCAGATGAGTATAAGGTAGTAAAACAGCAGCAGAAAATGGCATAACGGGAGTAGGATTATGAATAGGAAGGTAGGGCCGAGAGTGTGTTACTGTGAACAGTTCAGTGATGGAATTATTCTTATCAGAATCGACAACAAACCAACACCGACAACGATAGCTCAGGTGTACATGCCGACGTCGCAAGCTGAAATGAAGAAACAGAGAGAGTACATGAGGATATTCAAAGGGTAATACAATAGGCAAAGGGAGATGAAAATCTAATAGTCACGGGGACTGGAACGCGGTTGTAGGAGAAGGAGTAGAAGAAAAGGTACAGGAGAATATGGGCAAGGGATAAGAAATGAGAGAGGAGGAATACTAATTGAGTCCTGTAATAAATTTCAGCTAGTAATAGCGAATACTCTGTTCAAGAATCACAAGAGGGGAGGTATACTTGAAAAAAGCCGGGTAATACGGGAATATTTCAGCTAGATTAAATCCTGGTCAGACAGAGATTCCGAAATCAGATTCTGTATTGTAAGGTGTACTCAGCAGCAGATATAGACTCAGATCACTATGTAGTAGTGATAAAGAGTAGGCTGATGTTTAAGACTTTAGTCAGGAAGAAACAATAGGCAAAGTGGGAAACGGAAGTACTAAGGAATGACGAGATACGCTAAGCTCTGTAAGGCTGTAGACACAGCAATAATGCACAGTCCAGTGGGCAGTAGGCAATACAGTTGAAGAGGAATGGACATCTCTAAAAGGCACACCTGCTGGAAAGCAAACCATAGATTCAAAGAAGGTAAATGCAAAGAAACCATGGCTATCAAAAGAAATACTTGAGCTGATCGATGAAAAGTAAGTACAAAAATGTTCAGGTAAATTCAAGAAAACAGAAACACAAGTAGCTAAGGAACGAAATAAACAGAATGTGCAGGGAAGCTAAGACGAAATGGCTGCATAAAAAATGTGAGGATATCGAAAAAGAAACGATAGTCAGAAGGACTTACTCAGCATATAAAAAAAAGTCAAAAGAACCTTAGATGAAATTAAATCAATGGTGATAATGTTAAGAGTGGAACGGTATTCCACTGTTAAACGCGCAGGAGAGCGCGGATAAGTGGAAAGTGCACATTGAAGGCCTGTGAGGGGGAGTATTTGATGTGATAGAAGTAGAAACAGGAGTCGATTTAGAAGGGAATCCAGTAATAGAATCAGAATTTAAGAGAGCTTTGGAGGACTTCATATAAGGCAGAAGGGATTGATAACATTCCATCAGAAATTCTAAAATCATTGGGGAGGTGGCAACAAAACTACTATTCACGTTGGTGTGTAGTATGCATGAGTCTGGCAATACACCGTCTGACTTCCGGAAAAATATCATCCACACAATTCCGACGACTGAAAGAGCTGTAAAGTGCGCGAATTATGGCACAATCAGCTTAACAGCTCATGCATCCAATTTACTGACAAGAATAATACATAGAAGAATGGAAAACAAAATTGGGGATGTGTTAAATAACAATCAATTTGGCTTTAGGAAAGCGGAAGGCACCAGAGAGGCAGGTGTAACGTTGCGGTTGATAATGGAAACAAAGCTAAAGAAAAATCAAGACACATTCATATGATTTGTCGACCTGGAAAAAGCGTTCGACAACGTAATGTGGTGCAAGATGTTCGAAATTATGAGAAAAATAGGAGTAACCTATAGGGAGAGACGGGTAATATTCGAAATGTACAAGAACAAGAAGGGAATAATAAGAGTGGACGACCAAGAACCATGTGCTCGAATTAAAATGCGTGTAAGACAAGGATGTAGTCTTTCGCCCCTATTGTTCATTCTGTACAACAAAGAAGCAAAGATGGATATAAAAGAAAGGCTCAGAAGTGGAATTAAAATTCGAAGTGAAAGAGTATCAATGATGCAATTTGCTGATGACATTGCTATCCTGAGTGAAAGTGAAGAAGAATTACATTATATACTGAATGGAATGGACAGCCTAATGAGTACGGAGTATGGATTGAGAGTGTTGTCGCATTCACAGTAATGAAGGTGACAGTGATTATGGGGCGAATTACTCTTCCTCCCGGACTTTTGATAGCTAGTGGAACGCTGGAATTGGGGTATACCTTGAGTACGGGACTGGGTGTCTTGCAGATACTACGTCATGATACGTCCACTTGCTGCCGTTGTTTCGATAGATTCCGGTAGCATTTACTGGGAAGATTTATCGGTTATTGAAGTGATTTTCTGGTTCCTTGCGAACCTTCGCTACTCCGAATTTTTCTGTACTCAGTAGTCCATTGGCGTAAACAGTCTGTCAGGTTCTACTCTACAAACTTAATTCGGTGCCCACGTTTCATCCTGATTACCAAGCCTAACAGCATTGCATCCGAGATAAGCTCTCCTTACGAAATCACTAACACTTTTTTCTCCTGTGTCCTTCATACATCTAGCACAACCGGACAGTATATTTAGACAATTTCTTGTACATGAAGTTTACAGCAACATAAGAACGACACAAATACAACAACCAATGACAGAACGCTTCTTTGGTTAATTTTATAATAACGCTTGTCGAAACGTCAATATCACGCTAGGACAACTTCGTTCTGCCTTACTTGGTGAGAACTCACTATCCCTAACTCTAGCTTTGAAGATCACCAGATGTTTAACGCACTTGACGCATTTTTCTGAAAAATAGCTTGACGGTAGAATTACAATACGGCAAATAGAGTATAGAGACATCAATACTTGTGTATGTGATTTAGAGCTACGAAAAGTGGAGTTAGAACTATACATTTCGTCGAGAACTGCACGTTACAAAAATACTGATTTAATAATGTAGAGCAGACAGTGAAATTCTCTTTTCAAATTCAGATTCAGCTCCCAAAACATAGCTACAATTGGTTCGAAAATCATAGGCCCCGAAGTATTTGCTCCTTGTATGCATGTACACTCCTGGAAATGGAAAAAAGAACACATTGACACCGGTGAGTCAGACCCACCATACTTGCTCCGGACACTGCGAGAGGGCTGTACAAGCAATGATCACACGCACGGCACAGCGGACACACCAGGAACCGCGGTGTTGGCCGTCGAATGGCGCTAGCTGCGCAGCATTTGTGCACCGCCGCCGTCAGTGTCAGCCAGTTTACCGTGGCATACGGAGCTCCATCGCAGTCTTTAACACTGGTAGCATGCCGCGACAGCGTGGACGTGAACCGTATGTGCAGTTGACGGACTTTGAGCGAGGGCGTATAGTGGGCATGCGGGAGGCCGGGTGGACGTACCGCCGAATTGCTCAACACGTGGGGTGTGAGGTCTCCACAGTACATTGATGTTGTCGCCAGTGGTCGGCGGAAGGTGCACGTGCCCGTCGACCTGGGACCGGACCGCAGCGACGCACGGATGCACGCCAAGACCGTAGGATCCTACGCAGTGCCGTAGGGGACCGCACCGCCACTTCCCAGCAAATTAGGGACACTGTTGCTCCTGGGGTATCGGCGAGGAACATTCGCAACCGTCTCCATGAAGCTGGGCTACGGTCCCGCACACCGTTAGGCCGTCTTCCGCTCACGCCCCAACATCGTGCAGCCCGCCTCCAGTGGTGTCGCGACAGGCGTGAATGGAGGGACGAATGGAGACGTGTCGTCTTCAGCGATGAGAGTCGCTTCTGCCTTGGTGCCAATGATGGTCGTATGCGTGTTTGGCGCCGTGCAGGTGAGCGCCACAATCAGGACTGCATACGACCGAGGCACACAGGGCCAACACCCGGCATCATGGTGTGGGGAGCGATCTCCTACACTGGCCGTACACCACTGGTGATCGTCGAGGGGACACTGAATAGTGCACGGTACATCCAAACCGTCATCGAACCCATCGTTCTACCATTCCTAGACCGGCAAGGGAACTTGCTGTTCCAACAGGACAATGCACATCCGCATGTATCCCGTGCCACCCAACGTGCTCTAGAAGGTGTAAGTCAACTACCCTGGCCAGCAAGATCTCCGGATCTGTCCCCCATTGAGCATGTTTGGGACTGGATGAAGCGTCGTCTCACGCGGTCTGCACGTCCAGCACGAACGCTGGTCCAACTGAGGCGCCAGGTGGAAATGGCATGGCAAGCCGTTCGACAGGACTACATCCAGCATCTCTACGATCGTCTCCATGGGAGAATAGCAGCCTGCATTGCTGCGAAAGGTGGATATACACTGTACTAGTGCCGACGTTGTGCATGCTCTGTTGCCTGTGTCTATGTGCCTGTGGTTCTGTCAGTGTGATCATGTGATGTATCTGACCCCAGGAATGTGTCAATAAAGTTTCCCCTTCCTGGGACAATGAATTCACGGTGTTCTTATTTCAATTTCCAGGAGTGTATAACATAATGTTCCATACATATATATGTGCGTACATGCATGCAGTCTACATCCTCTAGCATGCTAAGATTCCATTATCAATTACTGGAGATAAGGAGAAGACCTTTTTAATACAAATTGTCCTCTAGCCCTTAAATAATAAGTTCGATCTTATAGAGTTCATATTCCGGTACTGACGCACTGCGTTTGTATACTTCGAGAAAGCTTTATACACTGATGACTAGAATACTCTCCTTGAAATTCTGAGTGTAGCGGGGGTCAAATAAAGGCAGCGAAGAGCTTTTTGCACCTTGAACTGAAACCAGACGGCACTCTTAAGAGTCGAGGGTCATGAAATGGAAGCAGCGGTTGAGAAAGGAGTGAGATAGGGTTATAGCCTGTCCCCGATGTTATTCAATCTGTAGACTGAGCATGCAGTAAAGGAACCAATGAAAAATTTGGAGTAAGAATTGAAGTTGAGGGAGAAGAAATAAGAATTTCGAGATTAGCCGCTGACATTGTGATTCTCTCAGAGACACTAATGGATTTAGAAGAGCAGTTGAACGGAATGGACAGGGTCTTGAAAGGAGGATATATGATGAACATCAACGAAAGCAAAATGATGATAAAGGAATGTAGTTGAATAAAATCAGGTGATGTTGAGGGAATTAGATTAGGAATCGATACACTTAAAGTAGTAGATGAGTTTTGCTGTTTGGTCAGTAAAATAAGAGACGATGGGCGAAGTAGAGATGATATAAAATGTAGACTGGCAATAGCGAGGAAAGCGTTCCTGAAGAAGAGAAATTCATTAACATTAAGTATAGACGTAAGTGTTAGGAAGGCTTTTCCGAAAGTATTTATATGGAGATTAGCATTGTACAAAAATCAAATATGGATGATAAACAGTTTCTCTTCTTGGATAGAAGCTTTTGAACTGTGCTGCTACAGAAGAAAACAATGGTTCAAATGTCTCTGAGCACTACGGGACTTAACTTCTGAGGTCATCAGTCCCCTAGAACTTAGAACTACTTAAACGTAACTAACCTAAGGAAACCACACACATCCATGCCCGAGGGAGGATTCGAACCTGCGACCGTAGCGGTCGCGCGGTTCCAGACTGTAGCCCCTGGAGCTGCTTGGCCACTCCAGCCGGCTACAGAAGAAAGCTGAGGATTATATTGGTAGATCACGTAAATAATGAGGAGGTACTGAACAGAACTGGAGAGAAAAGAAATTTGTGACAACCTGAGTAGAAGAAGGGATCGGTTAGTAGGACACATTCTGAGACTTCAAGGTATCTCCAATTATGTACTGGAGGGAAGAGTGTGGGGTAAAAATCATAGAGGCAGGCCAACAGATGAATACAGCAAGCAGATTCAGAAGGAGGTAAGTTGCAGTGGTTATACGAAGATGAAGAGGTTTGGAAAAGATAGAGTAGCATGGAAAGCTACACAAACCAGTCTTCGGACTGAAGACAACAATAACAACGTATTGTCCCTCCTAAACATATTCTTTTCTTAAAAATAAGACAACTGAGATCTCTGTGAAACGAGTTATGTCTTCGCTTAGTGCGCGGTCTTTGCAAAGTTATCATAAACCTCGATTGTAAAGCACATGTCGGAGGCTGAAATTTGCACGAGGAGCATTACGATGTGTTTTTGTGTCACAGTAATTTGTGCTGTTTGCACTGCATCACTTTCTGCACCGTACTGGGAATGCGCAGGGACCAAAGTAAGACGAAATGCTGTACAACTGGAACACATTTGAGTCTATTTAACTCTTCCACTATACAATTAATCAAATGCAGGCGCGTTAACGAGTATTTGCTGTCCATGCGATATTTACATTGGCACTAAATACGCAAATATTCTCGGCCATTGTAGAATCTGGCAAATAAATTGTAATTGGAAACGTTATCCGTCTGAAGATGCGCATAATAATCTGAAACCTGAAGTGTCATGAAATAAAACTTTTGTTGTTTGTGGGCTTCACCAGCAACTGAAGATTTCTGTCTTTACCGTATGTTTACGAAGAAGCTATGTTATGTGACTGAAGTGTGTTCGTAGTGACAACAGCCGTGCGACTGTTAGCTCATCTTCAGCGTACAGCCTTTGCCTGGAAAGTTAGAAATCAAGCGTTGACGAAGTTGGCGAGACAAAGAGGGGGCTCTGGAATACCCAGCGAGCATTCTGGGAACGCCGGAGCGACGCATAACTTGCGGCCTCCCGATAATATCACTAGTTGGCCACTTTGGAGGCGACCGTATGGGGGTAATGAGGCCGTTATTACACCGCCCGCGGTAATGAAGATGGCGCCGAGACGTGGCGCGATTACAGGCGCGCCCACCAGTTGAGCGCAGCGACTGAGGGCCTTAATGGCGGATCCCGCGAGAGCCGAGGGGCGCCCGCACCGTCGACCACCAAGGCGTGGGAGGGGTTCTCACCCTCTAGTGGCCCAGCGTGCACCTTGGACACGCATTCCATTAGAATTAGTTTTGTCTTCTGGATCACGCGTAGAGGTAGTGGTAATTACGTCATTCATTTAATTTCTAACTCTCTTTACTTTCTTTTCTAATTAAAGGAAATTATGTCACGTAGTTCAATGAATTTTGGAAATGGACATTTATTCTTACTTTGGAGGGATTAAAAACAGCGCTTCACAAGATAGAATCTCAAATACATCATTGTTTCCACTGTACGTAAATGATCTTTCACGTAAAGCACAACAACGAGTTACTTTATTCGCAAACGACATTAACTGTTTAGTTGCGTGAGCCACAGGCCGTGTGTACGATTTCTAAGGAATTATGAGAAGAAGTCAGTTTACAACATATGTATACACGCTTTATTTGTATGTATGCCTTTACGTTCGACAGTCGCAGGATAGTGCAATGGCTTGAATTTATTAAAAAAGTAGCTTTATATACTGCACACATATCTTCCTCCCTCCTCTCTGTGTTCATCTCTTCCCCACTCCCCCATCACACTGTCCACAACATCCTCCCAACTCTACCTATCACCTCCTCAGTAACTCTCTCGATCTCCTCCTCTACTCTCTCTTTGTCCATTTCCTGTGCCTTCTCTCTCCAAAAATCTTCCTCCCCCTCTCTGTTCCCATTACCTCCTGTCCTCTCTCTGACTGTTCATCTCCTCCCTCTTTCCTGTTTACTTCATCCTTTCCCTCTTTCATTATCCATCTCCTCCTCGTTCTCTGTGCTGAGCTGTGTCCATCTGCATCTCTATCCTCTGCAAAGCATATGCCAATATTACCTGTACAACATGTCAGTCATGCAGGAAAGCCTAAATATCATGGATTGAAAACTATTTTTTGCCTTTATCTGCTCATATGGAAGCCAAGAGTTCTGATTCTCATTTATTAATAGGCATGTGTGTCAAATCTGCTTTAAACCAGTCCAGTTGCTTAGCAGAAGACGGTCAACATAAACACCTACATAAATACATACATACCTCACTGACAGAGTTTGAAGGACCATAAATCACACTAACATGCAGATTTTTAGTGTTCTGCACCTTAAGCTATAGAAAAGGAAACCTTATAGGAACACTTTGTTGTCAGTCTGTCTGTCGAACTGTTCAGAACACTCTCTCTCAAAAACGGGTAAACGTATCAAGTTGAAATTAGTGACACATACTAGAGTATCTGTTCCTTTGTGGTATAATAAAAGTTAGCTTTTAAGTCAATGCAATCAAAAGATAAGATCATTTATGTCACACACTTCCATAACTCAGTCATCAAAATCTAGAGGGTACATCCCGTTGACCTAGAATCATTTAATTTGCTGAGAAGCAAAGTGCGACACTACGGAAAAACCAATAAACTGTTCATTTTTACGTATCTTTTTCTTCTTCTTCTTGGTGTCATACACTTGCACTGCGTCGGCTGGTCACAGGCGGCGTTCCCTTGCTTCTTGAACCAGCTCTTCAAAGTTGTTGATGACACTCCATGTCTTGATATTATGTGTCCATGATAGCTTCCTTCGATCTGGTGGGCGCTTTCCTTCTATTCTGCCTTCTAGAAATAATTGCCGAGGTTCATATTATTTCCTTTCATTGTGTGCCACAAGTACGATGTCCATCTTCTTTTAATTGTTCCCATTAGTTTTCTATCCACCCCGGTTCTACGCAGCACTTCAGCATTGCTCACTCTCTCAATCCATGGTATTTTTAGTAATCGGCGCAAGAACCACATTTCTGTTTCTTCTAACTATAGCACAAGGAAAAATCTTTTCTGTCATTTGATATCCAACTTAAAATTGAGACAGTCACGAGTCCTGGAATCGAAGCTGCCCGATGTCTTTCCAGTACTTTTTGAGTCATCAATCTTGTGGTTGGTTTGATGCAGCTCGCCACGAATTCCTATCCTGTGCTTTATCTCAGAATAGGTTTTGCCGACTACGTTCTCCAGATGTACTTCTCATTCTTTACGTTGTCAGTCCACCTGATGTTCAACACTCTTCTGTAACACCACATCTCAAAAAATGGTTCAAATGGCTCTGAGCACTATGGGACTTAACATCTATGGTCATCAGTCCCCTAGAACTTAGAACTACTTAAACCTAACTAACCTAAGGACATCACACAACACACAGCCATACCACATCCCAAATGCTTCGGTTCTCTTCTCTTCCGGTCCTCCTACAGTCCATGTTCACCGCCATGCAATGCTGTGCTCTTACCGTATAGTCTCAGAAATTTCTTCCTATGTTTGATACTACTAGTAGAAGTCTCTCATTGGCCAGGAATGCCATTTTTGTCAGTGCTAGTCAGCTTTTGGTGTCCTCGTTGCTCCATCCGTCGTGGGTTATTTTGCCACCTAGGTAGCAGAATTTCATAACTGCATCTAGTTCATGATTACCAATATATATGTTAAGTTTCTCGTTGTTCTCATTTCTTCCATTTCGCATTACTTTCGCCTTTCTCCAATTTACTCTCAGTCCATACTCTGTACTCATTAGATTGTTCATTCCATTCAGCACATCATGTAATTCTTCTTCATATTCATTCAGGATAGAAATGTCATCAGCGAATCTCATCATAGATATCCTTTACTGTGAATTTTAGTTCCATTCTTGAAGCATCCTTTCAAATTCTTCAGGGGGCAAAAGACTGCATCACTGTCTTACACCCTTCTCAATCCGAGCACTTCGCTCTTGGCCTGATCCTTGTACGTATTGTACTTTCACCATTTTCCCTAAAGCTTACCCCTATTTCTCTCAGAATTTTGAGTACTAATCAAAGACGCTACTCCTAGACCACGTATGTACTCAATATCGATTACAGGCAAAACAGTTGAGATAATAAATTCCCGGAATGGGCGAACTGTCTACAAAAATAAATAAGTTTATACAGAATCATCGGTGTCCTAGTCCTAGTCTACTCGCACCTGGTCAATTTTTGTTAAGGAACGTACACGTTTTGGGCCACAATGAATGAGTTATTCACATGGTCGTGACGTGCAACGCCACCTGGCGACCTGCTGTGGAGCTCCTTGTGAGGTGATTAAACTGTGCAGTCGTACGAGTCCTGTAACTAAAATCGGTTCCCTAAGATAAGAGGCCTACACCACGTTACCTTTGTTGCAATTGATGGACGCTTGCGAGAAATAGGGAACTTTTTTCATATGAAGCCTTCTTTACACGTGACGTATGTTTTAACTTCAGAAACAACCATATCTGGAACTATGAGGATTCCTGTTAGATTGCGCCAGTGATATTTCTCTGTAAACGTGTGGTCAGGAACTATGGGTAATAATATTCTGGGACTTGTAACACTGCCACTCGATAAATTTAAAATTTTTGTAAACCACGACGTATTCTCCAGAGCTAAAGAGATTTTGACACAATAATATGCAGCATTTACAGAAACACAGGGTTCATTGTTTTAATGGCTCATATATATTACTCTCACAATATGCCTTATGTGCACAGCGGCCTCTGGTCCCAGCACGATGGTGCTAAGAACATTTCACTGATGATGTGCGAGCATGGCTAACTGTCGATTTTGGGGGTACATTGGATAGGATGAGGAGGATGTGTCGTGTAGCCAGCGCTTTCGCCTGACTTGACCTCTCTTGATTACTTTCTTTGGGGCATGTCTAAAGTAAGGTTTACGTTACTCCAACTGCCACTTGAGCTGAGCTGATAGCCCAAATCATTCACACATGCGACCAAATTCGACAGTATTTTGACGTGCTTTCCTGAGCCAGATGAACATTGACACAACGGTATGCACTGGGTTCATTGTTTGAATGATTCATGTAAATTACTCTTAGAACATGCTTAATAATAACAAACGGAAATTTTTCAGCATATTCTTTATTATAACCTAAAGGATCTGTTTAAGATTACAGGTTCCTTAAAAAAGAATGACCCCTGTGTGACCCATCATTACTCAAAGTTTGTCGGTCAGGTCTTAAAACCTCTCTCTCTCTCTCTCTCTCTCTCTCTCTCTCTCTCTCTCTCTCTCTAATGGATTGTCTTCTTACTCTTTTCTACTATTCGTATGACAAGTGAAACATAGATTTAACATAAAAATAAAGCTATTTTACTTCTGTACAGTTATTACTACCTGCGTTTAATTAAGTATTCATACACAAAGTAGAATAAGATGTGTTTAAGGAATAATTTCAGATTGAATTTAAAATACATTTTACTACTGATCCGCCATTGTTATAAGTGAACAAAGACTTTTGTGGTTGTGTATTGAACTTCATGAACCTCTAACAGCTTTATTAAAGAGAAACTAAATCTCTTCTTTTCTTGTACTAAAGCTGAAGAAATTTCAATCAGTAATGTTTATTAGTGCCAACGGCCTTGCCGCAGTGGTAACACCGTTTTCCGTCAGATCACCGAAGTTGAGCGATGTCGGGCTGGGCTAGCACTTGGATGGGTGACCATCCGGTCCGCCGAGTGCTGTTGGCAAGCGGGCTGCACTTAGACCTTGTGAGGCAAACTGAGGAGCTACTTGGTTGTGAAGTAGCGGCTCCGGTCTCAAACTGACATACGGCCAGGAGAGTGGTGTGCTGCCCAACTGCCTTTCCATATCCGCATCCAGTGACGCCTGTGGGCTAAGGATTACACGGTGGCCGGTCGGTACCGTTGGGCCTTCATTGCCTGTTCAGACGGACTTTAGTTTAGATAAAGCTATATTTTTGAATCTACAGTTAGAATACACTCCTGGAAATTGAAATAAGAACACCGTGAATTCACTGTCCCAGGAAGGGGAAACTTTATTGACACATTCCTGGGGTCAGATACATCACATGATCACACTGACAGAACCACAGGCACATAGACACAGGCAACAGAGCATGCACAATGTCGGCACTAGTACAGTGTATATCCACCTTTCGCAGCAATGCAGGCTGCTATTCTCCCATGGAGACAATCGTAGAGATGCTGGATGTAGTCCTGTCGAACGGCTTGCCATGCCATTTCCACCTGGCGCCTCAGTTAGACCAGCGTTCGTGCTGGACGTGCAGACCGCGTGAGACGACGCTTCATCCAGTCCCAAACATGCTCAATGGGGGACAGATCCGGAGATCTTGCTGGCCAGGGTAGTTGACTTACACCTTCTAGAGCACGTTGGGTGGCACGGGATACATGCGGATGTGCATTGTCCTGTTGGAACAGCAAGTTCCCTTGCCGGTCTAGGAATGGTAGAACGATGGGTTCGATGACGGTTTGGATGTACCGTGCACTATTCAGTGTCCCCTCGACGATCACCAGTGGTGTACGGCCAGTGTAGGAGATCGCTCCCCACACCATGATGCCGGGTGTTGGCCCTGTGTGCCTCGGTCGTATGCAGTCCTGATTGTGGCGCTCACCTGCACGGCGCCAAACACGCATACGACCATCATTGGCACCAAGGCAGAAGCGACTCTCATCGCTGAAGACGACACGTCTCCATTCGTCCCTCCATTCACGCCTGTCGCGACACCACTGGAGGCGGGCTGCACGATGTTGGGGCGTGAGCGGAAGACGGCCTAACGGTGTGCGGGACCGTAGCCCAGCTTCATGGAGACGGTTGCGAATGGTCCTCGCCGATACCCCAGGAGCAACAGTGTCCCTAATTTGCTGGGAAGTGGCGGTGCGGTCCCCTACGGCACTGCGTAGGATCCTACGGTCTTGACGTGCATCCGTGCCTCGCTGCGGTCCGGTCCCAGGTCGACGGGCACGTGCACCTTCCGCCGACAACTGGCGACAACATCGATGTACTGTGGAGACCTCACGCCCCACGTGTTGAGCAATTCGGCGGTACGTCCACCCGGCCTCCCGCATGCCCACTATACGCCCTCGCTCAAAGTCCGTCAACTGCACATACGGTTCACGTCCACGCTGTCGCGGCATGCTACCAGTGTTAAAGACTGCGATGGAGCTCCGTATGCCACGGCAAACTGGCTGACACTGACGGCGGCGGTGCACAAATGCTGCGCAGCTAGCGCCATTCGACGGCCAACACCGCGGTTCCTGGTGTGTCCGCTGTGCCGTGCGTGTGATCATTGCTTGTACAGCCCTCTCGCAGTGTCCGGAGCAAGTATGGTGGGTCTGACACACCGGTGTCAATGTGTTCTTTTTTCCATTTCCAGGAGTGTATCTAATACCTTGAAGAGGCACATATAAGTTGACTGTGGCTGATCACCAAATATTATTTTCACTCCTTGCTTCTGAGCAATCGAAACTGTTGTCTTAAGTGAAGAGTCACGCAAAAAGTGATTTCCTAAGATGATAATGTGAGGAAATACGTAACTTCTGTTGACAGTTGATTTGTTTGTTTTCCAAACTGTCAGCTATGTGAAGAGATATCATTGCTCTTTTTTGAACAGACTATTACATATAACATCAACAATATTTTCCATCTAGTTCACATTTTCATCAAAATGTTAGCCCTAACATTTGGACATTCTATTACATTCACTGAACCCTGTTCAACAGCCACATTAACTATTGGTCATGTCCTGATTGTTGTTGTACGTAACTCAATACTTCGTATTTCTCCAAAATAAATGGAAAGTCGATTTGCAGTGGCCTACTTATTAACTCTTTGGTTGTTGTTTTGGGGAAAGAGACCAAACTGCGAGGTCATCGGTCTCATCGGATTAGGGAAGGACGGGGAAGGAAGTCGGCCGTGCCCTTTCAAAGGAACCATCCCGGCATTTGCCTGGAGCGATTTAGGGAAATCACGGAAAACCTAAATCAGGATGGCCGGACGCGGGATTGAACCGTCGTCCTCCCGAATGCGAGTCCAGTGTGTGTTTCTCTGCCTTTATAGACTGATTTGTGTAGTTCAGTGGCTAGTGAAACCTGTCTAATTTGAGGCACTTGACAAGTTTGAAAGGTAGGTTTTGAACGTTGCTGTCTAAAGAACGGAGTACCATCTGCTGTTTAATGTGTACTCATTTTGTGAGACTCAGAAGGGAGGTATAAGAGAAATCTTCTCTGATTTAAAGTACAGATCTTATTTTCAGTCACTAATGTCCTCTACCCAATAAAGCTCAACAGTTACCATTTGCAGCAGGGTGTTTTAAAACAGTACTTTATTAAGCACTACTACCTAGTTCCTAGTCTTGTTCACTGTCAAGTGCATCTATAAGCATAACAACACACCAAAATGATATAGGAGTCAAAATATATAAGGTTTATTATACAGGGTGTTAGGTTTATAGTTACAGATACTGTGAGAAATGGTACCTTAATACGTACCCACTTCAGTGAGTAAGTTTTTTCTTTGCGTGTAACAGTCTACTCGCAAACGCGTCACATAATTTACTTCCTGGTGTTTCATGCATGGTCGTAACCGTGCCGCGAACTGGACAATACCTGTCAGTACAGATAATTCATTTTGCGTCCACGTGTTCACACTTCAATACCAGAGTTCAACCCAGGGGAAATTAAACAATAATGGCTTGTTTGTGCCACGTGTACTTGGAGGCACAACCAACTAAAACCACACTTCTTATAATAGCTAAAATTTAGTCCTCAAGTGAAGTAAATTCTTCAGTGTAACGTCGTCGGTCATCAGTTGAAATATCTGCACTTATACTCCTAAATCACTGTATTTTGACTACTATTTTATTTTAATTCTATAAAAAAAATAACAAACCAAAATTAAATGGAAGACAGAATGTATAAGAACTTATAATTTGACGCTTATTTACCTCTGGTGTGCTGTGATGTTTGTGGATGCACTTGAAAAAGAGCGGAGCTCTAAACTATGTAGCACTTATTATTAAAGGATTAATTTACAATAATAACCTGGTGGGAAGAGGTCATTCTTAAACGTTCTAGAACACTCTGTCACGAGGTAAATCTGCATGAACATTATCGTTGTAGAAAAATGTTCAATAATAATTATCTGCATCGGCAAGCAGCTGCTTAGGGATGTAGGGATTAAAACATATTCACAGATCGTGGATTCTGTAATGGAATTTCTTAGAAATAATCGGTAGTATACAGTAAGAACTAATGATATCCATGCCTCCAGTATTAGGAAACAACGTTTCTTCTTTCACTCATCTTTAACATTGTCTTTAGATTCAACGAGGGCAGGTAACACTGCATCCGTATCCTATTATTACTTACCTAACGATATAAATTGTGTTGCCAATCACCCACTCAACGTAACTGAAAACTAGGTGTAAAATTTTCTTCTTGACATCCTATTTTGTATTACGGAAGGAATTTTCTTACAAATCGTTATGTAGTTCAGAAGATTTACAGGGCTACTTTCGTTACTACATTACGTGTTCTGTACATAGCTATTACGCAGTCATATCTAGAAATAAATTGCATTACTTTGGCTATAAAATAACTTATGTCTCTGAATTTTATTCGAAAAATAAAGCAGCTCACTTGGTATGTTAAGCAGGAGGGAACGTCTTAAAGTCTCCTCAATCATTAATTGAATTATCCGTCTGTGCTTGGCAGCAATTGACAGCAGTATGAAAAACCTTCTGCATAATTACTTAATATGCTCACGTATTTGCTTTCGCGTCCTTAAGCCGTCGTCTGGTAACAACTAAATGTCGCCAACACAGATAAAATGGCGTGCGACTTACACGGATATTACTTATGTAGAAGATACAAAATTGGTGACGTGTAGAACTTTTACAAAGAACATACGGGATCCAGAATGCATTTTCACTCTGCAGAGGGGTGTGCGCCGATATGAAATTTCCCGTAAAATTAAAACGGTGTGCCGGTCCGAGACTTGACTTTCACGTGCAAGTGCTCTACCAACTTATTTACTCACGCACGACTCAGAACCGTTGCCCACAGTTCTACTTCCGCCAGTACCTCATTTCCTATATTCCAGACTTCACAGAAGTTTTTCTGAAAACTTTCGAGACACACTGTTAGAACTTAAGAAGGTAGGAGATGAGGTACTGGCGGAAGTAGAGCTGTAAGAACGGGGCGTGAGTCGTGCTTGGGTAGCTCAGTCGCTAGAGCACTTGCACACGAAAATCAAACATCCGGAGTTCGACACTCTGTCGGGCACACGGTTTTAATCTGCCAGGAACTTTCAACATGCGGGATGTTGCACCATCACATATGTTGGTAAAAAATTAAACAAAAGTTAAAGTCTGGCAGCTACAGTCGTCCGTTTTCCAGTATGAAGCCTTTCAGATGGGAAGCTGACTCACTAAGAGCTTTGCGCCGCAGCAACACATTGTACAAGTGCCTTCTTACCTTTTCCTTTTGTAGTAATTATCAGTGTTATGAGTATTTATTGTATATAGAATGCTATCTGGGTGATTTTTCTTTGTTTCATGGTTCAAACGGTGACTTGACAGGAGGAGAGAGCTTTCTCCGCAGTTTTGCTGAAGGGAAAGATAACGGACGAGCTTGCAACGAGCCGACAGCCAGACTACGCAAGAACTTAAGATAAATCTGCTCAGGACTCCACTGAATATCATCATTGTCACGGGAAAATTGAAGAATACGTAATACGTAATTGAAGCTTTGTGTCAGTCCTGAATAAGCCGCGCTTGTTTATGCACGTGCATTGCAGGGTTGAATACACTGGGAATATCATATACGTTGCGTTAGGTTTTAAGAATGTCTGAATGAGTAAAGAGAATACAAACGTGTTTGTCTGATGAATTATTTTGTAAATAGTTGATTATTTTCTGGAAAGCTCATTCGATGAAAAAATTTTATTATTCTAAAGGTAAAAATCTATTACGACACTAAAAGAAAGCAGATTGTTTATATCTGGTTTTGAAATATGACGACTCGACACTTTTTAACTGTGACTACTCGTATATATTGAAACGATAGGAACAAGAGAATCACTGTCTGTGAAAAGTAACTATATTTCTCATTCAGAGAGTGATTGGAGTAATATCGAATTTGTAAATAATAGGTTGGTTTTACTATGAAGTAATGAATTAGCGACTCAGAGACAGTTGCCCTCTCCTAGATCTGTGCACTCGCCGTAGAAATAACTATTTTTATTTTTGGTATTTATAACAACCAGAGTCGACGGCGCTATAACATATAATATCTTAAGTTGATTCAATTCAAACTTCTGCAGTACAAAAATAAATCATTTGATGCTCACTACCGGGCGATAAGAGATGTACGAATCTGTTTCATTGACGTTTTTATTACTTCGAATGTCAGCTGGGTACGATCTTCGGTTGATTAGTGGGTCTTTTTGATAGCTAGCTGTGGTTACGATACATTCGTCATACACAGTGATAAACTTAGTCCACATAAAAGACGATCATACCACTGAAAATACCAACAGCATTTCAAACTTTTTGTTGAATCGTGGTTTGTCTGAAATCACGGGCAGTCACTACGGTCAGTCATGAAGGTTTGTGGCAATTAGTTTATCTGAACATGAGAGAATCTGGAGATGAAGAAACAAAGACTACACCTCTGTCTAACACGTTGTAACAGAAAGCCACCTAAACTATGTAGATTGTGAAGTTAAGAAAAGCAGAGAAATTATCCTACTGGAAATACTTGAAATCAATCAAGAAACGACAGAGTGTTTGATTAGTATTAAACGCCCTACCTCACTTACCTTTCCCCCTTTGTTAAATTTAATTTCAGTTATGCAAATATTACATTACACTCGTAAATTCAGCTTTATTCTTCAGCTATCTTTGAACATAAATGATATCCACATAAAAACCTTATTTATTATTTTAAGAAAAATATAACGATTTGTGTGTGACATAAAAATGGAATTCATTCCATTGTAAGCACGGCTTTTGTATCTTTTGTACCTTCTATGTAAGTAATATCTATGTAAGTCGCAATATTAGTTCATCTATGTTAGCGACGTTGACAATAGAATAAGAAGCCGAAAGACATTTCGTTACAAAAGAAATATAATTTTGCAGAATATCAGCAAACTGTTCCCGTTTAATATTTTTTTCAAATTCAATTAAATCTTCGCGCAATTCCAGTATAAATTTGTGCTTTATTCAGTTCTGTTTTTATTTTCTCCTTCCTTATCTACAAGAGCACTGCGGGAGACAATACAAGGGATAAATTATCATTGCGGAGAGTACTACAAAATTTTGAGAGTCTGCATTCCAAGCTGGGTAGAAATATATAGAGTATTCCAACGTATATGTAACGTAATAACGACGAAAGTAAAGTCTGAGAGATACGGGCTTATACAAGGAGGTACCAACAATATTTCTACCAACATACAATTCACAAATCAAGTAGGAACGTGGTACAACGCCCTCCTCCTTATTTGTGGCATTATAGTGAGAAGGAAGCGACTCTACCTTCCTTCTCTGGCTTCTTTATCACTAACCTGGTGTCCTGCTGCTTCGGTTGTCCCTCGTCACAGTACCAGCGCTCAGGCGCCAGGTTCAGTGTAGGTTTGTGCTCCTGCTGAAATGGGGTGTGTCGGGATGCCAGTTGTTAAAGGTTAACAACGTATTGTAATATAATCGTTTTAATGATAAAGACTTTAAAACACGCGTCACAGACTTTCCAACATGACAGCTCTTGGCTGCGCCGTTACACTCAACACTTTACAACACCTTTCTCACTTTCAATACTCGTTATAGGTACTGCCCACGACACGTGGCTTCACTGATAAATAATACCGTTCACTTTAACTTCATATCTCGTTTATCACTTCTATATTTGTGGTTTGTGGTACATTCTGTTACTGCCACTGCCTACTCGCGACCGTCCTTTTGGAGCCGCCTTTGGTTACCGGTTCTAGGCACTATGGGACCTCACATCGGAGGTCATCAGTCCACTAGACTTAGAACTACTTAAACCTAACTAACCTAAGGACATCACACACATCCATGCCCGAGGCAGGATTCGAACCCGTGACCATGGTAACAGCGCGGTTCCAGACTGAAGCGCCTAGAACCCCTCGGCCACAACGACCGGATATGGTTACTCAACTGTGCGTAATGAGTGGTGCCTTGCTACTGAATTCGCACCGTCTTCCCGACGCGCAAGAGGGACCCCCCCTCTCCATTCTCCCTCAGCCAATACGGACACTTCACTCGTCTCCTACGGATATAGACATCAAAACTGTCAGCCAATGGGCGTTCAGATCGCTGTTGCCAGGCGGACCTGACATCACGTTTGCGGACAGTGTGACGGAAGTTTGTCTCGGAATACTTTCTCAGATATTAAGATCCTACTTCCGAATAGTCGGATCTTGCCCCTACTAAGGTTGCACAACATTGCCTCTTATGATGTTATCGTTAATGCTACTTGCTGACTCATAATTGTCGGGTGGACATGTATCCTGGCTGCTACAGAGCATTGCCGAGCGTTTAGGTCTCCCAAAGGTTCGTAAATGTGAGTGATAATTAGCGTAAACACGTGAAGGGAATGCAAGTATGCATTACAGTGGGATCATAACACTGGTGCAGTACCTGCCTTTCACCACATTCTGTATGACAACGACCGGGAGAGCGGTGTGCTCCCTCCGTACCCACATCCACTGACGCCAAAGGGCTCAGGATGACACGGTGGCCGGTCGGTATCGTCGGACTTCTAAGGTCTGTTCGGATGGTGTTTGTTTCTGGTTAGCAAGGAGCAGGTATACGTAAGAGTACCGCGGTTGATAGAGCGCTACTGTAGGGTGCTATATTACATCAGCTGTTTTTGAGTCCAAAATTATCTCTTGTCCTCTAAGGACGATATGACGATAATGAATGTTGTTCGAAGAGAAATTACGAAGTTCTATTTGATGATATCTTTTAAGCCCCTTCAAATTAATTCTCATGTACACATTGATAAAATAAATGTTTCCTAATGCGGTCTTCAGTCTACAAAGAAAAGCCAATACAAAATGGGCAGAGGGACTCTAATATGGTCGATGTACCATCTAACGTTGTCATACACAGGGAAATAATTTAAACGCGTCCATGAACAGTAAAGTTTTGTTGCTCAAATCTGTTTGATGGAGTTACTAGACGTAATATTTGGAAAAAAAGATTAAAATGTGATGGGAAAAAAATATTGATGAGTTACTAGACGTAATATTTGGAAAAAAAGATTAAAATGTGATGCGCAAAAAAATATTGATGATGGCTCCAGTACGAAAGACAGTGAGAATACAGCGTCTCCAAACAGCATCATAACACTTCTCTCTATGTAAAAGACGTTATATTCTATGCTATTTCCCTATTAGGCGAAGTTTTCCATATTGCTGCATCCAGAATGTAAAATTTCTGAGAGTATTGATCTGTCTTCGGAAGCATCTGATGAGTTTCCTGATTACTAGCACCTGAGTCAATCAGCAATGCCTTACATCCTTGCACGACATTTTCATGTAGAAATTAGTTGTAATACTTCAAAAATCGTTTTGCTTGGTGAGTAAATTCACATATAATACTGCCGGAGTCTAGATCATGACGGCGTCGCCAGTAAATGTTAATAAAACAACAGCATGAGACGTGACTGTGATACACCATGTGATAAAAGTATCTGCACAACCCCAAAAACATACTTTTTTCATATTATGTGTATTGTGCTGCAACCTACTGCCAGGTACTCCATATCAGTAACTTCAGTAGTCATCGGATATCGAGAGAGAGCAGAATAGGGCGCTCCGCGGAACTCATGGTCTTCGAACATGGTCATGTGATTGGGTACCACTAGTGTCATACGTCTGTACGCGAGATTTCCATACTCTTAAACATCACTAGGTCCACTGTTTCCGATGTGATACTGAAGTGGAAACGTAATGGGACAGCACAAAATCGTACAGGCCGACCTCGTCTGTTGACTGACAGAGACCGCCGACAGTTAAAGAGATTCGTAATGTGTAATAAGTAGACATCTATCCAGACCATCACACAGGAATTCCAAACTGCATCAAGATCCACAGCAAGTACTATAACAGTTAGGAGGGAAGTGAGGAAACTTTTATTTCATGGTCGAGCGGCTGCTCATACGCCACACAACACCGGTAAATGCCAAACGACTCCTCGCTTGGTGTAAGGAGGATAAACACTGGACGATTGAAGAATGGAGAAAAATTGTATGGAGTGACGAATCACGGTACACAATATGTCGATACGATGACAAGGTGTGGGTATGGCGAATGCGCGGTGGACGTCACCTGCCAGCGTATGTAGTGCGAACAGTAAAATTCGGAGGCGGTGGTGTTATGGTGTGGTCATGTTTTCCATGTAGGGGGCTTGCACCCCTTGCTGATTTGCGTGGCACTATCACAGCACAGGCCTACATTGGTGTTTTAAGCACCTTCTTGCTTCCCACTATTGAAGAGCAATTCGGAGATGGCGATCGCTTCTTTCAACATGATCGAGCACCTGTTCATAGTGCACTTCCTGTGGTGGAGTGGTTACACGACAATAACATCCATGTAAGGGACTGGGCTCCACAGAGTCCTGACCTGAATCCTACAGTACACCACTGGGCTATTTTGGAACGCCGATTTCGTTCCTTGCCTCACCGACCGACATGGGTACCCCGCCTCAATGCAGCAGTCCGTGAAGAATGGGCTGTCATTCCCCAAGAAACCTTGCAGCACATGATTGAACATATGCCTGCGAGAGTGGAAGCTGTCACCATGGCTAAGGGTGGGCCAACTTTTAATCAAATAGTGTATGTAATGTCACTGACCTCTCATTTCTGATTTGTTAAGTTCTGAACTCACGGTAGTTGATTAAAGCTAGAAAGAAGATTGGAACATAACAAGTATATGTGCAGTCTTTTACATCCGGTCGATTCGTGAAAACCATATTGTGATCGGAGCTATGGATCGCGAGGTATTTCAGTTTTGATTAAGCGCTGGAACTAGAATTTCGAGTAACATGTGGTGGCCAAAGGCGCTCATTGCCGTTGTATGGGGCCTCTGAGTGCCTAAGGACGGCATACCACATCATAGCGAGGGTTTAGAGCGCAGCATCGCAAACGTTCTGGAGGAATGGAGCAAGAATACGACGGGTATGAACTAAAAGTTGCAAGTATTTTCCACTCCTCCCCCACTCCCCCTCATCCTCAAGGCAGACACCACCCTTGCAGCCCTGAAGCCTGTGGAAGAAAAACAGTCCATCCAAAATTTGCGTTTTTTATTAGTTAACTTGAATGGAAAGTAAGTAGTGTTCCGAAAGAACATCCACACGGTTACAGCCGACCCACATTCCCACATAGTGTCACTTATTCAGAGTCCTCGACCATGTCCTCCATGCTCGTTACTTTGCCACTCCTGCAGGAAGTTCATCCTATTTTCTTGACTACGTGTCTTTAGAAATTTATTAGTGTAAACCTAAATTGGTATAAATTACAGGTATGTAAAATTAATAGTACACGAGTTATTGGAGGTCAAAGTGGCCGATTACTATCGAACACGTCAGGCAATAAGCATTGGAGGTCAAAATGGCAGATTACTGTCGATCGCGTCAGGCCATAAGTGCTCCACAGTTACACGAAAAAACGGTAGGAGCATGCTTATAAACACATTTATTCGTCTATGTCTTTTTTTTATATCCGATATATCGTATTCATGAAGAAATTGGTTAAATATTTACTGTATTTTAGAAAGCACATAGACATTAGGCTACTGACCTACCTTTTGTTCTATTCCTTTGATATATGTTTAGTCAATCTGGTTATGTATTTAATAATGTGTTAGAGCGTATTTATGATCCAGCTGTAGGAATATTTATTTAATATAAAGTTATTTAAATGTAAATCCAGTATTTCGAAAGTGTTTCAAAATGTTCGTGAGTGTGCGCTCACTTGGAGACATGATTGGAGCGCTATCACCAGTCACGGCGCTCGTTACTGAGGGAAGTGACTACCGAAGTGAATGGAGGGGGAGTTCGCAACAGTGCGGTGCGAGGGAGAGGGATAGTAGCGCATGACAGGGGGGGGGGGGGGGGGAGGGAGTTTCGGACAGTACGGTGTGACGCGTGACGGAGGGTGATCGCGGGAGATAGAAATACTTCGGAGTGCCGACTTGTGGACTTGTGAACTTGTGAGATTTCCGTGGTTTCTATAGTGAAGACGTAGTATGCGTTTATAAGTGAGTATCTCACGGCTATGTTGTCATTCATAACTAATAACGTGCAGTAGGAACCTCAATAGTACTTTTACTATTGTACTCATCATTTAAAGTCGTTAATAAAGTACCTGCAGATTTTATTTAATTGCAATCTCTCATTTATAAATTTCTACCTTACATTTGCAATTGCCAAGTGATAGCAACCTTCGACCATCTGATTCATGTGTATATTCATATTGTATATTGTAGACTCAACAGTATTTGGCTTGTAATGTGCCAACTACTTATCCCAGCCCCTAGACAACGAAACCAACCAAAACTTTTAATATTTCAACTCTGAAGGTACGTAGTTGAGAGCCACACAACAATATCATTTCATTTTATATATAGAAAGCCCACAAGTGTTATTAATAAGTCATCGCTGATGACATCCTGGCCATGATTATGGGGTGGAATTACTAGCTGTCTTGAAGAATATCGTGTGATGTACTGCCTACAGATAAAATTCTATCCTGTCTTCTAGTTTCTAAGTCCCACACAGCAGAGCAGCAGTGTTGTGGTCGTTTGATAAGCAAGTGGCTATATCGGTAAACGTAGAAGTAACTTGGTAATCGGAGTTAATTTTCATTCACGTAAGCTCCGAAAATTCTCATTAATGCCACTTGCACTTGTGTAAATTGAAGAGCACAAAACTCAACATATCCTGCAACGTTAAGATTTTACCAGTTTAGCTTGTTATTCATCCCGGTCTGTTGTTGCCTTAATAAAATGCTTGATAAGGTTTCACATATTGGAGCACAGCATACGAACAACAGCGTACTATCAAAGGGCAAGTAAGACCAACAGATAGAATACGTCTGGCTAGACTTCGAGCTCACACCATAGGATGGTAGGTTTCGATTGTAATTCAGTTATGCATCCCTGTAATTCCTCAGCCTACTGTTTCCGCCAGTTTCCTCTATATTACGTGCCAGGATTGAGTTTTTGGCTTTCCTTATCTCACAGAGTAAACCGATTGCTGACTGGGTCAGGAATAAGTAATACCCTAAGAGTCGATAACGGAAGGTCTTCTTCCTATTGGCAAAAACAGCCTAAATAAAATTAAATTCATATGAAGGGGGTGTGGGGTAAAATGTCCCCGACTGTATTTCAGGTACGTCTGTTACACCAAAATCAGTTTTCTTCTAAATGAAGTTCAGGTGACTTGCAGTTCAACAGGACAAATATTATCCGTAATGATAAGTCTGAAAACCACCGAATCATGCAAATCATATAATATATACATAATAGGTGATGTGTAATTTATGCTAAAAGTTCACATTCAACATGATCGTGACATATTAATAAAAATGACTACAAAAGATCGTATTGTCATTAGACATCAAAACCATTTTGATTACGGAAATTGATGGGTTGAGTCGTCTGTAACGTCGCGAGTCAGTACACAACAGCATTTATTGCGCTACTTTGCAGTACGGCTCGTAGCTTTAGGGCCGTTGGCGGTGATAGAAACAGCCAATTTTATCTTAGCGTGACTCATTCGCACCTGTCGCTAGCCTAGCTGTGGGAAGAAGTACTTGTGTCATTTTGAGCGACAGAAAATTCAAGCCCCTAAGAATCTAAAGAAACTATATTAAATATTATTTAATTTAGTTGAAAGTCAATTACTGCCTTTTATTATTAAAAAGAAGACTGTAAAAATCTCAGCTTTCTGGCTGGCATACTTTCAGAGTTAGAGAAAATTACCTAAAACACCCCAAACCGAATCTGAGACTAAAAAACTCAGTTAGGAATAATGACAGTGTCTTTTAGTATCATTTGAAATAATGAATGGAGTTCACAAAATGTCAGGTCAATTTACTTGGATTTTCATGTTACAAACGTTACCTACGTTACATTTTCGTAATACAAAATTCAGACAAAATTATTATTTGTGTGTAACATTGTCGTGGGAGTAAATGAGAGTGCATGAGATGTGTATGTGGGACATGTGTTAAATTTCAAGATTAAATTTATGTAATACATTACGTAATCATTGCGTGGGAAGAATGTTTGTGCCCACTTTGCTGATGACATATGTCTAAGTGTACTTGCTTTTGTAAGGAGACGGCCAGAATAATAGCTGAAAGTAAAATCGTATTCTAAATTTATTCCAAGATTAATTTTCTTTTCGCTTGGGTTTGTTCACCATTTTTATTAAGATTTGCGTGATGAAGTGACGTAAATGCATCTGTGAATATTGATTGGCGTAGGACTTTTTAGCGCGAGAAAACTCGAAGGACTGTTTTGATCGGCTGGTCATTTTGAACAACCAATCAGAGTTAAGCATTTCCCGCGCTCTATCGAGCAGTTATAGGACCTGGAAGGAACGGCAGGATGATTCGTTGGCTAGCTATCGGACGTACAGGTCATGTTGGACGTGTCCATCTACGTTAAGAGTAAAATGAAGAAGTTACTGCTATTTCGCGTCTGGATGGTATTGCCGTGCAAGCAGTTGCATTTTCGTACAGTTTTGTGAAGTTTGGAAGTTATAGAATTGTTCTGTTGGAAAAATAAACGCGTGTGAACTTTCAGCCATCGCAAAATTCAGGGTGGCCGGTTTAGTACCCGTATATGGAATATTTGGCGAGAAATTTCTTTATTAGAAATCCACTGAAAAAGACTGAATATGAAACTCAGATATAGTAACGGAGTATTGACTGTGAAATCACGTAATTCTTTGGGTTGGACTTAAGTACATCTCTGACTGCCTTGCGTGTGTACTGGGTTGCATGAATTGTGAACTGAGGACAGTGATGTTGCTTTCTAATTACATGTGTTCTGATGGCCGGTATTTTTTTTAAACTGAAATGGAAAAAAAGACTCGTCTCAGAATTTTGTCATTTCACTGAGAGAACGAAGCAACCACTTTCCCCCCAAAAAGTATTGTAAGAATTTACAGGATTGCTTGCTACCAGAGTTTACGTGGACTTTGCAACGTAAGTGTTGACGGCGTTTCCTTCAACGCTGCTTTTACGTCGTCACCGCAGTACATACGTTTGCAGAGAAATGGGCTGGGGATCTGCCGCATTGAACAATATGACGAAAGACAGTGGCCAAACACGCAACGCAATGCGACTTATTAACCCGCCCCGCCGCATGCTGTTAATTAGAATGAATTGGATTTGTATTAAACTTGCTAAAATATGCTAAGCAAGACCACTTCATAATTATAACATGTACTTTAATTCAAGTAGCGCGAGAAATCATAGGTGTCCATACAACTTCGAAAAACAGTGTAAGACCAGAAAAGTATATCAACAGAAGATGATTACACTAAGTTTAATTATAAAGCAAGAGTGGCTGTTTGAAGAACATTAAGCACATGAGTGACTCCTCATAAACATGGTAATGAAAGATGGATAAACGTCCCAAAATAAACGAATTCATTGTCCATTTCTGGCGAAAATAGTAACAAAATAATAAAAGTTATACTAAAAATGCAATATTACGCTTACAAGAACATTGTATAACTAACTGAAATAGAAACAATAACGTATTGAGTCACAGAAGTTGCACATTAACTTAATCAGAAGAATCCTAACACATACCATCTATTTTATTAACTGCAGCATCGCTTCATATCACCAGATTTCGTATAAATTGTACAACATTATGAGACGTCCAAACTGAAATGCGATACTAACGGACAAAAATCTTCAAGCAAAAGATAAGCTACAATACTCGTGCTCAAAAGTATGATGCAGGTGCACCAGATCTACTGAGGAACAGAAATGAGTTACCGTACTTACGCTAGAAAATTTTAGGAGCTCGTAACACATATACTTTAGCGTGTCACCGCCACATACACAGAAAGGTTCGTATTTTTATACAGTGTAAAACATTGTTTCGTGTATTTTATAACTACATGAAACTTTCTTCATGAATTTAGCGATTTTTCAATAGTTTGGAGAGATACGTGAAGATAGCTTTCCTAATACGAAGTACGAGTAATACTGTCATCTGTTTAACGGATTTCAGTGAACAGAGCCAAAAGGAATTCAGCCGCTTTAACATCCTGTAATTCATTATTACGTCCGTATGGCCTGACAGGTTAATATTAAACAGACGTAGTTGACCCATGAAATATACAGGGTTGTTTCTTTGTGTCTTTGCATCCAAAGTTCCAATTATTCGCCTCTAAAAGCACTCAGACGTGATTTAATACCAGTTCTTGACTTCCTCGAATTTCATCACTGACTAACAATATAGTGACGTTGTACAAGGATCCCCCAATTTGTATTTTATGTAATCTTAGGTTGTTAACTGTCAGAAAAACGAGGCTAACGGTTAATTGTTTCCGTCTGGCTGTGGGCTTCAAGAGAGAAGCTGTGTGTATCCGAAGAGCGAGCAGTACCGCAGAAGTAAAGGACTCATTCGGTTTGTCTAAATGAGCCTGCGGCTTAGGCGGCCTTTCAAAACTAGGCCGAAACTCCGTTCTCTGAGCTGCCAGTCGCAGGCGAGAGCGAGCGAGTAGCAAGGAATTCCAGCAGAGAGCCACGGCAGGACTCCAGCGAAATTTCCATTACCGTGGGGCCCGTTAACAACACAGGCTCAGGTAGACTTTCATCAGGTGTTGCAAGGAACTGTGATTTTGCCTCAGTTCTCGTAGACTTCATTAACAAAATAGCTAATTGAAGCTTGCTGGAAAGACAGAGGTTAACGCTTTACTAGTCACTTTGTACTAGTATATTGAAATCTGACATGGTGACAATGTTTCTTCATAATTAACTAAAAAAGTGTTTCAAAAGTTGTAAATTTGTTATTTATAGAGGCTTGCCACGAATCATTGTCTATAGCGTGGCTTCCTGTAACATTTCTTTGCTGAAAGATATCTTGAGGTGTTCAGGAAATGTACGTAATAATATGCAGACGTTGTATTGATATGGGATACAGCTTTTGAAGCATCCAAAACAAAGTCCCACTTATGGTTCCTGATTTTGACGAATACGATTTTATATCATTTCACGAAAATAAACAGTTACGTTTCTTTGACAGATGCTGAAGCAGTGTACGTGAACATAACTCATCTCCCAACAGAAATCACAATAGCCACGAGACATTCGAGTTTGGCAGGAAAAGCATCTCACACCATTAGAAAGCATCAACATGCCAAACTTAGTCATTTCGTGCATTTTGAATAGGTAATTAATCCCTAAGAAAAAAATAAGCCCCTACTGGACACAATACCTGCTCCATTGGAGACGGATAGCAACCTAAAATATTTTCATAGAGTTTAGTTTCTATCTCAGAAGTCATGTAAGGTCACGATTTAACAGCCGAAATCGTTATAAAACCTGTGTTTTGCTTCACGGTTGGAAGATGAGTGTCAGTTATACGCTTCCTTGATGTCTTACCTTCCGAACTATCTGTACTAGGGGATGTCAAATTGAACACCTTTCAGCCGTCAATTGTCAACCTCATTTCACTAGGCAAACAGTTTCAGCGTTTTACTACACCATCTTCAGGTCCCTGACCGATGAGTACGACTAATCTACCTCGCTTGTGATCATCACCTGCCGGCAGGTGATAGTTGAAGTGGTCACTGTAACAAATATCTATTAATATCAATACTTCTGGCCCCTGTTTTTATCACAAGCGAGGTAGATTATTCGTACACGTCGGTCAAGGGCCTGAAGATGGCTAGTACAACGCTGAAACTAGTTACCCCAAGAAAATAACGTTGACGATTGACGGCTAAAAGGTTTGACATCTTCTATCGAACAACCGAGTCTGCAACGACAGCTAGAAAGATGAACATACAGCGACACGATCTGGAGTATATGACAGCTGAAGAAGTTTCTTGAGCGAGAGAAGACTCGATTTTATTCTGCTCATTGTACGAAAGCGCCATCTTCATTGCATTCCCAGGGGTTAACACGAGGCTAATAAATGCAAATCCTTCAGTTAAGTGGATACAAATTGTCTTCTTCGAAAACAATAATTCGACAAATTTACAACACAAGTAAAACAATTCCAAATTTTTAAGGGTAAAATACGCCTCAAAATACTTCGTTGTTCTTCGTATGTCAGATATAAGCTCTGGAACCAGCTTGCTCGTAATTTTGTCACCTTTACTCGACAGTAAATATCTCTGCCATTACTATCGTTATCCATGTCTACGAACAGCAACAAAGTTATTGATGCCATAAATATTGCTTCGCGCATCAACGGGCAATGATTATTTCATCGAACATTTTTTTCATGGTGACCTTATTCGATATGTTTCTGAGCCTGTTTTGAGGCAAGTGTGCAATTTCCAGTATTGATTTCATGAAGAAGCGAGTAACGCTTTGCACATAATTTTCATCTATAAATGTGAGGCAAAGGAGCAAAACTGAGAAGTGAAATGTAAAGTACAGCGGGAATGTACTCTTAGCTGTAGGAAGCTAACAATGACATCAATATAGAAACATGTTTAAAACCACACTGCGCAGCAAAACTAAAGGAAAACTTTTTGAAATCCCTTGATTGTCTCCCAATGCGATACGTAAGTTTGGAATTTGACACGAAGGTGCCTACAACCCACCTGTTAATGGTACAAAAGCGGGGCACCCTATGACGTCATCTTCGGGCTCAATGTCAATTCAAACAGCAAGGAGTTGATACAACTAAAAAATACTACAGCTCAGAATTTCATGTAAGCTTTAAAGTGCCTTAATGATCTCCATTGGCACCAAAATTTAACCACAATTGTGTCCAGTCACACCATGCACGTATCACATCATGGGAAGATCGTCACACTCCGTCTTGCCCCACATTTACCCTTTGTATTGACGCCTCTGCGGTACCCAGCGTTGAAACCACGTGATTTTTTCACAGGTGGCCGAAGGACCTATTTCAGACACACCACCACTCAGAGTAGACATGAAAAGGCCTCAGCAGGTGGCATAAAAAGCTTCAATGAAACCACTCTTTCCCTTGCGACGTTGATTTCCACACATTTCACTGTGCGATGAGCAACAGGACGACGCTCATGAGAACGTTCGACACTGTTGCCATCCAGTTGGCGTTTCAGCCCTTCTCTAATGACATCGATGACACTGTGGGGCCGGCCGGGGTGGCCGAGCGGCTCTAGGCGCTTCAGTCTGGAACCGCACGACCGCTACGGTCGCAGGTTCGAATCCTGCCTCGGGCATGGATGTGTGTGATGTCCTTAGGTTAGTTAGGTTTAAGTCGTTCTAAGTTCTAGGGGACTGATGACCTCAGATGTTAACTCCCATAGTACTCAGAGCCATTTGAACCACTTTGAACATTGTGGGGCTGCTGCTACCCCGTGGGCATTTCAGGCCTACTCGAAGGACATCGAGGACATTGTGAGGGTGGAGCCATCCCATGGACTTTTCAGCGCTACTCTAAGGACATCGAAGACATTATGGAGTTGCTGCCACCACGTGGGCGTTTCATGCCTACTCAAAGGACAGTGAGGACATTGTGGAGCTGCTGCCATCCTTTAGACCTTTGAGCCCTACTCTAAGGACATCGAGGACATTGTGCAGCTGCAGCCGCTCTGTGGGCGTTTACCCATACTCCAGGAACATGGAGGGCAATGTGGGGCTGCAATTGCCCCATGGGCACTTCAGCCCTACTCTAAGGGCATCGAGGACAATGTTGAGCTGCTGCCACCTCATGGGTGCTTCAGCCCTACACCAAGAACATCGAGGACACTGTGGGGCCGCAGCGCCATTGAACATGATCTGACCCTTTTGGAGTGCAGTGTGAAGACAATTTCTGCTCTGGAGTTCATGGTGGAGCCACTAGGGACCGTTCAAAGGGATTCGACGAAACTTCGACATGATCCGAAACAGCAAAAAAAGCTTAATTTTTTTCCAGCTCTCCTTTTTCGCTTCCTTCTGTGGTGTGACCACGGGGGGTAGTGAGGAGGGTGTGTGATCACATTTGCGTGATCAAGTTCGACAACACCTTCTTTGCCACCCACGCACCTTTGTTGGGCAAGTTACAAATGTACATGTCAGAAACTTCGACACCGATTCAGCCTCTCAGCTGATCTAACGGCTGACGGGGTACACAACCCTTTCGACACCTATTAGGTGGGGTTTGTCTACCTTCAGGTGCGAGATTGGTGGTGTCGCAGGGCAAACGGACATAAGGACTATGATGTAACGAAACATATCAAGCTAAAGTAAAAAATAAGTGACAAGAAAGAGACAATAGATCCAAATGTCATACATTGGTGCATTATCTGACAGAACTGCACGAGCTTTCAGCAGAACGAAAGCAAAAACGGGATTCTGAATCAAAGGTACGATTAGTTCTAGGCTAAACCACAAAGATGGCAACAACAGCTACAGATATTTAGAATGTGGTATCTACAGGATCAAGTGCCAAGACTATACTGGTTCTATATTGGTCACATGGGAAAGAATTTTAAGACTTCTTTTAGTATGTGTCATTGGCTATCGGGATTTTAATTAATAATCACTGTCTTGTGAATCATCTTGCACTTTCGGTTTTGTTTAATTGTTTTCTCATGCTAAATGGCTTTGAATTATAGATGTTATGTTACTTTTAATCTTTTAATTATGATTTTTACACAGCTGCGTGTTACGTATTTTGCCTGCATAGGAACTTCCTATTATTACTCCTCAAACGTTTTAAGTAAACTTTAATTATGAATTTTGCTATCACATATTGTATATAAGCTCTTTTTCCCATATGAAGTAATTTTAATAAATGCCTACGCATACTGTGTTGCCACTATCGAATTTATGATACTGGTTACTTATGTACCTAGAATTAGTGCCCCCTGCGGGCCTCAGTTATTAGTGTAAATACAGGACGCATCCCGATCATTACCAGCACATAATACGTTCTAGAAATGTGGACTTACAGTGATATGCATGGCTGTTAATCGAGTCAGTATTTTTTACTGTTATATACCACTAGGTGTGTTGTAGAAATTCCTTCAGGTTTTTACAACCCAGTTTCTCTATTTATAATAGATTTTAAGATGGCAATGACTGAAAACCGGTATTGTGAATATTACAATTATGTGTTCCAGACTGATCTTTACACATAAGTAGGTTTTTACGACCGAGTTTCTCTATTTACAATAGAACTGAATATGGCAATGACCGAAACCAGATATTGGGAATATTACAATTACGTGTTCGAGACTGAACTTTACAAATAAAGTGCCATAACACGATTACGGATTCATTTACAGACTCTACGTCTCCATTTGCCATATAAGACAGAGAAACACCAAAAAAATCACTGCTGAAAAACGAACATCTTTGCATATCAGTGAAATTAAATTTCAAAATGTTAACAGTCAAGTGTTTTTCGATCTCTTCCATTGTAACGTTCTCGGATCGTATTTGCCATGCTGTCCATGAAGTGGTCGAATCGTCGCTGTCCAAGTTTGTCCTAGCCCTCCTGAGGGCACCCAGTATGTGAAACACTATACGTTTCACCTTGTTCCAAGAATTTTATTCGACTGATTTTTGCTTTCTGGAGGAGAAACTCACGAGCTGGGCGCGTTGCAACCGTGCATTATCGTCTTGAAAGATCAACTGTTCGTAAAAACTTTGACTGCGTGGTTGACAATAGCTTGGAGGATCCCCTCCAAATACTACGCAACTCCGTGATTAGTGTCAGCAGGAATAAGAGGTCCCCTACAACCTACGTGAACCGGCCCAAAACATGACTGACTCATCTCCCTACCACATCCGTGGAACTTTATGCCACAGACGTACGCTGCTAACTGGACGCCTCCACACATTTCTATGACTATCATCACGCGGCAAGATATGGTCAAGAGAACCTTGCATCTTTAATCCACGTCACTTCAGGAATCCCCTTTCCCGCTTTTCTATGCTCAACGTTCGACGGGCAACTTTCTGTGCTACCAAGCCCTGTAAAGTGAGAATGTACACGCGGCGCAAGCTTGAAATGATCATTACAGAAGTACTAACAAGCTGAACAATGTACACCGACCGTACCGTTCTTTTCAAGATTCACAGCACACTCTACGTATTAAGTTTCACAGGGAACGTAGGTTTACTTGTACCTCTATTCCACATGTGACTGTACGTAAAGCTGGTGCGAACACTGTTTCAGAAGTGTAGCAGCATTATCCAGGAACAGTGTTTCCATCCGACGTCTGAAAACTACACAGAATACATTATTAAATATTCCAAGTGACTCACGTAACAGGAAGTAACTGAAGATCAGCAACTGAAGAATTGGAGCTTGTTATTTGTAAACCATTAGAGCACACATGAAATGGAAATCTACATGCATAATGGGTCACATAGAAACTGATATCACATTCAGACCAAAATTCTGTGTCTTTGTATCACTGTAGATGCTACAACACGAAGACAACCACAAGATAGAAAACTCTTAGAACTCTGGCTCAAGACAATCTTTGGTACTTCAACTACAAAAATATGAGCTTGACCTACGGCGCCACTTAGAGCAGCGGCGAGCAGGTAAAAGAACGGGCCGAGAAAGAACTTGAGCTGATGCACAGCCGCAAACTACATCTTTCAACACCAGCAAGTGACAATGTATTTATGAACCATACAACTGCGGGCAACTAATTCAACACATAGCGAAGTGACAGACGCACCATTGCTAAGGCCTAGCAGTAAGCCATTCCATGCGTTTTTATAATGGTGGTGAGACCAGACTGTATTCCCTCCAAGTGACGCTTCTGTTGCAGACCAGCCAAGTGGTGTGATTCTGTACAAAATATACATAAAAATATCTTCAGATTGGAAAAATTACACAAGAGTGACCCATTCATGCATATGAAAAGGGGGATGTTTTTAAAATATTCAGAGAATGGTAAACACCAGTCATTAAATGGTTGGCTAAGGTCAGTTATGAATCACTGGAAGAAAAAATTCAACGAAGACCTATTCATTGAAGATACAGTGGAGGCTAGGGAAAAACTCGTGTATGTGTGTTGAGGGAGTCAAGGACAGAGAAATGGAAAAATTTTCTGATAAACAGGACCTGAGACGAAACAGCAGAGAACCTGGAAGCTTCCTAGGAACGCTAAGAGTGTGTCATCATCCGTCGCTGATTTTTCCTGAATCATTGTAAAGCAGATTGTCCAAGGATTGCTATTGAAAGGCAAAAGGCAACTGAAAGGTTACCAGGAGAGCAATCGAGAGAGACGGAGGGAGAGGTGTGAGAAATCTACACAAAAAGACACAGATTTCTCCTTGAAATTACCATACACTAGATGAAAGACAAAAGAATTGCAGGCCCAGATAAAATCACTGTGAAACAATAAAATATTTAGGGCCACTGGCAAAATAACGAACGACCAGTCTGATGAATAGCTGCCTCCGCACAGCACAGTCGCCGAAGTTCTGGAGGAAGCAACATATTAATGCCGTAAAGGAAGCAGCATGCGAGGGCTAAGAACCTTCTGTCTATATCTCTTTTGCACCGACTGTAAAAAATCTTTAAGTTGTTGGTTTTCAGCAGGCCTGCAGCTGTTACTGAAAAAGCAGGCATTGGGCCTCGTGGGCCTCGTTGTAACCTGATAGTAAATCTGAACCAAGACATAGGTAGGAAATTGGTCTCTAGGATTGTCTTCATCGAACTGACACCTAACAATGACATGGCAAACAATCAGAAACTAGTAAGGGAGCCCTAGAGCCTGGTAAGGAATTTACGTCTCACTACCCTCACAAATTGAGTGCTCCAGAACTAAATAATCTGTACAACACTACAAAGAAAGAAGAATCGCTGAGGCAGCCAGAACAATGATTTGCCTCAAGTAACACAGCGATCCGTCTATAATTGCGACGAAGTAGTAACTTCGAACAGCAGAACCAACGACAGTGCAGGGGAGCAGTTGACAGATGCCCTGGAACGTTTCACTTCATACTTGAAATTGGACCTTCTCAAGCCTTTTCCGAGTTATATACAACTACTTAAGAGATAAATAGCCAAATATACATCTTAATGTGATCTATTAATGCACCTAGGTGTTGATCATAACCCTTATTCCAAGAAGCACTGTGAAGAAACAGAAGGCAGTAGCAGCACAAATAATGGAACACTCTGGTAGTTCACAGGAAAAGAGTGGGGAATTGATCCAGGTAATCTACAGATGACGACCAAGGGTGTAAGCTGCCGTTAGATGAATATGCAGCACCAATGCAGGAAGCATCAACCCTCAGAAAACACGTTACAGTCAGATTCATCCAACTGAAACAATTATGGCCGTCTGTTTGGAAACTAGCGCAGTAACTAAACTGCACCGTCTTGCTGGTATTGGTCCTCCAAGTGTAACAAGAGTTATTATTGGAGAGAATGAGAGCAAGTAGCAGATTTCAGACCATAGGCATCCCGTTACAAGAAACGCATCAATGTTGTACGACTTATGTCAAGTAAGTTTCTTAATCCAGAGAATGAAACTGCCAGATACATCCTCAGGTCAGTTTAGTGAATGAGTCCCTACAATTGGCTGAAAATGAACCCTGTATCGGTCCACAATTACAATGTCATTGGCATTACCATTGCAGCTGTACATACGGTAACTGAGCCTGCGGATGCGAACACATCAGCCAGCAATGTTCTGAAGGTAAGTCTTAAAGTTGGTTAGATGTAAAATACCCGGGACAGTGCCCATGAAATGTTAAAGTAATATGGCCATCTGAATCAGATGTCACTCCATTTTAAGTGTAATTTCGTTTTCTTCAATACAGCTTTTTTAATGTTCGTTGAATGGTTATACGAAGATGTAAAAATATTTGATTAGACCTGATAACCAAACTAAAACAATCAAAATTACCTGAATCAAGACCAAAGCGACACACATAAAGTTACGTTTCTGTTAGTTCTGATTAACGTGTGACGAACATTCATTGCATCTGGAGCACCCCAAAAATTCTTTGTGGACAGTTGTATTCTGTTGTGGTTGATATACAGTGTGTCCAAAACATTCTGTGCCCAAACTAACACGTATGATGCAGGAGACAAAAGCAAACATATTTCGTGAAGCAGCTACAGAAAGCCACACTGCCTGAGCACTGACCATGAATAGGTAATAGACAAGTGAAGCAGATAAAAATTTGTTGTGTCTAACGTTGTTACACCACATGTGGTTGGAGATACGTAGCATGTTGTAGTTTCATGCCCTTTGACACTGAGTGAGTAAACAGCGGGTAGTACTAGTCCTACAGGACAGTTTCAGTGTCAACATGGAGCGCTGCACATGGGGAGAACAGCGAGACACGTACTTTGTTTACTGTACGGCTAAAGGCATCGGTCGAACAGCCCAGCGAATGTACCGGGAACGGTTCCCTACATGCAAATATCCACTTTTTCGAACATTTACTGCAACCCACGCTCGGCTGGGTAATGCCGGAACATAAACGGTAAGAAGGGCTAATGTGGACAGACCATGGACGGTGCGTACAACTGACTATGTAGAAGGAGTGGTGCTACACTTTGAGAACAATCCAGACACAAGTACACTTGCAACAGCTGCTGTTCTCAGTATTCACCGCAGTTTAGTATGGGCTGTGTTGCGTCAACAGCTGCTTCGTCCTTGTAGTCCTGTGAGAGTTAAGGCCATGGACCACATGACTATCCAGCTCTTCGTGAGTACATACCCTCTTTCTGGAAGAGGCTAATAAACATCTCGTTTTCCTTAAGTCATTATGTTTACAGATAGTGCTAAATTTATTCGGCGAGACATTTACAATAGTCACAATTCGTATGAGTTGTGGGGCGAAAACCAGTGTACAACAGTTGTGCGAGGTCATCAGAGAGGTTTTGCAGTAAACAAGTGGGTCGGTATTGTGAGCGGCCACTTACTTGGGTCTTCCATTTTGCCTCCTCGATTCAGATGGCCAATGTGCAGAGTGTTGTTGGGTTCACCTGTCGGCGTTGTTGGAGGAAGATGTGGGGCACGATGGGCCCTAGCACATTTTGCAGAACTAGTCAGAGCAGTAACAACCAGTACTGAGATTACTGTTTAACGTCCAGTTCATTACTAGTTTAGTCGTCTAGTTCATTAGAGATGGAGCACAAGCTCGGAGTAGGGAAAGACGGAGAAGGAAACCGGCCATACCCTTTCGAAGGAACCATGCCGGCATTTGCTTATGCGATTTAGGGAAGCCCCGGACAACCTAAATCTGGATGGCCACCCACGCATTTGAACCATCGTCCTTCCGAATGTGAGTCACCACACATTTTCTAGGGAACACAGAACTCCCTGCTACGTCGATACCGTCTCTGTGCTGTGAGATTCATGGTGTTGACTTTGAATATCTGTTGCAATGTAATAGCGACCAAAACAGTAAAACATGAAAACATTTAACACCGTTTTATTCACCATTACACACTGTAACCTTCTGATTACTCAGTACTACAATAATATGTGTTTCTGACCCATGGTTGCTTTACGGAATATGTTTGTTTTCGTCTCCGTCATCATCCCTGTTATTTTCGTCACCGAATTTTTGAATACCCTGTAAAATGATCACTGCAGCGTAATAAGTTACAAAGATTATAACTAGTACATTTAATCCTTGGTATTTTTTTATATTTCACTAATAATTTTTCATTTAAATTCCTATTACAGGCAATTTTTATTGAGAAGAAGGATATTCACGTAGCGAGAATTGCCTCACTGACGTTATCAATAAAATATTTGGAAATAGGATTGCATTGAAAGTACAAGAGTGAATGCTAGCTGATACTTTTAGCCTTCTCGTCGAAACATTAACAATAATAATTTCGTCAGGAAAATTCATAATTACGACTGTGTTTTACCTGATGCTATACCAGTGGATTAAGCGGACACAAAAGGTACAACGGCGACAATCGAATGCTTTGCTGAGTGCTCATGCCCAATCGACTTAATACCCAACATTTTCATTAGTTGTGGCATTAGAAGCTCGCTCAGGTTCGTTGAAAGTAACAGCCAACCCTTTTTTCTGCCTTTCCCTCAACTCTTCCTGTTCCAGCAGCTCTTTGTAATCCTGACAAAGGTACGACAGGAAACAGGGTTACGGTTTAGAAAAGAGAGGCTAACAGCGTCAGCGGAACTTAAAAAACCGTAGCCGGGGGGCACACGCTGGGTTAATTTTATTTTCTGCAATCTAATCCATTAGCAAGCAATAGCCGGCGGGGGTGCGATCGAAGGCGCGGGGTCGGCCGGCCAGGGGGAAACAAAAGCGCGCCCTGTCGGCAGATAACGCATTTACAGCGGCAGCTGGCGGCCGGACAGGGCGATGGCCTGCCGGCAAATCAGATTTTCGTTTCTTTGATCGGCGGACCAATGGCGCCCCCTGCCACTCCCCCTCCCTCCTTTCCACCTCTGCCGCGGTGCCACCTCGCTGCTGCCCGCACCCACCACCAATTGCGGAGTGCGTTCGGACGACCGCCACTGCCCATCACGTATCGACAAGAGAAGTGGCTGTTCTCACCCGTGGTCATCGGTATAATGCGAAGTGGCTGTTCTCACCCGTGGTCATCGGTATAATGCGTCGTTTTCTGCAGAAAACCGGTCAGCATAGGGACGACTTACATCGCAATATTTTCTTTATTTATACAGAGACGTGTTGTTGTCTTTACAGATTATTGTTATGTTGGTAACTAGTTCTTTGAGTTGAGACGGTGGTTAAAGCACTGGGTTTTAGTTTAGACATAGAGCCGCGCAGGGAGCCTGCTACAATTACGTCAGTACGGGGCACGTGTTTTACGCAGCCTTTTGGTTACTAAAACAACACCGGTGTGTTGCTAAAACTTTACATATTTGCTCTTTTCCGGCATAACACCTAATCATATCATCAGATAAATGAACTTAATACAGAGCATCCTGTCACGTGATTTCAACTGGGCGCCAGCGTTAAGAAGAACTACTCTTCTTTCAATTCCTTTCGGCCTACTAAGGACCACGGGCCTCGTCTTAATCCTCAGCTATGGTCTTTTTCTTAGCCCAGTATGCCTTCATCTTCTGGCTGTGTGCCTGCTACCTCTCATCCATTCATCCATCCACTTAGGTCTGGTGGTGCCTGTACACATCCAACTTGTGAGAGGCAGTGGGAAGACTCCCTGCAGAATGGCCTGTCAGTATTGAGTTCGGTTCTCGGTTGTCTTTAATGGGATCTGCAGTTCCTGTAAGTCTGATTTAACAGACGTGATCCATTTGGTTATGGACGCATTTCCCCTACTGGTCACTGTGAGGATCCTGTTGGTGAGCCTGTAGTGATTCAGGCGGGTCAGTCGCCTTTTCCTCATACATGTGGCTATAACTTTCCGATGTTCGTAGAGCTCGTTATTGTATTCTTCTCAGGATATTCCTCTCTTTAAGTTCTAGTTTCCTGAGTGGGCCCTTTCGATTCATCAAGAGGTACTCAGAGACACAGAGTGCAGAGGGTTTTACTACAGAGTTTTAGTGCTTCAGCTTTATGTTCATGGATAGGTACTTGGAGGTATAGATGTTCTTACAGGAATGATAGGCGCTCTGTAACTTAGTGCACCTGGCGTCTATGGTCAAGGTTTCGCTCTCACTTGCTGAGATCCATTCTCCCAAGTACTTGACTGTAGAAACTTTACAGATGGTGTTGTTTACTAGTGGGATTGTATAAGACCCTGCTTGATATTGGTGATGAAATATGTATTGTGTATGTTGACCCTCAAGCCGGTTTTTGCCGCAAAACTGTGGAGGCACTGTAGTTGGTGAGTACCCTCCTCCATTCTGTCGGCCAATGGGGTGAGATCATCACAAAGGCTAGACAGGGTACATTCAGGATGTCTTTCTAGTACGCAAGCTTCATTCCTGATTCTGGTGACAATGTGGAAGTCCATTCTCTGACGATTTTCTCCAGAACACAGCTGAAAAGGGTGCAAGAGAGGCTATCCCCCCACCTTACTCCTGTCTGAACGGGAAAGCTAGCGGAGCATTCACCCCTGAACTTGACTCTGAATGTGGTGATCTTCAGGGTAGCTTGGACCAGTCTGGTAGTCTTCCCATCTAGGCCTGAGAGTCTGTCGATCTATTGAGTCATATGCCGTTTTGAAGTCTACCATAATGGTTACCCAGGGGTGTCTCTGTCGGCTCCTATATGAGAGGGCGGTCTTCAGGTTTTGAATCTGTTCTTTGCAGGAATCCAGCCTGGTATTCGCTTAGTTGCGATTCTAGCTGTTTGGTGACTATTTTGAAAGGGCTTTAGAGTAGATCTTGTTGGTTATGAGCAACAAGTAGATGCCTCTGTATTTACTGAGGTCGGTCTTACTTCCTTTATTGTGTAGTGGATGGATCACAGCTGAGGTCCGTCCCTCTGGCAAGACCTCTGTTCTCCAAATGTCCTGAATTATCTGCCTGATATTCTGCAGGGACTGGTCATCTACGTGCTTCCACATTTCTGGAACGATACCATCTTCACCTGGGGCCTTGTTGTTCTTACAGTCCTTCATGATCTCTATTTCTCCCATGTTGGGTGGTATAGAGTCCTGGTTTCTGACAGAGGGCTCAGTGAAAGCAAGTCTCTCTTTCGGTTGTTCTGCATTGAGGAGTTTCTTGTTCTTCAAAGCTGTTCGTGCAGTCCCTGTTATTCATTTGGAGTTTCCATGTGACCCTCTGAGATGTAGAGTTGGGGCCATGTACTAAGTAGACTGTTTCTTGAGTCGCTTGTAGAGATCTCTTGAATTGTTTTACATTAAGTCTTCTTCTGCCTGTAGTATTTGAGATCTGTTGTATTTCCTCTTGGTTTTGCGGATGACGTACGCTGTTGTTTTTCTTTGTGCCATGAAATCCTGATGGTTGTGCTCATCTTTGCGCTGATTCCACTTGATCCAGGCTCTTCTCCTTTCCTCTATAGCTTTATCACATTCTGTGGTCCACCATGGGTGCCTACCTTTGTCCAGTGAAGCCGGTATAGTTTCATGAGTTAAATCCAGTGGAGCCTTTTGAAGAGAAGGTCACCCTTCTTTCTGTGTATTCTTGTCAAGAGTGATCTGGAAGTGGCAATCCTTATCTCCCAGTCGGTGGGTGTTAAACCTTGATATTCTCTAAGCCTTTGGGGTATTGTGAATTCTTCTCAGAGGTTGTAGGTTGGTCTTGACTGGGAGAGATAGTGGCCTGAGTCGAGGTTTGCTCCCCTCAATACCTTGACGTTTTGTATTTCCTTGTGGCATCTCCTGTCAATAGCCACATAGTCTATCTGAAATTCACTCAGCATGTGATTGGGATTCCTCCAGGTAGTGGCTTTCCTTGGTAGTGGCTAAAACACAGTTGATTTTAGGACCAGGTTGTAGTTGTCACAAAGGTCTATGATGCGCTCGCCATTTTTCTTGGTCCTCTTGTGGGCTGGGTAACCACCTACTATCCTGCAATACTTCTTTTCCTTGCCAACTTGTGCGTTGAAGTCACCCTAAAGTTTGATGGTGTGGTGGTTAGGGGTACTGTCTATGGTCTATTCAAGGGTGTTGCATTAGTATTTCACAGCTTCCAGATCTTTCCTATTGGTGTCATTTGTAGGTACATGGAAGTTAACTATTGTGCAAGTTCTACCGCAGGAGCTCAAGGTTAATGAGGAGATTCTGCCATTGGGGGATGTGAATTCTAAAACATGGCCGACCATTCTATGATGTACAACAAAGCCAGAACTGTCTTCATCACTCTTTCACCTGGTTTTCTTTTATAGATCCGGTACCTTTGGGTTCCATTTCATCCTCATCTGGGAATCGAGTCTCTTGTAATGCCACTAACTTGATGTTATACTTATGCAACACATCAAGGGTGTGTGAGTTCACCGACGTTTAACAGGGAGTTCATGTTCACTGTAGTAAGTGATGTTCCTTTTCTTTTTCTGTTCTTGTTTATGTGAGGTCAGTAGTGCTGGAGTGTATGAAGGTGCAGGTTCATCAGAATTCCATGATCTGTTTGCTCCATCATGACTGGGTGTGGATTGATTACCACCTGGGGTACTATTTCTGTTGATATTTCTCTTCATGTTGAGTCCAACGAGTGTATCTACGGGCTCACGTTCGTGGGTGACGAAGTTAACTCTCACGGTTGTTAACCCTGAGATATATTTTATCATTCGCCACTAACACGTGAAACATACGCTGTTGGGGTATCGCCACTGACATGAGGAAACACCGTGCCCTCAGTAATAGTTTTGGTCCACTCCGGGTATTTTATTTCCCTGGTACCCACCACATCTGGTGAGCATCTTCATATCCACCACTTGGGGAGACGCTCGGTAGGAGAGTAGCAACTCCCCCGAGGACTCTGTATTAGGATACTTTATTTAATTTTCTGGTGATGGGCAGTTGCTCGAAACGCGTAAATAAGTAATGTTGTAATCTCAAGCGGACTGTAGTTATATAGTGACCTACACGCGGTGAAAAGAACATGTTCAGTAGTAGTAACAAAGTCTTTATGCCAACAATAATTGTCTTGGTTATTAGTGTAATTCAAATCAGACTATGTAAGCGTAGACCAGATCAGACATGGTTCAAATTCAAAGAAATACGAGGGTTGCCCAGAAAGTAATGCACCGCACACTTTTCTCAGCCGAAAACAATGCTACGAATGGGAAACGTTACGTATGTATTACTTGAAGTCTCCTGAGTGAGCATGCCAGGTTTCCATCACTTCCGACAGATAGCGTAGCTGCAGGACAGTTTTAAAATGGCGTCCGTAGGTGATGTACGTTAGAAGGAAGGTGCTGACATTGAATTTTTCACTGTAGAGAAAGAAATTGTGGGGAATATTCACAAACGCTTGTTAAAAGTCTGTGGAGCATCTACTGTCGACAGAAGTACGGTCAGTCGCTGGGCACAGAGGGTGAGGTCATCAAAAGGTGGTTCGGCGAAGTTCCACTATTTGCAGCGGACGAAGAAGCCATCCACGGCTGTCATCCCTGGTAGCCCTGACCTAGCCTCCTCTGAATTTCACTTATTTGCCACATTACAGGATGCCCTTTGCAGAAGACATTTTGAGGACGATGAGGAGGTCATTCACAAAGTGAAGCTCTGGCTCCGCCACCAGCACAAGGAGCGACAGGACGTAAAGGCCCTTGTTTCGCACTGAAGGAAAGCCATAGAACGGGATGGAGATAACGTGGTAAAGTAGGTTGTGTAGATAAAACACCATTCTTTCGTGTGCGTAATTCCCATTATCTTCAATATATAATTGTTGAAAAAAAAGGTATGTAAAGTACAGCACCGGGAACATGAGCAACTTAGCAGCAGGTATCGTCAGTGGGGCGAAGTAGCTTAAATCAGTAAATAAAGGCGCGGCTTCTGGTCCACATTGTATACTATTTACGATCCTTTCAGAGTCCGCTCATACAATGGTTCCACAGTTATAAATCACATACAGCTGCTCACTCGTCGATTGATCCGTACCTGAGGACTGGAAAGTTGCACAGGTCACAGCAGTGCCAAAGACAGGAAATACGAGTAATCTGCTGAATTACAGAACCATATCACTAATGTCAGTTCAGTGTAGAATTTTGTTCAGACATTATGATATACCTCAAAGAATGTTATTTATTGACAAACAGCCAACACGGATTCAGAAAATATCGTTCTTCTGGAACACAGCTAGCTCTTTATCCTTACGAATTATCGAATGCTATCGGAAGGGGACGTCAAACTGACTCCATATAATTAGTTTCCCAGAACGTTTTTGACGCGTTCCTGAAGGCTTTTGGCATCGTTCCTCACAACGATCTCTGACCAAATTGTATGCCTAGGAAGTGTCGACTAGATTCATGATTTTCGTAAGAAAGGTCACAGTTCGCATTAAATGACGGAAGGTCATCGAATGTAACAAAAGTAGCATCTGGAGTTTTTCAAGTAAGTGTAATACTCCCTCTGCTGTTCCTGATCTGCCCCACGATTAAGGAGAATCTAAGCAGCACTCCTAGACTGTTTGCAGATGATGCTGTCATTGACCATCTAGGAAAGTCATGAGAGGCTCAAAACCAATTGCAACATAATTTAGACAAGATATCCGAGAGGTGAAAAAAGTGGCAGTTGACTCTAAATAATGAAAAGCGTGAAGTTATCCACTTGAGTCCCAACAGGAATTCCCTAAATTTTGGTTACACGATAAATAACACAAATCTAAAGCTCGTGAGTTCAACTAATATTTACGAATTACATTTACAAATAACTTACAGTAGAACTATCACATAGGTAATTTTGTGGAGAAAGTTAAACAAAAACTACATTTTATTGGCAGAACACTTAAAAATATAACAGTTCTACTAAAGTTACTGCTACTCTATGCTTGTCCGCCTCTTCTGGGTTACTGCTACGCGGCATGGGATCCGCATGAAACAGGATTGACGGACGGCGTGAAACAAGTTCAAAGACGGTCACTCCGTTTTTTATTATGGCGAAATATGGGGGAGAATGCCACAGATATAATATGTGAACTGGAGTGGTAATCATTAAAACAAAATCTTTTTTCGCTGCAGCAGGATCTCCTAAAGAAATTTCAGTCATCAACTTTCTCCTCCCAATGCGAAAATATTTTGTTGGTCCCCGCCTACATGACCATCATAATAAAGTAAGAGAAATCAGAACTCGCACGAACAGATTTAAGATTGGTTTCCCCCGCACTGTTCAAGAGAACGCTAGAGAAATAGCTTTAAGGTGGTTCGATGAACCTTTTGCCACGCACTTAGTTGTGAATTGCAGAGTAATGAAGTAGATGTAGTAGTACTGTTATAATTCCACCTAAATGGTAGGTGATAAACATAACCGTAAAATTAGTCACTATGGATTGAGAAAACGAAAACCTGTGGCAGTTTTTCCTTCACGGTGAATAAACGCCAGACTGAGGTCAGAAAATGATGCTATAGGAGAACTTTATGTACAATAGTGTACAGGCAGCCATGTAAATGTTTAAGTGCTAATAATGGAAAAACAGATAAAGAAATGCATTGTAAACTTATTTCAATATTCAGAATAGAAAAAAAAGACATTGCGTATTATAAAGCTTGGCGTAAGTAAAGCATTACCTGTAATGTCATTAAGAAACAGCTCAAGAATGCACAACAGAGTTCTTTTCCTGTAAGCAGAGAATGTTTTTTACTACTTACAGACAATTTAAAATTTATGTCGGAATGGGATTTGAATTCGGATTTCCTGATTTCCACGCGAACTCGCTCTAAGTGTTTTTAGTATTTCTTTACTCTCCTTTCAGGCTACCTCCTTTTCACCAAACTGCTTTCTTTGGCCCGAATAAGTCATTTACAAATAAAACTTTCTGCTTAGTTTAATTTATTGAAAATCAAAGTCTCTACACTTAATTTGAATGAAAATTCTTCTGATGTAATTAAAAAAAATCAGACTAGAAATTAAGATGTCTAAAAGCGTTCTTCGTCGGTGAACTTCACATTTCCTTGCTAAATGTTTTATAGAAATCACTTCATTAAAGGCCCTAATTCTTTCTCTAGCTTCTTCAGGGAAGCGAACTTCTTGATAAATGTGGCAGAGAGTATTACACTTAAGAAATTTTGCTATTACTTATCGTATCTAGTGTTCAGTTCCCTTTGAAGCTTCCGGTGGTTTTCTTCAAGATAGAGGTAAAAGTTTTATGTATTTAGTTGCTTTAGGTTCAAGATATAATAGGCGAATTGACCTATCATCGAAGCATAGCTGTTTTGTCTTCGGGTACATGTCCCAGCCAGAGTTGACACTGCAGTTCTATTTATTACTGCTAGTTTCCTAAGGGTTCAGTTCCAAACTTGAGCACGATCTTTACAAGCAAAAGTGTGAGGTATGGAATCTATCGTTGCACACTTTTCGCAAAGACGTTTTGGGCAATTTTTTATGTGTAACCATTTCCCCATAGGAATCGTTTTCGTAGCAAATAAACACCATACGACTCTGACATGCAATGGTAGTCTTGGTTTGCCTCTGTAGCGCCACGTAGTTGGCTAGTCTCTGCAGTCTGCTTGGGTGCTTTAGATCCTTCCGGTTTCGGCTTGAATTGATGTCGGTAAGTCTGAACTGCTTCCCCATTCCAGTTTGCGTCTTTTATGTAAGTTATTTTTAAAAAATACGACCTGGTGTATTCAAAATTTTGCCTGCTTCATACAAGAGTGATTCGTGGGCACTTACTCTGACGCTCGGCCCCAAATGGGAAAGATGGGATAAAGTGGTTACTCTAGGGAAACTAAATTTTGACCAAACTATGATTACTAATGGAAGCTTGCTGCTTATTTAGTGACTTCTTTTCCTTACTTAAGAGATATTGTGACTAGTCCCATCACAACCGGATTCCATGTTTGTTGTTTTGATTTCTGGACATAGTTATTAGGCATCTTGATGCCCTAGTATCCGAAACAATACCAAGAGACTGGAGAAGACCGTTTTCAATAGCACTTTCGTAGTTGGCCAAATATAATAGAACAGAGGTCGTTCTGAATAATATAGTTTAATTCAAAAGCATTTCAATGGGATGGAATGATGGGTTATAGCTTTATGTTGACAACTGTTTAGAAGTCACTTTGATTTGCAGTATTATGTATGACGTATGGAAGTAACCAATCCTTATTGGGACTAACAGCTTAGCCACTTTTCCCGACAAATCGTGTGACCACGTTCCCAATCGGACTCCATATCGGAAGGCGTAGTCTATAGATGACAATCAAACAGAAGGTAATAACCTGGAACTTACGTTATTTAAACACTGATATTGTATGAGAGGCACTCATTAAGTAATGCAACACTTTTTCCTGAAAGCAGGTTTATTTTATTCAGGAATCCTATTCAGCATATTTTTTCCGACTGCTTTGGCTACAAAACCCTATTTTTCAACAGAGTCCCCATTCAATGTGACGATCTTACACCACCTCACTGGGAGGGCCTGTATGGCATCATCGTAGCACTCTACCAGTAGTCGTCGGCACCAACGTCTGCCTACGTGAATAACCTCTCCATCATTCACTTACTACTTACTACCCGCGAAGTATATTCTTCATCGTGCGGCATGGTGTGTTAACAGTCTTCACTGCGATGAGCAATTGTTTGGCCACTGTCTCTCGTCGTACTGTGCACTACAAAAATTCCATCTACCTCAGTACGGCGTCTGGTCACCAGCCCGATTCTCTGCATACGTAGATACTGTTCAGAAGATGTTAAAAGCAGCGTTGAAGGAAACATCGTCAATACCTAACATTTGCAAAGTCTGCCTAAACTCTGGTAGCAAGCTGTCCTGTAATATCTTATAACGATTTTCGGGTGGAGGGCAATTGTTCCATTCTTTTAGAAAAGATGTCAAAATGCCGCAACAAGTACTTTATTTCTTTACGTTCAAAAGTAAAGAAATAGCCATCAGCCCGTATTTATTTAAACGACTAATATGGATGTCCTCAGCTCACAGTTCATACAACCCAGTATACACGTGAGACAGCCAGAAATGTACTTAAGTCCGATCCGAATTATTACGAGATCTACAGTCGATACTCTGCTACGACATATGAGTTTCACATTAGGTATTTTTTTAAGTGTATTTCTAATTAAGAAACTCCTCGCCAACTATTCCATAGATGAATACCAAACATGATACGCGGAATTCTACAAAGGCCGAAAGTTCACACGCGTTTATCTTGCCAACTAAACACTTCACAAAACTCTAATTTCCACAGCCTGTCCGTAAATGCAACTGCTTTCACGGCAATACCATCCGGACGCGAAATACCAGAAACTTCTTCATTTTACTCATGACGTAGACGGACACGTCCAACATGATCTGTACGTCCAATAGGTAGCCAACGACCGCTCAGTGCCGTTTCTTAGAGGGCCTATAACTACTTGCAAAGCGCGGGAAATGGTGAACTGATGGGTTGTTCAAAATGACCTGCCACTCAAGACAGTCCGAGTTCTTTCTCACGCTAAAACTGTCTTACTCCAATCAACATTCACACATGCATTTACGTCACTTCATCATGCAAATATTAATAAAATGTTTAACAAAACCAAACCAAACAAGAACTAATCCTGAAATAACTTTAGAAAACTATTACTCTGAAAATGGCTATTCTGGTTGGTTGGTTGGTTGTTTTGGGGGAAGAGACCAAACTACGAGGTCATCGGTCTCATCCGATTGGGAAAGGAATTCGGCCGTGCCCTGTCAAAGGAACCATCCCGGCATTTGCCTGGAGCGATTTAGGGAAATCACGGAAAACCTAAATCAGGATGGCCGGCCGCGGGATTGAACCGTCGTCCTCCCGAATGCGAGTCCAGTGTGGCTATTCTGGCTGCCTTCTTACAAAAGCAAGTACCCTTAGATATACGTCATTAGTAAGGTGAGGAAATTACATGTTTCATCGCAACTTGCTTGCTTAACACTTTCCGATTACATAGTTACGTAATGTTTAACATGAGATAATACTGAATTTTTCGTAGGTCCCACATACACACTCTCACTCATTCTCATTCACTCACACAACAACACATTAAATAAATACAGATCTTTTCTGAATTTTATATTACGAAAATGCAAAATAGTTAACGTTTTAATTATGAAAATTCAAGCAAATTGACCTAACATGTTGTGAACTTCAGTAATGATTCCAAATGATACTAAAAGACAAACTGTTATGTATCCTAACTGATTTTAATCTTACAAGTGTCGCTTTGGGGTGTTTTAGGTAATTTTCTCTGACTCTGAAAGAATGCGAGTTAGAAAGCTGAGATATTTACACAATCATATTTTTAATAGCAAAGGACAGTATACTGACTTAACTTAATTGAATAATATTTTATATAGCTTATTTGCATTCTTAGGGGCTTGAATATTCTGTCACTCGAAGTGATACGGGTACCGCTTCCCACGGCTAGCTTAGCAACAGGTGCGAATGAGTCATGCTAAGATACAAGCGGCTGTTTCTATCGCGGCCAACAGCTCCAAAGCTACAAGCCGTACTGTGAAGTAGTGCAATAAATGCTATTGCGTTTTGACTCGCTACGTTACAGTTGGCCCAAGCAGATGGAGGTCGGAAGATGCGAGATCTGAGCTGTAGGGTGGATGAGGAAGGAAACTCCAGTAATATCTCGTGAGCTCCTCTCTGAGTGTGTAGACTTGTGCGAGGCCTTGCGTTATAACACAGAAGATGAAATTTGTTTGCCTTTTATTGGCTACAAACACCCTGATTTTCCTGATGTTAGCACAATACATTTCCGAGTTGATCGTTGCACCATAAGGGAGGGAATAAAACAGAATAACCCCTACAGAAACCTTGAAGTCCGTCCTCACGACTTTATCGGCCGACAGTACATGTTTGAACGTTTTCTTCGGCGGAAGGATGGTTTGGCGCCACTCCTTAGATTATCGTTTTGTTTCAGGTTTGATGTGATTGACCTATGTTTCATCGTCTGTGACTATGTTGCACAAAAAACTGTCATGTTCAGCCTCGTAACAGTAGAAATTCCGTACAGATGGTCCTTTGACGCTCTTTATGGTCTTCCGTTATGCCAGGACTCCGTAGAAATTCTGCAAGCGCCTGTGAATATCAGCGATATTCTGGCTCTCCACCAAAAGGAACTCAGTGAATGATCTGTACTTGGAACACACCTCCGTTACAGGAGCCATTTTGTAGGTTTCGTATAGTGCTGCCACCTATTGGGACTTCATGAAACTATAGGGGCTGAAGCGGGAATATACCACGATGTCCCTCAATAAATTGTGCATTTTTTCAACCGAAATCGGCCGAGAAAAAAGTGATGCATTATTTATTGAATGTCCCTCGTTAGAAAGTATTAGTCCCCTTATAACTAAGGTAACGGGAATAATATAAATCACTTACTTTACGTCGGACGAATGAAAATCGGCAAAGGTTCATTAGAAAAAACTAAGCTTCTTACTTTAATCCCACTAACGACAATGATGGTGTGTATTAGAACTAGTTAGACCACTTCTTGGCAAGCGGGAGCATCAGTATTGGACAAACAATATGCAGTGGGCACTTTCCCCGCACTGGTCTCTTCATCCTGCCTTCCCGTCCCCCACCACCACCCCTCCACACCCTACCCTATCTTTCCCTACATGAATCCACGTATAGATATGATCTTCGCGATTTCGACCATGTGTTCTTGTGCTATTTCGAAGTATGCTGGAGTCTACAGGACAACAGATACTTCATTTACAAACGTCTTGCACATACAAGAAAAGCATGCAGAAACCCACTGCACACTCACCCAGTACTTCACTGACAGCCTACTCTGAACTGGTCCCTGTTTTGGGAGAATGTGCACAACTCACTGCCCACAGCAGTCCACTCCCATTTGCATGAAGTTGACACAGCTTCAGTACGTACTAAAGGGGAATGTTGTGGTCTCCACTTAACGACACCCCTATACTGTTTCATTTATCATACCATGGCAGCCTTACCTAACGTTTTACATGACCCAGCAGTAAAAGGTCTGGAATTACACCAGGAAAAAGTTCGCTTTTAGCTAGGTGTGAGTGACATATGATGCCTTCGTACGATGTACTATTTCCAGATTGGAATTTCTAGCCATCATCCAAATATGATGCTACACGTGGATGACTCAGTATTTTATATATTACACATTATCATCCGAAAGCCCTATACAGAAGACTACAAACAGTGAAACTACTGAGTAGGTTGAAACTACTGCTGAAAGTAGTGACCATATAGCAGATCTGAATTATGGTCCGTTATCTGAAATTACTTTGGTCCAGTGGCTTTGCATAACAGTGTGAAAGAAAAATTTTGAAGTAAGTTCAACAGCGACTACACCGTATTAAACTCCATTGGGTGTTTTTAGAATGCGGTCCCAGAAGGTCGACAGCATCTAATTCTTTTAATCTAGTAGGAATAATAGGGAACAATGGAGCACAATATGGGATGGTAGGCACTTTAGCTTTTTGATAAAGTTTACAAATAGATAAGACTCCCCTAATTTTCCTTTTCATGTTGTTAAAATAACAGGTCGTCCGAAGAACATGATAACATTTTCGTGGACCAAAATGTGCATAGCTGAAATGAATGTACCAGATGAACTTAGTAACAAAATCTTCACGAATACAAACTACCCTTAGATTGTCATCAGCAGTGCAACGTTTGAAGAGTATGTTATTTCTAACCAGATAATAATGACGAATCTGCGTGTGTCTTTTCATGCCATTTACTTTTAATATCGTTCCAAACCGGATCCTTGTCTTGCTCATAAGCAATGTCCTTTAAAGATACGGTGACGAAGTCTTCAAAGGGTTCTTTTTCTATGTAAAGAACACTGAGATTTTCCTCAAGGTTAGCTTCTGTGTTGCATTCCTCAAGTCCAACCGGTGCACGTGAAAAAGCGTCCGCAACAATGTTTTCCGTGCCAGGAATGTAGATTACTGTGAAGCGGAATTCTGGCAGAAACAATGCCCACCGTTTCAACTTGTCATGTTTTAATTTTGAAAACATAAGAAATTGCAATGGTCAATGATCACTATAAACTTTTATATGCTTGCCAGAAAGCAAGAAACGAAATTTGTGAAATGCCCACACAATAGCTAAAGCTTCCAATTCAGTGACGAAATAATTTCTCAGATTTTGTAGCACGCGGCTAGCAAAAGCGATGGTTTTCTGAACAGTAATGTCATGTTCCATAGCTTCTTGAAATAAATGGGCATCAAGATCAACTTTAGACGAATCCGTGCTAACACAGAAATCTTGTGACACATATGGGTGAGCTAAGACTGACGCGTTAAATAGCGCTTCTTTCAAAGAATGAAATTCCAACTGTGCCTCTTCGTCCCAGTTCTAAGTAGCATTTTTGCCAGTGAGAGAACCAAGTTTTTGAGTTACTAGAATTTGCATGTTCAGGAAATGACGGTAGAAATTCACGAGTCCTAGAAAACTGCGAGCTTTTCTTTTTGTGGATGGAAAAGGAATAGCTCTGATTGCTTCCAACTTTTCAGGATCCGGATGAATGCCCTCAGAAGAACTAACGTTACCCAAAAACTTCACGTTTGTCCTACCGAATTCAGGTTTTTTCAAGTTAACTGTAATTCCAGATTCAGCAAAAGCACGTAACAAACTGTTGAGTATACGATTATTTTGTTCCAAAGAGGCTTCTGGTACTAAAATATCGTTCACGTACGAGCTTCATGTGTCGTTTTAAGAACTCAATATGGAATTTGGCCCACGAATGAATGTTCCCGAAGAAATGTTCAAACCAAAAGGAGGTTTCCAAGATTGATAAACGCCGAGACAAAGAAAATCCGTAAATTTTCTACATTCTGGATGATGATCAATTTGATCGAAGCTAGATCTGAGATCAATAGAAGACAACACTTGTACTTCATTGAAATTTTGAAGAAGTTCTTCCAACTTCTGTGGCCTGTGTTTCAGGAATGGTTATGGTATTTATTTGTATGGAATCTAAGACAAGCCTGATGGATCCGTTTTTCTTCTCAACAACATGTAATAGATTATTGTATGAGCTTAACGCTGGTTCAATAATGCCCACGTCAAGCATAGATTGTATTTCTGTTCTAACACTGTCCCTATAATGTGCCAGAATCAAGTATGGTCTGACGCAAAATTTAGTATGCTCACGAACACGAAATTTGTATTGAAATCCCTTATTTGTTCCTGTTTTGTGAGTAAAAACTGTGGAATGTGTTTGTAAGACGACAAAAAGATCCTGCCTATCAGTGTCACTACGGTTCACAAGGTTCTCAATTGATTGTCCGCCCCCGTAGCGCAGCGGTAGCGTTACCGCCTACCACGCACGGGGGCCCGGGTTCGGTTCACGCTGTGTGTTCATCATCATTGACACGCAAGTCGCCGAAGTGTAGTCAACTACAAAGACTTTTTCTCAATCGCTTGAAATTTTTTTCTGAATTAAAGCGTCAGTACCTGTCACCATTATCATCCCTGTCGTACTAGCAAAGTGACTATTAGTGTCAAATTCCGACGAAAGTTCCAAACTGTGATGTAACAAAATGTAAATGTGATTGATTTTCTCGTTATGGTTTGAAAGCGAAGCTTCAAATTTCGAAGCTATTGGCTTACCTTCTTTCTCTAAACTTATTTCAGCGTCGTGGACGTTTAAAATTGCTTTACACTAATTAAAAAAATCTACACGTAATATAATCCCCATCGACAATAATGGAACAATGAGAAAATTCATAATACGAGGGCTAGTTCTCGAATCTTTCCGCCGTACAGTCCCGACCTGGCACCGAGCGACTTCCACTTATTCCCAGCAATGAAGAAGTGGTTGGCTATGCAGCGTTTTGATGACGACGCACAGCTTCAAGAAGAGGTAACCACGTGGTTGAAGGCGCAGGCGGCCGAATTTACGACGAAGGAATTTCCAAGCTCGTCCATCGCTACGATAAGTGCCTTAATTTAAATGGCAACTATGTAGAAAAGTAGTATTTAAGTGTGGCTTTCATCTGTATATAATAAAAAAATTTCCAATACTTTATTTATTTTTAATTCCAAAAAGGAAATGTACTTTGTGGATAGCCCTCGTAAATCTGTGGCTTTGACACAAGAATTATAAGTTAGAGTTTTGGCGTGCATCTACACTTTTTCCAAAAATTGCACCTTGTAATTTAATCTTACGTAAAGTAACTGTGGGACAATCATCCGATTTGTTGCATTTACTGAAAGCTGTTTCACTAATAACCGAAATAGGGCTAACGGAGTCAAGTACTGCCTTAAATTTTATGTCATTTGTTTTGATGTGAATCAAAGGATAAACAGTATTGTTCTGTTTGAAGTCATGGTCCTGGAGTAAAATGTCCCTAATGTCTTCCATTTCAAAATAATTGAGGCGAATCATTGTCTATTATCTCTTTCATGTCGCGCGTCGTTACTGGGATTTGGAGGTCTAATTTCTACAATTTCAGCTTGTTGAGAGGGCCCTACCCTATTTGAATTACGCCAGTTCTGACTAAATCCGGGTCTGTTGTCATGACTATAGCGTATGTCGTGTTGTCGGTAATTTCTGTAACTTCTTTCTTGTCGATTAAGTGGTGCAGAATTTCTACTGGAATCGTAATTATGAGGTGGACTATTGCGTCTTAAGTCATTTTGTCTCCCTTGATAATAATTATTCTGGTTTCCATATTGTCTATTTCCACGGTTGTCTCTGTCATAGTCACTACTACAGAAATGTGATCTTTCTCTGTAATTATTGTTATTCTGCCAATGATTGTCATACGGGTGGTGTCTCTTTTGGCCACGATTTGCGTTATAATGGTAGACTTGTGTACGGTTATTGTTTCTGTCGTCACGAAATTATGATGGATTTGAAATGTAATTGTTGTTTTCCTGCTCTCGCATCATGCGAATGTCCGTGTCTATTTCCAAATTCATGCAAAAATCCTTGAAATGCTTCGATATCATCTTCACAACGTCCTGCCAAAACAATATGTCTGAAGTGTTCACGCACTTTAATTAAGCAAATCCTAATAAGTTCCGAGGGGTTGTACAGGAAAACTCAGACTGTTGAAAATGCTTCATTATAATACTGTGTTTTAGTCGACCTTGAATAGCCTGAGACCAATATTCAGAGAGGAAGGCATGATAAAAATCTCCTTCACTGTGACAGTCGCGAATAACTCACCGCATTCTTACAGCTGCCTCATTTTCTAAATAGCCACACATCAATTCTAATCTATGCTCTAATGACCAGTTAGGAGGAAAACAACGAGGAAATTGATGAAGCCAAGCTTGTGGATGTATGTCATTACTAGAATTCTTGAATGTTTTAAATTTACGCGTTGTGATGAAGAGCTTATAGTCAAAGTCATAGTGTCGCCGAGTCGCGAGTCGGTCACTGTTACCTCGTGTCGGCGGTTCCATCTCAAGGCTCAGTACACCCTGCCGACTCCTTTAAAAATCTCCGAAATACCGTGTATTAATACTTTGTGAGTTTTCCGTATTTCTAAATCCCTCTTCCCATGTCGGAGCGCGAGTATCCTCTGAAATACGTAGTTCTTGTAGCACCTGTACCTTGTACTTCCCGTATTTCTCTTTTGTGTTGCCTTTTAATTTGTTTCTGGCTCTGTTTAAACTTCCTAATTTCCTTGTACTCCTCTGTGTCAGTAAATACTACCGGTTTTGTATCATTCAAATCATCTACCTTCATGCATAAATCTGTTAACTGATCCGAAAGTTCAGTTACATTTTCCGATAATGTGCTGATTTCCTCCATGTGTTTTCCTCAACCAAGTTTTAGAGTGTCTGAGTCGTAATCGGATCTACTGTGTCCTTTAAGTTTTCCTGATTGTTTACAAGTTGCACGATCGCTTCGGTAGATGCAACAGAGTCAATTTTAGCCTGCAAGGTGTCATGATTTTCGTGCACAATGATCTGCAGTTCTTTTATTGCTGCTTCATTATTCTGTAATGTGTTTTCATGTTGCGAAAAAGTAGGCTGAAAATGCTAACAAATTTGTTTATCTGAACGGTTAAATCTACACGTATTTGTTCAAGTGTTCGTTTAATTTCTTCCATTATGTCTAACTTAAGTAGTTGTTGTGTTTGTTTCTGATTTTATTTCAGTATGTCTAACTTTTGAAGCTGTTGCTGCGTTTGTTTCTCTGTTTGATCAAGTTTTTATATTAATTGCAACTACAGTGCATTAGTGACTGAAACATGTTCCTCTGTGGTTTCCGTCAGTCCCCTGGAACCGGCAATATTCGTATTTTGAAAAGCAGAGATTGTGTCTTAACTTAATTGAGAAAAATGTATTGATAAAAAACCTTAATCTTCGGTATTTGCAAGATTTTGTTCTGTTATTCCTGAGGCGAACTGTTACCGACCTATAGTCGACATTAGTTGCCTGTGCACTGATTGTTTCAATTTCAACCGCGTTATGTACTGTTTGGTCCATGTCCCTATGCACTATTACTAAATTATTGTCTTCAACATTTTTCAAATCTTCAGTAGCTTGTGGTAACAAGCTACACTCGTCGTCACTGTCATTTCTCAATTTCCTTTGCAGCCTAGTTTAACGCTTTTCACTCGCCATGATTATCACACTATTTTGCATACTAACACACAAAAAACAAGTTGAACAGCAAAAATAGGGAGAAACACTAAAATAGCACTCAAAATAATCAGTATCTAATTAGTTCCAAAAGCGACTGCGAGATACTTAGTGCAAAATTCATGCCACAACTACTTTTTTCATGACAGTACAGTAAAACAATAAGAAACTACAACTAGAAAGGAAATTCCGTAAACACAACTATTCACTAGCAGGGAACAATTATTAATTTCTAATCATGAATTAATTATTCAAACTACAAGGAAATCAGAAGATTCCACTGACGTAACCTGGCAGGGTTGCCAGCTGAAACTATTAAGTGGGGTGAAACTACTGAGTAGGTGAAACTAATGTTTCTTTACTTATTTTTTAACATTTAAACACTAACATACAGAATTTTCCCAGACAAAGAGAATTCAAACTCAACCTATCCACTTATTACCCACAATACACAATCTGACTGCTATACAGTGACAACATGGTTTCAAATAAATAACACAAAAGAAAGGCCCTCAACTGCAAGAAATCCTAACAATAACCCATAATTTTTCACAAGTCACTTACCTCGCAGAAAATCTTCATAACAGAAATTCCAGCAATTACAGCAAGCAGCAACTACAGTCAGCTAAATAAATAGATTCTAACTACTATAGTCTCTAACTGCTAGGAGGCATATGGTTAGGAAAAGAAAGATTTTGCTGAAAAACAAACAATGTATTTAAAAGATTTTACCATACTTACGTGACATCCAGTTGCAATAATGTTACAGTTGTCAATAATTCCACTACCAAAACATTACCAACTACATCCTTCTTATTTACAATGCACATCCTACCAACATTGAGTATCCACTAAGAAATCATGTCCAAACCCTTTTCTATCCACTCGCTAACCGCTAGTCTGTCCAGCCACAGAGAGCTGTCAGCGATATTAATACAGTCTATAGCGCTGTCAACATACAAATATACGAACAGGCTACTTAAAAAAGTACCTACTAGATCGCAGCCCGAAGCTGCAAACTCGACTTGTACATAAATAAAGAAAACACTCCAGAAATTTTCCGTACATACCTCGTAAGTATTGAAGAGGAACAACTGGATCGATAAAAAAATCTTAGTTCGAAAGATCGCTAGTAGATAACAGGACGCTATCATGAACTCTTGCTGAAGGCAGTATCACTCTGAATGAAACAAAAGACAGTGTTATTTGCTTTGTGTATCTCCTAAACACTAACCACAAGTACTTCCTGCTCGATTGGAACATAAAGTTTCTCCACGAAATGCATTGCGATTCAGAATTTTTCTCGGATATTCAGCTGGAGGCGTTCAGAAGGCTCGATATTTCGGCAAGCCGACCTTTTGCTGTCAAATGTTGTTGATGCCAAAATACTACTTCTGGAAGATTTTAACCAACAGAATATCCGAGAAATATTCAAACTCTTTCTATGCCAGGAGATGTAAGCACACCTACTGCGACTGCCGCGCAGGATTGGCCGAGCGATCTCAGGCGCTGCAGTCGTGGACTGTGCGGCTGGTCCCGGCGGAGGTTCGAGTCCTCCCTCGGGCATGGGTGTGTGTGTGTGTTTGTCCTTAGGATAATTTAGGTTAAGTAGTGTGTATGCTTAGGGACTGATAACAGCAGTTAAGTCCCATAAGATTTCACACACATTTTTGAACCTACTGCGATTCAAATGTTCAAATGTGTGTGAATTTTTAAGGGACCAAACTGCTCAGGTCGTCTGTCGCCAGACTTACACGCTACTTAAACTAACTTATGCTAAGAACAGCCTACACACTCATGCCTGAGGGAGGGCTCGAACCACCGACGGGAGGGCCACGCAGTCCGCGACATGGAGCATCAAATACGCGGCCACTCCACGCGGCTATTTCGATTCATTTATACCATATTGTCATAATGATATGGCCTCACAGATTCTGGAACCAGATCAGAAGTGCTGGTGGGTTCTTACTGACTGCAGAAATAGCAACCAGCCAACGTTAACTCAAAAATACTGGTTCAAGCCTTACTGCTCCTTATACTGATGTTTTGGCTTTTACGCGGTACTAGCTGTAAGATATCGGCCGTTCCAATCTAACTGAAAGGCTGTTGGGATGATAACACTTACGTCTTGCGGCCAGTACATTTAAAATGACATAAAATGAGCTGCCTGAAGATCGACCCTGTGTTGTTCTGCTTTCAGTAAGAATTCAGCTATAATTTTGTACAAAGACAATCCGATTAAGTTAGTTTTGGACAACATAGAATATCAGAAATATAAAAGTGATGAGAGGTGCGGAATTTCCTTTAGTATGAGAAAAAGTAGTAATGGAGTGACAATTATTAGCACACTTGATTACTAGAGATGTACGACTGAATTCCTTGTACGGCCGTCTGGATTTTTCCTGCTTTCCTTTTGTTTAGGCTGAAGCTCCTTTCGTGTGAGTAGCTGTGTCAAATGAGAAAAAAGGAAACGTTAACAAGCGTATCTTCGCTTTCTCGACTCTCTTATCTTGACGTCTAGTTTGAAAGATATAACATTTCACTGCAAACAGTTCACCGAAAGACTCAATTTGTCAGAATTTAATGAGACACGACTCATACCGCTCGGTGGATATTAATAATTTTTTAGTTGTAATAGCCGTAGTAAATGGATTTGGTTTTAGAATAATATTTTGATTAAAATTAGTGCCTAACGCATAATTTGCAACGAGTAAACTCATTTCATACCAATTAAATAAACCAATGACATCATTTTGCCGTTTACCATCCAGTAATACATTATTATGTGGAACCGCACAGCAGATATCAAATCAATTCGTGTTAGCTGGTCAGCAGACACAGGTTCCATCACAGTAACTGACAACTGAATAAGTCGAGCAAGAAGCTGAAAAATGCTGTGCCACGTAAGAATGCATTCATGATTACTTCTAGTAATTGCAAAATTATGGCCATGTACTTAGGTGCAGTATAAGAATTTTCACAACGTTACGCATAATTAATATACTGAACCATCCAGCACTGTTTGTATAAGACCACGAAAGGTGCCTGAACTAAATAGTGCAAACGATGGTATCAACTGCGTTTCATTCGTGCTGCCGTCGTCTGAAAATGTATAACTTAGTAAAGGGAATTAATCAAAGCTCACTTCTATCAGCAATAGCACAGGGCTACAAGTCAGGCGCCAGAAGAAGGACCGTCAAAGAACTCGCACACTTGATCGCTCAAGGACATACTGAAAATGTAATACATTGCATAGTGATCCAATAAAGCAGTCGTAATCTCGAAGATTCGTCTTCTTGAATATTGCAATTATTGAATGTAGTACGAATGTACACAGCGTACTCCGAAACAGTGTGGAAAACTTGTAGGGATTTTGCAAGGTAGGTTATGCTAAGAAATATTTGTTAACAAAAAAATTCGATACGTTGCGCCGTTCCCGAAAAATAATGTGTGTGAAATCTTATGGGACTTTACTGCTAAGGTCATCAGTCCCTAAGCTTACACACTACTTAACCTAAATTATCCTAAGGACAAACACACACACACACACACACACACACACACACACACACACACACACACACACACACACACACACACATGCCCACACATGCCCGAGGGAGGACTCGAACCTCCGCCGGGATCAGCCGCACGGTCCATGACTGCAGCGCCTCAGGCCGCTCGGCTACCCTTGCGGCGCCGTACCCGATTTAATTAGCATCACAGTTAGCTGTCAGGCGTTGCGCAGACAAATTCAAGCGGCCCGGCAGATACAGTTACTGTCAGTCGTTCTCACAGCGGAGGTCAGGGCGTGAAAACACTAAATGGGGGACGTGAGCTTATTAAAAAGAAAAAAGTTAATTTACTGAAAGGAAAGTAATCCACAGTGTTCTCTAACATAACAAAATATCAACATTCTCACTTTGAGTTAATGCATTTATAAATTGGACAATATCAGCACTTCAGAATACATTCAATAATTAACGTCTCAGTATTAAATTGAAAAACAAGTTCAGTAATTATTAATGACTCTCTCGGCCCAGGTTCGCAGAGCAAAAATTTTCGAAGCTGGGTTTCATACTAGATATAGATACTATGTTTTTCTGGCATCCATAGTTCGTTTTCAAAGCAGTCAACGCAGATTACCCGGTTTCGCGAAGGTACGATGTTGAAAAAGGTAAGAGCATACAAAATGCCATTGTTTTCAAGGCAGAAAACTCTTCCTTCGCCCCTGCCAAAAAGTCAAACTACCATTTATTAGTAAACTGTCTTTTCGCTTCGCCACCTGTCACAAAGTCTACAGAGACTTAGTTTTCGCAGTTGAAAGATCTCCGGGAGCTAAGCTTGAAACTTGGCAGCTTTAACGTAGGAGTATTCATAATGCATTATCTATACAGAGTGAAGAAACATTCGCGCACTCTGACTTCGCAGCGCGATTGATAACATATTAGCAATGCAAAATGGCCTATCACAAATTTTCGTCCTGCGCATATTTCGGACAGTTAATGGACGTTAAAGATTGGCCATCTGGCAACAATGTAATCACGTGTAGCGTTAACTACCTCTGTCAGCATATACCACTAGTGCTATGCAAGTGGTGCAGTGGCTAGCGTATTGTGTTAGCATCCTGGAGGTCGAGGGTTGGATCGTGGGTCGAGGTTTATCTTTTTTGTATTTACTGAAAGTCGTCTGCTTGGTACGGTATCTGGCGTCTTAATTGTCATACAGCGATTGTAGTGCGTATTCTACAAACATTTGCAGAAACTTAATAGAACACAGAAACGGGAATAAAATCGTTTTCATTGGTCAGCTTTTAAAGAAATCTTTTGCATGTCGTGGACGCGAATTGTTTCGCAACGCTTCTTCTTCTAGATTCCAAATTTGTTTTGTGTGTACCCTCCGCAGTGGCCCCATCGGTTAACAAACTATTATTCTTGTCACGTTCAGATCCATTACATTTCGTTATGGAATTACGTCACCAGTAGACTTCCCAATGTGCTTTGCAAATAATTTGGATGGGACCATTGGGGGAGCGTACACAGAAAAGAGGATGGGTGTCTAGTAGATGCAGTGTTGTGAAACAATTCGCGTCGACGACGTGCAAAAGGATTCCTTGAAAGTTGACAAGCCGGCCGCTGTGGCCGAGCGGTTCGAGGCGTTTCAGTCTGGAACCGTGATACCGCTACGGTCGCAGGTTCAAATCCTGCCTTGAGCATGGATGTGTGTGATATCCTTAGGTTAGTTAGGTTTAAGTAGTTCTAAGTTCTAGGGGACTGATGACCTCGGATGTTAAGTCCCATAGTGCTCAGAGCCATTTGAACCATTTGAAAGTTGACAAATGGAAACTATTATACTCTCATTCCTGTGTTCGTATTACATAAATGTTAATGTTTTGTAGGACACCCAGTGTAATCTCTGTATGACGATTAAGACGCCAGATACCGTACCACGCAGACTGCTTTTCGAAAATTAAAATAAATAATTCTCGACCCAGAATGGAACCCTCGATCACCTGCAGGCTAACCCAAAGCCGGCTGCACAGCACTGCTCTATCTGCTGGCAGAGGTGGTTACCGTACACGTTATTACAGGATTGCCAGATTTCCAACTTCTAACGCCCATTTACCGCCCGTAATATGCGCATGACGAAATTTTGTGACAGGCATTTTTGTAGGAGCCAGTATGTGAGGAATCGCGTCCTGAAACCTTATTAGCTTTCCAGACCGCTTCGGATTACCCTCTATAAGAATTGTTTTATGTAGGCAGATGTGAAGGTAAAATGTAAACGTGGAGTGGAGTTATTGGCTAAATAATCCCGATTTTAATTATTCTCACCCTATGTGCATGTTTCATTAGCAAAGCCTCGGTATTTTGTCACGGGAGTATGACAGGGTTGATTCCATGTATGTCTAGTGTAGCGTTTTGTTATTGATGATGATCATAAAAAATTTACATAGGCTACTCCTTTACAATAGATCCAAGAGGACCTCGAGCAAAACATCCCTATCCAACGGACGGGACACAATCTTCTGCAACTCACGTCCTCGCTTGATGAAAACTTTCAAATGTTTGTAGCTCGGTTCTCCAGGAACATTGTGCTGAAAGAGATTGTAACCTCGTTAACTGCAACAACAAAAAATCCTGGTACGAACTCGAGGGCCGGCCAGGGTGGCCGAGCGGTTCTAGGCGCTACAGTCTGGAACCGCGCTACCGCTACGGTGGCAGTTCGAATCCTGCCTCGAGCAGGGATGTGTGTAATTTCCTTAGGTTAGTTAGATTTAAGTAGTTCTAAGTCCTAGGGGACTGATGACATCAGGTAAGTCCCGTAGTACTCAGAGCTATTTGAACCATTTGAACAAACTCGAGAATAGCACCTTTAGATTTTCTCCACCAGCAGACAGTGTCACCAAACTCCTTGCGATGAAAAATTTTAGAAGTTATTACTCTCCACTTATACACACTTACCTTCTTCTCCAAATACCATTGTATGATCCGCACCTCTGAGTGCAGCTACCTATAAGAGTATATAATGCCTAACTTTCCACAGCAGCTGTGGCCAAGAAATTGTTTCATCATTCAACTCTGTTTTTCAGTTTCTAAGGGACTCCTCATTGTGTACAGAGAAAGTAGATTACAGTTCAAGTATCCCTCTACAGGGCATGCACAAAGATACGGAAACACCAAAAACATGTTACCATGCTTCCAGTCGTCCCAGACTGAATAAATGCGGGTCCTGTATGGTTTTAAAAAGGAATATTCTACCTCTTAGACGTTCATCCTGTAAAATAGTGCCAAGTTCATGTCGGTGGATAGGGATCATGCACCCTTATCTTCAAAATAGACTATAAAGGCTCAGTAAATACTGAGATCTGGTTTCTGTGGTCACCAGCTGTGATACGACGATTCATCGTCGTGCTCAAGAAAATCAGTACTGGACGTTATGAGCTGTGTGTACAGGGGTCCTGTCGCTTCGAAACACATCGTCGTTATAGGAGATCAAACATTGTACAATGGCATGAAAATGATAGCTAAATGGTCACATAAATCATGGTAGTAGTGCAGCCGTGCAGAGGGTTCGACACAATATTAAAACATGGTTGCCGAGATCATCACCGAACCCCCATAAAGTTCACTGTTGGGACGTAAAGTCGGCCAGGAGTGGGAAGCAAGGTGAAAGAAGACTAATACGACCAAATGACTCTTCCTTTGCTCCATAGTCCAGGTTCAAAGGCTTCGGCATCACGTTTTCCAGTTGCAGTCATATATATCATTAATGAGTGGTTTTGGAATTGCAGATCGCTCTGGATTTCCCTGCTTATGGGACTCCGTTGGTGTTACTTTGGTTTTGAGAAGAGTCGCGTGGGCGACATTTTGTTATGCAGTGATTTTTCAAGCTGTGGTCCTTTTAGTTTTCGTCACAATTTTCTCTAGTGTCCGTCTGTCACAATCATTCAAAACATACTTTCGTCTGCGTTATATCTTCGATATGGTTCCACTTGAACACCAAACAATTTGGCTACTTTGGGTTACAGAAGCATCCAGTACACGTCCCAACAATTTTCCCACCTTCGCAGTCACTTAGCTTAGACCTAGTGTACTCACACCTACACAGAACACTGTTCTGACCGCGACTGCCGCTGGCAACGTACTGAGGACATTGCACTAGGTGTTGTTAATGGTCAAATACAATAGTGCAACATAAAGGCTTGGCTGGCATCTGCATTCACGATCAAACTTGTGTACCTCGCGGTCTTTCTGTTTTCGTCCAATCCATTTATACACAGAAAGTCATATTACAGTGCCCAGCGGATATCATTTACCAATACCACACTGTCACCACTCTATTCAATTCACTATGATTTTTAGACAACAGCGATTAATTCACTTATAATCAGTTATTCAAAATGACAGTCACAATCGCATTATTTATTTTGCCGCCAGCCGGTTTCAACCCGCGGTGGGATTATCTTCAGGGCAATTTACACTGTAAAGTTCTAATATTAAAAAGTAATCATGTACGTAATCTACAAGCAATTAGTCAACGTTACATTAATAGATACTTATACCCATTTGGTCGTTCGCTGGAGTAGTCACCCTGCCTGTGCACGGTTGGTAACTATGCATGGCTGGCTCTCTGCATGAGCTTAAATAGCGGCCAACAACATGTGGGCAGACGGTAACGCCCTCCACGCTGACCAAAGGTAGTTACATGCTTAAGCAAGAAATCGTAAATTTAAGCTATCTATTTATGTAACTTTGACTAACTGCTTGTAGATTACGTACATGATTACTTTCTAATATTAGAACTTAACAGCGTAAATTGCCCTGAAGATGACCCTGTCGTGGGTTGAAACCGGTTGGCGGCAAAATAATGCTTTGTGACTGTCATTTTGAATAACTGACAATTCACTATGGTATACGGAAGGAAAGATTGTCGATAGGGGTATCCATGAGATGGAATTTTTACGCTTTAAGTGCCATTTGTCATCAACGTATCCTTTCAGAATTTCAACAACAAACCTCTTATTGGCGCACCACACGTCTTGTCACTTCTGCCTCTAGAACTGCAGTTACTAAGCGAGCCGCAATGCTCTTCTTTGAACTTTCCCAATATCCTCAATTAACCTGGCCTCAAGAGGATCAGGAAATTCCTAAGTCACTCGAAGGAGCTCTGAATTATTGTAACGCGACTATTCTACAGTGCGTTTTTGGGAGGTGGGCGAGTGTTGCTTCACTCTGTCAGGATGGCGCACTAGGGAAAAAATGGTTCAAATAGCTCTGAGCACTATGGGACTTAACATCCGAGGTCATCAGTCACCTATAACTTACAACTACTTAAACCTAACTAACCTAAGGACATCACACACATCCATGCCCAATGCAGGATTCGAACCTGCGACCGTAGCGGTCACGCGGTTCCAGACTGAAGAGCCTAGAACCGCTCGGCCACAGCGGGCTTCCGGCGCAGTACCACTCACAGTGGAATCGACGGTGGTAGTGGAGGTCGGGCACCACTCATGTAGATGCCAGTAGCTAAGGATTATTCTTCTTCACCTAACACTAAATCCCGAAGTATATTCTAAATGGCAATATCTGCCAGATGCCGCATCAAAGGCGCGAGGCTGCGCTGTGTGGTACGGATTGGGAGGCTACGGTAGTCTACGCTGTAGCTGATAACAGCGCTGAACAGACTGCAGCTGACTATAGGGGGAGCGGCTGATGGCGAAGGCAGAGTGCCCCGGATTATGTTCCAGTCTGCAGGCGAAGTTCTCCAAAGCAGGTGTGTTACCACATCAGCATGGCTGGAGACGATGAATGACAACACTTCAGTGGATGCTAGAGGGTGCAGCGACTGATGGTAGTGTCACATACTAAAGTTGATACAACACTGCATACGTATCATAGTGATACCAGCTATACCACCGTCAGGTGGATTGTGGGGTATAGATGTAGATAAAGGGTGACAATTATTGAATAAACAAAATCCTCATAGATTCGGAAAGGTTTGCTTTAAGACGTTCAAACGGAAAGGTTTGCTTTAAGACGTTCAAACGGAACAGTTCGCCGCGGTTCATTATGGGAATTAGTATGCGAATTACTGTTTGGTTAAGTAACGAAGCCCTCTTCCATTTGTATGGGTTCGTCAATAAGCAGAGGTGGCGCATTTGTGGGACTGAATGTTCTCCTCACCCTCAACAGGTAACAGTGTGGTGTTCAATGTCCAGACATGGAGTAATCAGTGCGCTATTTCTTGATGGTACGGTGACCCTGATTTCGACAATATGTAGTTCATGCAAGGCGAAAGACGAAGCTCGACCCCAACGAAGCAGGAGTCTGTTTGCTGCACTTTGGGGACGGCAGAGGCCACTGGCATAGACCTCGATTGGCCGCCATATGCTCCGCATCTGAACACATGCGATTCCCTTTTGTCGGGCTATATTAAAGACAAGATGTGCAGCAATAACCCCAAAACCATTACTCAGCTGAAAACAGTCACTTAAGAGGTCATCGACAGCATCGATGTCTCGACATTTCAGGAGCATGCAGAACCTTGGTATTCATCTGCGTCATATCATCGCCAATGATGGCAGGCATATCGAACTTGAAATAATCTAAATCCCCATATCTGTATGACTTTTTTTGGATCAATAGTCTTCTGACTGGTTTAATGCGGCCCAACACGAATTCCTCTCCTGTGCCAGCCTCTTCATCTCAGAGTAACACTTGCAACCTACGTCTTCCATTATTTGCGTGATGTATTCCAATCTCTGTCTTCCTCTCCAGTTTTTGCCTTCTACAGCTCCTCATTCCTTCATGTCCTATCATCCTGTCCCTCCTCCTTATCAGTGTTTTCAACATATTTTTTAACTCTCCGATTCTGCACAGAACCACCTCGTTGCTTACCTTATCAGTCCACCTAATTTTCAACATTTGTGTGTAGCACCATATCTCAAATGCTTCGATTCTCTTCAGTTCCGGTTTTTCCACAGTCCATGTTTCTCTACCACACAATGCCGTGCTCCAGACGTTCATTATCAGAAATTTCTTCCTCAAATTAAGGCCGATATTTGATTTTAGCAAATTTCTCTTGCCCTTTTTGCCATTGCTAGTTTGCCTTTGATGTCCTCCTTGCTCCGTCCGTCACTCGTTATTATACTCCCTAGGTAGCAGAATTTCTTAACTTCATCCACTTCGTGACCATCGATCCTGATATTAAGCTTCTCGCTGTTCTCATTTCTACTACTTCTCATTACCTTCACCTTTCTTTCATTTACTCTCATTCCATACTTCGTACTCATTAGACTTCATTCCATTCAGCAGATCACGTAATTCTTCTTCACTTCACTCAGGATAGTAATGTCATCAGCGAATCGTATCATCGATGTCACTTCACCCTGAATTTTAATTCCACTCCTGAACCTTTCTTCTATTTCCATCATTGCTTCCTCGATGTACAGATTGAACAGTCGGGGCGGAAGGGTACATCCTTGTGTTACACCCTTAATAATACGAGCACTTCGTCCTTGGTCGTCCATTCTCATTATTCTCTCTTGGCTCTTCTACATATTGTATATGACCCGTCTCTCCCTATAGCTTACCCCCGTATTTTTCAGAACATGGAACATCGTGCACCATTTTCCATTGTCGAATGCTTTTTCCAGGTCGACAAATCCTATGCCAGTGTCATGTTTTCTTTAGTCTTTTTCCATTATCAATCGCAACGTCAGAATGGCTTCTCTCGTGCCTTTACTTTTCCTAAAGCCATCTAGCGCATCCTGAATTTTCTTTTCCATTCTTCTGTGTATTATTCTTGTCAGCAAGTTGGATGCATGAGCTGTTAACTGATTGTGCGATAGTTCTCGCACTTACCAACTGCTGCCGTCTTCGGAATTGTGTGGATGATGTTTCTCTGAAGTCAGATGGTATTCGCCAGACTCGTACATTCTACACACCAACGTGAGTGGTCTTTTTGTTGCCACTTCCCCAACGATTTTAGAAATTCTGATGGAATATTATTTATCGCTTCTGCCTTATTTGGTCTGAAGTGTGATTCTAATACCGGGTCCCCTATCTCCTCGAAATTGACTCCTGTTTCTTCTTCAATCACAGCAGTCAAATCTTCCTCCTAATAGAGGCTTTCAATGCGTTCCTTCCACCTATCCGCTCTCTCGACTGCATTTAACATTGGAATTCCCGCTGCACTCTTAATGTAATCACCCCTGCTTTTAATGTCACCGAAGGTTGTTTTGATTTTCCTGTATGCTGAGTAAGTCCTACCGACAATCATTTGTTTTTCGGATTTCTTCACATTTTTCTTGCAGACATTTCGTCTTAGCTTCCCGGAAGTTCCTATTTATTTCGTTCCTCAGCGACTTTTATTTCTGTATTCCTGAGTCTCCCGGAACATTTTTGTACTTCCTCCTTTCATCGATAAATTGAAGTATTTCTTCTGTTATCCAAGGTTTCTTCGCAGTTACCTTCTTTGTACCTATGTTTTCCTTCCCAACTTCTGTTATCGCCCTTTTTAGGGATGTCCTTTCCTCTTCAACTGTACTGCCTACTGAGCTATTCCTTATTTCTGTATCTATAGAACTTCAAGAACTTCAAGCTTAACTAATCATTCCCTAGTACTTCCGTATCCCATTTCTTTGGGTGTTGATTCTTCCTGACTAATGTCTTAAACTTCAGCCTACTCTCCATCCCAGCTATATTGTATTCTGAGGCTGTATCTGCTTCTGGGTACGCCTTACAATCCAGTATCTGACTTCGGATTCTCTGTCTGATCATGATGTAATCTAACTGAAATCTTCCTCTATCACCCCGCCTTTTCCAAGTACACATCCTCAAATGTTCAAATGTTTGTGAATTCCTAAATGACCAAACTGCTTGGGTCATCTGTCCCTATACTTACACACTACTTTAACTTATGCTAAGAAGAACACACACACACCCATGCCCGAGGTAGGACTGGATTCTCCGGCGGGAGAGGCCGCTCAGTCCGTGACGTGACGCCTCAAAACGCGCGGCCACTCTGCGCTGCTATACCTCCTCCTGTGATTCCTGAACAGAGTATTCGCTATTACTAGCTGAAGTTTATTACAGAACTTTCTCCTCTCTTATTCTTTATTCCAAGCCTATATTCTCCTGGAATCTTTTCTTCTACTCCTTCCCCTACAACTGCATTCCAGTCCTCCATGACTATTACATTTTCATCTCCCTTTACATACTGTATTACCCTTTCAATATACTCAAACACTTTCTCTATCTCTTCATCTTTAGCTTGCGACGTCGACGTGTATACCTGAACTATCACTATCAGTGTGGGTTTGCTTTCGATTGTGATAAGAATAAGTCTGTCACTGAACTGTTCACAGTAACACACTCACTGCCCTAACTTCCTCTTCATAACAAATCCCACTCCCGTTGTATCATTTTCTGCTGCTGTTGATATTGCCCTATACTCATCTGACCAGTAATCCTTGTCTTCTTTCCACTTCACTTCACTGACACCTACTATATCTTGATTGGGGCTTTGCATTTCCCTTTTCAAATTTTCTAGTTTCCATACCACGTTCAAGCTTCTGACATTCCACGCCCTGATTCGTACAACGTTATCCTCTCGTTGACTATCCAATCTTTTTCTCATGGTAACCTCCCCCTTGGCAGTCCCCTCCCGGAGATCCGAATGGGGGACTATTACGGAATCTTTCGCTAATGGAGGGATCATCATGATGTGACCACATGTCAAAAGCAAGAATAACCACCATTTGGAGCGCAGACAGCATCGAGACGTGCAGAAAGAGTGTCAATGAAGTTCTGGACGATACCCAAACTCAAATGGAGCCATGTCGACTCCAGTACTATGGCAAGCTGCGTTAGGCTTTCTCGATTGAGAATCCATGGTGCCAACAGACCGATCAATGTGGTCCCACAGATTCTCCATAGGGTTTAAATCCGGGGAATTTGGTGCTCTTAGAAACACTCGCGTAGACCGCGAAGTTTGTGACATGTTGCATTGCCCTATTGGTAGATGCCTTCGGGCTGAGGAGAAACAAACTGCATGAGGCGTTGGACATGGTCCCCAGGGATAAATTCACATTCCTTTTGATCTACTGTGCCTTCCAGAATGACAAGATCACGCGAAGAATACCACGAAAACATTCCGCAGACCTTAACGCTTCCTTCTCCGACCTATACCTTTCAGACGATTATTGCAAGGTGTTTGTTTTGAGACGTTTTACGCCGTACTCGCCATTATCGATCCCTCCGGTGGAGCATGAAACGTGATTCATCTAAAAAGAAACATATCGTCACTCAGTGGACGTCCATTTGCGGTAGTGGCGAGTAAATTCCAGCGTTCGTCGCCGATGAAGAACAGTCAGCATCGGTGCACGAAACAGGCGCCTGATGCGAAGGCCCATAAGCAGTAACATTCGCTGAACGGTGGTTCAGGAGACACTGTTGGTAGCTCTTCTGTTCATCTGGGCGGTCTGTTGCTCAGCAGTTGCACGTCTGTTATCCAGTACATGTATCCGCAGCTGCCGTTCACTACTGCTATCTAAGGCCCACGGTGCGCCTCTGTTGCCTCAACGTCGGTTTGGGATAGCGTAATTTTGCTGTGCCTGGTATAATTTAACCACCGTGGCACGCGAACAGTTTACAGAGTTATCCGTTTCCGAAACGCTTCCATCCGTGGCCCGAAAGCCAATGATCATGCTCTTTCGGACGTCAAATAAATCGCCCCGTTTCCAAAATACGAATGCTACTGTACTGTTTCCGCTCCCCCTTAACAGCCTCCCCCCTCCCCACCCCCACCTTGTCCGTTTTTTATGCCCTGCACTGCTGGGCTGTGATCTGGCGTCTGTGGGTAGTTATTACACGTTGACATCGAACATAGGCGATGGCCGCATTAATGTGAATGAATCGTATCTGCACCTAATTCCTTTTTCATCAAGTACGAAGAATATATTGCTCATTTACGTCATTTATTTTAAGTTGTATCACGATTTCCAGCCTTATACAGTTCCAGAAGATCAGACGCTACTCAGATCAATAACTGGAAGGAATTCACTTTCCTAAAAATGGAATAAAGCCAATTGTCAGTGGCTACAACCAGTGAAGTTTTCTGTATTTCGTTACTAGTTCTGAATGGCTACCTTATTTGAAAATGCGCACGACAGTATCCGTCTTCACATACGGGAAGCTACGCAAGAGGCTAACTGTAGTGCAATGTAAGACATCTATTCATACTTATCATATACTAAAACCTCTAAGTTTAGGAGATGTAACTGTACTATTCGATATATTGGTACAGTCTAAGAAAAAAAAAAAAAAAAAAAAAATACGACGCACCGCGAAGAATTTATCCAAATGGAACGAAATTCGGTAGATACGAAATATATGTACAAACTAATGATTACAGTTTCAGAAAAATTTAAAGATTTATTCAAGAGAGAAAGCTCCAGAAATTGAGCAAGTCAGTAACACGTTGGACCACTCTGGTCCTTAAGTAAGCCGTTATTCGACTTGACATTGATTGATAGAGTTGTTTGATGTCCTCCCGAGGAATGTCGTGCCAGATTATATCTAATTGGCTCGTTAGATTATCAAAGTCACGAGCTGGTTGGAGGGCCCCGCCCACAGTGATCCAAACTTTCTTTATTGGAGGGGAATCCTGTGGTCTTGAAAACATGAAGACAACCAGTAGAAACCCTCGCCGTTTGCGGGCGAGCATTATCTTGCTGAAACGTAAGCCAAGTATGACTTACGATGAAAGGCAACAAAACGGGCCGCAGAACATCGTTGATGTACCGCTGTGATAACCCAGACCATGATTCCTGGCTGTCGGCCTGCATAGCGGGCAACAGGTTTCTTTTTAGCTTTTTACGAACCTGAGATTCTCTGCTTTTTTGTGTGTTTTTTTAAGCCCCTGGACAGGAAAGGCAAACTACAAGAAAAAGATCTACTTGCCAGCGGCAATTGTGTCCTAACAAAAAACGAAACTGCACCTCTTCAGGCGTTGGCGCCTTTCTACAACTATCCCAAAACGACTAACCTATTACTAAAAGGGCGTAGGAAAGGAAGTAGGGGGGAAGAACATGTAGAGCAGCGATGAAAATGGAAGTAGTTGTATAGGGGTTTTTGTTTTTCTAATTTATCCTATTTACTTTTTTGTTTCTCGCGTTTTATTTATGCATATTTTATTTATTTATTAGCTTTTTTAAATTATTCTGTGTATCAAATTCCAGGTGTCGGTTGCGCCTTCCTATTGGCAGTACAACCAAATATGTCTTCTCGAACTGTTAAGGGAGATTCCGTTTGTAGTGCGTTCAGAGCATCATGTCGGCAAAATAAGCATCAACATCTGATGGCTTGGACTTTCCAGTTGGAAGACGGGTCGTGAATGGCGCTCCATAGAAAACTGGAAAAGACCTGCTTGTATCTGGGGTTAAGAAGAAATGCACAGTGTCGATCGTTAAGGTACGTCCAATACCCCCGTTATGATTTCTCGTCAGAGCCAAAGAAGTAGCGGACCATATGAAGGCATATTGAATTCCCAGTGTTAGTTTCTGAGGCGGTGTAATGAATCGCGTCTGGGTATAATAGCGTGTGGAAAATGGTCTGCGCAGGTTTCTGTCGGTTAAGGAAAGCGAAGATACGCTGCGCGAGGCTCCAGACGTCAGACGGCGGACCACATGAGAATCGGTGAGCGTCTATGTCATCTACACTACAGAGAACACAGAGCGATATGTCAGCGAGGCGAATGCAATGCAAACGAAACTGGTTGACCTGTTTGCCTTTGACAGTGATATACAAGGTGGACTGGATGCTGGTGTCGAGAAAATCTCCATGCACCACTTTCCACACGCGACGCCACGTGGTTTGGGGAACCTTGTGTTCGGCGGTGTTGGGGGTTCACCTCATTTGTAATGTGTCGTGTACAGTCTTTGTCCGGAGTATACGTGGAAGGGGTAAGGAGTCGAGGATGTAACTTAATTCAAGAAAGAAATGCTGGAAGTGATAAAACGGAGTGGAATGTCAGGTAACATGACAAACTGACGTAGAAACTGGTGCATATTCACGCAAAAGCAGACTGGTCAGGTTCGTAGGGGAAACGGCGCCAGTCTTTCAGCTGGGAACAAAAAGTGCCGTAACTCTGCCTGTCACATGGAATAAGTTCACTCCACCACACTATCGTGGAGGGGAACGGAGGAAAATTGAACTTTAACTAACATCCCAGTAGAGACAAACGACCTCATCGCCATCTACATACGACGGGCGAGGGTAACCGGGACCGGAAACACTTGTGCCACATGGCGGATGCGAGAGGCGTAGTAGACATTCACGAATTGCATACGCTGTACACTGTCCAGGGATCTAAGCCGGTGGTCCACAAGGCCAATCCTGATCGCTTGGACGAGACGTCTACTGTTTGTTGCCGCTGAACGATGGAGATCATTTACAAAATCACTGCCCAAACAGCGGACGCTGGTGTCGGCACTTAGAGACATATCTCTCAGGTAGGGTCTCAACAAAGAGCAGAACCCTTGACTAGGAAATGTTAAGAGAACTGTCCGATGTCTCCCCATACGTCGCCACCCAATCAGTGCTGCGCGAACATCGTCTTCGTTGCGGAGGTATAGGACTAGATCGTCAGCATAGGCTGTACAATACAAGCGGTGCTCATGCAATGTAACGCTCACCAGGCGTTGTCGAAGTCCCTGGAGTGGGGGGTTCTAGTGCCGAACCGTACAGTATTGTGGAAAGTAGGCAACTATGGACAGAATGCTCGATCGCTAGAGGCGCGGTTATGCGAGCATTACAGAGTATTCTGGAAGTCGCGCCGCTCAGGAGGCGCATTACCGCTGTTACTATATGAGCCGGAAAACCCATGTGCTCGAGGACTGATTTCAAAAAGGTATGGTGGACACGGTCGAATGCGTGACTGAAGTCATGCGATCAATGCACCAGGTAAATGTTGCGACCTCGCACGGGCGATCCTGTTACTGTAAAATCAAAGGACCGTATGGATATTGTTGTCACTACCCAGCGACGTCTGATGAACAGACGTGACGTATCTTGCTGCCTTCTTAAGTCGTGAGGCCAACAAACTGGTGAAAATTTTCATGTTACTCTTCTGTTGAGTAGAGAGATGGGCTGGTAATCACAGATCCGTGATCGTCCATGTGGCTTAGGCACCAGGATGATGATCCCATCAAGGAAAGCGGTTGTGATCGTCGTTATGGGTGACATCAGTTCACGATAGATGGACGTCTCAGTAGGTATCAAATTCGGGGGGGGGGGGAGGGGGGGGGAGTAAGGTCCAGGGGACTTATTGGCAGCCCCCCCTTGATGGCATCTAGGACTTCATCGGGAGTCACTTCTTCCTGTAGTTCTTGAGCCACATCCTCCGAAACGGTGTTGACAGTGAGTGCCACTACCTCTCAGTTAACGTCGGGTGATGTGCGACAGCAGAAAACAGCCGGCTGAAATGAGAATCGAAAGCGTGACCAATGACGCATTGCGTAGTGTATCGTCGTCCTTCGGCTCGTGCACGAGAGCTCAGCGACGACGTCGGCATTCAGTAAGGAGGTGGTGCATCGCTGGCGTTTCGTGAGGCGTATGGTCACGGGTGCAGAATCTGACAAAGGTCGCTCCCAAGTTGACTGATCTGCGCTTTAGCACGATGCACTATCGTCTGACGGAAGGAGAGAATGCCATCGAAGTGCAGTCGCTAGCACCGCATAATAAAAGTCCATAGTGCTTCCTTCCAAGCTTTTTAGTCTTTACCATATCCCATCAGTGTTCTGTGTAGAACCGCAAGTGTAAGGTGAATGTGTATGCTGGGCGACGTTGACGACAGAGGGCCCACACATCCTCAACGATCCGTGGACACTCAGGAAATGTCAGATGGGAAACTTTTCATTTCCGCATGCCACAACTGTGACACGCCTGTTGGTGGGCAAGGACAACACCACATTTGTAGGCTTCATTGTCAGAGAATGCCAGAGGTCATCATTCAGCATGTTGAGTGTCGCCAGCAAGGGAACGTGTGAGGTATATCCAATCGAGGCGACTGGACGAGTGCGCCGTATAGTATGTGAAAGCTGCACTTATGCCATGATTCTTTGTCCATGTGCCAACAAGCTGATCGATGATGACAGAGAGGGCTGCACACGAGCAATGACGTGGAAGATGGTCAGGAGGCCTTTGGGTGGAGATGAAATTGCCACTGAGGACGATTTCATCCAGGGGACCCTCGAAAAACGCCGTTACCTGGTCAGCTAAGAAGGTGTGTCGTTCACGAGTTCGACGGGAGCTGGACAGTGTATATACACTGATGATGCAGACTCCGAACAGCGTGAAGGCCGTACCTCTGGGAAGGAACACTACATCTTCAGCAGGGCATCCAGTGCGGAGGATGCTGGCGACTCCACTACCGTCGTCAGAGGCATGGGAAATGTGTGCCTTGTAGCCAGAGGCGCATAGAAATCAGTGACAATCATATACTGGAGGAGGGCAATGTCGACATCAGCAGCATAAATGATCTCTCGGAACATTGCCAGTTTACGCAGAGCCGGAATGGGGGCCAGATTCATGGTCGCGATGCGGTAGTGTTGTAAACATGCTCCCACTATTGGCACACATGGTCTGGCAGAGATGTCTGGCTGATATGTAAGATCTGGCGCAGCTCCTGTGGCCACAATCACTGGATGAACGGTGGGTCAGGCACCATTGTGCGGCATTGCCTGACAGGTGAGCCACCATCTTCATCTGCTCCATCGTCGACATCGTCAGCCCAGGAGATTGGAACAGGTGTCATGCGACTGTCACAATCATTGAAGGCTAGGTGTGGTGACGCTGCTGTAGCGGATCCAGGGAATCTCCCTCTGTGGGATCCATCGTTGTCAGGTGAGATCGCAGGTGGTGGAAAGGACGGTCCTCAGATGGGACACCAGGAGCGGCCACTCATGTCGTCAGGGCGCTCGAAGGGAGATCACTGTCTGGTATCCAGTCCACTGCCTGTGATACCACATGAAGAAGGGTGTCGTCGTAGGGCGTTCGACTTCTCTTCTTGCGTTTTCGGGGCGAACACTGCTTTCGGAGGTGCTGTTCTGTGTCAGAATGTGGACGTTCTATGTCCGAGGTCGCGCCCGTCTGAAAAAAGCAGAGGTAGGCACTGTACTCGCATCGATGTCCATGGCAGCGGGCGGGCTGTTCATCGAAGTCTGGAGAGTTGATGGTCTCGTAGACTTCGGAAGGGATGGTGCCGGCGAGGCCGTGGCCACACCGTCATTTCCAATGGGCAGTATCGGTGAGAGAACAGGCGCTTCCTGATGTGACACATGGGAGTTGCGCACTTCTGTGGCGTAGCTGTCTGGTAAAGTAGCGACTGCCGTTTTTGGAACTGTCACTGGTCGGGATCTGTAGCAAACGGCGACGGAGAGAATCTGACTGAACATGGGCCTCTTGTGCATATCGGCACACGACCGCAGCTTCCCATCATACATAACGATGGCTCGCATGCCATCTATCAGCACCTAGGATGGTACATGTTTGAACAGTTCGATCTTCAGCACGTGGTATGTCGTGAGCTTTTCCGCGATGTGGTCCACAACATTGCCGTAGGGTCGGAAAGCTTCGATGACCACATCTTGTGGCTCTTCGGAAGGGAGCCCAAATACCCGAATTGTTCGAAGACCGAAACCAGCGTGGTCTATCGTCACCTGCCGAATGTGCCAGTCAGCATGCTTAAACTTTAGTCCGTGTGTGTCAGCACATGCTTCCCCCGTTGTCATTTTAATACAGACAATACTGCCAGTGATAGAGAAGTCAGTAACTATCACTTCCTGTGGGTCTAGACGTAGCTCTTCGCGAATGAATTGTTCAATTTCATAAGCGCATGATCGTGCATATTGGACTTGTAATGTTACTTTAAGTGCCGCTCAGCTGTAACTGCGCCTTGAGGTACAATAGTAAGGGACGCTACACAATAGCCAGCCGCGGTAGCCGAGCGGTTCTCGGCGCTTCAGTCTGGAACCGCACTGCTGCTACGGTCGCAGGTTCAAATCCTGCCTCGCGCATGGATGTGTGTGATGTCCTTAGGTTAGTAAGGTTTAAGTAGTTCTAAGTCAAGGGGACTGATGACCTCAAATGTTAAGTCACATAGCGCTCAGAGCCATTTGAACCATTTTTGAGCTACACAATACAGTTACTGCGAAGCGGAAGTAAACAACTCCGGTGCGCTGTCCCTCTCGGGGAACCGGTCCGCACGCGACCATGGCCGAAAGCCGACTTTGGCAGTTACGTTGATAACCCTACGCTGTCGGGGCCGCCTTCACACACGCCTTCATTGATCATTGGAACTAAGTTCGAAGAGAGAGCCATCACTGAAGACACTCCTACTCCAGTCAATGAGATTCTTGGGTGAATGTACCCGACACCAATGCAAACGGGCTTGTTGGTGTTCAGAGGCCAATGATTGTCGGCGCCAGGGGCGGCATAGGTAGCTCCGTTTCTGTGAGCCGCCTATTAATGGTCCTTGCGGTTACTAAAGTAAAAGTTGCACATCGGGTCTGTGATAATAGCGAACCAGAGTGCCTCTCTGACGGTTGATGCATCCATTCATTCTGACGTCGATCGCTTCTTTCTTGAAGTTGTGTGTCAGCCGTGGTTCACCCAGTCTTCCCAACATCGTCGCACATTGGCGTCGCCACTATTCAAATGCTGAGAAATTCACTGATTAACCCAACCGGCTTCTCAGTGCCCAACTAGACCTTTTCTCCCAAATATTGACATCTTCAGATATTGTTCACGTGCCTGTCAGCAAGGCATAGTTACTGACCAACTGAGCACACGGAATGGAGTTCTAAAATACTCATGCCCTGGTGTCGACATGTCCCCTGGTCACTATTCTTGTCAGTTGCGCAGTGAAATCGCGCTGCAGCGTGGCGCAGTCATCTAACAGTCGCCAAAGTTTACAGTTTTGGATTTTCCATCGCTACCCGTATGAATATCAATTTGTGACCAATTTGCACAACTCCTTCTGCTTTAATTTCTTAGTGTGTATTTCATTGCAAAAGCACGTCTAACGTCCTATGTTCGTCCAGGCTTTGACATACTGACATTCAACCGTATTTGAACAGTCAACGGAAGAACGTTAAACATAACCCAGTGATATAAAATCACAAAAGGTCTCCTGTGAAATCTGCCACGCGTTCTATGGTAAATATCACTGGTAATGTTGTGTGCACTATGAAACGGAAAGTAATCTTCCAAAAGAAAAACTTTCAGTAATGAGGTCACGTGAAAATCAATTCTATCCTATTCCTGCCGAAATGCCGATTCGAAACTCTTTGACGATGAATACTAAACGAGTCCAACTTTTCAAAATGGTTAACTGATTAAAACTGCAGACATAGACGGCATGTCTTGAGTATGTGTGAAAACCTTCAATACATGTTAATAAGATACGACAAGAGGAAAGTTCGTGTGAATTATTCACACATTATTAATTTATACTTTTTAGTAAATACATGTACGTTCATAACATAGGGTGACAATTATTGAATTATATGAAGAACACAAAAATTAGATACCAACAACGGCGTGCACACGCGTTATTCAACGTGTAAACGTCACTACAGGTATTCGGATCTAGATTATGACATGTCCGATACGCCTGTCATCATTGGCTATGATTTGGTGAGACGAATAGCGAGATTTTGCATGACCCGCTGAAGTGTCAGAACAGCGATGCTGTCGACCTCCTGAACGTCTGTTTTCAGCTCAGCAATGGATTTTGGGTTATTGCTGTACGCCTTGTCTTTAATATAGCCCTACGAAAAGGAGTCGCATGTGTTCAGATCAGGAGAATATGGCGGCCAATCGAGGCCCACGCTAGTGGCCTCTGGGTTCCCCAGAGCCAGAATGCGGTTCCCAAAGTGCTCCTCCGGGACATCAAACACACTCCTGCTTCGATGGGGTAGAGCTCCGTCTTTCATGAGTCGCGTCTTGTCGAAATCAGTGTCACTTTGGATATTGGGGATGAAATCATGTTCCAAAACAATCACGTACCGTTTCGTAGTCACCGTGCCATCAAGGAATATCGCAACGATTATTCCATGACTGGACATTCCACTCCACACAGTCCACGTTGAGGGTGAAGAGACTTCTCGATCGTGAAATGTGGATCCTCAGTCCCCTAAATGCACCAAAGTTGTTTGTTGATTTACCCAACCAAATGAAAGGGCCCGACAACAACAAAGCGCTTACGCATGTGCATATTAATTCCCTTCATGCCCCGCGGCATTCCTTGCGGTGTGAACGTCTTAACGCAAAACGTTCAGAAGTTATGACGATTTCATTTCAGATATTCCAGTAATTAGCACCGTGTATCTCGCTTATTGTGCGTCTCAGGTCAAAGAATACTTCATTTTAAAAACAACCCCAAGAAGTTTACTTTTCATTTACCTTGTGTATTAAGAAAATAGAATGAAGAACGAATATTACATAATACGTAACGTGTGCAAAATACTATATGGCTAACAATCAGACACTCTCTCGGAATCTAAACGTACTCGCCACGAAAGACTTCGTTCTCGACAAAAAGAAGTTAAGACATCTGAAACTATTCAGATAGTCATAACAGCATGTGAACTCTCACAAAGAAATCTGACAAGAAATTCCAATCAACATCTTGACAAGGTAATTTACAAAATATTGTATCTACAGAGTATCTTATGAAGACACAGCAAGACAAACCATTTATGCGGGGTAATATTACGCTGACAATTGACTGAGAGCCACAAAAGCTTTGAACAAGTACCACTCAGACGCAGAATATAACTGAAATAATGAAGCTGAAAGGAGACATGTAAAGACAAAAATAATCTAAAACTCGTTCTCGCTCTCTCACGCAAACTCAGCGTGGCAAAGAGTACATCTTAACGAAGTACTACAGCATGAGCGACAAGGCCTACTGCAGGCAGCGTCTCCGACAGAGGGGACTCCACGCGCCTCCCTACGATTCTGTGGGCCAACGGCCCTCTGTTCGCTCATTTAAGTTCTTTAGTTGAATTTCTATGATAGACTACTTGACCGCTAGACAGTCTGTGCTCGGTTGGATAGTCATTTGTCTTAGGGAATCACAGCTTATGTGATACCTTTGACCAACAGGAAAGTCAAACTACGGTATACATAAGGAATGAGAAACCGTTCAGAATTCGTGGAAAGTTTTCCTTGCTCGCACATGACAAACATAAGTGCCATTCGTATTAAATAGATAGAAATAACTATAATACCACATAAAAGTCTAATAATACACTGTTACGGCGTCAGTTTCACATGTGGCATAAAGTCTCACCTATGTAACATGAAGCTAATATATTAGCAAACCAGATTTCTGTGATATGGTTGATTTTTTTTTTTTTTTTTTTTTTTTTTGATGGGGTTTAAGGGCGCTCAACTGCTGAGGTCATTAGCGCCCAGTGATATTGTTGAGAACATACCGTGAAAACCGAACTGCACGACACGGGGCAATACACTTTCAGATACAAGATGGTGATTTCAGGGTACCACACAACGGACTGGGCATTTGGACAGTGTGGGAGAAATGCTGAATAGCTCCCTCCAGTCGCTGCACAGTTACCACAAAAACCAGTTATGCAGTCGACATCTGCAGAAGCATGAGAACTTGTCGATGCCAACTGCCGACTCTACCTTTTGCTATTAATCAGGAGGACGTCTCAATATACAGCTGCAGGCATTCTACGAGGGCAGTTCAATAAGTAATGCAACACATTTTTTTTCTCGGCCAATTTTGGTTGAAAAAACCGGAAATTTCTTGTGGAATATTTTCAAACATTCCCGCTTCGTCTCGTATAGTTTCATTGACTTCCGACAGGTAACAGCGCTGTACGGAGCTGTTAAAATGGCGTCTGTAACGGATGTGCGTTGCAAACAACGGGCAGTGATCGAGTTTCTTTTGGCGGAAAACGAGGGCATCTCAGATATTCATAGGCGCTTGCAGAATGTCTACGGTGATCTGGCAGTGGACAAAAGCACGGTGAGTCGTTGGGCAAAGCGTGTGTCATCATCGCCGCAAGGTCAAGCAAGACTGATCTCCGCGTGCGGGCCGGCCGTGCACAGCTGTGACTCCTGCAATGGCGGAGCGTGCGAACACACTCGTTCGAGATGATCGACGGATCACCATCAAATAACTCAGTGCTCAACTTGACATCTCTGTTGGTAGTGCTGTCACAATTGTTCACCAGTTGGGATATTCAAAGGTTTGTTCCCGCTGGGTCCCTCGTTGTCTAACCGAACACCATAAAGAGCAAAGCAGAACCATCTGTGCGGAATTGCTTGCTCGTCATGTGGTTGATGGTGACAATTTCTTGTCAAAGATTGTTACAGGTGATGAAACATGGGTTCATCACTTCGAACCTGAAACAAAACGGCAATCAATGGAGTGGCGCCACACCCACTCCCCTACCAAGAAAAAGTTTAAAGCCATACCCTCAGCCGGTAAAGTCATGGTTACAGTCATCTGGGACGCTGAAGGGGTTATTCTGTTCGATGTCCTTCCCCATGGTCAAACGATCAACTCTGAAGTGTATTGTGCTACTCTTCAGAAATTGAAGAAACGACTTCAGCGTGTTCGTAGGCACAAAAATCTGAACGAACATCTCCTTCTTCGTGACAACGCAAGACCTCACACAAGTCTTCGCACCCGAGAGGAGCTCACAAAACTTCAGTGGACTGTTCTTCCTCATGCACCCTACAGCCCCGATCTCGCACCGTCGGATTTCCATATGTTTGGCCCAATGAAGGACGCAATCCGTGGGAGGCACTACGCGGATGATGAAGTTATTGATGCAGTACAACGTTGGCTCCGACATCGACCAGTGGAATGGTACGGTGCAGGCATACAGGCCCTCATTTCAAGGTGGCGTAAGGCCGCAGCATTGAATGGAGATTACGTTGAAAAATAGTGTTGTGTAGCTAAAAGATTGGGGAATAACCTGGTGTATTTCAATGCTGAATAAAACAACCCCTGTTCCAGAAAAAAATGTGTTGCATTACTTATTGAACTGCCCTCGTACAAGACGCCGAGCCTACAGTACAGGAGAAAGAAGACTACAGAGAAAAACACTCACGTGACGATATTTTTTGTGTACAGTTACTAATAGAAATTGAAATTTCAGTAATAATACCAGACCCAATGGACTGTACCAGGCCTTAGTATTTCTCAAGTCACGTTTGATAACGCGGCAGTGACGTAGCAGTTTAGGAAGAGCTACTACTTAGCTTTCGAAGTGGTGAAACTCGAGTCATTCAGAGACTTCCACTGGTTTGTAAGCGTTATATATTAGTACTATATGGAAATTAGATTTGATTATTTTCCTTTAAATTTCATGTAAAAATTTTTGAAGTAATTAACTTGTTTTGTATTTGGTGTATTTAGTGGTAGACAACATGTCGTGTTTATAGAATTATCTCCAGTGTTTACTGTTGTAAACCAGGTAGTAGGTCACTGTAATGTAGAAAATAACCGCGCGGGAGTAGCCGAGCGGTCTGAGGCGCTGCACTCTGGACTGTGCGGCTGGTCCCGGCGGAGGCTCGAGTCTTCCCTCGGGCATGGGTGTGTGAGTTTGTCCTTAGGATAATTTAGGTCAAGTTGTGTGTAAGCTTAGGGACTGATGACCTTAGTAGTTAAGTCTCATACGATTCCACACACATTTGAACACATTTTTCTGTGGAAAATAAATAAAAAAACTGATGTGAGCAGAAGAAGTGCGTCTCACGTTGCGGCAACCTTTCAATGAATGAAACAAAATTCCTGAAACAGTGATGACATAAGTGTCATTTATTTTCTTAAAACACAAAATCATGGGCACTACCTTCAACTGATGCAACTGTTAAGCAAGAAACAGTAGATAATTTCTCTTTTGAGGCACTTAGTGTAACAGTCGGAACGAAACACGTTAGCAACAGACTGTTCGTTGTTTATTCCATTGCCGCGCGGGGTAGCCGAGCGGTGTTATGTGTCTTCACGGCTCGCGCGGTTTTCCCCGTCGGAGGTTTGAGTCCTCCCTAGGGCATGGGTGCGTGTGGCGTCCTTAGCGTTAGTTCCAGTTAGATTAAGTAGTGTGTAAGCTTAGGGACCGATGACCTCAGCAGTTTGGTCCTATAACACCTTACCACAAATTTCCAATTTATTCGATTTAGATGTTCTATTATAGCCGTCCAGAGTGGCCGAGCGATTCTAGGCGCTACAGTCTGGAATCACGCGGCCGCTACGGCCGCAGGTTCGAATCTTGCCTCGGGCATGGTTGTGTGTGATGTCCTTAGGTCAGTTAGGTCTAAGTAGTTCTAAGTTCTAGGGGACTGATGACCTCAGAAGTTAAGTCCCATAGTGCTCAGAGCCATTTGAACCATTTTTTTGCTCTATAATAACTTTTAGCACCACTAAGAGAAGTGAGTATGATCAGAGATTTACAAGCCTATTTCAAGTGAGGCAGCCGGTCGAAACAGAACATTTCAGGATTTTTAAAATAAGTTTACGTAACTATTACATAAATGAGCATTTTATTCCTGCTTTGCATGATAGAATTGTAAACAAAATAGTTTTGCAGTTAATTATGTCAAAGCTCTTTTCTTTAAATACTATAATTTCATACCGGTTTTTAAAAGAGTGGGAGAGAAACAACTGTGGCAAGATTTCAAGAGAACTTTCAAAGTACTTTCAGAAGCGGTGAAAGAACTTATCTGGCACTTCTCCACGTGCGCAACGAAAATAGTGTGTCGGTCCGTTTGTTTTAAGTGACCCTTGTGGCTAATGGTTCGCTCGTTTCCAGGGTGAGGGCCGGGCCGTTAGCGGCAGCGACCTGTTCGATAGAACAGACTCGGAACCGCATGCAGGTGCCAAGAGCCGCCGACTACCAGCGCACTGCCGCTCGGGTCAACTGCAGCTACGCCAGGCAACGCTTTGCAGATTCGCACTGCCGTGTAACTGGTGACCGCAGTTCCGAGCGAAAACGGCAGTACGTCTCATACGCAGAAAGTTGTAGCTGCTGCTCTCTTTATAACACAATACATCACATATTCCAACGTACCAAAGGTTTTTTCCTTCTATAAGGAATGCTTCGTACTGTCATTGAAAACATGGTTATTAGATTAGGATTACGCTTATTGTAAGTAAAGACATTCACCAAATTATCTGAGGTCTTATGGATTTAATATTAAATAGAAAACACGTCCCTAATTTCCAGCAAAATATTATTTATCTGGTCACGAACAGGATGTTTTCTTAAGCCATAATCAGGTCATGAACACAGGTAAAATAACACAGCTATTACTTATACAGACAAACCAAAATATGATGACTCATATCTGTAACTTCTACGAAGGAATGTATTACATAATTATGTCACCAAAAAATAATTGCAATCAAATAAAAACAACAATCTTTTAAGTCGATGTCATATTTAGTGACAAATTAAAATTTAAGTTGAACTTTCAACTACAATCTAATAATTGTGTAACTGTAACTTAATTTAAAACAGGAGAGAAAAGGCAATCTGTTTGACAATTTGGAACTAAATTTGTCACTGTGTCGTTTGGTTACTGATTTCAAGTACTTCCACCAGGTTCATCTTGCTACCCTTCCAAATATCATGTACAACCCCATCGTCTACATGATACGGGTGGTTTTCTGTTAACGTATGTTCCGAAAAGTCTGACTCTTTCTTTCCTAGTCTCCAACTTATCTCATGTTCTGACTACCTAGTTGACGCAGCTCTGCCTGACTCACTTGCATGTACTTTTCTACAGTATCTCCATGTGATCTTAAACATACCACTCTGTGCCAAAGGTTGAATTTTCTCTTTATTATTGAATAAAAATTTAGAGATGCTGTTTCCGCTGTAAAACCAAAGTCTGTAGATGCGAGGCTTTAACTTTTTCCCGAGGTCATCTGAAATGTTACCAAAAAGCGGGGTGGCCACTAGTTTTGTTAACTACCGGATAGTTCCTGCTGGCCAACGTGAAGAAGTTGAGCTACGAAGCTGTTTTTTATTTCTCACGTTCTGTCTAACACCGACTAAAAATTCAGTTCTGGTAGGCAGCAGCAAAGATTTGTATGAGACAAAGAGCTGCAACTAGTGTTTTTCCTACTCGTGAGTGTAGTGTGGCAGCCCTGCATCCTCAGTTCAAAGCTTTTATGGTGGAAGAGTAAAGTGTGCCGAGTTAGTGGTTTGCATTTTGAACCTTTCGAGATATGAGGTCAGTTAGTTTTGGATCTTTCGTTCTAAGTATTTACCATGTAACTGATGGCTGTCAGTTTGATACAAGCAAAATCCCAAAGAAGGTGGTCAAAGCGACCGCTCTCGTCCAGCAGAAGATGTGAGTTCGAGTCCTAGCCCGTGCACACATTGTCATTGTTACCAATGCCTAGGACAGCCCAAGTTCAGCAACATTTGCAAACGCGAATATGATTCTTGTACATATAATTCGAGTCCGTTATTACCCTGAGCTAATTGTGTGTTTAGTGGCACAATGAGAATATCGGTTTTTCCTTCTGTTACACCGCTCAGCACAAGTAAAGATACAGTTATATCATCTATGTGCAACTGCTAGCCGACTTAAGACAGCTGCTAATAAAGCGTTCGTAGTTTCTTGTAATTTAATGTTTTGCTGCACATAAAGTGTTTGAAATAATTCTGAGCGAACGTGATTATTTTGTTTGAAAAGGTCTACGTTTGAGTTTGTTCTGACTTTCCTTACAAAACGGGTGTCTTTTTACTAAAAAAAGTAGACATGCGCATGTTGTGCCGGTAAAGATTGTGAGTTAGCTACTCGTGAATTCCAAAATATACTAACTACTGATGACAAACATATTTATTTGCAACGAAATACACAGCACTGTTGACATATGTAAGAATTTCTTTCAGCATACACTACAATGTTGAATATTATGAACTATTCTGTTATTCATTGACGTTTCCATCTTAAGACATACCACAAATTTTCGAAAACACATGTTATTGTCAGGAGTTAGTCATTTCATCCTTAGATAATTGATAACTTCAAGATCTCCTTGATGTGGTGGGTTTCTGTAAAAAATCCGACATTCTGACCTTAGTGATGGAAACGCTGACTTAAACAGGGACATAAAATAGTTGTATTTTTGTTTTTTTATAGGCAGGACAAACGTGTTCCAAGATTTGCTGTTTCAGAAGGAGATTTTGTTAATTTATCTTATTTTCATGCTACGATCCAAAGCTCTAAACAACTTCTAGTCAAAGTCTTGATTAAGTCGCCTTACCCGATGGACGCTGTTTCGTGAAATTTAACCTCAACATCTTCCGTCATCCGACGGGCTTTCCGTTCACATCTTTCGGCAGTCTGTTGACATACGGTCAACATGGATTTAGAAAACATCGTCCTTGTGAAACACAACTAGCTCTTCACTCACGTGAGGTGACAAGGGATTTCAGACTGATGCCGTATTTCTGCATTTCCGGAAGGCTCCTGACACTATCACACAAGCGACTTTTAATGAAATTGCGTGCTTATGGAATATCGTCTCAGTTACGTGACTAGAATCGTGATTTTCTGTCACAGGCAATTGACCCTAAATAACGAAAAGTGTGAGGTCTTCCACATGAGTGCTAAAAGGAGTCCGTTAAACGTCGGTTGCACGATAAATCTTGGTGATTCAGATGATACTTCCAATCGATAATCTTCTCACGGATTATTTCGTCACCGAAATAAGGTTTATTAGCCTTTCTTCTTGCACATCTGGTTATAGTCTTCCACTGAGCAGGCCATTTCTCTTTTCCGACCCTTCCTTGTTCCATAGCGATTGCCGAATGCATTGAGAGGCATTACATTTCGTTACGACCATCAACCATGAATTTTAAATCAATGGTTTCTCGGTTGGGTGTTTCCAGAACATCCCAGACGTGCAGTGCAGCAGCAAAGATCGCAGTAACAGGAAATGTCATACACCACTGCATGGGGAGATTTGGAATGTTCATTCAGAGAACTTGCTATCTCACATCTTCCTCGTTTTCAAATGGTTCAAATGGCTCTAAGCGCTATGGGACTTAACACCTGAGGCCATCAGTCCCCTAGACTTAGAACTACTTAAACCTAACTAACCTAAGGACACCACATATATCCATGCCCGAGGTGGGATTCGAACCTGCTACCCTAGCGGTCGCGCGGTTCCAGACTGTAGCGCTTAGAACCGCTCGGCTATTCCTCGTTTTCTCTCTGTTTCTGACGAAATGAAACAATCTCCTTGTTCTGATTTTATATCATCATACTCTGTACAATTAAACAGTTGCTTATATAACAAAATATTGTTGGTGGGATTAGCTGACGACCATAAAATTTGCTGGAGATCGAAGCTGCAGTTCACAAAAGTCATCTGGGTTTTGTCCTCGCTCCTTGTCTTGTTTCTTCCGCTTTCGAGCTCTGTCTTTAGCTAAAAGGGGACATTATAATTAAGTGTATGTTCATGATTTTGTATGATGAAAACCGAGATTGTAGTCCCGTAAAAACATCGTTCAAAAAATTTGGACTTTAGTTGCTACAAGACCATTTTCATTACGCGCAGATTTGAACAGAAAGTACGTAAGTGTGATATTAAGTGATGACTTAGGTATTTTCGTTTTGCCACAGAGCTACAATGGTGGGATTCAACAACTGCAGAACTTTCAATTTGGTTCTTCACACTATTCAAAAATTCTGACGAAGTGATTTTTGTCTTCTTCACTTATGTTTCCGGATTTTCTTTTTTTTTATCTTTATGTGCCCAACACCTTTACGGATTCCAAGCGTACTAAAAACAGTGGTCTCACAAACAAATTTGTTCTGTTCCCCGTAACAAGCATGACAACAGTGAAATTCCTTTTTGAATTAGCTCACATGCTCACGTGCTAGTCATTTTCAAGGTTTGGTCTGTATTACTGTGACTAAAGTCTTTTTCTCTCACACGTCTGTATCTTCTGAAAGTTTTCTGCTTCTCAGCGTGCTTAAGCTTTTTACAATACTCCATTCTCCAGTTCTCTAGAGATGGAGATTGCACGCATACTCCTGGAACACTCCATTTCCTGGATGAAATGTACGCTTCTACGCACTGTTGTCTGATTCTGGAAACATTTCTAGCCCACTGTTCTGGTCATTTTAATTTTTTTCTAGTGTTAAGTGTTCTTGAAAGTGTTTCTTCTATGTCTTCTAAATTTAGTGCTTAAAGGGCTGCACATAAGTAATGTCATCTTCAGATTCTCTTTCCTGTGGCTCTTGTTCCACTACATTAGCATTAGCTGGCTTTACTGGCTTTAAATGCTTCTCTGTGGCTCTCCACCTGACTCATTATCACATTATGGGTGGTGTTCTGAGATAAGAGCAGATATCAGACGACAAATCTCAATTAAAATTGCTGAAAGCCCAGAGGACACTTCACTTCAAGAGTGCGCTCGTAAAAAGCGACGGACGGGATATAAGTCCATCCTTGGATAGTTATGTAGAAGTGACTGGCTCGCAGCGGTAGGAATTGGACGTCCATATTGAGTGAGTACGTGCGAGCGCTCCACATTGGACGAACATTGTTGGAAGGCGGCGGCCTCGCCTGCGGAGAGTTTTCGGCGTCACCACGCCCATTGGGAACTTGACTGTCATTTTCCCGACCGTTGAGGGAAAGGAGCCGGCTTAGGGAGCTGTTGCCTGCTCATAGTGTAGACTATCCTGAGACTAGGTAGCAGACGTTTACTTTGTGCTTAACACAGCGTCCTGGTTCCCTCTGCTCCTACTTGATATTGTTCGTCATTACTCTGGTCTGGTGCTGTGAGCTAAAGGCACTCGTTTGTATTCTGATACTGTGGTGAAGGTGCATTAAGTTATAGATTTGTCATTTATTCACCATGTTACTTCTATTTCTACATCTAGATCTACATTTACATCGATACTCTGCAAATCACACTTACGTGCCTGACAGAGGGTTTATCGAACCGCTTTCACAGTTCTCTATTATTCCAATATCGTATAGCGCGCGGAAAGAACGAACACCTATATCTTTCCGTACGAGCTCTAATTTCCCCAATTTTATCGTGGTCATCGTTTCTCCCTATGTAGGTCGGTGTCAAGAAAATATTGGTGATTGGAATTTCGTGAGAAGATTCCCCCGCAAAGAAAAGCGCCTTTGTTTTAATAATGTCCAACCCAAATGCTGTATCATTTCAATGACACTCTCTCCTCTATTTCGCGATAATACAAAACCTGTTGCCCTTCTTTGACCTTTTTCGATGTGCTACGTCAATCCTATCTGATAAGGATTCCACACCGCGCAGCAGTATTCTAAAAGAGGACGGACAAGCGTAGTGTAGACAGTCTCGTTAGAAGAGCTGTTACGTTTTCTAAATGTCCTGCCAATGAAACGCAGTCTTCTGTTAGCCTTCCCCAAATCATTTTGTGTGTGTTCCTTCCAATTTAAGTTGTTGATAATGGTATTTCCTAGGTATTTATTTGAATTTACGGTCCTTAGATTTGACTGATTTATCGTACAATCGAAGATTAATGAATTCCTTTTTAGCATGCATGTGGATGTCCTAACGTTTCGTTATTTAGGGTCACTTGTCAATTTTCGAACCTTACAGATATCTTTTCTAAATCTGTTTTGTAATTTGTTTTGATCTTCTGATGACTTTATTAGTCGATAAATGACAGCGTCATACGCAAACAACCTAAGAAGGCTGCTCATATTGTCTCCCAACCCGTTTATACAGATAAGGAACAGCAAAGAGCCTACAACACTATCTTGGGGAACGCCAGAAATCACTTCTGTTTTACTCGATGACTTTCCGCCAATTACTACGAGTTGTGACCTCTCTGACAGGAAATCACGAATCCAGTCACATAACTGAGACGATATTCCATAAGTACGCAATTTCACTACAAGCCGCTTGTGTGATACAGTGTCAAAAGCCTTCCGGAAATCCATAAATACGGAATCAATCTGAAATCCCTTGTCAATAACACGCCAGTGAAGAGCTAGTTGTAAATGACAAGAACGATGTTTTCTAAATCCATCTTCACCGTGTGTCAATAGGCCGTTTTCTTCGAGGTAAAAAATTCCGGAACACCGACGTAATTTTTCCGGATAACAATGTACCATGTCACCGGACTACAATTCTTTGTGACTAGTTTGAAGAACATTTTGGAAAGATCGCTCGACGCGAATTTCCATCGAATATTTATGGGACATAATGGAGAGGTTAGTTCGTGTGCAACTTACTGCTCCAGTAATACTTTCGAAATTGTGGACGGCTTTAGACGCACACGGCTCAGAATTTCTGCTGAGAGTTCTAACGACTTGTTGAGTCCATACCATGACGAGTTGGTGCACAACGAGAAGCAAAAGGAGGTCCAACATGATATTGAGAGGTATTCCATGACTTCTACCACCTAAGTGTATTTGTAATGCTTTATTAACACGAACCTCTATGTACAACCACCAAATAGTTTTTTGTAATATGCCCGTCAAACTAGATCTATTCTGGTATGGCAGCTGAACTGTGAGTGTGTTCAATCATATTACTTCTAATATGCTGCGTTTTGAACTGCTTGTTTTTGTTTGTCAGTAGTTAATTTTGCCATGCATCCGCTGGGCAGCTATTGTCGCTGCGTGCTGCTCCTGAGGTTAAGCACCGGTCTCACTAAGATTCAATTTGTGTGTGTTTAATTTTAAAAGGGGCCCTAAATCTTTTTCTAAGAAACACAGCGTAAAGGCTTCCTTTATTGTAGGTTCAGGCTACCATACCGCAACAATGCGTTACTGTAATTTATGAACTTCTTATGTTTTCGCCAAATGTCAGGCAAATCCTAATGCACCTTCACCAACTGTAAAACTTGTTATATCACAGCCAGCTGTTAATTCAGCACTTACCTTGATTCCAAAAAGGTTAAATTTCCTTGTTTGTAAGAGTTTAAAGTAAGAATCTGGCTACAATTTTAGTTCAAATATTTACGTTCTTTATCTATAACTGTTCATTGTATTTTCATTGCAACTGCAACACTCTGATACGCCTTTTATTGTTGAGCTCTGAACCGTTAGCGTAGTTGCTCAGAGTGGATTTGGTAACTCCTACCTACCTACCTGTAACTGTAAAGTTTTTAATTTACTGATGAAATGTGCCTTTTGTTGGTATTAATCCAACCTTCCAGTTGCTAAGTTTTGTCATCCGATTGTACTGGGCCTACTAGCAACCAAAAATTATTTTCACTTACTGATGAAATATAGCTACCCTTTATTTGGCTTTAAGGCAATTTTGCAGTTGCTGAATTGTCATTTGATTTTTTCTAATTTTCTTTCTATGAAACAAGCCACGAATGTTTTGTTTGTATCTCCAGTAATTCAAAATCTTAAGTTTCTTTGCGAGACACTAGTACTCTGGCCTTAAACCGTATTATTGGTGTGTTCTTGGTCTAATTCCTTTTTAACTACTTGCGCTGCAGCTTTTGATATTTTAAAACGTTTATACTTACTGTGATCACCTTTTTGGTGTATTTTCTCACTAATATTTTAATTTGTGTTATACTTTTGTTCAAAGAAATTTTACTTGTCGGCCGAGCACTTTTCCGCTCCTCAACTCTACTCTGCTTCAGATATATACTCCAACTCTCGTCATCTTGCGAGTAAATTCTCTGGATATATTTTCTCTTGTTCATTATTTTGTTAATCTTGTCGTTTGGAGAAACTAATATCGTTATGTTAGTAATTCATCCCGCATTACAGTGCGGAATCTGTATCGTTCACACAGGAAAGCCATGCACATGTCGAAAAATAAATGAACTAAAATAAGATTTCATACCTCCACTGCATACCACGGTTTCCTCTTCGCAGCAGGAATGGAGTATACAACATAGAACTAAAAGCACTGTAAGAGCCGTACTACCTTGTAAGACAAAAACAGATAGAAACTTTTTTATGACTCAATTTGATTTCATTTCTTAAACAGTAAATATAATGATGCAATGTCGTAGTCCCTGATTTTGATTTCCCGCACCATACTTTTCTTGACAACAAAGCAGATTATTGCAGCGTTTTAACGAAGGCTAAACAAATTGGTTTTACTCTTTGACCCACAGCTTAAAAACAGAAAGGAAGTAAATTAAAAAACAAAATCCGTATACTCTGTGTCTGCAGACGCTTATATTAGATAAGTCTTCCAGATATTAAATTTAAGAAGCTTTCAAAGGTCATGACATTCGTATGCGACATTTTCTGGATTTTGTAACAGGGCTGCTGCGGCAAAGTATTTGTGAACCAAAAATAAAACACTGTGTTGGCGACATTTTTCCATTAACATCGTAGTGCTGCACGCGTCGACTATCTGGAAGCCAAGACTACGGCGGCCGGTAATTTAATCAACAAATACGCTGGCCTTTGTTTAAGTTTAGCATGATATCTCGTATTCTTACGGAAGTAGGTATCAGGCGACACTTAAGGGGTCAAAACGTAGCGGAATGAAACCGACGTTGTAGTAACTGCGACAATAGCACTTAATGGTGAGATCACCGATGGTGGCTCAGCAGTACGGCGGCTGTAACTGGACCGCACAGTTTCACGGTCCAGGATGTGAGGACGCGGAGATTGGAAAACTGACTGAAAGAGATATCAGCAATGTCTCCATAAAGCCGATCACACTGGTGAGTCCTCGTTCAGGAGGTACTGTCGCCGGAAAGCAGACGAGTTTATCATCCATTAGAATGCACTGGCCGTGGTTAACTGATGATCGACAGAATACTAAACGGACTATGAAATGTGTTGTCACCGATAGGCAAACAGTGGTTAGGTTTATGCCTGTTTCGTCTTCACAGTGCCTTTGTCCATGGTTTCGATGGTCGAACTATGTCTTTCCTTCTCTCAGGGTGTATTTCAAGATTTTCTTGGATACTCTGTTTCCTCATTGTAGTCAAGTTCTTTCAAGCATTCTCTGTATTCAGTTATTTCCTCATTAACAGCATTTACATTCAACTCGTCTTGAGCATCTTCATTCTGTATCAGGTCTCTTCTTGTGCAGCCCTTCAAGCTTTTCAAAAATGTCTCCTCTGCAACTTGTTTTTTGTTTACATCTTCCTTTTTTACTGATCCAAATTTTGCATGCAACAGTAGATATATCTAGTGAGAGCAGACATAGCCTGCAGTAGGAACAGGTATCATGGGAAATTAGAATTTTGGAGCAAGTCTATACAATGCGAAACGTGAGCATAAAATTAAATAAAGTTTCAGATTCAATTTACAATCTAATAACTTACATTCGGAACGAATAGCCACTCGTTAAACATATCTGACTCTGTAGAACTCCGACGTCAGACATAAACTGGAGTAAGTTGGCTGTGTTACAGCTGCCGTTAATTCTATTCTCGGGTACACTCCAAGATAAACCATCAAGAGAGATCATTTCAATCATTTCTTGTAGGACGGGTTAGAGGTCTATCGATATAGCCTAATGTCATATCATATATTGCATCAAGTATGTGTCTCTTTTGCGGGCATTGTGTAATATTCTTTAGTGTTTATTAAGATACACTTAGAATAACAGAATTAAATAACAAATTATAATTGCAACCATCAAATTTACAGTCTTCAATGTACATCTACCATGTCTGCCACAGATTGTTAATCCCATTGGATTAAAAGTATCAGCAGTGATTCCCCTTTAGTACATGGTTCATAAGAGTAATATACTGGCGGAAGAGAAAGTAGTACACCTACAAAGACAAGAGCGGTTCTGCCACCTGGGGAATAGCATTGATAATGTACTGATAATGGTTTCAACATCGTTCGCCAACAGATAGCGTAGTGGCGTAGATACATGAGCGCCATCTGTGTCTACCCATTAATAGGAAATGCTCACATCCAGGAGGCTTAGTGTGGTGCAAACGCGTGAACCAAGCAGACAACTATGCCACGGAGACGCACTCGTACTTCCTACAGCGAACTGAGCGAGTCTGAAAGGAGTCAAACCGAGGCCTTCCGAGTAGCGGGATGGTCCTTTCCTAGCACTGCCATACTGGTTGGACGTGATGCGTCAGCTGTGCAAGGATGCTGATATCAGTGATCACGTGAACATTATCACCCGTAGACTTGGTTCTGAACGTCCACGCAGCATGAACGCCCGCCAAGATCGTAGTAACGCAAGGGCAGCAGTGGCACGGCGTACAGCTACCGCAGCACAGTTAAGACGGCTTTTGAGACCAGACGTGTCAACACGAACTGTTGCGAACGGGTTATTAGCAGTGGGAGTAAGGGCACGCACGTCTCTAGCCCGTCTTTTACTCGCGCCACAGAAGCTGTTACAAGGTCACTTGGAACGGTGTGCCGTGGTCTTCAGAGATGAAAGTAGATTTTGCCTGCACGCAAGCGACAGTCGTTTCCGTGTATGACGTATTTCCGGTGAGCTCTCTCTCAGAGTGCACTTGTTCACGACACACTGGCACCACCCCAGATCTTACGGTCTGAGGTGCAATAAGCAACAGCTCTCGTTCACCTTCGGTGTTTCTGTAGTGGACGTTAAACAGAGCTCGGTTCATGCAGAGTATTGTTAGACCGCTTCTTTTGCCGTCCACGCAACAGCAGGGTGATGTGTTGTTCCGAAAGGATAATGTTCGGCCACGCACCGCCTGTGAAATTCAACGTGCTCTGCAAGAGGTGCAGCAATTTCCCTGGCCATCACGATCTCCGGATTTGTCTCCAATCGAGCAGGCATGGAATATAATGGGACGAGAAATGACTCGTGCGGCTCGTCGACCAACAACTCTTGCAGAACTACGTGACTGGGTCGAGCAGGCATGGCGTAACTAACCCTACGATAGTGTTTGCCATCTCTCAAGTCGAATCGATGCTAGATTCAGCGCCTAAATTGCTGTCGGTGGGGCCAACATCATGTTCTACTATGGGTATTTCAGCATGAGTCTAACTAGAACGGTTTGTGCTATTGATCTGTAAAAAGTAATCATTTCATATACTCCATATGTCCTTTTGCAACTCTAAAGCTTGAGTGAACAGGAAACCTCTAAAAGAGTGTACTAATTTACTTTTGCAGCAGTGTATATGGAAAAGGAATATGTTGGTATTTACAACATACATATTTCGTTCAACAACTGTTTTAACGGTAGTATGTTTTCGTGCAAACACGGACGTAATAAATTTCAAATTTCAGAAAACTTTCTTGTTAAGCAAGACAACAAATAGCAAACCATTTATGGTGGCACTAAATATGTCAGACGCATTTAACAGTCACCACATGAACACTCACAAATCTAAAATTCACATGCGGTTACTGAAACACTTTTAAAATGGTATATTAAAAAATACCAATTAAATTTATAGCCGCCGCTTTCACGACCATTAATGTACATATATAATACTTGAAACTGTTCATTAATATCATTAGAATTGAACTGTATTATGACTTAAGGTGGATGAAATGCAGAAGGCAGACTTAGCGACATAATTTGTCTTAAGTTTCTGGTTCATTAGGGTACAATATATGGAACGGTATGTGGTTGCTACATGTATGTTTGGTATTGGCCATGGTTAGATTCTCAATTTAAATACACTGCAAATTTCTTTTTATAAATCTGTTCATAAAAACCTTTCAAAATTGTAGAACTTCAAAAACTAGTCACACGACTCCGCTTTGACGGAAGTACCTTATTTGCGCTGATGAACGCAATGAAATACTAATTGAATATTTTTTTTATGCAAGCAAGATGACAAGCGCTACATCCACCCATTGTTGCACTGACAGCGTCATAAATCCCATTCTCTGCAGCGAATTTGATGTGACTCAGTCTGGTTATTACGTGATAATGTTTACACAAACTGGAACAATTAGCTCTCATTATGGCACTGTACGAAACAGTGATTATGTAACATCCGATATGTCAGCATGCAAACCTCGACGACATGCAAGAGACGGGAAGCTTTATTTAATATCTACAAATGAAAGAGAAGTATCAAGAACATTATAGATAAAACCTTTATAGTAAGTAACTGGTGGTTCCGGCGGTGCGTTCTAATATTATATTATATTATTATACTTCACAGATGCAAAAAAATAGTCTCGGGGGAGCTTCGGCTTAAACTGCGTAATCATTCCCATACATTAATTATGAGGAGGTGCATACAGCGATCATGAAAGAAGTGTGACGCTTATTGGTCTGTTTGTCCCACCACGTATGTCCCTGAAGCCATCCGCTTCAAAATGTTAGATAAATGTGATATTTATTTATGAGGGCTGAAATCCGTATAGTGTGCCAGGCTGCAATAGAAGCAGACAGCTACGTTTCAAAACATATCGGCCAGAAAAATGCGTATACCACAAATTGCAGTCTCTTCTTGTATTGTTGATTCAAATTAATCACGGAACACAAATATTTCCAGGCAATAAATTGTTTTAGGTATGAACCTTGCATGATGGACCGCCCTGGAACACAGAAATTTACGACCTGAGGTAGTGCATCGCCGAGAAAAACCGCAGTTAACTCCTCAAAAATTCCCTATAATCCTCTCTAGGTTGTTGTTTTCTCTAAATATTTCTAATAAATTCCAGTTTGGAATTTATTAACATCGATTCCAGACCAAGCGTTTCGAAATTTTTTTAAACATTGTTATAATCTGGTCCATCTCTTCCTCAAAAACACTCTTCTGAATTACTTCTTATACGTAAGGCCTGCATGATAAATATAATAGATACTTCCCCAAAAAGATTCAAGCGAAACATTCGTCCTTCTATACTGTGAGAGTGCCTGTTGTTGCTTGTAGTAATTTACAAGCCGAATGAGCTGTACCAACCTGCAATTTTTGTCCTTTAATTGCTTCTTGATTTCAGTAAAAAAATTCTTTTATTTCTCTCACGACGTGTCTTATTCTACTGAGCCCGAAATTCATGCAGCTCATTTATACACATAAAGGAACCAAACTGCTGGGGAGAGGGGAGGGGTTAGTCCAAGAGTAATTAAAAAAAATTTTAGTAAGTGCCCAAAGGTAAAAAGTGCCCACGCAAGAGAAGAGTGTGTTTGTCATGTAAACTAAATACTGTCGACCCAAGTGATGCTACGCTGCCAATCGCTGATTATCTCTGAGCAAACGGAGTTGAGTTTCAGTGGGGAGTCTTTATCAGAAGCGAAGTGTGCCTCATAGTATAGTGATACAGTGGCTACCGCCTACGCTTGTGTGTTAAGCTGCCGTACAACGTCTCTAGCGCTATGAGACTATTCGTAAACTGCGCTGCTACGTACAGATGGGTGAAACCGTTAGAAAATTTTAATTAAATACGAAAAAAATTGCAGACGATCTGCATCTGGTTAAAAGATTGGGACTGAACTGAAATACAATTACGCTTACTGTAACGTGCAGCAAGGAGATGCAATGTGGTTTGAGCACTCTAACAGCGACCACTCACTGTGTAAGCGTACCTTCTCGCCTTACAGTTACACTTCCTTTCGGGACTGTTTCTTTTTGGTGACCTACTTTGGAATCGGACAATGACTAGCCCAATTTGATGAACTACAGCTTTAACTGAGACACTATTAATGAAGAACGCAAGCTCCAATATATATATATATATATATATATATATATACACTTTCTGCCTATTACTGTCTGCTAAAATTACACTCTAAAATTATCACAGTGGAGAAAAGCTACATTCACGTATTCACCAGGCCGTGACCGCACAGATGGGGCGCGTTCAGTCGCTTTGTTTGCTGCGATTTCTGAAAGGCATAATTCTTGTCAGCGATAAATTTTACATTACTTTTTAATTCACTGACCTATTTGGGTACAAGGTATGTTGTACGAGGTGCTATTCAAAATTTTCAGGACTGGTGCTGCCATCTGTTTAAAACCTGACCTTGGGACTAAAGGTCACCATCACCCTCGAAGTAGTTCCCATCCGCACGTACACACCTGTCCCAGCTCTTCTGCCACTGGTCAAACGTTTTTTGGAAATAATGTTCTTTGAAGGTGTTTACCACAGCCAGCGATGCTTCTTGAATCCTCTCCAGAGTGTCGAACCGACGGCCTTTCAACTTGAGTTTCAGTTTTGGCAATAGCGCCAACTCGCAAGATGCCAAACCTGGTGAGTACGGTGGGTGGGGTACCACCGCCATGTTGTTTTTTTTGCCAAACAGGTCCTGGTGAGCAAGGACGTGTGACAGGGCGCGTTGTCGTGATGCAGCAGCCAGTTCCCTTGACGCCAAAGTTCGGGCCGTCGTCGGCGCATGCTTTCACGGAGTCGTCACAAAACGTCACAGTTGTACGCGGAATTCACTGTTTGGTTGGGATGAATTCTTTATGCACAATGCCTTTGGTATCAAAGAAAACGATGATCATCCTCTTCACTTTGCTCTCCACCTGTCTCGCTATTTTTGGCCTTGGAGAGCCCGGGCTCTTCCACTGCGACGATTGTTGCTTTGTCTCTGGGTCATAACCGTAAATCCAGCTCCCGTCGCCGGTGATAAACCGTGACAACAAGGTTGGAACATCCGATGCTGTCTGACGAAGGTCCATGCACACTTCAACACGCTGTGCCTTCTGATCGGCAGTCACGATCCTTGGCACAAATTCTGCGGCGACACGATGCATGCCCAGTTCAGTCAACATTCGTTGACGTGTCCCGTAACCAATACCCACTTCATTAACAAGGTCTTGAATAGTTGGACGTCGATCCGCATGAACCAATTGTTGAAGTTTGGCAACAATGTCTGGCATTGTGCGGCTAAGGGGCCTTCCAGTGGGAGCATCATCTTCGACATCTGTACGCCCGGCCCTGAACAACGCTTGCCACTGACAAGAGTACAGCTCATGCTCTGCCCCCCCCTCCCTCCCCCCCCCAAACACTTGTTGAATCATTGCAATGATCTCCGTCGCACTTTTCCCGAGATTCGCACAGAATTTGATACACACGCGCTGTTCTGTTCGCGGATCCATCGTAAAATCGCCACACACCAAACACAGAGTGTTACGGAAATCACTGGACACGCAACACGTCCTCCCAGCTGAATGCCACTCCGTACACTGACTCTTCAGATATGCAGCTCTCGCCACCTAGCGGTACTAAGATCTACTACTCCTTTCCAGATGGCATCACCAGTCCAGAAAATTTTGGATTGCACCTCTTGCGTACAATAATCTTTGCTCTCATACTAATAACACAATCGAGAATGGAGAAAAGAGCAAACTATGTAATAGTTGAAATCTAGATCTGTTGTAATAGAACTATGGATTTCGCGATCGATTGCTGTTCTTTTCTCCATTGTCTATATTCAACGATTGCTCCGCACAACGGGATCACGTCTGTTCCAACCTGACTTAAAATAATTATGTGCTAGAGTACCTTACCCCTACAGCTGGAATTAGGGCCCTACAAGTATCTTGTAGTATAAACCCGCAACGAATCAAGGAGAAACGACCACAAATTTAGATGTTGGGAAGGAGGACGCTAGATTCATATTTATTGAAAGAATCTGACGGCAGTTGAATTCACCCACTTAGGAGGTTGCTTAAACACATTCGACAAGTGTTTTATTGGCGTTCAGCGATCTGGAACTTTTACCAAGTTGCATTAAGAGACGTATAACAGATCGGAAGAACCTGCGCGACGCTTTCCATCTTCGTTCAGTACACGGGGAGCGTCACAGAAAGACTCAACACACACAGTGGGGAACAGTTAGGGTTACCATACCCAGCTGCGACCTCGGCGGGACACTGAAATGGGGGTGTGGAAATGCAGTAAAAAATTTATTTAATATAATTGCTTTTTATTTAGGACACAATGAGATGAAACTTGTTGCGACATAAGTAGTTGGTACATAATGTTTTTGGGAGGATTTCATGTGATTTTATCTTTTTTCGCTTTTTACGCATTTATAAAACTCCCGAATATGGTCAGGACATACAATTTTTTTTTACGTTCCTTTCCTAGTTCTTCTTTAGTTTGGTAAAATAACTTCCGCTGGCCGCGTCGATAAAGCCCTCCAAAGTTGGTATTGGTATTGTCTCCACAAATGCAATCAACTGTTCCGTTGGAAGCTGCAGTTACATTAAAGTGTCCAGCCAATAATTTGCAAATTGTCTCCGGTGTTTCGTTATTCAGCGAACCAAACATCAACGCCTCCTTCGGATTCCGTCAGTTTCAGTGAAGTATTGAACTACTAAAGCAAATATCTTTTCAGTCTCGTGGTTCTATGCGTCAGTGCCTATGCCATAAAATGAAACTTCTTACAATTGTTTTGTGCATTCGTACACTGTATGTGGTCAGAGAAAATTTATAACAATTTCTGTAGCTTTTTCATGGATTTAGACTGCTTTACAGCGACTTTGGAGTCAGAATTCATTGCGGCCTTCAGTTTTACGGTACAGTAAGAACTGAAAGACTGATGCTGCTTGACAACTGCATAAGCTGTTGTTAGTTCTGTAGCAGCATCGAGAAATTCTTCCTGGGTATCTTCTTTAATCATGTGTATACATAAGCTTTGTTGTCGATGCTAGCGCGAATCTGTCCGTATGATTCTTCGTAGAACTGTGATGCCTCACACTTGCCTTATCTCCGTAAGCTACTGAGATGAAACAGGTACAAATCTCACACAATGCTTCCTTATCGTACATCCTTTCTTGATGAAAGACCACTCTTATGTAATCATCCGAAGAGTGAGACTTTCTCTTTCAGTCCTTAGGGATTTTCGGAAGCTATGATAAGGTTAATTTATTAGATGGCAAACAGTCGACAATTACACTTTAGTTATAAAAGTAGACATGATTATACGCTTCACACCTTATATACCTGCAGTGACACTTCAAGCATTACTAACTTGTAGCGGCGCGGGATTAGCCGAGCGGTCTCGGGCGCTGCAGTCATGGACTGTGCGGCTGGTCCCGGCGGAGGTTCGAGTCCTCCTCGGGCATGGGTGTGTGTGTTAGTCCTTAGGATAATTTAGGTTATGTAGTGTGTAAGCTTAGGGACTGATGACCTTAGCAGTTAAGTCCCATAAAAAAAAGAAACTTGCACTCGTTCGTATTACGTTTAGAAAGAATCGTCTTATCAGGTAGCTATTCAAATGGAAACTGTCCGATTGCTCTGCACGTCGTTGTTTAAATATTTCCAGCCCCGACTACTGCAGAAGTCTGGTATATTCTCTAATGACGGCACTAGATCTAGCATTACCTTGCATCGTCGATACAGGATATGCAACAAGCAATGCCATCTGTGAGTCGGCCTTGTCAACATAAACTTGTTGGCAAAATAAAATTAACTGAGGCTGCATTTACATGTTGCGCTAACAGGTGGGCTTACTTCGATATTCAAGGCAAGCTCGTAACAGTATTTTGCAAAACCGAGACAGAATTGGGTCTTGTCGGAACGACGGAACAAGGTCCATAACGGCGACGGTTCAAAAATGGTTCAAATGGCTCTGAGCACTATGGGACTTAACATCAGAGGTCATCAGTCCCCTAGAACTTAAAATTGCTTAAACCTAACCAACCTAAGGACACCACACACATCCATGCCCGAGGCAGGATTCGAACCTGCGACCGTAGTGGTCGCGCGGTTCTAGACTGTAGCGCCCAGAACCGCTCGGCCACCCTCGCCGGCACGGTGACGGTCCCGATATATCAGGACGGATGGAAACCGTAGAAACAGTACAAGCAAGACGCTGCGCATCGCGGAAAGCGTTATTCAGAAAATTACGACAGCAAAATTACGAGAACTAGTCAAGAAATAGACTAATTCTTCCAAACATTACTCGCTTAATGTCAATGACGCTGGTTTTAGACAAATTCGAAAGGAAAGGGGAAGGGGAGTATTATGCACCTACACTGCTGTGCCATACATCGCACAGTGGTTTACGTAGTGCCGCTGTAGAAAAATATCAATTACCCATACACAATATGCTTCATCACCCAGCTAAAAACTATAAGATACGTTAACTGCATTAGCAGCTGTGATTGCGAACAGCCATCGGCTCTATAAGAACCGCACCACCGCTCCGGAAGTAGAAGGCGAAAGACGTAATAATCTGTCCACTCGTTTTTATTTTATCGGATGCCTACTCCTTCCCCTTCGCCCCCACCCCCCATTTTTTATTTTTTTTCATCGGATGCCTACCCCTTCTCCGGCCACCCGCCCGCTGCTCGCTGCCTGTCACTGTGTTAGTCCCTCACATGGTACTGGCCATTCTTTTATTTTTTACTTTTTTACTTTTTTTATTCATTTTTTCTTTGAAACCTTGCAACACGTTACTCAAAATAGGAAGGAGCATAATCGGAGTTAATCCTACATGGCTTCCGACACGGGAAAAAAGGAAATAAAATTATTTCCAGTCGTTGCCAGCAACAATTTTCGTTTATTTTTAAAACAAGACAAACAGAGCGAGAAAAGCGACCATTATGAAAATACCACGAGGACCAGTTAACTCGCCGCTTTGACTATCCGTGTACGACCCACGACCAGATTCAAAATTTCGTGTGTCATCGTTCATGCGTCACAACCTGTACTCGTACATACATTGTGTAATTCCCGTACAGGAGATGGCATTTCAACTGAAGGTCGCTATCTGTTATCGGCAGATAAATGTCGTATTGCAGTACTTGTATTGTTAAGGAGAATGATGCAATATTCCTTCGGATATGCTAAATTAGAGAGAGGCTCTCCAATTGCATTGGAATAGATCGTCAACATCTAATTGGGTTTCAGGCAGTATCCCGCATTTGGTTCCATGCTGAGGTTCTATTCCAATTATGGTTCGAGAGTTTCTCCAATGAGTTCAGTGGGGAATACCAAGTGGGCTGAGGCGTGATTGGAACTCCGGATTGAGGAGGGATACGTGTTAGGGTAGGCCGTGCAGTTGTGCAAAGCCACTGTGCCAGGATGGTGCAGTGGTCAGCGCCTCCACTTACTGCACAGGAGACTTGGGTTCAAATCCCGGCCTTTGTTCAAATTTTCATTCGTCGCTTCAGTCGCATACGAGTACATACAACGTGGATGTTAGATTCAAATGGCTCTGAGCACTATGCGACTTAACTTCGGAGGTCATCAGTCCCCTAGAATTTAGAACTACTTAAACCCAACTAACCTAAGGACATCACACACATCCATGCCCGAGGCAGGATTCGAACCTGCGACCGTAGCAGTCGCGCGGTTCCACACTGTAGCGCCGAGAACCGCTCCGCCACTGGGCCGGCTCGATGTTAGACTTGAAAAGTTCTCTGGTACTAAATA